>NC_089042.1:16322500-16955937 GCF_034140825.1 Oryza sativa Japonica Group | reverse complement strand
CACGGTTTTGGACTCTCTTTCAACAAGACTTTTACGAGTCTGTGATTAAGTCCAAAGCTCACCCCACGGTCCCTATGCAATGGATCAACTGGAGCAGCTGCAGGCTCATGATGATCCGGTGCTCAACTATGTGATTTCCAATTGTGAGCTCATGGGACTTCGCTCCTTCATGACTTTACAGCAGGATTGGTGCAACGAAGTCATTGCTCAATTTTATGCAACCGCCTTCTTTGATGGTTTTCGCGCCATTCACTGGATGACTCATGGGTCCTGGTATTCTGTCTCCTATCGGCGATTGGCTGAGATTTGGGGCTTTGACTTAGATTCCTTGTTCAACCTTGATGACCTGCATAATCTTTAAATTCCTGCCAACACTGATTTGCTCCCTCTCTACATTCCTAATGATCCAAATGTGGTGTTGGGCAAGGTCGACGGTCTCAAGCCATACTTTTTCTATTTGAACCGGATGTTTCGCCGGTCCTTTGTGCCTAAAGATGGTGATGCTAGCAGCATTAACCACCTCTCCAGGACTGTGCTTCTCAGGTTCGATCCCCCTCCTCATCGCTTTCATGTTTATCACTTCGTTTGGGCGGAAATCCGCATGGCCTCCATTCAGTACTGGAAGGGGTTGGTCTATGCCCCTCACATTATGCGGATGATCGAGACCGTCACTCAGCTTCAGTTTCGTCATGATGTGTCTCATTCCCAGCTTCATTTGCGCCTTGTTAAGGCCTCCCGCTCTTCTCAGGCAGGCACCTCTGCAGCTGGGGACATCCCCTCCTCTTCCACTCAGCCGCCTCCTGCTTGTGATCGTCCATCTCCTGTGGCTCGTCGTGAGCCATCTCCCTTGTTCCGCATTTTGCGGAGTCTTTTTGGTCTTTGCTCCGCGGAGGCCAAAAAGAACCGCCGATTGCGGAATGCGGCGAAGAAAACGGCTCGCGACGTCAAGTATCTCAAGGCGCGGTATCATGAGGACCACCACATCGATGTCCCGCCTTCCCCTCCGGGCTTTGAGGCTGAGCCCGATGAGCCTGAGGAGGAACAGCTCGAGGATCCATTTGTTGGGCTGCCTCCGGACTTCGACTTCTTTGGGTTCGGCCATGGCTATGGCTATCCTCCTCCTCCTCCAGAGGATCCCCCTCAGGCGCCCTTTGTTTGAGTCTTCGTCTCATCGTCCTCTCTTTTTGGTGTCTTGATGCCAAAGGGGGAGATTATCTATCATGTCTTTTGGGTCGAGCACATTTGGCTTTTATTTGTATGAGACTATGTGTGGTTCCTAAGTGAGTTTAATGCTTTGTAAGACATTATTGTTTAATTATGGATGCTTGAGATGTAATGGATCTTATTATGTTTAATGTGATGCAATGTCTTATCTTCTTTATAAGGTGCTTGTGATGAGATGTAATAGTTATTATGCATGTGATGTGTTGTATGTGATGAGTAAATTGTGATATATTTATTGTCTTGTGAGCTTCAATGTGGATGCAAAGATTTAGGGGGAGCTCTCCACTTGCTTTAATGCACACTTTTAGGGGGAGTTTTCACTAAACCTTTGCACCAAATCCATTAATTATATTCATTCTCTCTTGTGATCTAATCGTATTGTCATCAATCACCAAAAATGGGGAGATTAAAAGTGCATCTAGGCCCCTAATGATTTTGGTGATTAATTACAATGCGATTAGAGAGGACTAACATTTTTATTTAAGCAAATGTGAAGGTTGTTATGTCCTCAATGAGTTAAAGTAATGCATATCCCGCCAAATGCGTTGACATGATGAGATGCGGCAAATGAGCAATTGGTATATTGTACCTTTTCTTTTCTTAGAGTCAATAGGAAAGCCGCACTATTAAGAGGGATGATGCATTGACATATGAGGAGTGATCAAAGTGCTCAAAATCAATTTTTAAAAGTGTTTCTCCTCAGTTTGATGTGTTCTGAAAATTTTCGGATATATCCGAAAGGTATTTTCGGACTTTCCGAAAATGACTGAAAAGGCAAAAATGGTTCGATTTTCCAAAAATCATCAATAGAGTCTTTCTCACTTCTGTAAATTTTTGGAGTTTTCCGAAAGGAATTTTCGGACTTTCCGAAAATGGCAGTTGGATAGTAGATCAGTCCAGAAGGGTGTTTTTGGGTCTGGAAATTTTCGGACTTGTCCGAAAAGTTTTCGGAATGTTCGAAAAATCTTTAGTTGGAATTTTCGGATATATCCGAAAATCTTTCGGAATATCCGAAAATCACAATTATTGTGCATAACGGGCAGATTTTGGGCTGTTGCTATAAATAGCCCCCTCCCCTCACCTGTGAGGGCTGCTGGTCACATTGGACATTCTATGCCCTTGGCTTGCTCTTGTTGAGATTCACTTTTGAGCCTTGCTTTCTTGTTTCCCCTCTCACCCGTATTCGATTCGGATTTGGTGTGTGTGTGAGAGTTGTGAATTCGAGTTTGTGTGAGTGCTTGTTGTTGACTTCGTGAAGATTTGTGAGCACTTGCATCATCTCCGGGAGTTCGTTGCATCATTTGTTACTCTTGGAGGTTGAGGACTCCTAGGCGGCTAGGTGTTGCTCCTGAGCCACCGATCTACTTGTGGTTGGCCGGGAGAAGTTTGTGAAGGTCGGATCTCACCTCTGAAAGGGAAGAGATACCCTTAGTGGAAGGAGGAGTGCTTAGTGCAACCTCTTGAGGAAAGGGATAGCTAAGACCCGGCTCTTAGTGAGATCCTCAACGGAGAGTAGAATCCCTTCAAGGATTCGAACTTCGGGAACAACTTCGTGAGCTTCATCTTTGGTGACTTTACTTCCTCCCTCTCCACTAGCTTTGCTTGTTTGAGCTGCTATAGGTCTAGTTGCTGTTTGTGCTAGCATATTCTTGTTATAGGTAGCTAGATCTAGGATTTACTTTGTGTTTGTGCTGATTCCGAAAATTTTTGGATATATCCGAAAATTTCGGAAATATCCGAAAATTACTGCTTCCGCTTTTAATTGTTTTTTGAATTAGCCTATTCACCCCCCCTCTAGGCCTAATTGACACTTTCACCTTCACCGCCACGAACTTCTCGTTTTTATTTCGCCAATTCCCAAAGGGGGGCCGAACGCTCGACTTTCGGCTAAAACCCTGCCAACAAGGCATAAAGTACAGCGAAAAGGGAAAAATGCTAACGAAATCAATCACACATTGCGATAAAGGCGCACAATTGGCGAAACACTAACTTTTCATTAATAAACATAAGGCCATAACAGCTACAAGATGGTAACGGCCACTAGCCGAACATGCAAAATACTTGTATATAGACAAACTACAGCTACAAAAGCCTAAAAAGCAAAGAACATGAGGGCGAAGGGACTCACACCTCAGGGTGGTCTCGGCTTTCGTTGCCTTCGCCCTCACGATCAGTAGCTGTCTCCGACGGCCCGGGGTCTTCGCCAGTATTGGCGGCAGCGGCGTCTTCGGCCCTCGCTATCCTCTCCAGCTGCTCGCGAAGCCGGGTCTTCGCGCCATCCCTGCTGCCGTTTTCCCAGAAGCCCTTCCGAAAGGCCTTCAAAGCCGACGCGGCGGATTGGGCATTTTCAGGCCAATCCTTCTTCATGGTCTGAGGGAAATCCTCAACATGGTCACAACCATGTTCGTGAAGCAGGCTGAGCACGAATCCGCGGCAACTCGCGCACAGCAGTCACTGTACGCGCCAGACACTTCGACAACTGAACCAACCGCATCCTGCGTCCACTCAGAGAAGTCGAACACTGACCCGTCTTCGCCCGGAGCGCCTTCCGCACACGCCCCAAGGTCGTTGAGGGCCAGCCGAAGGGTATAGCAGGCCTATTTGGCGGACTCTGTCACTGGCGCCAAAGCCTCAACAGCTGCTTCGGTCGAGCCGAGCCGGGTCTCAAGAGACTTTATTTTTTCCTCGGCCGCAGCAAGCTGACGTTCCCGCTCGGCAGCCCTCTTGTTCGCCCCCTCCAAGTCGGCGCGGAGAGATTTGTTTTCCCCCACAAGGGATTTGTTCTCCGCGCTCGCCTTCTTCAGGGCATCCGCCACGACCTGACGTTCGTCTTCTTTGTGGTGGAGGTCCTCTTCGGCCTTCCGAAGGTGAAGCCGGTACCCATCCAGCCTCTATAGGCCGGACCGCTTCGCACTCAGGTGCGCCGCGAGACCCTGGGTAAGAGAAACCGAAGCTGTTTGAGTACAACAAGAGCGAAAAGGACAGAAAAACTATGTGGGCGAAAGGAAAAATTTTTACCTGCACGAATAAGCTCTCCGCAGCTGCGCAACTCTCGCCGAACTCGTTGAGCACGGTGAAGAGACTAAGGCCGTCGGACGGCGAAACCATCTAACAAACCCCATCCACGAAGGGGGCGACTCCAGTCGGGAGGCGAAATCCACGGACACGAAGTGCGGGGCGTTGAGTGTCATGTCGGACACTATCATCTCAATCGCCGGCGCCTTCCCGTCCCGCTGGTGGCTTGACGAAGGAGCCTTGTCGACTCTGTCGGCACCAGAGATGTTCGCCTCCGCCGACTCGATTGCTCTGACCGGAGCAGCGGCCGGGGCCGAAGCGCTACCCCCCGTTGGCGCTTCGGCATCGCTGGTAGGCGGTGGCGACAGGCATCTCCTTCGGGGGACAACGCGTCGCAGCGCCGGCGAAGTAGGCGTCCCGTCGGAAGATTCCTCGCTAGCGGAAAAGCCGCCGGCAATTTGCACCACCCCTTTCTTCTTCTTTCTGGCTATCGCCCCTATTTTCGCCGTGGAGCTGGAGATCGCCAGGAGCGCGTTCGCACCGGCAACATCCTGCGGACGCACGGGCAAAGCATTAGAACCCGCTCCAGCCTTCACCCAAACCACATTGGGGGTGTAGCCGCGCGATCCGCCGTCTTCGTCAGACCCGGCCTCTCTTTCATCGTCATCCTCCTCATCCGCATCCGTGTCGGCGCGTCCTTGGTGGCATGACGGGTTCGCGCCTAGTCACCCTTAGTGACGGCTCGCTTGCGCTTCTTCGACGTCCCAGTGTCGTTGGCGGCGGCCTTTGAGGGGATCGATCGACTAGCTAGCTCGCCGGCATGAACACGGTTCACCCTTCCGTCGGCTTGACGTTAAAGCAGGCGACTGAATTCGGCGGTGGTCAAACCTCCGACTATCCTCACCTCCTCCGCCTCAGCATCTTCCAAGTGTGGACTAGATAAAATGGGGCGAGAAAAAAATGAAGTGAGTCGAAGCATATCTTCACAGGAAGGCACTGAAACCGGAGCCAGTTCGCCTTATCATCGTCGGCGGGGTATGGGTTATCGACGTAGAACCACTTCTGCATCACCATCGACGAAGGAACCGGCCAGGCATCCGAATGCTCCAGCCGTAGCATGAAGTTCACGCAGCCGAAAACGGTCTTTTTCGGCCCGGCCGGCATGTTCACGTCTTTGGTCGTTGCGCACGCCGTGAATAGAACGGCGAACAGCTTCGCGGTAGGAGCGAACCCGCAAGTTTGGCACATCCACGCGAAGACGGCTAACTTCGGGAACGCCAATGGGCTAAGCTGGGGGAGCTTAACTTCGTATATCTCCAGCACGGACGGCAGAAAGTCGTCACATGGAAGGCGAAGCCCAACGGCGAAGAAAGTAGTAAAGACAACCGTTCGTCTGTCGCCGGGCGAAGGGACAACAGCTTCACCCCCGTAAGTTGCCAGACGCTCTGCAAGGACGCCAGTAAGGACGAACTCGGTTAGGTCAGACTCCTTGACAAGGGACTTGCCAAGGTAGCACGACCACCCTTCGCTGAGTACCGGGGTCTTCGCCGGTCGACCCGGCCTTGGTAGGCTTGCGTGGAGCCATCGAGTCCGTGGCAAAAAGGAGGTCGAGGGTGAAAGAGTATGAGAAGGTCGAAGCAGCCAGCGTGAGCGCACAGCGGTGGAAAAAGGCTAGAGCAGGAGCTAGGGCTGAGAGCACGGGAGCGTGACGGTGGTAAAAGTGAAAAGCGCGTGGGGGGGGGGGAGCGGAGACCTGGGGTAGGGTTATGTAACCCCATCGCGCGACGGTTCGGCTCCCACCCAATCAGAGCTTGACACGTGTCTAGGGGTAGACGAAACGGTAAATTCCCATCGGGCCGGGGTCAAACAGTAAAGGGCCGAAAGCAACGATAGCGCGGCCCACAGGGCCCGTCACTATTCATAGTAGTACAAACTGTAACCTAACCACTTCGCCACTCATTGGCGAAACAAGAAGGAAACTTCCCTCAAAATTTTTTTGTTAACACAAGAGGACAAGTTTTTTCCTTTCATAGGTACATAACATAGGTTTCGGCAGGAACATCGGCCGAAAGGGGGTGTCTGATGGTACACCACACGACTTGCACAGTCTTGGCCAAAGCTCCTTACTCACCCTTGCCCGTGATGGGCTTGTTGGAAGCATACCACGAGGACCTTCGACCGGGCCTACCGAAACCAAAGATGATCGAAAGCACGAGCTGGAAGCAAGCGGCGAAGATCGGAGAGACGGCGTGGGCGAAGGCCACATGGCGAAAGACGTAGCGTGGAGCCTACAAGCCTCGCCAAAGACAGACCTCACCATGGGAGACTCGGTCGAAGGTCTAAGGCGAAAGCCTTGCCACGAAGGGCACAGCTTTTGCCAGGCATCGGGTCTCACTAGAAGGAGGCTCAGCAGGCCGACACACCTTCCGAAGTTTTCGCCAGTTGCTGGGCTGAAACACTTGGCCCGCTAAGGGCCCATATAAGCAAAAGACACTGTATACCCATGAAGATATCCCTATCACAAGGGTAACTATGTAAATTCCCCTGTAAACCCTAGACCCTAAAAGAGGGAGTCTGTAATAGGGCTATAAGTAGCCCCCTAGGACAATGTAACAGGGGGATCCAAAAAAATTTTTACTAAGCAATACAATTGTCTTTACTTCCAACTACTGTTGAGAGAGCCACGTCTTTCGACGTGACTCAGTTGTCCATTCGACAACACATACCTATGCCGTGGGCCAGAAAATTTATCATTGATAACTGGAAATTCCAAGGCAACATCTAAGCTAGTTAAGTATTTGCCTGCAACAGTCCTTGTTTTTAGGTTCAATTTCCATTCATACAATCGAGAAAAATTCTCTTCATTTGGTTCTGGACTGGAAGTATCCTTAACCATGTTCTTCCGCCTTGGACCCATAATCGCAGAACTTAGAGTATGCAAGGATAACCCACAAACAGTGAAATACACATAGATTGGAGATACATTGGAACCATTTACAAGTGACAACTTTTAGGAAGGTTTACAATTCTTTATATATGTAAAAGATTTGAGTGCTTGATGTGGGTGAGAAATTGACATTGAGTTTCTATACTGCTTTAAAAGAGAGTAGTAGTGGTGGTGAGTGGTGAATCTGCCACCACCACCCCACCACCAAACTCTCCAAATCTCTGATACGTGGGACCACTGTCCACCCCCTCTTCAAATAGTTGTATAGAGTCTAATGTACAAAACAATTGAGTCCGCTTGAAAATTTTTACGGCTAAAATATAAATCTATATTCCTTTAAAAGATAAATCTATATTCCTTTAAAAGATAGTTGTGGTCCCCATCACCAAATTCCCTAAATTTCTGATGTGGGACCACTGTCCACTACTTGTATAAAGTCCAAGGTACAAGTCAATTGAGTCCGCTTGAAATTTTTTACGGCTAAAATATAAAAAGATGAAAAATCTCTCACTAATTCTAAAATTAAGTTCTAAAATTCAAAATAGATTTCTTCTTTGCAATGTGCCGATGTGATATTTTTAATTCCGTAACAGCACACGGGCATTTTGCTAGGCACAAGAGAAACAGGTAGTCATCGAGCTGCTGCTTTAGCTATTTGATCTCTATCTGACTATCTGAGTTACTCAACTATTGCTTACTAGTAATATGCCCGTGCTAAACGCTATGGTGCAATTATATTTGTTTTTAATAATTTTTAGAATTTCTTGTTAGCAAAAAAATATTTTTATATGGTCTGTGATGTGCATGTGAGCTTTAAATCAATTAATGCCGTACATCAAATATATTTCACGTAAATTTGTTTCCTTGCACGGTATTCATGTTGTTTTCTATTCCTCAACTGTCAATCTTCATCATTAATTTTACCTGTGGTTTTTTTTGCAAAATGAAACAGAGAAGAACGATTCATATATCACTTATATATGTACTAAGGGGTAAGCACTAATATATATGATATCTTTCCATTTCACTACACCGTTTGGTTATTGGTTATATCTCCAAATACAATTCTCGGTCCACCACCAAACTGATTTTTATCCATACTTACCTAATCGACAACATATAAGATTAGTAATCCAACTCATATTTACAAATACTTCCAGATGCACCATTTAGGTACAAATATGGATCAAAATAAATGAACTATACAGCACACCGGCAACCATGTAACGGATTCTTAATAAAATATGCATAGATAAGCCCACCTCACAATTGCTTATTAACATGTGCTCTATATTAAACACCATAGTAATATCTGACACCATATAGTTTATTTACAGATTCAAGTGCAGAAAACACTAAATATGCATCCATGATGCTAAAAAATATTGATTATACAAACAAATTGGAAATATGAGCTCTGAGTCTTGTATGTTCAGAAGCTAGGAAGGAATCAATTTGGAAGTACTTGAATGTTAAATGACACTGAAAAATGTACCATAAACAAAAGAAATGGCAAGTACAGGGCATGCTCTTTATAAGTGGTCATGACATCAAAATAGCAAAATTCTTAATGACAGTACCTATCTCACTAATTTATCTCTCGATACAACTGGAGAGAAGGTGACACAGCTTTAGCTCCCCAATCACTCTATCCATTGTATATGAGAAACAACTAAACGAATCAGTATAGAAAATCACAAGCATCTTTCATAACAGTAAATCCACATGCAGAGATGCGTAAATTACAGTGAAATTCCCAGATTAATTCCCATATCTCGTTAAGCTGCATTGCCAGTGGCTAGGGGTGAAAACGGTTCGGAATTTTTCCGGATTCCGGACCTGTTTTCGGAAACGGAATCAGCCGGTCGGAATTTTTTCGGAATTTCGCGGAAACGGAATCGAAAACGGAAATATTTTTTCGGAAACGGAATCGAATATGATAATACCAGTTTCCGTCGGAACTCGGAATCGGTCGGAAAAATTCCGGAAAGTTTGTCGGAATTTCCGAAGTTAAAAAGGCCCATCCAAATAGTCCATAATTCCTCCCCAAGTTCCCAGCCCAACCCAAGTCCCTAACTGGCTAACCCTAGAGAGGAGAGAGAGAGAGAGAGATCGAGAGAGGCGGCGCATCAGAGATCGAGAGAGGCGGCGGCGGAGCGGCGCATCCAGGGGTCGAGAGCGCCACCGCTGGCCGCCTGGCCGCCGTCCTCGGCTAGTCGGCTCTCTCGCTCCGTCCTCGCCCCCACCATTTTCGCCGCCGCCACCACCACAGACGACGCCGCCGACGCGGACGACGCCGGCCACTGGCCACACCGTCGATGCCGGCTACCCACTAAATCACGGAAAAAAATAAAATTCCAAAAAGAATTCAAAAAAAGAAACCCTAGCCGTCGCCCAAGCTCGCCGCCACCTGCCCCCGCCTCCTCGTCGTCGTCGGCGGCGGAGGTGAGGAGGAGATGGCGGTGGCGCCACCGCCCGAGGTCGCCGCTACTCTTCACCCGAGGCCGCCGTCGGATTCGGGCGGGACGAGGTCCGCCGCCGCCGGATCCGGGCGGGACGAGAACCGTCGCCGCCGGATCTGGCCCGTTGCCTCCTCGTCGTCGTCGGCGGCGGCGGTGAGGAGGAGATGGCGGTGGCGCCCCCGCCCGAGGTCGCCGCTACTCTTCACCCAAGGCCGCCGTCGGATTCGGGCGGGACGAGGTCCGCCGCCGCCGGATCCGGGCGGGACGAGAACCGTCGCCGCCGGATCTGGCCCGTCGGCTCCTCGTCGTCGTCGGCGGCGACGGTGAGGAGGAGATGGCGGTGGTGCCGCCGCCCGAGGTTGCCGCCCACTCTTCGACCGAGGTCGCCGCCCCCGCCACCGCCAGCTCCAGGCCGGAGCCCAAGGCGGCCGAGCAGTGCCGCCGCCGCCGCCGCCAGCTCCCGCCACCGCCACCGCCGCCCTAGGAGGAGTGGAGAGGAGAGAAAGAGAGTTAAGGAAAGAAAGAGAGTGAGGGGAGAGGATAGAAAGAGAGAGAGTGGAGGTAAAAATATCTGGATAGGGAGAGAGAAGAGGAGATGAAAAAATTTGAAGCGAGGAGGAGGGAAAAACAATTAATTTTAAAATATTAAAACTTTGAATCGAATTTTATGATATTAAATGAACTTGTGTGAAAAAGTTATCAAAAATAAAGTTGTAGAACTCGTTAAGATCTACCAATTTTCTTTTGGTCATTTCTCCATCCGAGTTTGATTGGACTATATAAAGTTTGAATTTTAAAATATAAGAAATTCAAATAATTTTTCGGGTAGTAAATGATTTCAAATGGGAAAGTTGTCAACAACAAAGTTGTATAACTCATCAAGATCTACAACTTTAGTATTGGTTATTTTTCTATATGACTTTGTTTGAACAGTTTGAATTTGAATTTCAAATTATGATAACTTCGAATAACATTTTTAAGTATTAAATGATTTCAACTGAAAAAGTCATCAATAACAAAGTGGTATAACTCATCAAGATCTATAACTTTTATTTGGGTCATTTCTTCATCCGATAAAGTGATTTATAAGATCGTTCACAAAATATACATATCTCTTATATAGTTTATAGACTATAGGAGATATATGTAAATTTTGTGAATAATATTACTATCACTTTATCGGATGAAGAAATGACCAAAATAAAAGTTATAGATATTGATGAGTTATACAACTTTATTGTTGATGACTTTTTCAGTTGAAATCATTTAGTACTTGAAAATATTGTCTGAAGTTGTTATAATTTGAAATTCAAATTCAAATTATAGAAACAAAGTCATATAGCAAAATGATCAAAACAAAAGTTGTAGATATTGATGAGTTATACAACTTTGTTGTTGATGACTTTTTCATTTGAAATCATTTAGTATTTAAAAATGTTGTTTGAAGTTGTCATAATTTGAAATTCAAATTCAAATTATTGAAACAAAGTCATATAGCAAAATGACCAAAACAAAAGTTGTTGATCTTGATAAGTTATACAACTTTGTTATTGACTTTTTTTTCATTTGAAATCATTTACTACCCTAAAAAATATTTGAATTGAGAGGAAGGAGGCATTATAGACTTCTCGGCGAGGGAGGAGCAAAAGGGCTGGGCCGGCGGCCCGAAGAGGGAGGAGGGGAAGGGGAAGCCGGCCCGTGGAGGGAGAGAGAGGCTGCGGGCTGCGGGCTAATAGTGTATACTTTATACCTTATACCATGGTATTTTGCTGTAATTTTTTTAGAATATTTGTTATACAAATTATATGAAGTTATAGAAGAATATATTTTGCTGTTGAGACTTACCAATTAGACTTCATATAA
Source organism: Oryza sativa Japonica Group (assembly GCF_034140825.1). NCBI lineage: Eukaryota > Viridiplantae > Streptophyta > Magnoliopsida > Poales > Poaceae > Oryza > Oryza sativa. The sequence goes on along the minus strand of NC_089042.1, from coordinate 16,944,426 downwards.
TTGTGTTTTATAATGAATTGTTGACTGTTAAAACTTGAGAATTGAACTTCACAAAAGTTTGAAGCTCAGTTTGAGGGGTTTCTGTATTCCGATAAATTTTCGTTACCGTATCCGCACCGGTTCGTTTTCGCTCTGTTTTCGATTTCGATAATATTCGTTTCCGTTTTCGTTTCCGGGGTTTCCGATTCCGATTCCGATTCCGAAAAAAATATGGAAACGAAAACGATAAAGGTTGTTTCCGTCCGTTTCCGTACCGTTTTCACCCCTACCAGTGGCAATGTAATATAGGATGTCTGGCAATGTAATACAGCCCACCTCATAGGATCTGTGGCCATGTAATATAGGCCATGACCTGGATTACTAACAGATCAAAGACCCCTTGATGGCTGGGATATTACCTTGTGACACAAAAGAGAGATCATGCTATTTTGTCTAAATAGCAAATATGGGGTAAATAAATGAATAAATTTCAGAAGTGAAATAACCCTACCAAAGGTAGCTAAACAACAGAAGAAATTTCTCTTAAACGAAGTCTAGTTAGCAATACCAACAGCAAGTAACATGAACATTGATGGAGGAAAATCAAGATGATTATTGTTCATAAAGTGATCACCTGTACATAAATAGAATCGAAAACCACCACGAACCTCATGAGATGGTACCTGCCAAGTCACAAAAAGGAGTGGAGCAAGCAGTGAAGCATGGGAATAGGACTAAACCTGGGCTGAGAAAATATTATCTAATTGTTTGCTCATGAAATCTCAACCCCTTTTGATTATGTCAAGACATATCTTCTCATTGATTATGTCAAAAATAATAAAGGTAAAGAGAATGTTAGTAAGGTAATATCTCCACTAATTAATCAATAGGAAAGTTTTTTTTTTTAAAAAAAATCAATAGGTCAGTTGGCATTTTTAATTACAGAAGCACTACAAAAATCTGCTCAGTTTTCAGCTTGGGGAGACACCTATTATAAGTCCCTCGTATTGTCGAACTCAGCCATTGCCCATAAATCCTACACTAAATGTAAATTTACATACAGAAAATGTAAATTTAGTTGCTACTGACTATATGCAGATTTCATTTCGTTCTTGAGTAAGTTCTGTCATGAAAAGGACCTGCAATTAGCACGAGGAGATGTATTCCGTTTATTAGTTGACTATGAATACTTGTACCTACAGCCAGCCAAGTCAGGCACTGAACTGCAACTGTCCCCTCCAGTTGCCAATTCTCGTTTAGTCAACATGCCATGCAAGTTAAACGAACAGTTACCAAAATGACCAAATATATATTTAGTTTCTTTCACATAGAAACATAATTGTTATGTAAATCAAAATGTATCTTAAGAGCATATGAGATGGTATACAACAGAAAAATCTCTTTTCATTACCAAAGGGACATAAAAATCATTTAGTTGAGCCAGCCTGATGCAAAAACTCACTGTTTTCCCTTTTTCTCACTTACTGTCATGTTAAGTCCTAAGGGCTGAGTGCACGCTACCAAACCCTATATAGATTAAAGAATCAAATATCCCCAACCTAGCTCGACAACTCGAGCATTGAAGTTTCCTGGAATGATGGAGGTATACCAAAATGAACTATCATTTAGATAGAGAAACCAACAGGCACATGAATCATGCACGCAGATTACCTCGTAGTGTGGAAGCCTGTGTACTCCTCACTCCTACCGGCCATGAGCAACTGATCCGGCCAAGACCCCCCTCGATACTGTCACATTAGCCGGTTTCATAAAAAGCATGAGATATTCTTCTGTAGTTGTTTGTCTACAAGCAGTCGAAGATGATATGGAAAATGTAAAGTTTTGATGGTAAAAGAGCCATAGTTTAAGAATGTTCAATGAATCCAAATTCCATCCAACCAAAAATCTAAAACTGCATGGATAAGCCTTCAACTTCTGGAATTTTAGCATCTAAAACTACTAAAATGTATTGAAAGATTTTTCTAACTCTCAAGAACAGTAGAGATAAATTATAAGGGTTTTCTCATAATCAAATATTCCAATTATGATGGTGTCAGGTTTGAAAGCACTCATATTAATGAGGTAATATACATTTTACATAAAAAAGAAGTGAACATTCATGTCCATATGTTACATATTTCAGTAGCATCAAATATCAGCTTAACAGTACCATACATTAGCATCATTAAACAATACTTACCTCAATGAACAGGGTCGAGGAACGTGCTACTCTACTTTCGAGAGGTTTTTACAAACATGTTTGAGATGTTTGCTTGTCAGGTACAGTAAACCACTAAGGACTTCAGATTTTGGATTAGAGTTTTGCATCACAGATATCCATGCACAGTGAACAATGTTTAATAATGAACAATGGGGATTTGGTCAACAAAGGGGATAAAGCCATTATGCATCTCTATGAATGAACCATAACATGCCACGTATGCCTCCTATTGTACAGGAACGGGATCGAGAAGCACTCTTACCTTGTTCGCAGGCAGGATCGACGGCTTGCAGGGTTGAGGAGCCCTGGGATCAGTGGCAGCGCGAGGGACTCGAAACCGGTTCGCCTTCGAGGTCGGGACGGCGATGGAGCGACGGCGCTGATGGGGCTGCGGGCTGCGGCGGCGTGGAGTGTCGATGGAGGGCAGGCCCGACCTCGCCTCCTCCAGCCGTCACGCGGAGTCTGCCGTCTATGGAGGGCAGGCCCGACCTCGCCTCCTCCAGCCGTCGCGCGGAGTCACGCTGCCATGGCGGAAACAGACGGTGATGCGGCTGAGAACAAAATATGCACCTTATTCGTGAATTTCAATTGTAGGGAGTTTTCTATGTGAATTAAAGCAAATGGATACGCACCTACCTACTATGTTGTGATGAATATAGGAGTATAGGGCTACCTTGTAAACACTGTCCATGCACTGCAGACCATGAAACAGAAGAGAATCATCCAGGAACAGCAACAGAGACCCCCCAAAAAAACATCAATTAGTTAATACAATTCACTTGGGCAGGTTACCTAAACATTAAGAGTGATAGAAATAGTTATTATTTTGGTAATTAAATTGCCACATGCGTAAAATACCACCACGGTTAATTTTGTGAAAATCAGAATTCTATCAGAAGATTTGTGCAGAACCTTGTTCAAATGGATTCAGACAATCTGTAGGCCTATTAGAACTGAGAGCAGAAAAACCAAGAAAGATAAAAGGGGGAAATTCACAACTCCTATATCTGCGTGGAGACGATGGCCAGAATCCTGATCCCGGTGTTAACACGATGTGGGGCAGCAGGCCGCCGGCATGGGTAGCGTGGGGTCGACGCGGACGGCGGTGGAGGCAGCGATAGCGGCGCGCGAAAGGAGGATCGGCGGCGGCGGTGCGTGGACGAAGGACCGGCGGCATGGGCAGCGTGGGGTCGGCGCGGACGGAGGTTGTGGCGTCGTCGCGGATAGAGGGGGTGGTGGCGACGTCTTCCTGGCCGCGGAGGGGGCCAAGAGAGGAGAGCGCGAGGAACGGGCCGGTCTGCAGTGGGACGACGGCGCCCCTCCCCTCCCCTCCCATGCTCTGCTTGCAACTCGCGATATGGGGATCGGAGCGGAGGGGGCGATGCGGGCGACGACGCCGGTCTAGAGCGGCCTGGAAGGGGTGGCGGCCTTGCGGGATTTGTGCGGAGATCGCGGGTGCGGCGATCAGGGCGGCGACGCGGTTAGGGGAGGGAGGGAGGAAGGTGAGAGGGCGTGCGGATTGCGGGATGAGGGGGAGATCGATGTGCGTGGGGCTGGGGAATGCAGAGGTGGGGAGGTGGAGATGATCTGATGCGTTGGATTTTACACGGATGATCTGAACCCTTGAGTGATGAATGAAAGAATGAGGGTAATTATTTGTTGAACTATAGGGTATGGTAGATAGATGCTCCTTCCTTTGAACACATATTTACTGTAGTTCAAAATTGCAGTGGACCTGTGTCTAACCGAGATCACCTTCCTCGAAGCAATTGACAAGATGGAATGTGCAGAATGGTTCTACATAAAACCATGGGCCAGTTTGGTTTGTGACCAATGTTGGCCTTACCATGCCAAATTTTGGCAAGTTTTGGCATGCTAATTTTTGGGAAGGCCAACATGTGTTTGGATTGAAGCCAAATTAAACTAATTTGGCTATTGAAATGGCCTATGTTATATAGGCATGCCAAAATTTGGCTTCAATCCAAACATACACAATTATTGTTGAGATTGCCAAAAAATTGGCAAGCCTAATTTAGATCTCAAACCAAACTGGCCCCATATTACTGAGTCTGCACCACCATAACGGGGGCATAACCCCAATTGTTGAATAGCTTTCCTCTTTAAACTCAAGCACTCTATATGAGGGATGAAAAAGGATAAATTCGATTTATGAGAATATTTTTAGATTTTTGGTATTAACTATACCAAGTACTTACGGAGCCCCTCTTAGCATCCTAGTTGGGTTGACGGTAAGTGGTGAATCTATGATGATGTTGTACCTGCAATCATTGAGGATATTAGATTTCACTAATTTGTCTAATTGGTGTTGCTATTTCTAGAAAATTCATTACACCCTATTAACGCTATTGTGTTCATGCATATTTGAAAGTTTTTAGGTCCACTTTACTTTTATATAAGAAAAGTGGAGCTTCAAGAGAACTTGACTTTAATAGAACTGTTTTGACTTTAATGAAGTTATAGCTTATTTTATGTGGCATAGTAAGAAATGAATATATTAATTTTTTGGTTATTCTGTACAGTTCAATAGAACAACTGCTAGACAAATATTAACCGAGCTGATGACTAATTGCAAGCATTGAATTAGGCACAGTTAGAATGTGAGTTCTCAATCCTACAGTTAGTAGCAGAGCAACTCAGCTGGTTGCTACCATTACTGGGATCCATGGATTTTGTTATTCCATATATATATCATTTAGGGATTAATAATGCTTTGTATTTCAAATTCTAATAAATTTTATGGAGTCCATGTCCATCCCATGTGAGTTAAGACATTGTTGTTTTATTTCTGTGTAATGTTTAAGAAATTTGTAAATGACAGTAAACCAGACAAAATTAGTGTACTTCATATCATGAAAAAGAACGAATATGATGGTTTTCTACTAACTTCCAGTTGGCTCTAATCTAGTTCATAAGACACCATTCTTCTGTTCTTCACAATAAAATTGCTATTTTTTACTTAACAATTCCCTGTTGGAAACAAATAAAAATTAAGAATCCTCAAGAAGCGACCAGGATTGATTGTTTTCTTGTGCATCAGTCTATGGGAAATGGTGCTGTTTAGTATATTCCATTTCTTGAAATTAAATAAATATACTATTTGAAATAAGAGCAAAATTTTACATGCATCTAAATATCTAATGAAATCAGAAGAGCAGCCATAAAAACAAATATAGCTAGCTGTAGGCAAGAAACTTACGTCCCCGTGACCCCAATTTCATGACAATATGTGCATCTGTCTAGCTTGAGACCAACCTTTTGTTTAAGTTTTTCTCTATCCTCTGTGATGTTTATGGAGTTAAGCATATGACCCCATTTTTATTCAGGAGATGTAGCAGAAGACAATGAAATTATGAAAGTAGATGACCTGAGATTATGCCAACTGTTAGGAAAGGCTGTACCACATTGATCCCGAAAATGACCATCTCTTTTGACCCAGGGATTACCTGTTACCGTGGACATGATGCATGGTGTTGGAGGTACACCACGAAGGGCCTTCGGCCGGACCTACCGAAACCAAGAACATAGGTGAAAGGCTCAGACCGGAGGCAAGCGGCAAAGGTCGAGAAAAGAACCATATGGGCGAAAGCCACATGGCGAAAGCCGTGGCTCGGAATACGCGGACTTCGCCAGGCAAAGGCCTCGTCAGAAGGCCGCACGGGCGAAGACGGTGAGGCGAAAGCCTTGGCACGAAGGCACGGGCTTCGCCAAGTACCGAACCCCACCGTAAGGAGGCCTAGCGGGCCGTTGTGCTTTCGGAGGACTTCGCCAAATAAATAGGCCGAGCCATTTAGCCCAATAGTGGCCCATACAAGGACACCGTGTGCCCCCAATAATATCCCTATCATAAGGGTAGCCATGTAAATTCCTCTGTAAAACCTAAACCCTAAAGGGGAACCTGTAATAGGGCTATAAATAGCTCCCTAAGGCCATGTAATAGGGGGATCCAAAAATTTTTACTAAGCAATACAATTGTTTTAACTTCCAACTATTGTTGAGAAATCCACGCCTTTCGACGTGACGCAGTTGTCCATTCGACAACAGCTGGCGCCGACCGTGGGGAGCTCCGAGCGAAACCACTGATGCCACCGAAGAAGATCGCCAAGGAGAGAGTTGCTAAGCGAAAGGAAGGTGGCAGCGAAGGCGAGATGGTAGCCGAAGAGGGAGCGGAGCCTTCGGCTTCTTGAGGGCGAAGCTAGAGCGGCACTGCCACTGGTGTTGCCGTCTGCTCTCCCGCCTTCGGCGCCCGACGCGATCTTGTCATCCCAAGCACCGGGGGCGCCTTCGACCGCCGCCTTCGCCCAACCGGCCACGACATCGACAGCAATCACCACCTCACAAGGCAACGCCAACCTCAAAGCACAAGCCGAAGCTGACATGGGGGCCATGCGTCAGAATATGGCTAAACTTCAAGACACGCTTCGCCAGATGCAAGAGCAGCAACAAGCGTACGAAGCAGCAAGACAAGCCAAGGCCCACACCCTGCACTTCTACGCTCAGCCCCAAGTTCTTCTTCCACACGCTGTGCAAGCACCGGTGTACTTCGCCAAGCCCGCCCCAGCCGTTGCCGCGCGTCCGACACCGCAAGTGGCCTCGGCACCTGTTCGCCTGACGGCACCTCAAGCCTAGTACGCGAAGCCTGTTCACACGCCACAAGCAATGATGGAAGCAACTTCGACCTTACAAGCACAGTTTCAAGCCTTCTTGCAACAACTCAATCAACCCCACAACAATTTACCAAGAACTTCGCCTCCGGCCTAGGCCGAGGGAAGCCCAAATCAGGGTGCACCGGTGGGACAGCTGTTGGGCTAGTTCGCCATACCAAGTCAAGCTCAAGGGGCTTCGCCTAAAGGCCAACCGCCATAGTTTGACCCAAGCACAGCGGCCCAAGCACCCATGACTTTCGCACAAGCCGTACCCCCTGGGTACGGAGCAGCCCCACCACCAAATCAAGCCTGGAATCAAGCCATGTTCGACCCTGCAGTGGCAATGCAAGCTACTTCGTCAGACCAGCAAAACCAGGCAATGATGTTCGGCACGGGGCATCAATCGACACCCGCAGTCCAACCTCATGTACAAGCTGTGGCTTTGCCGTTCGCGCCCTGATACCCACAGTTGAATTGGCCCTCTCAGCAAGGGACCATGGTCAAGACGGGTGGCGAAAAGGGTTTGACCCTCAGTTCGGGGATCAAGAATCACCCCATCCCCCCAGCTCAAGTTCCTCCTATTAAGGTATTCGGGAGAAACGGACTCGAAGGAGTTCCTTTCCATCTACAAATCCGCAATCGAAGCTACCCATGGTGACGAAAATACGAAGGCGAAGGTAATTCACCTCGCGCTCGATGGCATTGCCAGGTCTTGGTACTTTAATTTGCCTACTAGCAGCATTTACTCATGGGAGCAATTGCGCGATGTCTTTGTCCTTAACTTTCGAGGCACCTATGAGGAGCCGAAAATTCAGCATGACCTTCTCGGCATTTGCCAAAGGCCAGGATAATCAACAAGGGAAAACATACGTCGCTTCTTGCAAGCACGGTGCCAAGTGCAAGACATAACCGAAGCTTCCGTCATCAATGCTGCTTCAGCCAGCTTACTCGAGGGCGAACTCACAAGAAAGCTTGAACGCAAGGAGCTGAGGACGATCGAACACCTCTTTCGCATAATTGATTGATATGCTCGAGGTGAAGAGGACACCAAGCGAAGACAAGAGATACAAGCCGAATATGACAAGGCAGCTTCAGCCGCAGCGGCCACTGCACAGGCCAACGCCCAAGCTCAGGTCCAAGCCCAAGTTGTAAGTTCAGCGCCCGTCTTGGTTCACCCTACCGCTCCGGCGAACCAAGGACAGCATCCAAGGCCGAACCAAGCCCCAATGACATGGAAGAAATTCAGGACTGAGCGAACTAGCAAGGCAGTGATGGCGGTTGAAGAAGTGCAGGCCCTCCGCAAGGAGTTCGACGCCCAACAAGCGGGCGGACAACAACAACCTTTTCGCAAGAAAATCAAGGACCTGTACTGCGCTTTTCATGGACGCTCTTCACACACGACCGAGCAATGTCGAAATATTCGGCAGCAAGGGAACGCTCAAGCGCCGAGGCAGCAGCAAGCAAGGGCCGAAGAGGCACCGCGTGAAGCGGTCCTCAACCAAGCACCTCAAGCAGAATAACACCAAGACGCGCAGCGAAGAGTGATTCAGGTCATCACAAGATCCGATCCCCCCTCACAAGTGTCAAAACGACAGAAGAAGATGCAACTTCGAGTAGTGCACAACATTGTCTCAGAAGGTGATGGGGTCCCAAGATACTTGTCGCAGCCAATATCCTTCGGGCTAAAGGATGCCGATGGGGTTCTTTTCCCACACCAAGACCCGTTGGTAGTTTCGGCAGAGATGGCTGGTTTTGAAGTCCGGCACATCTTGATCGATGGGGGAAGTTCGACTGATGTCATATTCGTCGGGACATATACCAAGATGGGTTTGCCAACTTTGGCGTTATCCCAAGCACCAACTTCGCTCCGGGGGTTCGGAGGTGAAGCAGTGCAAGTACTGGGGCAGGCCCTCATCAAAGTCGCCTTCGGCACGAAAGATAACAGAAGAGAAGAAGAGATACTCTTCAACGTTGTTGACATCCCATACAATTACAACGCCATCTTCGGCCGGGGCACTTTGACAAAGTTTGAAGCAGTCTCTCATCACAACTACCTCAAGCTCAAGATGCCTGGCCCAGCTGGTGTGATAGTTGTCAAGGAGTCCCAGCCTTCGGCTGCCACGGTGGCTCCTTTCAACAGGGAAGTTCATACCTTAGAAGTCGAAGGGCAAGAAAACGCAAAACCAACACCGAAACCCGCCCCCCACAGCAAAGTTGTCCAATTGCAGATAGATGAATCCGATCCAGCGAAAGTCATATCGCTCGGCGGAGACCTGGATGAGCAACAAGTGAATAGCATCCTGGTTGTCCTCAAGAAAAACATTGATATCTTCGCCTGGGGTCCAGACGAGGTGGGAGGTGTTTTGCCAGATCTCATCATGCACCATCTCGCAGTCAAGCCTAACGCAAAGCCGAAAAAGCAGAAGCTAAGGAAAATATCGGTAGATTGCCAGGAGGCAGCGAAAGCGGAAGTGAACAAGCTGCTAAAAGCAGGAGTAATACAAGAGATTGACCACCCAGAGTCGTTAGCAAATCCAGTATTGGTAAAAAAGTCAAACGGCAAGTGGCGAATGTGTGTTGATTTCATGGACCTCAACAAGATGTGCCCGAAGGATGATTTCCCCTTGCCTCGGATCGATCAGCTAGTTGATTCGACTGCCGGATGTGAGCTCATGAGCTTCTTGGATGCATACTCTGGATATCACCAAATTCACATGAACCCGGCAAATATCCCCAAGACAGCCTTTATCACGCCCTTCAGCACCTTCTGCCATCTCAGAATGCCCTTCGGCCTGAGAAACGCGGGGGCTACGTTTGCCAGGCTGGTGTACAAAGTCTTGGGGTCACAATTGGGGCGAAATATCGAAGCCTACGTTGATGACATTGTCGTAAAAAGTCGCAAGGCCTTCGACCATGCGTCAGACTTGCAAGAGACTTTCGACAATCTCCGTGCATCCGGCATGAAGCTAAATCCAGAGAAGTGTGTGTTCGGCGTTCGTGCTGGTAAGTTATTGGGATTCCTTGTGTCCGAACGGGGGATCGAAGCGAACCCCGAAAAAATCGATGCCATTCAGCAAATGAAGCCACCATCGAGCGTACGACAAGTACAAAAGCTCGCGGGGCAAATTGCGGCACTTAGTTGATTCCTATCAAAGGCGTCCGAAAGGGGCTTGCCATTCTTCAAGACCCTTCGAGGGGTAGGAAAGTTCAGTTGGACGCTCGAGTGCCAAGCAGCCTTCGATGAGCTTAAGCAGTATCTCCAAAGCCCTCCAGCTTTGGTCAGCCCAGTGCCAGAGAGAGAGAGTTGTGGCTCTATCTAGCAGCTTCGCCTGTCGCTGTCAGCGCAGCTTTGGTACAAGAAACCGAAGCAGGCCAGAAGCCAGTATATTTCATCTCCGAAGCGCTCCAGGGGCGAAAGTTAGATACATTGAAATGGAAAAACTTGCTTACGCCCTAGTGATGGCTTCAAGAATGCTTAAACACTACTTCCAAGTCCACATAATCGTAGTACCTTCGCAGTACCCTTTGGGCGAAGTGCTTCGAGGAAAAGAAATCACGGGGCGCCTAAGCAAATGGGCCGCTGAGCTATCACCTTTCGACCTACACTTTGTCGCTCGCACTGCAATTAAGTCCCAAGTCCTCGCTGATTTTGTGGCCGAATGGACACCCGCGTCCGTCGCAGAGTTTGAGCCAGTCGAACAACCATGGTTTATGCTAAAAGCCAATATCTATGTATTAATGTGAATCCCCCTTTGTGTACTAGTTGAACTAAACATGGCTAAGAAATTCCTAATCCAACATCTAATCATGTTAAATCCCAGGTTAGCAAAGGAATAGGACATACAAATAATAAGGCTGAGAACAGTAGGTAAATAGCCCATACCATGACATTATAAAACCATGCAGTATTTATGGAAAAGTAGAGCATTTACAATATGGGAGCAATATGATCAATTAACAAGCATGACTTGCCTTGCTCTCGCACTGATGAGACATTTGCAAAGACTTTGACGCACCACGGAGCGACGAAATGGCTGAAAACTACGCGACAAACAAAGCACACAAGCAAAACATGCTATAAGTCTATTGAAACAGGAAACAAAACCATTTTTAATGGATTCTAGGGATTTTTATGAATTTACTTAGACTTGAATGGACTTAAACGGAGCTCGGATGAAGTAGTTATGATTTTTAGAAGATTATCTGTGTTTTTACTATAAAAAGAAAAGCCTTAAGAGGTTTTATTGCGCAATAAACCCAGGTGATGATGTCAGCACAGGGGGGCGGCGCCGGCAAGTGGGCCCCACCTGGCAGCGGCTCAAATGGGCCGATCCACCGTGGACCGGGACCGTGCGGGTGGCCCACAGCCGGTCCTCGAGACCGATGGTCCAGATTGGCCGGGAGCCGATCGGACGGCGCGGGCGGCGGCTGCCGGGCTCGGCTCAGCTTCAAGCCGGCCGGACGGCTATGGTAGTGCGGCGGCGGCACGCGGTCACCGGCGACGGCAATCGGCGTTGCGGAAGGCGGCGGCGCGGCTCGGTGCTAGGAGGGAGAGGAGAAAAAGAGGAAGGGATCCTCACCGGTGAGCACGGCGGCAGGTGTGGAGGATGAAGGCGGCAGCGAGCTTGTACGACTTGTGCAGCATGCGGAGGAAAAGCTTGGGGCTGGGTTAAGACTGTCAAAAACTGCTAGGCGTAGGCCTTGGCTTGCCTTGCCGCTTCGTACGCTTGCTGCTGCTCTTGCATCTGGCGAAGCGTATCTTGCAACTTGGCCATGTTCTGACGCATAGCGCCCATGTCAGCTTCGGCTTGAGCTTCAAGGCTAGCGTTGGCTTGCGAGTTGGTGAGTGTTGTCGAAGTTGTAGCTTGTTGCGACGAGGCGGCAGCTTGAGACGCCCCCGGTATTTGAGACGAAAGGATTACGTCCCTGATCTGGAGCGCTTTCGCCGCGGCCGCTGCCTTCGCCGCCTCCTGGTCTGTCGAAGTAGTCGGTGCCGAAGGTGGGAGAGATGGCGACACCGCCGGAGGTGGCGTGGCTCTTGCTTCGGCCTTGGAAGCCAAAGGCTCTGCTCCTTCTTCCCCAGCCATCTCCCCCTCGCTGCTACCCTCCTTTCGCTTGGCAACTCTCTCCTTAACGATCTTCTTCAATGGCATCAGTGGTTTCGTTCACTCTCAGTGGTTTCGATTCGACAACTGCTTCAAGTGGTTCTCTCAACAGTGGTTGGAAAAAGAGACAATTGTATTGCTTAGTAAAAATTTTTCAGATCCCCTGTTACATGGGCTACTTATAACCCTATTACAGATTCCTCCTCTAGGGTTTAGGCTTTACAGGGGAATTTACATGGTTGCTTTTATGATAGGGACATTATTATGGGCATACAGTGTCTTTTGCTTGCATGGGCTCCTAATGGGCCAAGTAGCTCGGCCCAATTGTTGGCGAAGCCTCCGGAAGGCATGTTGGCCCGCTGGGCCTTTTCTTGGTGAAGTTTGGTACTTGGCGAAACCCATGCCCTTCGTGGCAAGGCTTTCGCCTCGTAGTCTTCGGCCGAATGGCTCTCCGATGAGGTCCATCCCCGGCGAAGCTTGTGTACTTCATGCCACGGCTTTCGCCATGTGGCCTTCGCCCATGTTGTCTCCTCGGCCTTCGTCCCTTGCCTCCGTCTTGCGCCCTTGCTTAGGCCCTTGGTTTCGGTAGGTTCGGCCGAAGGTTCTCGTGGTATACCTCCAACAACTGTGAACACACTCTTTTTCTTTTCCTGATTGCTTTCACTGTGAACATAATGGTACAGTATGAAATTATAATTGCTTTTTTTTTCCCCTGGGAGAAGTTCATTGTTAGCATCAAAGCATAAAGATTGTACATCCACATGATAAGCCATATCAGGGTCACTATGACGAAATGGCTCGAGGGGGAAGGCAGCACCAACACTGAAGTCCTTGTCATTGTATATGATTTCCTATGTCGATATGATGTGCACTCTGTACGATTTCTTTTGATCCTAAAAATGGACGCCAAGATGCCTAAGATGGATCTGTGGGTGAGGATGAGTCTAAAAAGGTTAACACATGATAATTTAGTATTATAACTGTTTGAAATCATGGTTTTCCATGTATATTGACCTAAATGATTCTAATTCCAATTTACAAGTCCCATGGCTATGGTTAAGTGAAACTAGAAACATTCAGTCAACAATATTTAGCATGTGCTTGTGCTTCATGGTAATTTTGTTCGAGCCAATTTCTGTGCGCGGCGTGTCCCAGCATGCACTTATACTCTTCTAGTGAGCTTAAGTACATGGTACACGAGGGAACATAGGAACTGGGAGTAGATCCAGTTTGCGGAAAGTACCCTGTAAGATGAGCAAATTAACTTTAGAACATGCAGATTGCAGAAAAGGACTTGAAAAGAAAAGGAAAAGGCAATCGGGTCCTTCATCTGCCTCTTTCACAAGAGCAATGATCCAACTTGTGCCCACTGCCCACAACGACGGAGATGATAGCATGGCAAGCTACAAATGATTGAGCCGAGGAGCAAACCCAGTCGGGACCTCCGTGATGGAGGTTGAAGCTACCTTGGCCAAACAAATAAATCACAGCCGCCCCTTGTAAATCCGACATCGATGCCGAAGGAGAAGAACACCATTCTTGTGTATTTTCTTGCTGGAGAATTCTTGAACAGCCGGCGCAACCTCTCCTATGTGGATCTGGAGAACTCCGACCTGCACACACAGAGGAGTAGGACGTAGGTGATTAACCCAGAGGTCTTCAACCGGACGATATATGCCAGAGCGAGCTCCAGCAATTCCATCCATGGCCAGACACCTCCAGGACGAAGGAGGAAGATGCCACCATCCTCTTCGAACTGCACAGCAAAAGGAAAAAAAAAAACCTACTACAGAATTTACCTGACTACGGGATGAGCCCGACTATCCCTCGGACCCCTCATCCCCTCGCCGGCGGCCAAAGACCACCGGAGACGGAGAGGGAATCCGGAGGGGAAAACTCTACGTCGCACTGAAAGTCACCTCTCAGAGGAGGCACCGAGAGAGACGGGAGGGGAAAGTTATTTTAGATAGTATTCGCTCCGTCTCTAAATATTTGACGCTGTTGACTTTTCAAAACATATTGGATTGTTCGTTTTATTAAAAAATTTAAGTAAGTATTAATTCTTTTCATATTATTTGATTCAGTGTTAAATATACTTAGGTATACATATACATATAGTTTTATATATTTCACAAAAATTTTTGAATAAGATAAACGGTCAAATGTGTTTAAAAAAGTCAACAGCGTCAAATATCGAGAGACAGAGGGAGTAATATTTTGATTGTACATTTTGCTTGCAAAGCGCATGATTTTAGCTTAGTGTATGACGATCGTTTTGGTAATTTGGTAGCATAGCCAAGTTGAGCTATAGCTCGAGCTAGCAAACTAGCTTGTTTCAGCTACGCCGAACGGTTGCTCGAATGCTCGTCATTTCTCACGAATTTCTCGACGAGCCCGGTTTTTCTGGCCCGTGGAGGATAGCTTGCTCCAAAAAGCTAGGATTTTTTTTTCACCAGTTCCAAACACAAAGCATGGCTAGGCTAGGCTAGAATACCTCTTGCCAAAAATCCAAAGGAACCCCCAGAATTAGATAGAATTTTACAATATTTTCATCAAACAACTCTAATTAGTTATGCTCATGATAGCTAAGTTTGACTAGCTCATAAGGATATATTAGAATTCTACTATGATGATGGAAGTTTGATCAATTGTCACAAGAACTTTACAAGCCAGGGTTACATAACTCCATTGGAAAATACCATGCCAATTACAATAATTAATTTAGTTGTTTCAACATGAAACAGTTGCCTGATTCAACAACAGAGGGAAGCATCTTTGTCACATAAATAGTAACATGATTATAAGTACCAAAGCAAAACTTTCACAGCCCCCGGGAACTACTTCCCCTGTAGATCAACAAATATATCCCTGAAGGAAAACCAGGCAGGCAGGCACCACCACCAACACAAAACAAGAGTTGTTTACGCCTAGCAGGACCCAAGTAGAAAAACAGGCGACAAGTTAGTCATCACTATACTAACTGAACCAATCTAATCAAATAAAATAGTAGGAAACACATGCATGATAAAGCATTTAGATAGAGAATGTCTTAGATCCTAAATATGAAAATGGCAAACTAGCATCTCCACTGAACATATTAAGACTATCCTTTTAAAGCTTCTGGAAAATCAACATGTGAGCAATGTGTGTTCAACTCCCAAACAATGCAATAACTTGCAAATACATATGCACATCCTCACAGAAATGCATTTGCTTTCTCTCTGCTAATTAAGTTCAGTGCTAACAGAAGAAATAAACTAGTCAAGTATGATTTGTAACAGTGATAACATTGCAATTGTAAATGACAACCATAATCAAATTCAACTGTGCTAATTGTGGTTGTGATGCTTGGCGAGTTACCTAAGAAGACAAGAGAGAACATGGACACTCTACAGGCACATTGTACAGTTCAAATTGTGTTACATCAAGGTCATTACTACTACTTTCATATGTTTTGTAGGTTGCATAACCTCAATGGCCAGCATTACTTGTTCAAACTCCTTTAGTAGCTCCATACAAGCAGCTGTGAGACCATTTTCAGTCCTGTATGCAGATGGGTGCAGCTAACTGTCCATTTGTGCTGTAAAGTGCAAATGCAAATCTTAACCTACATCTTATTTTCCTCACCGAATATGTTTCTTTTCAAAAAACAAAAACTCTAAATAGCATAACCTACTAATTCATCTTATGCATAATAATAATTGTAACTAAAATGCACAGCGTATTTTTTCTCGCAAACATGCAAAAGATTGCATGTCATACAATTAGAAGAAAGCAAGTTGTTTACACGACACAATTCATCAGAAGACAATTACTTTTTCAGTGTATCTCAACAAAAATAAGCAATCAATGTTAGTAATAAATATATACACTTGTAGGGTCTCACGAAGATTTGCAAACCCCAATTGAGAAATGTGTGCCCAGATAGTTGCATAATATCTAATTAAAATGCAAAGCTCTGCAGCCATCTTGCTTTCACTTTAATACTAGGAAAAAGACTCAATAATTAATAAATTGATCAATCAGTTGTATTGAGAGTTGGGTGCATAGTAGAAGCCAAAAATGCATACATTCAAGCAGAATCATTGCACCGGAGGCAAGACTTACCCCGTCTATCCCTACTTCCGTTTCATCTGCCATGCCCTGTTCTCCCTTTGAAACAATAAATGTCCCTTGGTCCTACAGGTAGAGAGGGGAAACAATGAGCTTAATTACCAAGCAGAGCACAAAATGCTCCATTGAAAGGAATAACTATTATTAAAGAGAACAATGACGGGAAAAAAATAAAAAACATGTCACTAACCATTGTGTACGAAAGCAACAGGTGTAGATATGGTGAATGATGCTACTAGGACTTGGCATATTAGTCGCAAAGATACATCCATCTGATGTGGGTGACAATGTGCCGCTTCTGAGGTGGTATTGTGCAAGATAATTCTCCTTCTGATGGTAAAACACAATGGCATCACCCACAATGGTAGGAAACGCCTTGGAGCTGACACAGAGATTCCTATTACCAAGGAAAAGGGAATTGCTGCCGATGCAAGTCACCGGGACAGTTGTTCCCGAAATAAGATCAGCTAGTCTGTAAACTGAAATTTGTGCATACACACTAACACCAAAGGTGACCAACAGAATGTCAGAGTCACATTCTACCAAATGGTAGAGAAAGAATGAGTCAGGTGTCCTTGCTGGACATTTAGCAATTGATTTTGGTGGTGGTAGCGAGAGCTCCGTCGTCCCTTCCAGTTGCAGTTGCAGGGGTGGGTCTATCTGCAAGACCTCAGGTCCACCATAAGCCGTGGCTTGATCCAATATGTATAGCTTGCCTTGGAATGGCAATGGAGTATAGGCTTGGTACATGGACCAGCTCGACACCCTCCACTGCTTATCCCCAGAGGCGGCGAAGGCTACGCGCACCGTGCGGAATAACCATATCATAAGCAAGACGGCTTGATCATCAGCTGATGATGTTATGGAGGCAGCAGCGACATCTCTGAGATATTCCTCCGACCGGCGGCCCATGTACGGCAGCAAGGTGTCCAGCGGCGGGAAGTCGACGATGTCGCCGGTGAAGGGGTGGAGAAGACGGACCGCGGTGTCACGGTTCCGCTGCAGGAGGAGGATTCCGTCGACGGAGTCAAGGATGCGGTGGTCGCGGACGATGGGCAGCTTGAGACGGACGAAAGCGCCGGTGGAGAGGTTGAAGAAGCGAACGAAGCCACGCAGCATGCCGTGGCCCGGGTAGAGACCGTTCCCCTCAGGGAGCATCATCCACCGCCGCGGGTGGAAGCGTGGGTCCACAACGCCGCGGCCGCACGGGCTGGCGGTGCAGGAGCGCCAGTGGTGGCACGCGGCGCGGAAGCAGATGTAGTCTCGCACATCTCCAGCCAGCACCCGCCAGCCTATCAGGCTCACCAGATCCTCCGCCAGAGAAGCCCACGACGATGAGTCCCGAGCAGCATGAGTGGTGGCCGTCCGCCGCCGGCGCTTGCCGCTGCACGCCACCAAGGCCGCTGGCATGCCGATCTACCGGATGCCAGGGGCACCAAATATATTTCTTTTTGGGGGAAACCTGTTATTAGTACTAGGATTGAGACAAAGCGAAAAAATATCCCAGATCTACAACAGAAGATGGGGAATAAAGACGATGAGTGTAGGGCACGGGTGCTCACCGGGGGCGGAAGCAGCAGGACGCCGGCACGGCTGCTCGCGGGATGGAGATTGGCGCCGGCGGGCGAACTCGCGAGGATACTATTGCCGAGGCCGAGGAGATGGGGAGATTGACTGGGCGCGAGGAGTGAAAGGCAAAAGTATGCGGCGGAAGCAGTAGGTCGCCGACATCGCTGTTCTCCGGTGATGGAGATGGAGACCGGCGAGACGGCGCAGAACGAGACGGGACGGACGGGTGTTGAGGGTTTCTCCCCTTTTGTTTTTGTTTGAGAGAGAGAAGGGGAGGGGGACCGGGCCGGAGGCCCATTATTACGCTGGGATGTCGTTGTCGATTTGGGCTTTCCATAACCTTTGTCTCGATCGGCTAAGAAGTCCTTGACTTCCTTAATGGTAAAAAAATCTAATTCGTAATGTTAAGAAAACCCGGATAGAACGACCCTAACCCTCAATATTAAAACCGGTACAGACCGACTCCTATGGCAGTATTATGGGCAGTATTTGATGACATGGCAACTTGACTGTGGTCAACATTGCTGACTTAGCTGAGGATGGTGGGAAATAGGTAGCTGACACTAGGTTATCGTTAGCTGAGTGAGATCCGGACTGGTAAATGCCCACGCGTGTAGCCATCCCGCTCATTTTTTCATTGACCGAAACCCTAGACATGTTTACTGTGAGCTTGGCGACGAAGAGGGCGACGGCTCGGGTGGCGCTAGGGGGCGCGTCGACAGCGGTGGAATGCAGCGCGGTGGTGGTTTGGGGCGACCGCAACTGGAGCAGCACGAGCTGGTGAGTCCACCCTTTCTTTATCGTGGTCTCCCCATTTTGATTTAGGGTTCTCCACCAAATTATATGTTGTGGTAGATGCGCACTGTGCCCTCGGATTTGGTGTAGTCAGCATTGTTTATGTAGAACAACAGTTGGTAACCTCGATTTGGTCATACTATATCATCCATTGCCTCTCTTTTTATTTGGGATCTAAAACCTAGGTATTTTAAAACGATGGGGAAGTGATTTTTTTCCAACTTGCATGTAGGTTCCATGGACGTCTTAAACACCCTTCAAGTTACGTTTCACTTCAATAGAGATTTTGTGGTGTCTGGTAGGGAGAAGCACTATGTTGGTGGAAGTGAGGCAATGTCTTACCTAGATCAAGATAAGGTATCTCTGCCTAAAATAGTAGGCCATTTGCATGACCACTACAAAGTTGGTGAAGGAACAATGCTACATTTGTTGTTCCCAGGGAAAGATCTTAATTCTGAGTTAAGGGCACTATTGGATGACGACAGTATGTGCCAATACATGAATGATTGTATTGTGGATGGAGGGGTGGCTGAGGTGTATGCAGATGCACCAATCCTAGTTGATCTATCATATGAGGATGAAGGAAGTGACTATGAGTTGGAGATGGAAGAGGACATGGGAGATGAATCAGATGGGAATGGGGTAGAACAAGTTGACATGGAAAGTGATAATGCAGAAATGGAGCAAGTTGGCATGGAAGGTGATAATGCAGAAGTGCAGCAAGTAGGCATGGAAGGTGACAATGCAGAGGCTGAGGCTGAACAAGTTCATGTTAGTGAGAGAAGTATAGTGGTATACACACAGGATCTTGAGCCATTGGCAACTCAAACACCTGATTTAACAGAGGAAGCTGAGCCAATGCCAATGTCTCAAGCCCTCCTGGAAGTAGTGTCCAGAGTAGGAATAGGAAGGCACCTTCATCTGCTACCACTGGTGTTAGGCTGTCAAAGACATCAATGACAACATCAAATAGGGTTAGTGATCGAATGTACTTTAAATTGTTTTCAATTCAAAACTTGATCTAATACAATCATTTGCAGGCACCAATGGAGCACCTTCAAATTGTAAAGATCAATGCAAAAGCAAAAGTGGCAACACAGCAGGGTGGGTCTGCATGTGTCAATTTGCAAGCAATTGTATCACACTCCCAAGCTTCTACAAGTGCATCAATCCAGATAAAATCTGGAAAGGCTTCTATTTCTCTTTCAGTTCAGGAGCCTGCAAAGAAGGGAAACAAGTCTCAGCATGTTCGACCAGCAAAGAAGGCTAAAAAAAAAGTTCAGCTGGACCACTCCTTCTGCTCCCACCTTGGCAATCTGATAAGCTGCGATTCTCTGTTTGTGGGATTTGTAATGCAAACTATGGTTTATGTAATGCCAGATTCTAAGGCTCCAACTTTTATTTTATGCAATTTAGCTTGCCAAACTCTAAGGCTTGTTTCTGTGATTTAATTCCAGACTATTAGGCTTGTTTGTTTGATGTTATACCAGACTCTAAACGCTTGATTGTGAAATGTTGCCACACTCTAAGGCTTGTTTGCTGTAATGGCAGAACTAATTTGACTATGTTCAATTCTGAATGTGAATGTGACTGTTGTAGAAGAAAACTGTGAATCTTATTGGTTTGGCACAAAATTGTTGTGTGGCAATATTTTGAGTCTGACTGTTGTGGCACAAAATTCTGCATCTTATTTGTTTGGCACAAAGTTATTGTGTGATAAAATTCTGAGTCTGACTGTTTTGGCACAAAAATTAAGAATCTGATTGCTATGAATCACAATCAGATTCCCATATTGCAATATTGCCATCACACTGCCATAATGCATTTAGACTATTCTGAATCATATTCATATTTCCATATTGTCAGGGTTACGGATAAGGCATACCTCCTATCCTACGACTTATAGAATACACTGATAAGGTATACCTTTGCGTACACGGATCGTTTCCGTATCCATCGTTTGGAATCTGTTGCAAATTACGGAAATATCTCTACGAGATAAGCGATTTCCTGAATCCTACTCGAAGGGATAGAGATTCCGTTGACTTGGGGGTCAAGATGATCCACGGTATAAAAAGGGACCTCCAGGGAGGGGTGCAGGGCATCGAATCTCATCGCCAACACACCCACCATAGTTTACGAAGCCGGAGTACGCGGAGCCAAGTCGCCAGAAGATCTCGTTGAGTACATCGATTACGATCTTGTCGTTATCGTCTGATTCGCTTACTTTCATTGTAATCTGTGGTTCTCCGTCATCAATCTCATATAAACTGGACTAGGGCTATTACCTGATAAGGGACCTGAACCAGTATAATCCTTTTCTTTTGTCTGCTTGATGTCATATTACGTAGATGTCACGCCCTGAAGTTTCCCCTTTCTTGCTTTAAAAATTCATTAAGTAAATCGCCCGAAGAAATTGTTTAAATTAACCTAGAGTTGAATCCTAATTAATAAACGTAAATAATAATCAAAAATGGCGTGGTGGAATTTTTCTTGAGTTCCCCATGTTCTAATACATTAACATGAATTTTAGTGAATTTTTCAGAGCCTTGGAAATAATTTTAACCAATTAAAACTACTTCGCGAAGCTTGCTCCAGCTGCGGCCCCGCACCCGACCCGTCACATGACTTCGGTGCCGGTTCGCCCGGTTACACCTCAAGTACAGTATCCGAAGCCCACTCGCACGCCACAAGCAATGATGGAGGCAGCTTCGGCCTTGAAAGCCCAGTTTCAAGCCTTTCTGCAGCAGCAGGAGCCGCGCCACCTCCGACGGCGGCGCCATCTCTCCCACCTTCGGCACCGACTACTTCGACAGACCAAGAGGGGGCGAAGGCAGCGGCCGCGGTGGAAACGCTCCAGATCAGGGACGTAATCCTTTCGTCTCAAATATTGGGGGCGTCTCAAGCTGCCGCCTCTTCGCAACAAGCTACAACTTCGACAACAATCACCATCTCGCAAGCCAACGCCAAACTTGAAGCTCAAGCCGAAGCTGACATGGGGGCTATGCGTCAGAACATGACCAAGTTGCAAGATACGCTTCGCCAGATGCAAGAGCAGCAGCAAGCATACGAAGCGGAGAGGCAAGCCAAGGCCTATGCCCAGCAGTTTTTGACCGTCTTCACCCAGCCCCAAGCTTTTCCTCTGCATGCTGCACAAGTCGTACAAGCTCCGACGTACTTCGCCAAGCCTGCTCCAGCTGTGGCCCCGTGCCCGACCCCTGACATGATTTTGGCGCCGGTTCGCACGGTTGCACCTCAAGTACAGTACCCGAAGCCCACTCACATGCCAAAAGCAATGATGGAGGCAGCTTTGGCCTTGCAAGCCCAGTTTCAAGCCTTTCTGCAGCAGCTAAATCAACCCAACAACTTACCAAGAATTTCACCTTCGACCCAAGCCGAGGGAACTCCAAGTCAGGGTGCTCTAGCTGGGCAACTGCTGGGCCAGTACGGCATTTCAAGCCAAGCGAACCAGCTGGCTCAAGGGGTTTCGCCTCGAAGCCAATTACCGCAATTCGACCCCAGTGCCACGATTCAAGCACCTATGACCTTCATGCAAGCTACGCCCCTCGGGTTCGGAACAGCTCCACTGCCGAACCAAGCCTGGACCCAAGCCATGATCGACCCAACCGTGGCGGCACAAGCCGTTTCGACGGATCAGCAAGCCCAGGCGTTGGTGTTTGGCACGGGGCACCAATCAACGCCCAGGGCCCAACCTCATGTGCAAGCCGTGACTTCACCATTCGCGCTTCCATACCTGTAGCTAGGTTGGCCCTGCCAACATGGTGCTGCGATAAAGCCGGGTGGCGAAAAGGGTTTGCCACTGAGTTGGAGAATCAAGAGTCATCTCATTCCTCCTCAATTCAAGTACCCTCCCATCCCAAGGTATTTGGGAGAAACGGACCCAAAAGAGTTCCTTTCCATCTATGAATCCGCAATTGAAGCCGCTCATGGCAATGAGAATATCAAGGCGAAGGTAATTCACCTCGCGCTCGATGGCATTGCTCGATCTTGGTACTTTAACTTGCCTCTTAATAGCATTTACTGATGCGAGCAATTGCGCGGTGTCTTTGTCCTTAACTTTCGAGGTACCTATGAGGAGTCGAAAATCCAACAAGACCATCTTGGCATTCGCCAAAGGCCAGGGGAATCGACACGGGAATACATGTGCTGGTTCTCACAGGCGCGATGCCAAGTGCAAGATATAACGAAGCATCCGTTGTCAACGCAGCTTTGGCTGGCTTACTTGAGGGTGAACTCACAAGGAAGATCGCTCGCAAGGAGCCAAGGACGATCGGACACCTCTTTCGCATAATCAATGGTTATGCTCGAGTTGAGGAAGACACCAAGCAGTGGCAGGAAATCCAAGCCGACTATGACAAGGCAGCTGCCGCTGCAACTGCCGCCGCACAAGCTCAAGCTCAAGCCATTGGTCTAGCACCTGTGCTGGTTCGGCCCCCACCTCCAGCAAATCAAGGGCAACCTCCAAGGCCGAGTCAAGCTCCAATGACGTGGAAAAAATTCAGAACCAATCGCGCCGGAAAGGCAGTGATGGCTGTCGAAGAAGTACAAGCCCTTTGCAAGGAGTTCGACGCCCAACAAGCAGGCAGCCAGCAACAACCTTTTTGCAAGAAAATCAAGAAGGATTTGTACCGCGCCTTTCACGGACGCTCTTCGCACACGACTGAGCAATGTCGAAATATCCGACAGCAAGGTAACACTCAAGCCACAAGGCAGTAGCAACGCAGGGCTGAAGAGGCGCTTCGCAAAGCAGTTCTTGACCAAGCACCTCAGGCCGAACAACGCCAAGATGCACAGTGAAGAGTGATCCAAGTCATCACAAGATTTGATCCCTTTTCGCAATCATCGAAATGCCAGAAAAAGATGCAACTTCGTGCAGTGCACAACATCGTCTCAGCAGGTGAAGGGACCCCAAGGTATTTCGCGCAACAGATATCTTTCGGACCAGAGGATGCCGAAGGAGTTCTGTTCCCACACCAAGACCCACTGGTGGTATCGGCAGAAATGGCCGGTTTTGAAGTTCGGTGTATCTTGATTGATGGGGGAAGCTCAGCTGATGTCATTTTCGCCGGAACATATGCCAAGATGGGGCTACCGACCGTGGCGTTGTCTCAAGCACCGACTTCGCTTCGGGGTTTTGGAGGCGAAGCCGTGCAAGTCTTGGGTCAAGCCCTCCTAAAGGTCGCCTTCGGTACTCAAGAAAACAAAAGAGAAGAGGAGATACTCTTCAACATTGTTGACATCCTGTACAACTACAATGCCATATTCGACCGAGGCACTCTGAACAAATTCGAAGCAGTCTCCCACCACAACTATCTCAAGCTCAAGATGCCTGGTCCAGCCGGTGTGATTGTCGTCAAGGGGCTGCAGCCCTCGGCCGCCGTAGTGGCCCCCTTCGACAGGGAAGTGCATACTGTCGACATCGAAGGGCAAGAAAGAGCTAGACCAATGCCGAAGCTTTCTCTACATGGCAAGGTTACCCAGGTGCAGATAGACGATATCGACCCCACAAAAGTCGTATCGCTCGGGGGAGATCTGGGCGAGCAAGAGGTGAACAGTATCTTGGCTGTGCTCAAGAAGAACATTGATATCTTCGCCTGGGGGCCAGATGAAGTTGGAGGCATTTCGCTAGACCGCATCATGCACCACCTAGTAGTTAAACCTGACGCAAAGCCGAAAAAGCAGAAATTAAGAAAGATGTCAGCAGATCGCCAAGAAGCGGCGAAAGCAGAAGTGCAAAAGCTACTCAAGGCAGGGGTAATTCAAAAAATCGACCACCCAGAGTGGTTAGCAAATCCGGTACTGGTGAAAAAGTCGAACGGTGTTGACGGTCGTTAGCGATCAGTTTCGACCGTCAATATTACCAAAATAGAGGAGAACTAGTTATGCTTGCAATGCATATTTATGTTAGAATAATAATATTCCACTAGTATTTGGTTCACTAACCTTTTGCAGAGAATAATCATTAAGTGGAGGAGAATCGACATCAAATCAGACGATAAATCAATCGGACGATGTTGAGAATCAGACTTATGTATGAATGGGCCAAGAACTCAGAAATGACACGATGAATTGGGCCAAAATTCACAAGTCTGCAAAGAGAAACAACGGAGGAGGCCGCCAGCCAAAACCTGGGCTGGTTGGGCCAGCCCTTGGTTCTGCCGAACCAGGGAGTTCGGCCGAACCCCCTAGCACCGTTGGATGCAGGGTTTCTGGTGGATGGCTTGGATCACTCCCCAATGACGGTTGGAGGGCAATTCCGACCATTCCAACTGCCACAACCATCATTGGCAGCCTATTTAAGGAGCTCCTCTTCTCACTTCACTCACACACTTCAAGCAAAGCTCTCTCATATTCTCTGAAGTTTAGTTTAGTGTTCTTAAGCTAGTGGAATAGGAATAGAGTAGAAATCGGAGTCCGGAAGCCTTTGGAAGAGTTCGGGTATGGCTCTAGTAGCTCTTCTCTTCTCCTTTGTAAGCTTTGTACTTTATTTATAATACTCTTCTTTATACATTTATGGTATTGAAATACTTTCCGAGTATATGAATGCCAACTTTACATTATGTACATGTTATACTGATTATACTACTAGCTTATCTGGGAAATGCATCGGTACGGGTATAGTGTTTGCTTATGCAATTACTCTATGTCATGACGATGATATTAGAGTAGTATCTGGTAGTTTAGGCGTGGTGTCTAGATTACGGGATATCATTATTTGGGGTTATATGCTGCGAATGAGAGGTGGGCCGCTGATGGTGACAGCTCAGTACGGGTATTCCTCCGCTCGTGTATATTGTCCTAAGTTAATTTTCTAGGGAAGGTACTCCTTTGTATTTAGCCTCGGTTGTATGGTCATGACGGGCTGTCGTAAGGAACTCGGCAGTCAGGGGTTACTTCTCGAAGTACCAGGAGGTCATCGGATAGAGGGTATTAGCTAGTATGTCAGATAACTAGAATATATGTATACTATGTATACTAGAAGTATAGGAATAGATTTTTGTCCTCTTTTTTGTCCACTTAGCTTAGATATTTTAGTATAAGAATGAGTAGCTCCCTGCTTGTGTGTCATTCTACCGTTGGATTATATTAACCCCTACTTAGACTATGATTATTACAAGTAACATATAAATTATTAGTCAGGTTCTTTCTACTATGATATTCCCACGGGATTAAATAAATACGATACCCTTGAAATACTCTCGGGTGAAATGCTACAATGGTATATCCGTGCGCTTGCGGATGAACTCTGTAACCATAATATACCAGGAGTATTTCTGCGCCATTGCTGGGAATTATATTTCTAGTAATGTCGTTAAGAAATACCAACAAGCATTTCTGGTGCCGTTGCCGGGGAATATTTATAATAGAGATTACCAGAACTAATATTTTATATTTACCTCTGTATAATCACTGTCCTTTGCAGGCTAACCTTGGTTGTTTTCACTTTTGTGTGGAAACAGGGTAGTGCGTGACTGGTTTCAACCTGCCAGAAAACTTTAAGGAAAATCCAGAAGCTTTCTTCCGGAGCGTCAAGCCGCGAGTCGTCGCTCCGCAGAAAACTCTCCCGACAAAGAAACCAGCCATACCAGCGCCACAGACTTTCAAGACTATGGCTAACAAGACTCTCTGTGAATTTGCTGCTCCCTCTGCTGACAATGTGGCCATTGGGCCGCAGATCAACATGGGAGATGTGGATTTTTATCTGAAGTCTAGCCTCATCACGATGGCGCAGGCTAGCCCATTCTGTGGCAAGCCGAACGAGGATGCCAATGCTCATTTGCAGCACGTACACTATGAAGGGTCTCAGTCCAGACGCCGTCAGGCTACGACTGTTTTCATTTTCTCTCCTTGGGAAAGCAAAGCAGTGGTTTTATGCCAACCGTGCTACAATCAACACTTAGGACAGATGCTCCACGGCATTCCTCTTAATGTTCTTTCCGATGGGCAAAACCAATGCCCTTCACGGAAGAATTTTGAGTTTCCAGCAGACAAGGGACGAGTCCATTCCTGAGGCGTGGGAACGACTTCAGGAGTATGTGGCCGCCTGTCCTCATCATGGGATGGACGACTGGATGATCTTGCAAAATTTCTATAATGGACTCACTCCCATGTCCCGTGACCACCTAGACGCGGTAGCTGGAGGAGCCTTCTCACCTCGATCGCCAAACAGCCAAATCAAGATGGGTTTTGTAGAAAAACAGCTAAACCGGCTAGCAGAGCCAATTTAGAGATCAAAATCAGCCTCTAGGCCAATTTAGATCGATATGAGGATAACTACCCGTCTCGTGGGTAAAACGGAAGGTTTTCAGGACAAACCTACAAAGAGGTGTTGCACTCTCGCAGCGGCGGCGGACGATTTACAACGCAAATCGACAAAGATGGACTAAAACTAGGGTAAAATAGAAAACATGGTAAAAGAACGATTCAAGTAGATTGTATTCGGGGGTTTACAATGAACCGGCCTTGTCCCTTATATAGGGGTTGGTCTTGCCCTCTACAGGTCCTTCTCCACGTCCAACTTAGGATAGAAACTTAAGAAAACATGAAACATGCCTTCCCGAGCAAGGAAGCTTTGAGACTAGACGTAACAGACCCAGACTCGGACTCAGCCGGTCAGACCGGCCACATACAACCGGTCTGACCGGCCCTCACCCGGCGGTCTGACCGGCCAACACACGGCGGTCATACCAGCCCGCTCTGAAGGAAACCCGACACTTTTCAAACATTGGCAATTTTCCCCTATTTCGTCCATAGGTGCCAAATTTAGGTGTAAACAGATAGCACCCGCGGTGGCGGTGACTCCTCGCTTGACTCAACGCGAGGGTCATTAGTGACGAGATGCGAACCAACACTAATCCTATATACCTATACAAATCATCCCCACTACTACAATTCTATGCTTCCTGGTGCTTCCACGTCACCCCTTTTTATCCACACCGTTGGATCCGCATCAAGCCCTTCCTCCCACATCGCTCCTCTCTTCTCCTCTCCAGCATCTCGCTGTGGCACCGGCCCCACGCGCATTCCCTCCTCTCCTCTCCTGCATCTCGCTGCTTCGCCGGCCCCACACGCGCATCAGCTCCCCTCTCCCGCATCGCTCCTATCCTCTCCCGCATCTTGCACCGCGCGCCAGGCGCGGGCCCGCCACCGGTTGCTCTCCCCGCGCGACGCGCTTGGTTCCTCCCCCATCGCACGCTACTTCTTCCATCCCCACCCGGCCGTACGCGCACCGCCGCCGCTCTTGCTTCTCCTCGCATCCCCGCGCCGCTCTCGCTTCCCCCATCCCAGCCACTCCGCTTCTCCTATTATATATTCCTTTCCCAAAGGTTTGCTTCCTTCTCTTCTTGAATCATATAGTATATGTTCATTCAATTTATGGCCTTTATTTCTTTCTCCAGTCACGCTAGATTGATCTGTTCCTGTTGCCACTAAGTTATCAAAGAATTAGAAAAACAGATAGACGGATTTGGTTTGGCCTCTTCTTTATTTTCTACTAGCAAGATTGAAATTAAACCAATTTTTCAACTTTGCTGCTGTATTTCTGAATTCCTATTGCAGTTCGTTCCTACTCCTATTGCCTGCTATCATTGTAGCAGCAGCTATGGGCTATTACTGAGGTCAGTTCCCACAACATTTCCCATTCAAAGCGGTGACTGATTGGGTTTTCCCATATGATTCCTCTATCAAGAAAATATCCCAATATATCGGTTCCTCATATTCGTTTATGGTCATCGGCTTTCCATATATTATTATATGACCATGCATCGATATCTTCTTTGCAAGAGGTAGTAAGCAATTTCTTCAGTAGAAACACCGTCAGAATTTTCATGTGTAAACTATCATAGATTGCAAGGCCATGTGTCACTATTTTAGCAATGAACTTAATTTAGGTACATATATCGGTTCCTAGATCTGTGCATGCTATACTTCCTTGCTATATCATGTTTCTACTTGAAGTTCAGGTTTGCAAACTACAGTTTTGTGATTGATATAACTTTATTCTTTGGATTTTCTTCTGTCTGAGGTTTCAATGTAGTCCAAGGATGTAATCGCATCGGCTGATGTGATCAACCACGAAACAGAAATGCCATTGATCACCATCGGAAGTAATGCATATAGTAATTTGATTATCCTGGTGATCAAAACTTTTTCTCGCCAACTTCTAGATATTTCTAACCTCTGTCAGTAAGTTTATTGATATTGTGGTTATTAATTTCTGTTTATGCTAAATATTGCTTTCTCCTTTCTTTCCGGAATCATTCGTCAGATATCACATTTTCTCTTTAGTTCACTAAAATTGTATAAAGAATGTTGTATTAGGAATAATTTCATTAGTTATATATCTGTTTAGTAAGTAAAATATGTGGTACTCCACTGTGAGGTAAAACTGACCCTTTCAAAACATGAAAACATTTTATGGAATTGTACTTTCTTCTGTTGTTATTGCCTCTGTTCTTCATGTTGCAGGTATCTACTTTTTGTGCCATCTTAACACAGTGTTTCAACCGTAGACTTGCTGCATTGCTCCTGCTCCGCAGATCGAAGTTAGTACTTTAGATGACAGATTAATTAGTTGTAAGGCACTAGCCTAAAGCTAAAAAAAATAATTACGGTTTAATCTGCTTATTCCACTCAGACATTATTTAAGAATATAATTCACTGTTAAAAATACTATTTCCTTTAATAATCTAATCTATATATGCATTACACTATACCACAGCATCACAAATCGTTTGCACCCATGAATGGTACTTTGATGCTTCAGACTATCACACAATATTTCTGTATTATATGGATCATGCATTTTCTTGCTATTACACAATTGTACTTTTGATATACTTTAAGTTTAGAACTATATATTGCACATGAGTGTTCCGCAGCAACACGCGAGGTATCATCTAGTATCAGTTACGAATCAGAACTGATGTTCTTTTTTTAGCAGTGGAGGCCATCCGGAGGACATCACGGCCGTCGACATGGAATACACGCTGGCGGTTGCGGTGGCGCGACGACGCGCCTGTTCTATGACCTCAGACTGATCCACTCGGCCATAGGCGACGACGGCAAGGCGCACTCCATGTGCTGGCTATTGACGGCTCGACATCGTGCATGTTCTCCCAAGGCGTTCCCAACTGGGGTCACCTCAGGTTCATGCAGCGGTGCGAGTGGGAGGCGATGGGGTTCGTCCGCGATGACTGCCTCACCATCGAGTATGTCATCAACATCGTCAAGGACCCCGTCGTCACCGCCAGCAACACGCCGGAGCTCGAGTCTCCCCCGCCCAACACCATTTGCCGGTCTCCTCAATGACAAGGACACCGCCGACATGATCTTCTCCGTGCAAGGCGAGGGACACGTGCGGTCGCCGCGGATGTCCTGCTGCTCCAACCTGTTGGAGTAGGTTGCAGGTGAGATCCATTGGTCCAACCCAAACTAAAACCATGAATTGGATCCATTCCCAGCTTGAAAATTCTCCGCGACCAATCCAACACCATCCAACCTGCATTCTCGGCAAACCCAATCCAAAATCCAACCCAATAGACAAAATAACCCATTTCAACCCATCCAAATAAAATCCATGAAAATCCAATCTATCAGACCCATTACATCCCACCCCATTTGCAGGCCTACTTATAAGGGGTTTTCTAGCAGTGTGAGCACAGCATGAGAAACCACTCCTCCATATTGGGTAGACTAGCAATTGATGAGGAGGCGACCAAGGCGACGGTCTTGCGTGGAACAAATACTACATCTGTTCATGTTGCCAGCGTCACCATGCTTAACACACTGTAATGCACTCTCATCTCTTGTCTCGTGTTCCCGACGCATCCAGTCCTAAAATTGTCTACTGAATACATGGTCTATTGGAATTAATAGATGGGCCTTAGCCCATTCGAAGATTAATTCTTTGGAAAATCACAAAATTCCACCTCATGGGATGTCATGCATATGGAGTTTAGTACCACCTTACTTATTCTAGGAGAGGGGGACCTCCTTAAAGGGGAGGATGCCCTCCTAGCCACTTGAAACATGTGTGGTGGAGAGAAGAGGGGGAACACACGCGCACGCGCGCCGCCTGCCCTGCCAGGGCAGGCGGCGCGCGTGCCCGACGTACGCGTCGAATGGTCCGCAAAATTGGCTCCTCAGCCTTGCGCAGCGCGACTTATCGTCTTGATGAACATATGCGAAATCAATCTAGGGTTTGCCTCCTACTCTGTGCTGCGCCGTCGCTCGTAGACTACTCTATCCCACTCGCCGGCGTGCACCGGCGATCGGGAGAGCAGGTCTCCGGAACCTCTGCCTTCGACGTCCTACACCGAGAGAAGGCGGCAAAAAACCTTCGACGTCCTGCACCGAGAGAAGGCGGCAATAAGGTTTTTGGGAAGCGCTTTGGGCGACTGCTCCCTGTTCGTCCGCGACGGCTCGCCTTCCTCTCCGCTCGCGTGCTGCGCGCCTTCGTCGACGCCTGCAACCGTGAGTAGTTCCTGCCAATCAACCGGTCTTTCCACAACCTCGGTACGTGTTCAATATGTTGCGCATATTTGATCTGTTCTTGTTGTACTGTGTAGTTTAAATGTGTAGATCTAATGATGCGTTCATACTAGTTTACATCTGCAATATCATGATTTATTTATGGAATAAATTAAATCATTATGTGCTTATAATGTCAACATGGTCATCACAGTCATAGGCTCTTTGCGTCGATCGACGCTGCATGCGCTCTCTTCTCAGTCAGACCCAGAGAAATCCTGAAGTTGGAGAAGGGTTCTAGTCGGACACTAATGCGGCGGATCTCAGCATCTCAAGGGCAAGCTATACATCAATATATGTATATATTCCTGCATATAACACATGGAGAGACACCCAACTGTGTTGGCTCTAGTGCGATGATATAGGAAATAACTCTACTGCCATGATGGGTTGAGAAAGTACTGCTCATTAATCCATGTGGACATGTGAATTGTATTGTGTATTTATTTATTTATTTATTTATTTATTTGCCTTGAAGCCATTTTTCTGATGGTACTGTGCTTATTTTACCGACTTCCGTTGGTATTTCTTAACGACATTACTAGAAATATAATTCCCAGCAATAGCGCTAGAAACACTCATGGTATATTATGGTTACAGAGTTCATCCGCAAGCGTACGGATATACCATTGTAGCATTTATAGTAACACTCATAGTATATTATGGTTGCGTATATTTGATCCGTTCATGTTATACTGTGTAGTTTACATGTGTAGATCTAATGATGCGTTTATGCTAGTTTACATCTGCAATGTCATGATTTATTTATGGAATAAATTAAATCATTATGTGCTTATAATGTCAACAATCGAAAAACCTTATTATAGGTACTGTGGTTTTACTATGGCTGGTTTTGCCGATGCACTGAGGCCAGAAAAATTCACCGGTATACAATTTAAGAGATGGCAGATCAGGGTCACTCTGTGGCTGACAGCTATGAAATGCTTCTGGGTGAGTGCTGGCAGACCTATGGGAGTTCTTACTGCTGACCAGCAGAAAGAATTCGATGAGGCCACTACTCTCTTTGTGGGATGCATTCTTAGTGTTCTTGGCGATCGTCTGGTCGAGGTGTAGATGCATATAACCGACGCAAGGGAGTTGTGCGATGCACTGAATACTAAATTCGGTGCTACTGATGCTAGCAATGATCTGTATATCATGGAGCAGTTTCATGACTAAAGAATGGCTGACAATCGTTCTATAGTTGAGCAGGCTCATGAGATACAGACCATGGCTAAGGAACTCGAACTCCTTAAGTGTGTCTTACCAGACAAATTTGTGGCCGGGTGCATTATTGCGAAACTACCTCCATCATGGAGAGGTTACGATACTGCACTCAAACACAAGAGACAGCAATACTCCGTTGAGGGGTTGATAGCGTCTCTTGTTGTTGAGGAAAAAGTTTGGGAAAAGGACTGTGATTTTAGCGTTAGGGTTTGGTATGCTCTTGTTTTTACTGTCCGTCTATACTAGAGTTGTCTCGTGTTTAGCTTGATGAAGTGATGTCCTACATAAAGTTTCTTACTGTATAAACTCAGGTCGACACTGAATAGGATCATCTTCCTTTTGTTAAAAATATGTCATTTGTTCTCTTAGGTGTAGAGACATTGAGTATCCTTATCACCATGTACGTGTGCATAAATATTGTGGCCCCAATATATCAATAGTTACTTATTATTTTTTAATTATAGAGACCACCTAAATAAACTATGAATTGTTAGGTCGCGTCTTTATATACATGGCCTCAAGATTGTATCCATCAGGAATGCTTCAACATTGGTGCTGATTCCTAAACACTTATTTTATCGTGGTATTTTACATCGCCCTTTTCAAAATAGGATTCACCAAGAACTTCTTGGCAAGAAGCACACCTTAAGTCGTCGAAGCAGGATTGTTACGCCTCTGGAGCTCTCGTTAATTAGCGGCCCACACAACATCACACCATAGCTTACTAGGCCGTCATGCAGGACGGATCAGGACGGAACACAGAAGCACGTCTTGAGAAGCCGCTACTCCAAATCTCGATGATGCGACCAAGATGATCAAGTCCTGTGGAACGAGACCATCTCTTCGCGAGGGTGACCATGCTTAACACACAGTGAAGCTCTCAGAAGCATGGGCTTGTGTTCCGTATGCATCCTAATCCTAGAAATGTCGTCACGGTCATAGGCTCACAGGGTTCGTACGGTCCACGCCGCCCTCTCCTCTCGGCGAGACCAAACAATACCCGGCCATTCATTAATTACATTGTTACCTATATACATGCAAAAGAATTAAAAGATTGAAAGCGCGGAGAAGGATTCTAATCTCTATGCCTGGTAGAGTAGACTACACTAATGTAACTGATCGATCTCAGCCACTCAAGGACTAGCGATATCATACATCAATATATATCCTCCCACATACACATATCTTACCTAGTGAAAAGTGAAATCCAAAGTGGAATGATAATCAGCCACATTATTTGGTAAATATTAGCCGTTGGATCTACTACAAGACCAAATAGAGTGAATAAATCTTGGACCGTTGGATTAGATGTATAGTAAAAGAATACATTCAAAGGACTTCCAGAGATGAAGTTACTAGAAGGGGAAAGAATGAAATGAAGGAAAAAAAATCCTCGTCCTTTTAATTAAAGATTCATTAGTTAAGATTGCGCTATTCAGGGTATATTCAAAATATATGTTCATATGATTAATTTTGTTTCTAGCAATTAATTGTTAATGAACTTGAGAAAAAAAATCTATACATACATGCACATTCCTTCCAATAAAGAGGTCATGGGCATCTGAATATAGGTATAATGATTTTCACAAAAATTTAAAATAAAAATTATACTAATTCCTTAAAAAGATAAAATATATTACCACAAAGGATGCACACCAATAGAAATTAAGTGGAGTATAATGGTTAATACATTAGCAAAGACACACAGTGGCTGATCTAGAAATAAATAGCAGTGGGGTCTGAGCAAACTAGATAGAGTTATAGTCCACCCTCCCATTTACATATGGTAAAAAATTTTAGTGGGGTCTTCATGGGGTCTCTCATAGTCTTCACGCCAGTAGTGGGGGCTCGAGACCCCGCCGCCCCCATGCTAGATCCGCCACTGAAGACACATATAAAGATGATGACTTAAGCCTATTAAAATTTACAATAAATATTAAGCCATTTATTGTATCGAGATAACACTATCACTCATCATGACCAAATTTTTACTGACGACAAAAAATCCAACAGAAGCAGATTAGCACTCACACATATCACATAACAGGATGTATAGAGTAACACAAATACGCGACATCATAAACAGTACACATGGAGAGACACCAAAAACCGTGCCAACGCATGGAACAGGCTGTTAAATTATAAATATTTATTACTGGACACCGTGTTTATCATTATTAAAATATTCATTTCGGTTCAATAAGAGAAAAAAATAATATAAGATATTAAAATCTTTGGATGTGAGTTCTTCCTTCTCTCTTCCCTCGCTTCAGATTGAGCTTTCCTTCTTTTTTGAAACCTAAGGCGGAACTTTGTTCCACTTTTATATTTAAAAGAAGAGAATTGACCTAGTTTATAAGGAAAATCAGACCCGAAAACCATACAGCTGCACGGTTAATTACGGGAAACCGGCTAAAACCCACCACACAGAGAAAGCAAGAGACCTAACTACAACTAGCAACGACGGCGGAGCCCAATTGTACGACATCATTGTCAAGCTAAAACACAGAAGCGGCCTAAACAGCTGCCCAAGCGACCCAGCAGCGCCGACTTCACAACCGTAGCGACACTGAAGCCGCGAAAGTCGCCAGAGCGAAAAGCAGCTCCGACATCCAACAATGGACATCAGCCAAGCCACCAAAGAGCCACTTCCTTCACACGGCCAGCACCAAACTCCTTGGAAGAGACTGCAACTTGTCATTGTTGCCAAGCATTGCCGCACCCCATCAGCGAGCAGCTCCGACTTCATCGGCAGAAGCAACCGAAGAGCGTGTCGCCCACCACAAGAACGAAGCGGACCCAAGGAGGCGAAGGCCTCGCCGAACACCAAAGTAAGAAAGCTTTTGAACCGAAAAAGACCATCCACGGTCATCGATGCATAGGAACTCCTCCGAAGCGACGCCCCCAAGGAGAACACGACGTGTAACGTCGCCGCCGCTCGTCCGAAATTGGAACAAGGTTTTCACCTGGAGATTTGTGGGCAATATGAAAGAACGCCATGACAACGCCTCCAAGGAGGTTAACGGCGCCCATGAGCGTCGTCGTCGTCGAACTGGCCAAAGGCACGGCAAGGCTTTCGCCAACATCTTCACATCACGCACACAAGCACCCCACATCAACGACCACGGAAAAGTCCATGACGTCTTACAAGCAGTCATACCTCGACGCAACCAAACACGCCAACGCATCCACATCCACACATCACGAGCAGGAGGCTCGCCGCCAGTGAGCAACCCTGCCGGAGCCCGCCTCGACTCCGCGCAGCCTCCGAGCTCGCTGGAGCCCTCCCGAGCAGTGCAACGCCGCCACACGCAACCGCCGCCCATGCCACGCCCGCTCCCGGTCTCCTTTCCCGCCGCCCAACTCCTTCCCCGCCTTCATATGCTGCCGCTGACGTCGACGCGTCGTCTGTCGCACGGCGCCACCGTCGCCAGCCAACACCACCACGGCCGCCGCCATCAGCCGCTGTGGTCCGCCGGTCGTCTCCACGCCACCGTCACCAGCCGCGGCCGCCAGCCGCCACCATCAACGGTCGCCGCCACCAGCCGCCGCCCGTCCAGATCCGGCCGGGGTGGCGCGGATCCGGGGGACGGAGCACGCCTCGGTGCTGGGCTGGAGCGAGACGACAATGACGACGCGGCAGAGGTCCCTGCCACAGCATCCTGGACGCGCCGCGGTCCGCCGCCGACGTCGAGTCGTCGTGCTTTCCTTCTTGACAGGGCTGTACACGTCCACCCTCCACGCGCTCACCCTTGACGGCCTTAGCATCGTGTTTTTCGC
This sequence comes from Oryza sativa Japonica Group, assembly GCF_034140825.1. Taxonomy (NCBI): domain Eukaryota; kingdom Viridiplantae; phylum Streptophyta; class Magnoliopsida; order Poales; family Poaceae; genus Oryza; species Oryza sativa. The sequence continues at coordinate 16,908,421 of NC_089042.1, read as the reverse complement.
GCCGCGTGGGAATGAATCACTGGAACTGCCTCCACAAGCCTCGTCGTGTCCATGTCGTCGCCATTGTCGCGCGCCATCCGAACTAGTGAACATGAGCTTCTCCTAGTCGACTCATCCGTCTAAGGCAGGCGCAGTGATTGTAATTAACAGCTTCAAGTTGATCTCGTGCACCAATTAGTGCACGTCTGTCGTCTTGTGCATCAGTAGCAACCTTGATTGATCGATCTCGCCAGCACTACGCTAGGAGTCTACTGAAGCTCTCCCCTCTCCGCTGGCCTGCATGTTCTCCCACGCCGGTCCGCAAGGTGGTAGCTAAGGACCTGCTTTGTGCTCCCCTGCATGCCCTTGGAACTTGGATGAACGTGTCGTCATGCCGCTGGCATCCGCGCTGCCCTCTCTCATGTCCCATTCTTTTCTCCAACAAAAATTAGATGAAGATTAAGATTTTTGTGGCATGTTTTTCAAATTGCTAAACAGTGTGTTTCGTGTGAAAATTTTCTATATAAAAGTTACTCTAAAATATCATATTAATATATTTTTCAAGTTTGTAATAAGTAAAACTCATTAAATCATACGTTAATACCACATCGTTTTACGTAAAAAATTTAATCTTTATATTCGGGACAAAATAACACCACCTCACTGAAGCGAAGACCACCCAACGAGCTGGGTGTACATGAGGAAGATTGAGGATTTCAGGGGTAATTTGTTGATCTCTTTCAAATATTCTCTGACTTCCTTCATTTCATGTTATAAGACTTTCTAGCATTACCCACATTAACATCTAATAGTAAAATGCCCGTGCTTCGCTATGGGTAAAAAGAACGTTTAAATGTAATAAATATTTCAAGAACGGATATAAAACACTGTCCCATTTTGATATACTCATATTGTCATAACGCGCTCTCTATCAACTCTCACATGGCAAGCGCATGATATCATTTACAAAATTGAGATGGTGCTTGGACTGTAATATATCGTGTTTTGCGGATGACGGAAAGAAAATAATTACTTACTTAAAATTATTGATTTTTGAATTATCCGTTATTGTTCGTATATTGTCTGCATTATGCACCACACACAATATCCGTGGATCCACATAGTTGCCTCGTGTTGCAATAGATAAAAACTAAATTAAATTTGTGTTGACGTAAAAATTAAACTATATATCATAATTATGAAAGCTAATGGCATAGCCAAATTATGAAAATCAGTGTTATTATTTTTTCAATGGGAGTATTGTTTTCCATTTATAAATCACATTGTCAAATATCGAAAAAAATAAGAAGCAGATTAGACGTAGAGAAAAAAAACAGAAATAAAAACTATGGAAGCAGAGTGACAGGGAAGGGATAAGAAAGCAGCAGCAGAGCAGTCTCGGACCTCTCGGTTCTTCCATTCTCAATTTATCTCTATACACGATACTCTGTTCTTATCCGGGGCTTTTAACTATTTGCCACTCTTACGGATGTTGCTTAATGATTTGTCACTAGGCCCACATGTCATAGACACATGAGGGCCCACATGTCATTGACAGGGTGTGGCAAATCGTTAATTGCCATGTCACAAGAGTGGCAAATAGTTAAATTTCCCGTTCTTATCCTCCCATCTCACTCTCTTAGACACTGGCAGGGACATGTAAAAAAACCGCTCCCCATCACTTTCCCCATTTCTCCTCCTGCTCAGCTGCTCTCGATGAATCCGCCGTCTTCCTTTTTCTGCTCTTTCCTCTTGGTTTTCTCTCCTCTCATCTGCTGCTCTCCCTCCTCGACCACCCACCGACGGCGCCACTCCCTCTCCGCCGCTCCCCCTCCTTGTCCCTCCACCGAGCCCACCGGCGATGGATCCAACTCCCCCGAACTCGCTGGCGATGGATCGGCCTTCTCTGAGCTTGCCGACGACAGATCCACCTCCCCTGAGCTCGGTCCAGCCGTCGTCGGCGTTGGGTGGCGAATCAGTCGACGCCGATAGCAGATCGAGCTCCCCAACGGTGGATTGAGCTGCCACAACAGTGCAGTTCGGTGCCGAGCGGATTGGGGCGGCTTTGGCCTTTAGGCGGAGGGAGTGGTCGAAGACGGGGGGAGGCTGAGCGAGTCGTGGATGCCGGATCCGGTGGGTTTTTCTTGTCTCGTGATGTCCTCCATGATCACTATTTGGTCTGATTGGTGTTTGTTTTGTTGGATTTCTCAGGATCTGGTACAGTGGACGAATGTCCGGCTCGACGTCCCGTTGGTGCTTCTTCTGGTCGTCCAGTCGGCTCTCAAGGCCTGGCTGCGGCCCGCCGAGTTTGAGAGCTCGCCTGCCCCGTGCCTGCCAGTGACTGATGTCCTTGATTCGCCGTCAGTTCCAGCCACTGACGCCTATGGTAATTTTCATTTTTAAGATAATATATCATGTTATTCATGTGAAATCTTGGGATCATCTTGCATTGGAACAATTCTGTTTTTGAAATGGGGGAATTGCGGAACACCAGTGTATTTCCATGCTGATTAATTTGGAACATAGCATAGTGAACAGGGTGACAGGTGGTTATCTTGATCTTAAACTGTCTCCAACTCTTCATTGAATGTTTCTCAGATGAATTGATTCATTTAATTCATTAAAGCCACAGGCATATGCTGACCACTGCATTTCTTGTACAATGTTGAACAGGTACATGGAGTTGGCTCACTGAGTTGATGAGGCTTTGTGGTTCATGGCAGCTGATGGACTCACTATGGATCACCCTATTATGACAACAGAATTCTGGACATCACATGAGTGCCTTCTTCTTCCCTATGAGCAAGCATTACCTGAAAACATTAGAGTGAAACTCCCTCACCTCATACGTGCTGTTCATGTTGCTGTCCAGATAGTAACATGGGTTACCGACCCGATGCATGGTAACACAATGAAGGCTCCTTGTGGCCTCAAGACTCGCTCCTTTGCTACTTTTCAGTATTTGCTTGTTCCTATTACTTCTCAGTAGTATGTAACTGAATAATTGTCTTATTTTTGCTGGACAACCTAATTGCATATGCACTATGCTGCTATGCAGAGAGAAGCTGTTTATAGGGTGTTTGATGGTTGATTGCGGCGTACAATGTCTGACAGGTACGCGGAAGTTTCCGATGCTTAATTTGAATTGTTGATATTGCAAATTAAATCAGTAAATCTCATTCTAAGTCTTTTAACTCCTGTTATTCATTTTTTATTCCCCGCACAACATACACACACGCACAAGTTATATCTCACCTTCCAGTATATATGTTTTTTAAGATTGCTTTTGTATTCTAGTAGTTTTTATACTGCATAAGAGTAGTTTTTTTTTTAAAAAAAACAGAACAGTTAGTTAATTTGATTTCATTGGTTTGTAGCTCTACGACTTATGGAATACTGAGATGAATATAAACCTAGGTGGTACCTGTGGATTGTAATTTAAACTCTACACACGTGGGTAATCTTATATGTCTTTTCGATGAATTAAAAAGCTTCACAATTAAGAAAACATAATGTATTTAAATAATAAAACAATAACGCGAGGATCTCTGCGTGCACAATAAGTTTAGGCCATTAAGAATAGAATGACTGATCTACATGATATATAATAGATTTCAAGGTTCTATCACAAAGCAGAATTCCATCAAGTTTATAGTGACAAAACACTAACTTTTGAAACATTAACAAAGTTCAGGAGATCAAAACTCAACCAAAAATAGCAAAATTAGAAGAGACCTTTAGGTGTTCTATCTAAAAGAATAGCATGCAAAGTATATTTATCTAGCAAGATATTGATTAGGAGATTATGTACTGGTAAAAACAAATAATTAGTTTACATTATGTTAAATAATTAGTTTACTTGCTTGATTCTCAAGTAATTTATCTCTCTGACCAGAAGGTCTGCATGATGTGTCTGTTCTAGCTAGAAGGCCATATTGGTGTATGAGAATCTGTCAAATCCCTATGGAATAGCGGGAACTCTCCTTCATGTCCAAGTCTCGCAGTCCTATCTTCCGAAGCCGGTAAGCATTCTGCTTCCATTCCTACTTTTCCAGGCAGCTTTCCTAGAGCCTATTCCTTACGTAAAAAATGACCTCTCGTGGTCCTACTCTGTCTATTCGTTTAAGCCAGCTGTGCTTTTCATTTTCTTTTATCTTTCCGCGAGGGCCTCTGCTTTCCTTTCTATCCATTTATTTCTGGGGGCATTCTAAGGTTTTCATGATGATCTACTCTGTGGTGCTCAATTATATTACTGATTGATGTCTTACGTTTTTACAGCTGTTTTTGTTCGTTTTATTGAGCTGCAGGAGATTAGATCACTTCATTATTTTGACACTAATATGATATTCCAACATTGAATGGTATCCTATTGTGCTAATCATTTTCCTATGTTGATTCCTGTAGAAGTTTATTTTCAATGGCGGACATGAACTTTGGGAGTGGAGAAGCATATGGTAGGTGTTTTGCGCTGCCGCCAGTTGGAAATATGTAAGTTTTACGGTCTCTCAACCTCAACTCCTTCCTGCTTGTTTGTGTTGCATGATGTTTCATGGTCTGCACTGTTCAGTGGATGTGGTCATATGGATAGTCAACCTCTAAATGATACTAATACTCGTACTGAAGTAAGTACTTCTAGCTTGTGTGGACACTAAGATCTATACTATTATGTGGGTGTGGATGTTCAACCACTAAATGATACTTATCATACTGATTTGTGCAAACATTGATAATACCTCTAAACTGCACTTAGTTAGCTGTGATTTTGAGTGCCACCACGCAATCATGGAAGCAATCTCAGAACAACTTGATATGGATGCATGATGCATATGTATTGAGTATTTTGCATGCCACTGTTTGTCTTTATTTCATATTAGAATTGCATATAGTGTAGTAGTTGTTCTTGCTCCTACTACATTTGACCTGGCAGAGTTGATGCAAAGTTGGATCATTCTAAAAAAAATTAATCTGGTTCTAACCTTTTCATTTGTGTGTATGTTAAGAGTGAAAAATAATTGCTGCTAATGCTTGCTATATGTAATTGATTTTGTCTGAATTTACTCAATAATCTTCTATTATATACTAAAAGTCCATTAAACTTCCTACAAACGCTCCTAAGCTGCCACGTGTACCCTACAAACGCTCTCAAACTGCCACATGACACTCTAATAAATTAGAGAAACTTTTTAAAATTCTAAGAAAAAAGCAAAACATCTGACCATTGATTTTCATTTAATTCGATGGACCCAGTATTTTTAGCCATTAGATCAATCTATTAAAATTTCATTTAATTCGGTGGACCCAGCAATTTTAGCCATTAGATCAATCTATTAAAAAAAAGCAATCCTCCTATCCGACTGTACGTGAAGTCGTAGGTACGTACGTACTTGACAGCCGGTATGCCTCCTCTCTCTCTCCTTTTCTGTTCCCTCTCTTATTTCTTATTCCTATTTTTATTTAATATATTAGTTAGACAGAACAATAGACAAGCACAGTTGATGATTAAAAAAAATATAACATCTAAACTGCTTGTATTTAAACTTTCAAAAAGAATGTCACATTATGGTTATAATTTCTGACTTTTACGTGCCATTTAAATAGTTCTAAAATATTATGAAAAAAATAATGATATAGATTTTATCATCAAACATAATTTCACAATAACTAAATTAGAATAAACCTAAATGTTCCAAAAGAAATTACTCCCCCATAAGTCAAAATAATATAATTATATGTGTCTTAAATTATATACTACAAACGCTACTAAATCGTCACGTGACTCTCTGATAAATTAGAAAAAATCCTGCAAATTCTAAGAAAAAATAAAAATATCTTTAGCATTGATTTTCATTTAAATCGATGAACCAATTAATTTTAACCATTAGATCTATATAAAATAATATAATGATGTGGACCGGTATACATTGATCTAATGTAAAGGATATGAGATCGGTTATAGCTTCATTCGTACACTTACGGAAGAAAACATTAGACAGTGGTCTAAAAAACTGAGATTCATTTTTCTTTCTGGAACTGAAAAAATTAATACTCCTGACCGGTCACAGTTTTATCCCCATGCATCGACATTACCCGGGACACTGTCAGCGTGAGGGGGCAAATTTGCTTGGGACTATATGTGTACCATAGATGACCGAGCTAAAACCTTTATGTACCAATTATTTTAGAAACTTAAATGTTAAAAGTTATTTAGTATTTAAACTACCATGGTTGTATAAATGGCTAATTCTTTCAAACAAGAAAGATAAAATAGGATAAGCATTGTATGCTTCGTATTTAGGATTATGCAATATAAATATAATAACTAAAGGCCCAATGCATGTTAGCTAAAATAAAATCACACAAGTGATCGTTTGCATTATGTAAATTCCTAATGTTTAATCATAAATTTTAGAGTAAAAAATATTTAAATCATGACAACAATCAAACCACACTACATAATAATCACACATGCAGAGTATTTTTAGCTATGAAATTATGTTCCTGCTAAGCTACGTGGAGTTTCACACGCTTTACACGAAACAATAAACTATCTCCCACACTGCGAAATCAATTTAGACTCGAGAAGGCCTTTTATTTGAAATATATAGGAAAAAGTATGAATTACCCCCCTCCCCCCGAACTATCGCGGTCGACCAAAATTACCCCCCTGAACCCGAAAACCGGACATTCTTCACCCCCAACTATGCAAACCGGACGAATACCCCCCCTCGACCCAATCCGCGGTGGTTTTGGTCTACGTGGCAGTCCAGTCAGCAATTCTTTTATAAAAAAATAGATGGACCCCACCTGTCAGTCTCTATTCTATCTCTTTCCCAATCTCTCACACACACACTCTCTCTCTCTTCTCTCCAACACAGGCGACGGCAGAGGCAGTAGTGAGACGAGGCGGCAGCGGCGGCGAGGCAGGGCGGTGCAGGGGGCGGGCGCAAGCTTCGTACTTTTTCCAAATATATATAGTGTCACACGCGCCCAAGGCATCCATTAATAAACAATGAGACAATCCAGTATACAGAGAAATAAAGCAGGTGCATCTTTGTAAACGATACAATAAGTTGTAAAATATTTAGCCAATTTGCTACATACCAAAAGGAACACCAAAAGTAACTATCAAGTTCTATTGATTGTTGCCAAACAATGATATGGGCACAAAGATTTGTATATACCATTATTTTCATAACCAATCAATGTGAAATGACAACTTTAAGCCACTTTTCCAACTTTTTTAATTGAATATACAATTATGTTCATCACACTTCTAAACAAATGATTTCCACGAGAATACTTTTTACATGTTCCTCAAATGTGCAGCCTCCTATGTGATAAGCCTTTTGCGTCGGACTCATGGGCTACCTGTAGAAATAACTTTTGTAATGTTTCTACACAGAACTATTTTAGTGGAGCACTTAACCCACAAGATAGTGTTGAAGCTTTTACACAGTGAACTATTTTAGTCATACAAGTCATATTTCCCTTTGACACATCAAGAGACAAAGGTCAATAATAATTAAATGAATACACTAAATTCCACGACTTGCATGTAAATGCCTCTAAGGTGTCAATACAAAATCAATAGCATTTCGTATAACGATATGATTATAAATTTCCTACTAATTTTTATTTTAAGACTCATATGGACTAGGTATTTTTCTTAAAAATATTGTAGGGTCCTATGTATAAGAAGCACTATCTAAGATATGTATATTTGATCAACTAAAAAGGAGATAGTAGGATGGCAAAAAATATATATTTAGGATGGCAATAAATATATATTTATGAGCAATGAAAGTTTCTCAAGATTTTTAAAGAAAAAATACAATGAACATTCAGTTAAGAAGCAAAATACCTCACTTTAATTTAAACTTATTTTGATAGACCTGTTTTCGAAACGAAATAAAAACATGCCCGCACGAATGCGCGGGCTACCTTTCTAGTTTAGGTAAAAGGTGGGAAAGTAGTGAGCAGGAAGTAGAAGAATAATTTACAAATTCCAGTCTATGAGAGCAGACGAATAATCAAATATCCAGATTCAATTGTGATTGTTCCAAAAGTTATGCCAAAAAATAAATACAATTCTTAATATGTGCATCATTAAGGGCTAAAGAATTACCTGCGTCCATCATAAACGTAGATTTAGTATCACGTTGAACCAGAAATTGCTCACTTTGAAAAAAATAACAAATTTGGGGGCATATATTAGTGCCGAGTGAGAGATTGCTCAGTATCCACACCAAATTTTGGGTGCATATGAGTCTTATTTGTGATATGTGATTTCAGTTTTTTGTATAGGTTGATAAGATGTTTGTATTCTACTTGGACATGTAATTTCAATAGTTGGATTCTGTATGTAATTCGGTATGTAATTTCTATCATTGGACTGTATGCAATTTTTGGGCCATCTAATTGTTCCCGACTCTATTTGGCCTTTGTAATTTCTAAGTCATGTATTTGTATCCTACTAAATTTGTGCTTCAACCCAATCGGATGGAAAAAAAGAAAACCACGGTAAAAAAAACCGGACAGCCGAAAAAAAACAGGGTAGAAAACCGCAAAAAAAAACCGGATAGAAAAAATCAACGAAAAAACGGACCAGGAAACCGTGAAAAAACCGGACGGCCCAGAAAAACCGGACAGAAAAAACGACGAAAAAAAACCGGGTTAGAAAACCACGAAAAAACTGGATGGCAAAAAAACCGCGTGTGCGTTCAGGAAACCGCCGACGGACGAAAAAACCTCACGGAAGCCTTACGAATTTTTTTATTAGGTATAGATATAGATATGAATGTGGACAATACTAGAAATTCTTATAAGCTGAAATGGAGGTAGTATTATTTAGTTTGAAAATAACAAAGTAGTAAGCGTTGGGCCTAACAATAAATAACTACATTATTTTCAATACCGGAGAAACTATTTTTGATCAGTTGTCCAAAATCTATAATAGTCCCGGTTTAAAAAAGAATCAGGATTTAAAAAATATCTTTAGTCCTGATTAAAAGATTTTTTATTTTTAGTCCCGATTAGTGTTTCCAGTAGCTGCTAACTTACGTACGTCATGCATGAGAAAACCCTCACCAGCAGCAGATTAATTAATTTCCAACGTCGTTTCAGATAGCACGTTTGCTTCCTCAGTTCACAGTTCCACACACCTCAATCATGAACCAGTACAACACTACAGTAAAATTTCACGCGCCGTGGTTTTCTCGGGCTTCGATGCCAATAAGCTCACTGTGCATGACGGTACACTGGATCAATCATTCCATGCGAGATCCGGGGAAACATACGCAATTGAGAATTGATCAACAGCGAGCCAGTGTCAGATCACTGCTGGGGAACTCATCTTTAACACCGGTTGAGAACCCCCTGTTGTCCCGGTTATACAACCGGGACGGTGAATCCGGGACTAAAGATGTCCATCTTTAGTCCCGGTTGGTAACACCATCTGGGACTAAAGATGGCATAGCCCGTGTCGCTATATTTTATGCATATATATATATATATATATATATATATATATATATATATATAAATATATATATATCAGTGATCAAACCCACCAACTGTGCACACCCCCACCCCCATCCTGAACCCACCCACGTTGACCTAATAGTTTAATTTTTGACTACTGCACGTCCGCATGACTGCCAACTATATGTGCTGACAGTTTTCAATAATAATTTTTTAACTATTAGGTCATATTAGCACGTACAGTGTTATGTTGTTTCATATGGAGTAATTATTTAACTCAGTTTAACATTTTTAGTCCAACCAGAGTATTTTTTTTCAATACATGTCAGACAACATTTCTTTTTACTCTAAATGGTGTTAGCTTACTAGTTATGTTTTAACTCAAGTTAGCATAACCATCCGCTCACTCTTACGTGCCACAGATTTTATAATTTTTTTATTTGTTTATATTATAAAAATACTTTTTTCTTATTATATTTTTGTTATCACTATCCCGAGTAATTTTATCACTATCGCAAACCACCATGTACTCCTACCAAGGCAGCGTCATCCCACATCCATGATAGTATTATTTTTACCTACCAATATACTGAATATATAACCCTATTGGCACCCTAATCTAACCTGTTCCCATTCACTCTCCAATCTCCATCTTTTTTTCCGGATCTGGGGGCAGCCGGCAGCATCATCGGCCACCTGAGCGACAACCTCTCCCTACACCGGCGACGCGGTTTGCTCCGAGGGAGTGAGCCTAGGTGGCAGCTCGTGGACGGAGACGGCGCACCGCTGGATCTGACTCCTCTCCCGTGTTGCGACGGGCGACGACAGCATCAACAGAATCAAGGGCATAGAGGAAGCCTGTCCTGGTCATCGGCGTCACTTCCGCCGACGCAGCCCCGTGTGGTCATCGGCGAGTACATCCGCGCGTTGCCCCTGATTCTGTTGTGTAATTTTTGCACGCCGTTTGTGGTCGTCGTCCACCTTCAATGAATCCTGATGGATGCTGCTGCATGCCTTCTTTTTAAGCTGTAAAATAAATCTTCGTCTTTTTATAGATGTGTAATTTTTTCCCCTCACATTATAGATGTGTAATTTTTTTCCTCACATAATGGCACGGCATGGTACGGTTGCAAGAGCGGTGGTGACGGGCGACTGTGGGCGAGAGACGTGGCGGTTCCACCTCCACCGCTGAGCGGCGGCATGCGCGGCGTCGGTGGATCCGGCACGGCATGGCTGCGGGCATGGCGGTGATGGGCGACTGCGGGCGGGAGGCGAGGAGGCGGCACGCCGGCACATCTGGCCACCGCTCCTCGCCCCAGGCGTGCGGATCCGGTTGCGGTGGGGCATATATGGCGCGGATACGGGCCGCGCGACGGCGGATCCAGCGCGGATCCTGCACCGGTGATGGCGGGCACGGCTGTGACGGGCGACTACGAGCGGTAGGCAAGGCGGCAGCGGATCCGGCCGCCGCTCCGCGCCCACGTGCACGGCACGACCTCCGCGACGGCCACCTCCACAACGCGCTGCCGTCGATGCCTGGAGCAAGCGCGAACAAAAATTTAACTTATACTTATAGATTGTGAGGATGTATATGTTGAGTAAAATATTTGTTGTTATACCAAGTTAATTTATTAAATAAGGATACCAAGTTAATTATGTACATAGTCCCCTCCTATGTTTTTAAGCTTATTAAGCTGCATCCTGTGTAAAAAAAGGGTTTCTAATGAATATGTAAAAACTTATACATATTGGGATGCATTTTTTGATAACAACAAATTATAAAAAATGGGAGCAATCCTCTCTGTTAACAAGTATGCAAAAGCTAACTCACCGAAAAAATGACTTGTTTGTGGGAGACGGGTATTGTAAAAAAAAATAACTGAATTTGATCATCAAATATTATAAGTTCAAAGACTAATAGTAAACTTTTAACTCCCAAACCATGTCATCGTAACCTACAACCCAACTGTATAAGGGAGTAAAAATTTTACTGACTTTGGAGAGATTTATTGAGCACCTAATATAGGGAGTGAAAATTTTACTGAAGCATAATTTTGCTGGGAATTAATTTACTGGTCATGCAACAGCGCTGAAAAAGGGAATTTGGGGAGCACAAGTGGGGCCCATGGTGCCACGTGTAGATTAGAAAGATGAATCTCTCGTGCTAGAGCGAACGGGGTAAAAAAAACAATAGAAACGGAAACAACGCTCGGTGAGTTATATTTTGACCGAGATGACCGGCGAGGGAGCGAAGGTGAATGGATAAACCGGACGCGGGGACTACCGTGAGTCGCTCTACGAAGCTTCCTGGCGCGCTGCATCTGTAAGTGGCGTCACGTAGCGTGACCTAGAACTACTATACGACACCTTAAGGTGCTACGTACTAAACGACACCTGATACAGCCCTCAGTCCCACCCACTACGCAACCATACTGTGCAGTTAAAATTTAACTCACGACACCCCACACATTCGCTACTCCCCCACACCCATAATCTGAGTTAAATTTTTACTTGATGTTTCCCAACTTTTAGCATATATATATACATGTGTTGTTCCCCCACCCCGTAGCCAACCACATCCCGATCCTATTTTTCCGGACATGAGAGAGGCGACTGAGGGCGCGATGTCGGCGGGAGGGAGACGCGGTGGCTCCACCTCCACCGTCGAGCGGTGGCAGGCACGGCATCGGCGGATCCGGCACGGCACGGATACAGGCGCAGCAGCGATGGGTGATGGCATGTGGGAGGCGGGTTATCCGGCTGCCGCTCCGTGCCCCACGCGTGGTGATCCGGCTGCGGTACGCCGGATCCGGTGCGACGGCGAATCCGGCGCTGAACCTGCACGGGGAGGCGCGGCGGCTCCACCTCCACCGGCGAGCGGCGGCTGGCGCGGCGTCGCCGGATCCGGCACAGCACGGCTGCGGGCAAGGCGGTGATGGGCGACGGCGAGCAGGAGGCGATGATGCGGCGCATCCGGTCGCTGCTCCGCACCCCACACGTGCGGATCCAGCCGCGGCGGGGGCATATCCGGCACGGCTGTGACGGGCGACTGTGGGCGAGAAGCGAGGCGGTGGTGGATCCGGCCGCTGCGCCGCCCCCACGCGCATGGCGGCGTCCTCCTTTGCGGCGAGATCGGACTCCGATGGATATGCAGGACCGGCGGTGACCACCTCCACGACACGCCGCCGTCGATGTCCGGAGCAAGCGCAAACAAAATTTTAACTTTTGCTTACAGATTGTGAGGATATATATGTTGAGTAAAACTTTTGTTGTCATACCAAGTCAATTTTTTACTCAATAAGGATACCAAGTTAATTTTTTACTTAGGCTGCCCCCTATGTTTTTTAACCTTATTAAGCTGCATCCCGTGTAAAAATACGGCTTTGTAAAACTTATACATGTTGGGAATGTATTTTTTTATAACAACAAATTAAAAAAAAACGAACAATCCTATGTTCACAAGTGTGCAAAAGCCAACTCACCGAAAAAATGACTTGTTTTGTGGGAGATGACTATTGTCAAACATTCATCAATTTGCCTTGCAGTAAAACATTAACTCATGATTCTAAGTTAAAATTTTACTCCTTAAAGAGGACATATCTATATAGAATCAAATTGCACTCAAGTTAAACTTTAACTCCTCACGAATGGCATCCTAATCCACCACCAACTATATATAAGTTAATTTTTAACTCCGCGCTCAGTTGGTTGCCCTGGTGGGAGGATTTTCTCGCTGTGTGTCGCGTCACGTTCCTTCCTGGCGCGCTACGCTTGTGTGTAGCGTCATGTAGCGCTACCGTGTGTGTATGTGTGTGTGTGTGTGTGTATATATATATATATATATATATATATATATATATATATATATATATATATATATATATATATATATATATATATATATATATATATATATATATATATATATATATATGCGCGCGCGCGCACGCGCACTTAAGTAATAATTATACATAATTAAATATTTACACATATTACAATAGTTCATTCATTACGTACACATTAAAGAAAATGAATGCTAGCTACCTAGCTACGTGTCGTCAACGTAACTTCATCGGAGGATGGACCGACGGTATGAATTGTGCCTCCGTTGTAGTAGAATTCACCTGCCGGATCAAGAACCTGGTCGTTGATAAATCCCATCAGTTGTTCTTGAACAGCCCTGATAAAAACCTCGTGGGGGAGATCTTCCTTCATTCTAATAACCTATCATTTGAAACAAATTAAATTAGAAATAAACAAGAAATCGATACGTAAGCAATGTATATGAATATGGTTTTTACTTACATTCAGCTCCCGATCAGTGCTAATTTGTTTTGCTAGGGTGTGGGTGTATTCGCAGACATAGAATCCGCACATGTTATTCCCCTGGGATTGTTTTGCACACTAAAGAAGAAAACGACGAGAGATTTGATATTCATATATATTTGAAAGCAAATTAAACTAGTTATTCAATGTAATCTTAGAGCATGTACTCACTGGAAATTTGAACCTCCGGCCAAGTTTTTCGTTCCAAGTCCCGGGAACCATTCTACGGAACCTTGCCCATGCCCTATATATATATATATATATATATATATATATATATATATATATATATATATATATATATATATATATATATATATATATATATATATATATATATATATATATATATATATATATATATATATATATATATATATATATATATATATATATATATATATATATATATATATATATATATATATATATATATATATATATATACACGTACACACACATTTTATGAGTAATGAATATTCGAGTATATCAATAGCAAATTTCGTAAATTAGTTAGGATAGTGGAATAGATATATAGCGATACCTATCTATCGCTCGAATCAGCTGGTCAAAAACTTCTTCGTCTTTATCCATTGAGTCGTACACGTGAACCATGCATGTTGAAAGGTCGAAAAGAACAAGGACCCAGTGGAATCTACAAGAGTGTGTGAGATGATCGATAAATATATATATATATATATATATATATATATATATATATATATATATATATATATATATATATATATATATATATATATATATATTAAACTGTACATTTGTAGGACAGTAGAAGTATGAACATCTTCCGGAAGGCATGTGGACGAGATGTAAATTAATTTGTATGGAAGGCAGGTAGAAACTCACGAAGTATTGTACGGAAGAAGTATGAACGTCTTTGTACTCTACTGCACCAGGAGGTGGACAAGATTTTTCACTGTGTCTCGCTCGAAGTCTGTTAGCATCCTCGTGTTAATCTTGCTGGGGTCTATGCACCAAGTATTGAAAGTACCCTCCCTACAGGCCTTTTGAATCTCCATTCTACAACAAGAATGTCAGTAATTTAATTAATTTCATCATGGACACACAAGGAGCTAATTAAGTACGAACGCAAAAATTTTAACTACTTACAAAAACCATGTGCTGAGAATAGAAACGTCGAGGGCGTCAAGATTGTAAACGTCGAAGATTTTCTTGAAGCGGATCCATACAACATCATCTCCGAGGAAGAAATCAGCGTTTTTAACCTTTGCTCCGAACATCGTTCTACCTTTAGCTGATTCTTGCATGTACCACTCATGGAACTTGTGCAACTGTGTGGAGAGAGTCTGCAGTTGATCAGGCTTGACAAGCAGTTCACCCAGCTTGAACTGGTATTTAACTTCGGCCACTGGGATGTCTGCGTCGTTTCTCGCCGTCAATTGCTTAAAGGATAGTCCGGTTTCTTTCAAAAATACTTTTATTTGCCATTGTTCAGGTGTAAGAAACGTGTCACCGGGATCAAGCTCGTGTTGTGGTTGATCTCCAAGCTGCGGGACTGCTTTGGCCTGTCTTTTGGACTTGTCGTGAGCCTTCTTAACGGTTCGCTCATAGTCTGTTAGTCCTATTTTCTCCTCTGCAGGTGCGCTCATGCCTTGGAAGAACTTCTTGGTCTTCGGGTCTATAGGAATCTTCTTTTCAGAACTCCAAGGCTTGAAGTGCTTCCTCACGTCCTCTTTCACTGTGGCGTCAACCTCCTCGTCGGTGCACAAGTATGGCTTCGTATAGGGAGTCGGCCGTGGTTCAACTTTGGCCTTCTTCGTCGGCCTTTTCGTCTTTGCAGGAGAAGGTTGGCGGGACCTTGACTTTGCAGGAGTAGGTGGTGCTGCTTGCCGACTCTTGGAAGGTGCCTGCGGAGGAGGTGGTGCAGCTTGGCGAGTCTTGGAGGGTGCAGGCAGAGGAGCACGCGAAGACGGTGCAGGCGGAGACAGAGGAGGCGGAGGAGCCGGAGGAGTTGCAGGAGGTGGAGGAGCCGGAGACGATGGTGCAGGAGGAGGGGATCGAGCATCGGGAAACACGATGTAGCGCTTGCACCATAGTATGATGGCATGGCTTGTGTCTCCTAGTTTCGTCTCCCCGTCCCCTCCAGGTATCTCCAACTCGAGATCCTCGTAGGTGGCTTCCACTTGCTTGATTTCGATCTTGGATTACCCAGGTGGAATCGGCCTGCAATGGTATGTCCCTGTCGGATCCGTTGGGAAGGCCATGCCCGACGCCACCTTGACGACAGTAGAGGTTATAAATTAGTAATCAAACTATGTGTGCAACGACATATGGAATGTTTACAAGTACAAGAGCAAACCTTGATGGTCAAGTTCCTGAAGGGAATATGCAGCTCGCACGATGTCCGATGCTTGATTCCGTCAACGGGATAGGTGGTTTCTTCATGAGCTGGTGCTGCTTCCATGCTCTGCGATCAAACCTGTCCAGTAGAGGCGCAACAGCTGCGATTTCCTGAGGGACTGACCATTACAGGCGCCTACTGGCTCCGATGTGCTGCCAGTCGTTCGTCCACCTTCCTTGCCACCTCCTCTTCCATCCTGACCTCGTGAAACGAAACCCTGTATTCCAGGTCTACGATCTTCGCCTCCGTGTCTCTCTTGCTCCTGATCCGACTCTTGTACGTGTGGCTGTCCTCCTTGAATCCTAGTTTCCAAGGGAGGAGGCCTTTTCCTCGCATTCGTCCTGGATGCTACAGATTCTGTAGTGCAAGCGTAAGCTCGTCCTTTTCTCTGTCCGGCCAGAACGTGCCCTCTGAAGATGCTTCCACTGCGTCAAGTAGTCGACTGGCTGCTTCATGTATCTCATCGCCGAATATAAACGATCCATCAACGGGGTTCAGCGTTCCACCGTGAGCATAGTACCAGTTCTTTGATCGATTCGGCCAGTTCACCGTGGCCGGAACGATACCTCTCTCCATCAAGCCCGCTTCCATCTCCTCCCACTTCGGCATAGCCGTGCTATATCCGCCTGATCCTAGGTGGTGATGGTACTTCTTCTTAGCGGCGTTAGCTTTGTTCTTCGTCATCTTTGCCTGCCCTACCACCCCTGTCTTGTAAGCTACAAATTCATTCCAATGATCCGTGAGCTTGGGGAAATTGTCAAAGTTAGGAGTCAGGCCCTTCAGGATGTATTTCTTGTAAAGGTCTCCCTTGAAGTCCTGGAACTGTTCGGCCATTCTCTTGAGTGTCCATTCCCGCACTTTTGCCTGATGTTCCTCTGGTATCGTGAAAGTCTCTAGCATTGTCTTCCAGAGCATATCCTTCTGCGCATCTGGGAGGAACGGGAGTTCGTCGTCCCCGTGTTCCCTTCTTCTATGCCAGTTGACTATGTTGATGGGGACGTTATCCCTAACAACCCAGCCGCTGTGATGCACATAGTTGCGGGCTGCATCGGCCGGTGCAATAGGTCGGTCGTCTTGTCCTACCCCAGTAATGACATGCCGACCCTCAATCTTCCTCGTGGGACCGCGCTGACCGCGTGCCCTCTTCTCCACACTGGAAGGTTGGCTTTGGCTACCAAAGGCCTCCTCCTTGTTGCCCTCCACGTTGACCTCCTCGTTGACCTCCTCGTTGCCCTCCGCATTTAAATACCGGTAGGGATCCTCGATCCCCTCATCATCATGCCAGTATTGGCTGCTGCCCTCGCGTATCGTCTCGTAGATGATTTCGTCATCATCGCGATCAGCCATCTGTTCGTATGTCATACAAGCGAATTATTACAATGAAATGATAATTTTATATATTTTAAATTACAAGTGTACTAAACTTATTTATAAACAATTTAAATTTTCTATGTGCAATTTAAATTTATTTATAAACAATTTAAATTTTATTTATAACCACACATTATTATCGCGTGTGGTTATCATAGGCGAAAACTAGTTTAGATCGCGCATATGCTAACTATACATGAGTATCACAAGTCAAGACTATTTTAAATCGGGCATTTACAAGCAATTTAAAATTTCTAAGTGCAATTACAATGATTATTCAAATGTATTAATTATTTTATATCTATATTACACATGATTATTAAAATGGTTAATTATCATAGGCGAAAACTACAAATCTGGCATATTCTAATTACACATGTTTATCACAACTGTTACTAAATTACAAGTGTTACTAAATTTTCTACCGTCATATGTTATTTATAAACAATTTAAAATTTCTAAGTGCAATTTCAATGATTATTCAAATGTATTAATTATTTTATATCTGTATTCCACATGATTATTAAAGATGGTTAATTATCATAGGCGAAAAATATTATAAATCTAGCATATGCTAATTACACATGTTTCTCAGAAGTCAAGACTATTTTAAATCTGGCATATGCTAACTATACATGATTATGACAAGTCAACACTATTTTAAATCGGCATATGTTAACTATACATGATTATGACAAGCGAAAACTACTTTAAATCAGGCATACGTGAACTTGCCTTACTATTTTTTCTTTCAAAGCCTTATTGGACCACTTAAGCTTGATCGGCGGCGGCGGCGGCGGTCAATGCTGGACCACAGATGTTCTGAAATAGAATGAACACAAAAATTATTAGTTACAACATGTACTATCGGTCACGTTAGTACATGCATGGAACACAAAAATTCCCGTTCTCGTTCTACGGTTTGTCGTTCTAGGGTAAGTCGTTCGTTCTCGTTCTGGGCATATCGTTTGTTCTATCGCTATCGTTCTCATTCTCGTTAACGTTTACGTACTCGTTCTACAGTTTGTCGTTCACGTACTCGTTCTCGTTCTAGGATTCGTCGTTCATTCTCGTTCTGGGCATATCATCGTTCTATCGCTATCGTTCTCGTTCTCATTAACGTTTACGTACTTGTTCTACGGTTTGTCGTTCCCGTACTCGTTCTACGGTTTGTCGTTCCCGTACTCATTCTACGGTTTGTCGTTCACGTACTCGTTCTCGTTAACGTACTCGTTCTAGGGTTCGTCGTTCGTTCTAGCATTCGTTCTAGCGTTTGTTCTAGGGTTCGTAGTTCGTTCTAGCGTTCGTTCTACCGACGAACGGCGTGGCGGCGGCGGTTGGCAGGTTCGGCGCGGCGTGGCGGCGGCATGGCCCAGTAGTGGCGGCGATGGCATAGGCGTGGCAGCGCAGGGTGGGCCGGCGAGCACAGCAGCTAGTGGCCGCGCGCTGGCCAAGGGCGACATCGAAGCGTGCGCGAAGCCCTTGGGCGAACTGCCGGCGGCGGCGGCGGCGGGCGTCCGGCCGCAGTGGCGGCGTCGGCGGCGGCGAGCGGAGACGACGACGACGACGACGACGATTGCGGCAACGACGACAGCCAGCGGAGACGACGACGACGGTGGCGGCAACATAATGACGACAGCGGCGCCCTTGGGCGAACCGGCGGCGGCGGCGGCGAGCGGCCGCAGCGGAGGCGTCAGCGGTGCCCAGCGGAGACGACGACGGCCAGCGGAGACGACGACGACAATGACGACGGCGACAATGACGGCGGTGCCCTTGGGCGAACCGGCGGCGGCGACGGGCGGCCGCTGTGGGGCGTCGACGACATACATCCATCACAGGAGAGAGAGATCGGAGAGAGGAGGAGCTGGGGGATCAATTTGGGCCGGGGGATCCCCAGCCGATAGGGCGCGGCGGCGGCTCACCGGGTCAAATGCGGCCGGCGGTGTGGGTGGCGGTGTCGGCGGCGTTCTGAGAGAGCACGATGGAGGCAGCAACGACGGCGTGCAGACACGCGCCGGGAGATGCCCTAGCTAGGTCGATGGCGCCGAGACGATGAAGACGACGAGCGATGAAATTTGGCTAAGTGTTGGCGATGGAGAAGGGGATCCGCGCGGCTAGATATTTATACCCCTCGATATTTAAAATTGGTTTCAATTATAATAATCATATATAATTACCATATCGCCGATTTAAAATTGGTTTAAATTGTAATAATCTTATATAATACCATATCGCCGATTTAAAATTGGTTTAAATTGTAATAATCTTATATAATTACCATATTGCCGATTTAAACTTGGTTTAAATTCTAATAATCATATATAATTACCATATCGCCGATTTAAAATTGGTTTAAATTGTAATAATCATGTATCCCCATACAACGATAGAAAGAGATGGATCTTCAATACATTTTTTAAAAAAATTACATCATCCATACAACAGTTTACGACAATACATTTGTTTTCCTCACGTACTTTCTCCTCACTAATGTTCCCTCCGTATGATCAGCTCGTGAGTAAGGGGTGTCTTCATTTGATAGGAGGATGCTCGGGTCAATTGTCACCGTGAATGGAGGTTGCCCATCAAACTGATCGTAATCTTCGTCAGTCTTATCCTCGACTCCAACAATTTTCCTTCTGCCAGGGAGAACCATGTGGCGCTTAGGCTTGTCGGGCCCTTTCCCTTTCTTTGCTTTGCTAGCCATGTCCTTCACGTAGAAAACTTACGTTACATCATTGGCTAGGACAAATGGTTCGTCCGAGTATCCAACCTTGGCAAGGTCAACTGCTGTCATCCCACTTTCATCGATCGTAACACCTCCACCACTCAGCCTAACCCATTGGCAAAGGAAAAGAGAGACTTTCAGAGGTCCATAATCAAGTTCCCATATGTCGTCGATGGCACCGTAATACGTGCTGGTTGGGCCATCGTGCCTAATGGCATCGATACGAACAACACTATTCTGGTTCGTGCTCTTGCTGTCTGGGGCTCTTATGTAAAATGTGTATCCATTCATCTCATATCCTTGCCATGTCATGATCGACCCAGATGGTCCCCTCGCCAAGAAGGCTAGCTGTTGGTTAATCGTCGCGTTACGCATGAGATGTTGCCGTAGCCAAGCGGGGAAAGTATCAATGTGACATCATGTCATCCAGCCCTCTGACTTATCGATGTTTTCGCTCCTTACAATCGCCATGTGCTCCTCGATGTAAGGAGCAACCAAAGAAGATTGTTGCAAAATCGTGAAATGTGCTTTACGGAATAAATCATTGTCTACAGTCATAATTGCTTTCCTTCCAAGAGTCCCCTTTCCCCGTAGCCTCCCTTCATGCCGTGATTCGGCCACCCCGATCGGACGAAGGTCTTCAATAAATTCTAAGCAAAACTCGATGACCTCCTCTGTTCCATACCCCTTGGCTATGCTTGCTTCCGGACGAGAACGGTTACGAACGTACTTCTCTAGAATGCCCATGTACCTCTCGAAAGGAAACATGTTGTGCAGGTACACAGGCCCGAGAATACTGATCTCTTCCACAAGGTGACTTAGAAGATGCGTCATTATGTTGAAGGAAGGTGGAAAGATCAACTCAAAGCTGACAAGGCATTGCACCACATCATTTTGAAGGGCTTCTAATCTTTCTGGATCGATGATCTTCTATGATATTGCGTTCATGAAAGCACATAATTTTGTTATTGTTGCCCTAACATTGTCAGGGAGAATACCTCTAATTATAACAAGAAGTAGCTGTGTCATCAACATGTGACAGTCATGAGACTTTAGGTTTGTGAACTTCTTATCCTTCGTGTTTATTATTCTCTTTATATTAGAGGAGTACCCAGACGGTACCTTGATGCTCTCCAAGCATTCAAACATACTTTCCTTCTCTGCCTTGCTAAGAGTGTAGCTGGCTGGACTCAAGTACTGGCTTCCTTTCTCCTTTGGTTCTGGGTGGAGGTCCTCGCGTTGGTTCGTATCTTTTAGATCATTGCGTGCTTCAAGTGTATCTTTCGACTTCCCGTATACACCTAGGAAGCCCAGCAAGTTGACGCAGAGGTTCTTATTGAGGTGCATCACGTCGATTGCGTGCCGGACGTCCAAGACTTCCCAATAGGGTAACTCCCAAAAAATAGACCTTTTTTTCCACATCGCCGCGTGACCATCTTCGCTGGCTATGGGTTGGCTGCCAAGTCCCTTTCCAAACACTACTTTGAGATCTTTCACCATTTCGAACACGGTTTTACCGTTTCGAAATATAGGCTTCTTATGGTGGTCCGCCTTCTATTCGAAATGCTTGCCTTTCTTCCGGACGGGGTGGATCGCAACAAGAAATTGACGATGCCCCATGTACACAACTTTTTTACAATGTTTCAGATACGTACTTTCAGTTTCATCCAAACAGTGGGTGCAAGCCTTGTACCCCTTGGGACTGTCCGGATAGGTTTTTAAGAGCAGGCCAATAGTTGATGGTTACAAGTAGCAGCGCTCGTAGGTTAAATTCCACCTGTTTGTCCTCATCCCACACAGGGACGCCTTCTTTCTTCCACAACGGTTTGAGATCTTTGACCAGTGGTCTTAGGTACACATCAATGTCGTTACCATGTTGCTTTGGGCCTTGAAACATACTTCCTCTTCATGCATAGCCAGGGGGGAGGTTGTAGATACACATCGTAACAGGCCAAGTACTATGGCCGCTGCTCATCTCTCCTAATGGATTCATGCCATCCGTACATAAACCGAACCTTACATTTCGTGGATCCTTTCCAAAGTCTTTAAACTTTCTATCAATGTTTCGCCACTGCGACCCATCGGCGGGGTGTCTCAGCATCCCGTCTTGTTGACGTTCTTCTGCGTGCCATCGCATCAATCTTGCATGCTCTTTATTCCTGAACAAACGTCTGAGCCGTGGTATTATAGGGAAATACCACATGACCTTAGCAGGAATTCTCTTCCTCGAAGGCTGTCCATCAACATCACCTGGATCATCTCTTCTAATCTTGTATCGTAGTGCATTACAGACCGGGCATGCTTCCAGGTTCTCGTACTCCTCACCGCGATAGAGGATACAATCGTTCGGACATGCATGAATCTTTTGAATCTCAAGTCCTAGAGGGCAGACTATCTTCTTTGCTTCGTATGTTGTTTCGGGCAACTTGTTTTCCTCTGGAAGAATGTTCTTCACTAGTTTCAATAGCTCGCCAAATGCCTTGTCACTGACACCATTTTTGGCCTTCCGTTGCAACAATTCTAGAGTTGTACCCAATTTTTTGTGCCCCTGTTCATAGCTTGGGTACAACGGTGTCTTGTGATCCGCTAACATACGCTCTAATTTCTGAGCCTCCTTTTCACTTTCGCAGTCCTCCTTGATATGCTGCAACATCTGACCAAGATCATCTTCAACGTCAGCCCCTTCCACCTCGCACGTTGTATTTCCTTCAAATCCACCGTACTGAGCCCAGTCCGGAATGTTCTCATCTTCTACTTCATGTTCTTCCATTTGAACCCCTTGCTCCCCGTGCGAGGTCCAAACATTATTGCTTGGCATGAAGCCCGTCTCAAACAAGTGAATATGAATAGTGCATGGACAACGGATAAAACCATTATTCTGCTTGTTAGCTTCTGCCACTTTCAGAAAATTATGCAAGCCATCAATAAACCCTTTTGACCGTCGGTCCGCGCGCATCCATTGCCAATCCATCTACATGAAAAGCACAAAAATCATGAAAAAATAATCCACGAAATTCAAACCAAGTAAACAATATTAACAATAGTTATATATAATTATTATAAAATAATACCACAAATTATTCATGTTTTCATTCCACATAAATATTGTAAATAAAAATTTAATTTAAATTAACTTACTTTACTATTCTTTTACAATAATTTTCTATCATTTTCGTTCTCATCTCTTTTATCACAAGTTTTTTTTCCAAATTCTAAATAATCAAATTTGATTATAAAATAATACCACAAATTATGCATGTTTTCATTTCCCATCATTTTAAAGTTGTAAACAAATATTTAATTTGTTTTACTTAATTTAATTTAAATTAACTAAGTTTTCTAATCTTTTTCATATAATTTTCTATCTTTTTCTTTCTCATCTCTTTTGTCACAAGTTTTTTCCCAAATTCTACATAAACAAAATTTCTATATTATTTCATCCCTACACAAACTTTCTCTCTCATCATCTCCCATTCCCAAATTTCTAGAGGCAAAATAGTATACAAAACATATCTCTAAATACAAATGCTAATCACAAAGTAGAGGAGGATGAAGTTGCTAACCTTTTAGACACCTCCAAATTGCATATTTTCACCAAAACAAAATCACCAAAAATTTTGGCAGCACCTCCCCTCAAACTCAACAAATTTATGAAGTCTTCTCGGGCTAGCTGGAGGAAGAAGAAGACTTTATATGGATGGACTTTTAGTCCCAGTTTGTGTTACAAACCGGGCTTAAAAATCACCATGATCTTTAGTCCCGGTTAGTAACACCAACCGGGACTAAAGATCACCGGGGGCCTGACACACCCTGACAACCGGCGAACTGGGACTAAAGATCAAATCTTCTTGTTGAACATATAAACCGGTACTAAAAATAGTTTTTAATCCCAGTTTTTTGGTGAACCGGGACAATTGTGGTTTTTCCCCTACCCGGCAAAGATTACTTCTCTAGTAGTGGATGTTTCAACTCCGGCAGCCCAAGTTCCCAACGCATCCCATGACAATGAATCCTGAATGGATCGCAATCGATCATGCATTCTGGACGATTTCATCAATGGAAACATCGGTACGTCTTCACGCGCAGGCAGCATGGCATTTGGCCATATGGTCAGTGATTTATAGACGGGTCTTTTTACAGTACACCCCACGATCCTCCCATCTGTGATGGCCTCTCACATAACCGAGTTGCATATATCAAGTGCCTATCACTGATGAGACTCATCTGTGATGGGCCTACGTTTAGACCCGATTGAGATTATCTCTGCAATCTGTGTCAGCCCAGCACTAAAACCCGTCACGGATGAGTATCATCGGTGACGAGCGACAAACACGGCCAAATAGAGATAAATTAAAGGTCTGTCACCGATAAGTAGTTATCAGTGACAGGCTTATTGGTATATGCATTTGAGATAACTTAGCATCTCTCACTGATGTTCTTTCATTGACACACCATAAATACTTCACCCCATTGTTCTCTGAAGTTATCCTTCACTTTTTTGGTGGGAGGTTGAAGGGGGCGAATTTTTTATCTTTTTCCCGAAAAAAATAGAAAATTTATAAAGTAAGTGAAAAATACTAATCAATTCTCATTAATTTATTTATACTTATCTTATAAAATGTATCTCTACTATTTTTGTTCATTTTTGCAGTGATGGATCTAAGTTGGATGTATGGAAAGACTGTGAAACGTCATAGCAAGGAGTATAGAAATGTCATCTTAAATTTTATAAATGCCTCGGAGGAGGATAGGAAAAGAAGAAACATCGATTACATGTATTGTCCATGTTCAGATTGCAAGAATGAGAATATGTTTGATAATAGAGTGGACGTACATGGTCATCTGATACAACGAGGATTCATGGATGGCTAAACATGTTGGGTGAAGCATGGAGAGCATGAATTAGGAAGTGCTGCAGCTGCAGACAGAATTGGTGCACAAAATTAGGAAGATGAAGATGAGCATGATATGTTTGTACCTTCTTCATTGGGCGGTGAAATGGTTGATGTGGATCACAATCCGCTACAAGATATATTACGTGACATCGAGGATCTAGCTTACAACGAGAGAGATTCCATAAAGTTCAGCAGATTGGTCAGTGATTCGAAAACACCTCTATACGCCGGATGAAAGGCAGAACACACCAAAGCGACCAAGATGATCTAAGTCCTATGGAACGAGACCATCTCTTCGCGAGGGTGACCATGCTTAACACACTGTGAAACTCTGAGAAACCTAGGCTTGGGTTCCCTATGCCTCCTAATCCTAGGCTGTGTTTAGATCCAAAGTTTGGATCCAAACTTTAGTCCTTTTCCATCACATCAACCTGTCATACATATACAACTTTTCAATCAAATCATCTCCAATTTCAATCAAAATCTAAACTTTGCACTGAACTAAACACAGCCCTATAAATGTCGTCACGGTCATAGGCTCATAGGGTTGGTACGGTCCACAGCGTCCTGTCCTCTGGGCGAGACCAAACAACGCCCGGCCATTCATTACATTACCTATCTACATGCAAAAGAATTAAAAAGTTGAAGGCGCGGAGAAGGGTTCTAATCTCTATGCCTGAGAGAGTAGACTATACTAATGTAACTGATCGATCTCAGCCAGCCACTGAAGGACTAGCGATACATCAATATATATCCTCCCACACACACATATGTTGCCTAGTGGAAAGATAATAAGCCACATTATTTGGTAACTATTAGCAGTCGAATTTACTACAAGACCGAAAAAAGTGAATAAATCTTGGACCGTTGGATTAGATGTATGGTAAAAGAACACACTTAAAAGACTTCCAGATATGAAGTTACTGGAAGGGGAAAGAAAGAAATGAAGGAAAAAAAAGCTCGTCCTTATAATTAAAGATTCATTAGTTAAGATTGCGCTATTCAGGGTGTATTTAAAATGTATGTTCATATGATTAATTTTGTTTCTAGCAATTAATTGTTAATGTACCTGAGAAAAAAATTCTATAGATACATGCACATTTCTTCCAATAAAGAGGTCATTGGCATCTGAATATAGGTATAATGATTTTCACATAAATTTAAAATAAAAATTAAACTAATTCCTTAAAGACCGATAAAATATATTACCATGACCCACAAAGGGTGCACACCAATAGAAATTAAGTGGAGTATAATGGTTAATACATTAGCAAAGATACATATTAAGATGATGACTCAAGCCTATTAAAGTTTACAATAAATATTAAGCCATTTATTGTATCGAGCTAATACTATCACTCATCATGACCAAATTTTTACTGGCAACAAGAAACCGAAGAGAAACAGATTGGCACTCACACATATCACATAACAGAATGTCTAGAGTCACACAAATGCGCGTTATCATAGGCAGTACACATGGAGAGGCACCAAAAGCCGTGTCAACTAATGGAACACGTTGTTAAATTATAAATATCTATTACTGGACACCATGTTTATCATTATTAAAATATTCAGGTTGGTTCAATAAGTGAAAAGAATAATATAAGATATTAAAATCCTTGGGTATGAGTTCTTTCATCTCTCTTCCCTCGCTGCAGATCGAGCTTCCTTCTTGACAGGGCTGTACACCGCCACCCTCCACGCGCTCACCCTTGATGGCCTTAGAGCATGAAGCAATGTATAATGCTCAAGTGGATCTTAAGGTGGGTCCAATGTGGGCCCTATTGCTATATAGCACCTCTTACACAATGTATATAGCAAGAGTAGGTATTAAGGTGAGTCCCACCTTTTAACTACTACTCCTTTCCAATTTTTCTCTCCCACCTATAGAGAGAGAAGAATGTTTTTTTATTCCTTATATGGCTAGGTATTATAGCTAATGGTAGCTTATCCAAGAGACCCTTATAATGCTCAATCTCACAATGTATATGGACTACTCAAGGAGCTTAAGACCCTCTGTATTTTCACATTTTGGATGCCCTTAGCATCATTTTTGCGCTGTGTGGGGATGAATCATTGGCGCTGCGTCCACAAGCCTCGTCGTGTCCATGTCGTCGCCGTTGCCGCCGTGCGTGCTACTGAACATGAGCTTCCTAGTCGACTCATGCGTCTAATTAAGGAATGCGCAGTGACTGTACAAACTTCGAGTTCTCGTACGTGCATCAGTAGCAACAGTGATTGATGTCGCCAGATAGCACTACCCTAGGAGTCCACTGAAGCTCTCCCCTCTCCGCTGGACCGCTGGCATGCAAGATCCCACGCCCTTGCAAGAACGTGTCGTCACGCCGCTGGCAGCCGCGCTGCCCTCTCTCACTGAAGCCAAGACCCTACGAGCTTTTTTTTTTATGAAACTCAAACAACTTTATTAAGTAAGGACAGATATTAGGGGATAAACCCTAGTACACAACAGAGGATAGTAACTGAAACCATAAGAGATAACCCTGAAGAAAGAGGGTTAACTGAACTATGAAAGCCTTCCAAATGTGACCAAACAGCAGAAAAAGGAGCAAGTTGACAGAGAGCTGCCGTGTCGACTACAGAGCCACGACATCTTAAAACCGTGACGACTGCTACCTTGGGCCTCAGTTGAAGTGCACACCGCTTGACAAACCGTTGATCCCCTTCGGTTGCCTCCACGGAAACGGCACGAGATCGAGGTTGGTTACTGAGCCGTAGATTTTGGTGTGGGCATTACCGGACTCAGCGAAGCATCCCCACGGGGTTCGTCATTGAATCTGAGGAACTCTAACAACAACCCTGACAATCGAAATTGCGCAGGGGTCCGAGCTAAACCCGAATGACAACCCAAGCGTGGTTTCTGCTGCTAGGAAACAAAAGAGAGGGCCAAAACGTAGACTAGCCAACCATCAACAAAGGGGCTTTTAAGAGGCTGCCAATTGACTTCTGTCTTGCTATGAGGGCGGAGATGGCTAAGAAGAGGGTGACCTGCAACGTGGAACCACAAGACTCTGAGCAGATCAAACACCCAGTCACAAGAATCCCAAAGGCGTCGGCTTGAAGGAGGATGTTGATGACGAGCCGACTGCTGCCGCCAACAGAGGAAGAATCTGCACCAGGGGCAGCGCCGGCTAGCGCACTGATGGCGACGGGAGCACGGGAGGCGACAACCGCCGCACCGTCGAGCACAGTACACACGCCAACGCCAGCCAACGCCACCACCAGCACAAGCGCGACGGAGGGAGATGGCACCCACAGCGACGCTAACCGCGACGTACCCACCGACGGCACCGCCAACACGGGCACGGCGAAGCGAGGCGAGGGCCGCCGTAGCGCCGAGCACGATGAAGAGTTCGTCGCCACCTCGACGACGGCCGCCGAAACACCGAGCACGACTCTGACTCCATCGCCACCTCCAACGCGGATCCGCTCGCCAGCAGGGCACCGGCCACCGCCGCCATGAATTCCTCCACCACCACCACCACCAAGGCCAACCAGATCTGAAATTTTTACCACACTTCAAGACCCTTGCTCAAGGATGATTCGACCGCCAAAGCTTCGATTCGCCATCAAAGAGGCACAAAGCCACCATTTCCCAATGCCACCGCCGATGAGGACCAGAACACCAGTCGCCACCAAGGGAGGCAACACCGGCCAAACCCTAGGACACTAGACTAACTAGAGAAACAGGACAAATCTGACTAAGAACTACTAGGGGAAGGTGGCTGGACCCCTCCTCCAACCCTCGCCAGCGGCGAACCGCCGGAATCGAAGGGGAAGAGGGGCCGGAGGGGAGAAAATTTGGGGAGGTTACTGTAGAAGAGGAGGGGAATGAAGGGGGAAAGGGGGAAAAAGTATCTCCGAAGACCCTACGAGCTGGGTGTACATCAGAGCATTGAGGACTTTAGGGGTAATTCATTGATCTGTTTCAAACATTCTCTCCTATTTAGCTCGAAAATATTAAAGTAGTAGGAGTTGGGTCTAGCAATAAATAACTATTCCCTCAATCCCATAATATAAGACGTGGTCAAAGTTGGCACGGTCTCCAAAACTAATATTTAGTTTATAATTTCTCAGATACTATAAGGTTTGTAGCAACAAAATAATAAACATATGAAAGTAAATTTAAATCTTGATCTAATGATATAAATTTTAGCAAATAAAATTTATTTCATACTATACACTACTAGAAAACACATTTTTGCAGGCATCCATAGCTTCCGCCTGCAACCAAACACCTGCGAAAATTAATGGTTATTGCAGGCGGCTAAATCCACCTGCTTGCGAAAATATTTTTAAGCGTATAAAAATTCGGCGCCCCAGCCCAACCCACCGCCGCCCTCCCCTCTCGGTTAGGGTTTTGGAAGGGAGAGGGTGGAGAGGGGAGCTGCTGGATCCGGGGGGTGAGGGGAGGGAAGGGTCGCGTCCGGATCTGGGAGGTGAGTACGCCGCCGCCGCCGCCGTCCTCCCGCCTCCGCGGCGCCTCAGCCGCTGCATGCGGCCGTCCGCCGCCACCCTCCACACGACACTGCCCAATCCGGGAGGGGAGGGGAGCGCCGCCTCCGCCGCTGACAACCTCCCGGCTCCACCGACGACCTTCCGCCACTACTGCCGCTGCCGTCCGCCCCGCCATCGGCCACCCTGCGCCATATCTGACGAGAGCGAGGGAGGGGAGCGCCGCCGGCCACCGCCTTCCCCCCGCCACCCCCTCCGGCCAGATCTGGGATGGAAGGAGAGAGGGGGCAGAGGCCGCCACCGCCACCATGTCTGACGAGAGCGAGAGAGGGGAGCGCCGCCGGCCACCGCCCTCCCCCCGCCCCCCTTTCGGCCAAATCTGGGAGGAAGGGAGGGAGGGGGCCGGGAGCCGCTGCCACCTGCCGCCGAGAGCACACGCCGCCGCCGCCTCTGGCTAGAGGCCGGGGAGAGAGGAGAGGTGAGCGGAGGGGAGAGGAAAGGTGTGGAGGGGAGTGGGAAGGTGAGGGACGCGGGAGAGGAGAGGTGAGGGAGAAATAGGCCTTAGAAAAAATCGCCCCTACGTCGCCTCTATTAATATTCCAAGTCTATTTTCGCAGGTGGACCAGATAAGAGGTCTGCCTACAAAAATAACGGGTATTTTTGCAGGCGGACCGCTTAAGTGGTCCACCTGCAAAAATCCATTTTCGTAGACGGACAGTGAGCTTCACTCCGGTTTGTATTTTTGTAGGCGGCTATTTGGCTCCGAGGGTCATGTACGCCTGCGAAAAAATACCTAACGTCGGCGAAAATGTTTTTTCTAGTAGAGATACTAAGTGTTGGTCAAATGTTTTAAAGGTTGAATCTTGAAATACGTATAATATTTTGAGAGTGTTTTGAGAGTGTTTTTTCCCATAAAGAATTAATGACCTGTATGCATGCTAATCAGCAGCTAAAATCACAAAGTGGGAGTGTTCAACGGTAAAATTCGTCTTAGCGTTCGTGTCTTTATTGTCTGTACTCACTATCACTAGGATTGTCTCGTGTTCTATCTTTCGTTTATCGATGAAATGATGTCCTACATAAAAGTTTCGTATTGGATCATCTTAAAGAAACTGTTGACGCTTTTTTAGTCAACACAAGATCACCTAACGATTTACGGTGTAAACACCAAAATCGATAAATCAAAATCGGCTAGTGAAACCGATTTCAAGATTAATTCGTTTTCGCGGAATCAAGCGACTAATTTACAAGCAAATTAGCAAAGATAAATATCGTATTTACGTGACGACGAACGACTAGTTTTCGAGCAAACTAGCAAAGGATAACCTTCTCGCTTTCGTGGAGAAGCACGACCGTTTTTCAGCGCAAAACAGTAAAGATTAACCAAATGAGTTGGCCATGAAAACAAAATAAAAAAGAACAGCAAAGTAAAAGAACGGGAAATGGTAGATTGATAAATTGTTCGGGGGTCATTCTAATCTGTCGTCACCAGTATATATACTGGTCACTCTAATCAATCTTTAACAATCCTAATTGGTCCCACAAAAATATGGAAAAGTTTAATCGGAAAGGAAACAAAGTAACCGGCTAATCCGGCTAATCCGTTTCTATCAATCTTGCCGCAGCACGCGCTAACAGGCTTCATCGGCTCTAACACACCACGCCAGCACAAGCAGCCAGCCTAATGCATCCATGAAATCAGATGACCACATCCATCCATCCATCTGCCTCTGTCTAATCACCGTCACGCAGACCATCGAGCAGCAACAAGCTAGCACCAGATTTAACCTTCCAGTGCACCAAATAATCCTGCACACTTATAAATGGCGCTACTCTTATAATTAAACCACTAACCAATCACACAAACTATTCTACGTAATTTGGCCTGAGTAAATGCACTAATTATAAGCCAAATTATGGTACAAACACATGCCCCTGTTTTCGGTATAAGTATAATATATAACTTTTGTTTTACCGAAAACACCATAGAATTAATCAACCCATACCACAATCGTTCTCTCACAACGATACTTCACACACGGTATCGGTCCTAGGTCCATCCACAGTCGTCCTCTCGAAACGATACTCACAGTCGTCCTCTCGAAACGATACTCTACATATGGTATCGGTCTTGAGCCCATCCACAGTCGTCCTCTTAAAACGATACTCAATCACAATATTCGTTCTAAGACCATCCATATTCATCCTCTTAAAACGATACTCAAATAAGTATTTGTCCTGAGATAATCAAGCTTGTTACAAATATGTTCTCAAATATTTTCTATTTAGTACAAAATTTACTACTAATTCGATTGTCCCTAATGTCCACTAACCGAATTATTTCAACTTAGGACAGTTCTTGGACCAAAACATTTTAAAAACAACACATCTAAACTTCGATACATCTTAAAAACAACTCATCCGATGATCGTATAGCTCGGCAATATGATTCATAATCCAATCAAGTATATTTTAAAACTCATCGGCGAACTTCCTATCTCTCACCCAGTCCATAAACTTTTTTTTTAAAATCATTCACTATAAATCTTACTACTAATTTGGTTATCCCTAATAACCCCCTTACCGAATCAGCTCCGCACCTGTCGACGTTGCCTAGACTGAACCAACATTACTTTTGTACAGTCCTTCATCTGCTCAAACTGATGCAATATTGTGTCCATTAATGCCGCATGCAAAATAGTCCAGGAACACATATGCACACACTACCTAGCCTGTAACTTACACACCTGCAGCTGTCTCCAGTACATGTACAGTACCACCAGAAGCTTCATCCATGTACTAATTTAGCACTACTGCCTCATGGGTCCAAATATTTTGAACAAATAAACCGGCCTCCACTTATGTCAACATTATATATATAGCCGGTTTATCCATGATAAAAATATATATACTCTACTGACATGATAACTAGGAAGCCTGATGTGCCAAACAATTTTCCTTGCTATTTTCTTTGCTATTTTTCTGTCAATGTATCCAAACACCGGTCCAAAAAAATGATTTAACAGTTCATCGAAAAACTGAAATACATTACTTCATCTTCTATACTAATAAAACACTAAAAGCACCTACATCCCTCACACCAACATCGACTAAACTTTCCAAACCGAATAATAGAGCATCTACTCGGTCTAAAGTGCGACTCATAGGGACCGATGTGTCATAAACAATATTACTTAGTGAAATTAAAACAAGTACCAACACCTTCCCCACTTGCATAAAATATGACCGAAATAAAATCTAAAGAATAATATATAAATAAAAAGATCACAAGTATCTCTAGCACCTAAGTATTTCGGTCTATCAAAATTAGTAGCAACATCTATGGTAGTTGATCAATATGCATAATAATTTGGTAATATCCCTCCATGACATAAAGACTCATATGCCATCCAAGGATTAAAATAAGACCATGAGGGATAACAAAACATACCTGACAATGGATTCAATGACATAGACATCGATGACAAAGGTGAAGAATATAAATAATGTGGTGGCGAAAGAACTTGATGATTGGATGCAAACTGTTGATTCGGTGCACACCTGTGAACTCTCTTCTCCTTCTTTGCCTCCACTTCAACTTTAGTATCTTTTTCATTCTGCACCTGAATACTTTCTTTAGGAACCCATACCATACCTCTCTCACTCAGCTTTTCTGCACTTAAGCTTGTGGAGCTGCTTCTTTTGCCAATTTGATAAGCTATGTGAGTGTCTCGACTGGCTGCCATTGTCCCCCGAGCTCTTCGGCGGATTCTGATTTGTTACTACCTTTGCCGAAGATCCCTCTTGCTTCACACTCACATGGCATACATTTTCTAGCTGTTCTACACGTGCATGCCCCCAAAGTTCAATAACCTTTTTCTTCACTGAAGCCTTTTGTACACTCACATGTACACCAGCAACTAAGCCCTTTTCTTGACCTCTAGACTTTGGCACCCAGATTTGCTTCCTTATTGAACTACCTCTCGTTTGTGCCAAAGATTTCTTATTAGGCCACCTAGACCGATTTGTTTTACCAAAGCGGTCATCCTTGGCATGTGACATTACTGGAGTTGCAAAATTCAATCGGCCTTCATTAATAGCCGATTGTATCTTATGACGAAAAGTATTACAATCACTAGTACAATGATCGAACGAATTATGCCATTTACAATAAACTCGTTCTTTTAGATCCTGAAGTGATGGCATGACAAGTAATTTAATATAACCATTTTTTAGCAAATCATCAAAAATATTGTCACACATAGTCCAATCAAAAGTATACTTCTTTTCCTTTAACCGGCACTTTTGTGGAGACGGTTTTAAAGCTAAGCAAACAAATGGTTCAGATTTACTATCTACCCATTCGGCTACACAGACGCTTATATTTCCCTTGTCCGATGATTTAGAACTATCCACTATATTAGCATCAACCTCATTAATATTTTCCAATTTTAGTTTTGTGCTTCTAGCACTAGATTGATCATAAGCAAACCATTTAGACATAAACTTTGGCAAAGATGACATGGAAAATTTGAACACTTTACTATTGCCAATAAGAAAATTAACCCCCCCCAATCAATCCCATTGAGTTATTCATGATGACATTACTAATGCAGGTATTATTTTTAGATACATCATCAAATTGGGAAATAATTGCATTACCTGCGGACTTTACCTGATCCGATATGTTGGAGAAGCATTCTAATTTTTTCACCTGAGTGATGTCTAGGTTTGTTCTTTGATGGCTCTCCAATATTTTCACCTTGTCGTCACGATTTCGTGCTCCATCGTCCAGATGTTCATCATCTTCCTTAGCACGAAATTCAGCTGGCAAAACAAAAGGTCCTATGTTTCCAGAGAAATCAAGCATAGCTACCTCCTTTTCATTAGCCGATAATTCTAAATTTATCGGCTTACGTTGTTGATTACAAATTGGTTTCGATTGCATTAAATTTCTCCTCCACATCTCTACATATTTCTTCAATATCTATCTTGGAACTGAAATCCTCCACAAATTGGCCCCCAGCCGAACCTGCTAATTTGATATCATTTGTTCTATGCATGTCTTCGGCTTTATGCGTTGTGGGCTGCACGAATGATCCATTTTGTTGAAAATTATTAACACTTGGTTTCAGCAATGGAATATGCTCGATGCCGAAACTCTGTGGTTGTGCAGGGGACAAACTATGTGTTGTGGAATTTTGTGGAAGTAAATGCATGCTTGCTGAATTTTCACTAATTCGGCCATAATCATTAACATCAGATGAAGCCAAATTATAAGTACTACACACTGTATAAGGTGAACCATAAGCATGAGAAGTAATCTCCGATTGAACAATATTTGACATGGCATGCAATGGATTAACAGAATTAGCATAATAATTGCCATGGCTATACATGTCATTCATCTGACAGGTGGTGAAATAATTACCGATGAATTAAAAGGTGTGTGTACATATTGTATATTGCTAGCATTATTAAAATTTAAAGCATGTCAATTACTTTGCATAGGCTGTGATATGCTACTTTCATAATTTGACCTTGGATAATCATTCAAATAATCACTAGCTAGCAGATGCAAGATGTCCATTAAAAATAGGTCTAG
Organism: Oryza sativa Japonica Group; assembly: GCF_034140825.1. Lineage (NCBI taxonomy): Eukaryota > Viridiplantae > Streptophyta > Magnoliopsida > Poales > Poaceae > Oryza > Oryza sativa. The sequence continues at coordinate 16,873,178 of NC_089042.1, read as the reverse complement.
CAATATTTATCTGAGAATTTATGGCACTTGTAAGATTGTTTAGAGAACTAGACATTGTATTTGTAAATTGTACCTCACAGTTGACGTAGTAAGGCGGTGTAGTGCTCTGAAAAGGCTCCATGTATATTCAGCGATCCTTGAGTCTTTCTGGTGCAATTGATCTGTATACCAAGCAAACTTTACCCAGAAAACATAAACACAAGAACTGACCTGATCGTTACCTTTGAACCACGTGTCTACGAACTGATTCTTGTGTGTGCAGGCCTGTGAAGCAGATCAGTATAGCTAGCCAGCTGCTATTGCTCTGCCTAATTCCTTGGTAGGCGCAGCTATGCTCTTGGTGACAGCGGTCAGCGATAGGATAAACAGATCGGGAAAAACCATGACACACATTCTGACTAGATAATGACGGCCGTGGCTGCCGCTGTCGTCGGATAGATTAGTTCGGCGAAAACAAATTAACACGATAACAATTAGTGGCAGCCGATACAAATTAAATAGCAGATAGATTTCGGTCGAACAGAGAACCGAAATTCTTTCCCCAGTGGAGTCGCCAAAATATGTTGACGCTATGTTAAGGTCAACACAAGATCACCTAACGATTTGCGGTGTAAACAATAGAGTCGCCAAAATCGATAAATCAAAATAGGCTAGTGAAATCGATTTCAAGATTAATTCGCTTTCGCGGAATCAAGCGACTAATTTACAAATAAATTAGCAAAGATAAATATCGTACTTACGTGACGACGAACGACTAGTTTTCGAGCAAACTAGCAAAGGTCAAACTAGCAAAGGATAACCTTCTCGCTTTCGTGGAGAAGCACGACCGTTTTTCAGCGCAAAAGGGCAAAGATTAACCAAATGACTTGGCCATCACTACGCTGGTTCACGTCATCTCTGATGGGCTCATACTCTTCCCTGTGACGGGTAAAGCGTTTGGTCACAGATCAGTGGTCACTGATAATATTAGTCACCTGTGACGGGTAAAGACCCGTCAAAGGTAAAAGTCACCTTTGACGGAGTTCAACTAAAGTCCATCACTGGTGACCTTCACCTTTGACGGGTAAATATATTAACTCGTTGATGGTGATCCTTATCTGTGAGGGGTCTGAATTGAGACCCGTCACATACCTAAAAAATACGGCAAAAAAATATTATAAGCATAGCTAGTCGCAGACTTTCATTAGGCATTCATAAATCACAAAAATAATCACATTCACAATCATTTGGATACAAAACAGAATCACAAATCACAAAAATAATCACATTCACAATCATTTGGACACAAAACAGAATCACAAGAAACATCACAATCACATTCATCTGACCAAAGAACAAAATCACTTCACATTCACAATCATTTGGGCACAAAACAAAATCAAAAAAATCATCACAAAAATCATCACCACCGCCAGATCGGGCGGTTGCGGCCCAGATCCGCCCAGGAGCTCCAGATCCGGCTGGTGCCTGCAAGCTTGGGCCGGTGGAGGTGTAGGTGGAGGCGCGGGCGGAGGTGGAGGCGCGGGCGGTAGTAGAGGCGGCGGAGGCGGCGGAGCCCGCCGTCGGAGGTGGAGTCGGCGGAGCCAGCGGTCGGAGGCGGAGTCGGCGGAGCCCGCGGTCGGAGGCGGAGTCGATGGAGCCCGCGGGTGGAGGCGGAGGCCGGGGAGCCCGCGGTCGGAGGTAGAGACAGCGGAGCCCTTGGTCAGAGGCGGAGTCGGTGGAGCCCGCGGGTGGAGGCGTAGGTGGCGGTCAGCGCTCGAGCCGGCGGAGGTGGAGGGCACCGACATCGGGCCGCCACCGCCTCCCCTCCCGCCGTCGGCCGCCACTGCGCCATGGCTCCAAATCCGTCCGGTGCCACCGTGCCTCCCCTCCCGCCCCCGTCGGATCTGGCAGAGGGGAGGGCGCCGCCGCCCCTACCGGACCGGCACGCTGCCCCTCCCGTCCCTGCCTGGCCGCCGCTCACGCACAGAGAGAGAGGGAGAGATAGAGAAATGGGGAATGGGAGAGAGAACCGAGAGAAATGGGGGAATGGAAGAGAGATCGGCCGGCCTTATCTCCTCCTATTGTGGGCCCCGCTGGGAGAAAAAAAAATCTCCTCCCTCACCTCAAACGGGTGAGGGCTTAAACACCTGTTTGAGGTGAGTAAACCTCGCCTTCTGACGGGCCATCTGGCTGTGACCCGTCACAGGTACCTAGTCACCTGTGACGGGCCGGAAATGGAACCCGTTTGAGGTGAGTAAACCTCACCTCTGATGGTTTCCAATTACGGCCCATCACAGGTAAGTCACCTGTGACGGGTCGCAGCCAGATGGCTCATCGATGACGGTATCCCGTAGGAGCCGTCAAAGGTGGCCTTCATCAGTAACCAACACTTATGCCCGTCGCAGATATACCGTCAAAGGTGTGAGGATCTGGCGTAGTGCATGAAAACAAAATAAAAAAGAACAGCAAAGTAAAAGAACGGGAAATGGTAGATTGATAAATTGTTCGGGGGTCTTTCTAAGCTGTCGTCACCAGTAAATATACTAGTCACTCTAATCAATCTTTAACAATCCTAATTGGTCCCACAAAAAATATGGAAAAGTTTAATTGGAAAGGAAACAAACTAACCGGCTAATCCGTTCTATCTATCTTGCCGCAGCACGCGCTAACCGGCTTCGTCGGCTCTAACACACCACGCCAGCACCAGCAGCCAGCCTAATGCATCCATGAAATCAGATGAACACATCCATCCATCCATCTGCCTCTGTCTAATCACCGTCATGCAGGCCATCGAGCATCAAGCTAGCACCAGATTTAACCTTCCAGTGCACCAAATAATCCTGCACACATATAAATTGCGCTACTCTTATAATTAAACCACTAACCAATCACACCAACTATTCTACTTCCTCTGTTTCACAATGTAAGTCATTATAGCATTTTCCACATTCATATTGATGTTAATGTATTGATGTTAATGTATCTAGATAAATATATATGTCTAGATTCATTAATATCAATATAAATGTGGGAAATGCTTGAATCACTTATATTGTGAAACGGAGGGAGTACATAATTTGGCCTGAGTAAATGCACTAATTATAAGCCAAATTATGGTACAAACAGAAACAGAGTTATTTTTTCCCTTCTGCATCTATGGAGGTTTGCTTGCATATTTTTAATTAGGTGTCGCGACAAAAGCTATCTTGTATTATCGTGAAAAGAGTTATTGTATATTTTTAGTTACGCGTAGGGACAATATCTTCTATTATCGTGGAAAGAGTTATTAAGTATCATGTGTGAAAGGGTAGCGACCGATAAATCATATACATTAATTTATTCTTCTTCTTAGAAGGAAAAAACAACAGATAATGTAATTAACTCTTCATATTAAAAATAACGGTAAATCTAATTGGAGAGGCCTCTCCAATTAGTATTAACCAGAGACACCCATATGCTAGTACTTTATTAGGAGTTTTTGTTGCTATTAGTATATCCAATAGCGCATATCTTGTTTTCTTCTTATAGAATTTTCTATCAAATCTACAATCTGATTACACCATTACGTTTATTGCAATTAAATCTTTACAACAAGATCTTACATAATTATATTACGATGAAAAAATATTTTTATTTATAAATTACTTTTATTATATACATAAGTCACTTTTATCATATATATAAGTTACTTTTAGATTTGACTAAATTACTTCTATACATTCATAATGCTATAAGTTGATTATTTTTATTATTGTTTTTAGTTAATTCTATATTTTGAGGACTTTATAAATCTTCTCTGTACTCTACTTGCGAATTTACTCTACATAGTTTCTTATTTAAGCTCACTCACAATATAATTATTTATACTACAGAGAGTTACTCCCTCCGTTTCATAATGTAAGTCATTTTAGCATTGCCCACATTCATATAGATGTTAATGAATTAAAGTTACTTTCTTTTTGTTACAAGTTACTTCTATAATATATGTAAATTACTTTTAAGCTTTACTGAATTTACTTTCATATGTCTAAGAAGTAATTAAGTGAAATCTAAAAGTAATTTAGACATATCATAAAAGTAATTTGTGATTTTTCATCAAAATATAATCATGTGAGATCTTGTTGTAAAGATTTAATTGTTACGAACACAACGGTGTAATCGGATTATAAATCAGATGAGTAATTTAAGAGAAACTTCTCTAAGAAGAAAAAAAATACATAGATATTGAGTGTACTAGTAGGTTTTTTTGGAAAGAAGGGTGTCTCTCTTTAGCACTATCCAGCTAGCACTTTCGGTGTAGTTGTGTCCACACTAGTACAGATCCTTCCATCTGTGATGGCCCCTAACAAGACTGGAATTTGCGGGCCGTTACAAGGAAGTAATCTCAATCGGGCCGAAGTTTCGCCCGATTAAGATATGGTCACATAGACATGCTAGATCGGCATAAAACTAGAGCCTGTCACGGATGACACTCATCTGTGACGGGCCATAGTTGAGTCCTGATTGAGATGAGGGTTCCATATCTCAATCGGGCCCTAAAAAAAGCCCGTCACAGATGACGGTCATCTGAGACGGGCTTCAACTAGAGGCCCGATTGAGATAAGTTTAATGCCCGTCACAGATGACACTCTTTTCTGACGGGCTTTTATTAAGGCCCGATAGAGATTACTTGTATGCCCATCGCGGTTGATTGTTTTAGGGCCGTTACAGATATTTGTTGCACAGTATAAATACCCCCGTATCCCACTGTTCACTATTTTTGTGGGAGGCTGTAGGGGGCGATTTTTTGTCTTTTTTCCAAGAAAAACAGAAAATTCAAAAAAGTGAACAAAATGGAGCAATCAAGTGAGTAATATTAATCATTAATTCAGCAATTTCATGTCGTCTTACTTTAGCAATACTGATGTTATAAGATGTGCCTCTAATTTGTTTTTTTTAATTTTGTAGCAATCGAACGAAGTTGGATGTATGCGACAAATGTGAAACGTCATTTTCCGGAGTACAGAAATGGCATAATAAATTTTATAAACGCCGCGGAGGAGGATAGGAAAAGAAGAAACAACGATTAGATGTGTTGTCCATGTGCAGATTGCAAGAATGAGAATATGTTTGATAGCGGAGGGGTTGTACACGGTCATCTGATACAACGAGGATTCATGAAGGGCTATACATGTTGGGTGAAGCATTGAGAGCAAGAATCAAGAAGTGGAGCTGTAGCAGACAGAAGTGGTACGCATAATCAGGAAGATAAAGATGAGCATGACATGTTTATACCTTCTCCATTGGGCGGTGAAATGGTTGATGTGGATCACGAGGTGCTGCAAGACATGTTACGTGACGTTGAGGACCTAGCCCAGAATGAGAGAGATTCCATGAAGTTCAGCAGGTTGGTCAGTGATTCCAAGACGCCTCTGTACTCCGGATGCAAAGCAAAACACACTAAGTTGTCAGTTACCTTGGACCTAATGAAGCTGAAGCCAAGTAGTGGATGGACAGACAGGAGTTTCACAGATCTATTAGGAATTTTGAAGGCTATGCTTCCTGCTGAGAACATATTGCCTGAGACGACATATGAAGTAAAGCAGGTTATGTGTCCACTGGGGTTAGAGGTCCGTAGAATTCACGCTTGTCCAAATGACGGCATTTTGTACCACAAGCAATATGCGGACTTAGATGCTTGTCCTGTCTGCAAGGCTTCTCGATACAAGCGAAAGAAAAGTGCTGACGAAGGAAAGAAATCAAAGAGGGGTGGTCCGGTAAAGTTTGTGTGGTATCTACCTATCATTGATCGTTTCAAGAGAATCTTTGCCAACCCCAACGAAGCAAAGTTAGTACGTTGGCACGCCACGGAGAGAAGGAATGACGGCATGCTTAGACACCCAGTGGATTCGATTGAATGGAGGAATATCGATCGAAAATACAAAGAATTTGTTGCCGACCCTAGAAACATGAGGATATGTCTGTGTACGGATGGCATGAATCATTTCGGTGACATAAGTAGTACTCATAGCACTTGACCAGTTCTTATTGCGAACTATAACCTCCCGCCATGGTTGTGCTTTAAACGAAAATATATTATGTTGTGCTTGTTAATCCAAGGTCCGAAGCAACCCGGCAATGATATCGTTGTATTCTTAGAGCCTGTTATCGATGATCTTGAGATTCTTTGGAAAGAAGGTATGGAAACTTGGGATGCATATGGTCAGGAGAACTTCAAGCTAAGAGTTCTATTGTTCTGCACCATTAATGACTATCCTGCACTCGGTAATCTTTCAGGACAAACTATAAAAGGAACGAAGGCATGCTCCGATTGCAAGGAACATACACGAAGCCGGTGGCTGAAGAAATCATGAAAGATGGTATACATGGGTCATCGGAGATGGCTCCCGCTACGTCACGCATTTAGAAGAAAGAAGAAAATTTTTAATGGTAAGAGAGAACTTCAGCCTGCTCCCAAGGATTTGTCCGGCGATGAGGTCCACAGTATGGTCAAGGACATAAGTAATGAGTTTGGGAAGAAAAGAAAACGTAGCAAGATAAAGGAGAAGGGTATGTGGAAGAAAAAATCCATATTTTGGCGGCTACCTTACTGGAAAGATCTTGATGTCCGTCATTGCATTGATCTCATGCATGTAGAAGAGAATGTGTGTGGGAGTTTGGTTGGCCTGATGTTGAATATTCCTGGGAAGACAAAGGACGGGTTGAACGTGCGCCTTGATCTACAGGACATGAATATTCGCAGTGAACTCCAGCCCATACGAGATGCAGAGACAGGGAGAGTGTACCTCCCTCCAGCCTGCCACACATTGTCGAAGGATGAGAAAATCGCAATGTTATCATGCTTGAAAGATATTAAAATTCCATCGGGCTATTCAGCGAGGATAAGTAAATATGCTAAATTGGACGATCTAAAACTGGTTGGGATGAAGTCTCACGATTGCCACGTACTAATCACACAAATCTTGCCAGTTGCTATCAGAGGCATTCTATGACCCAAAGTGCGTCACATGATCCAACATCTGTGCGCCTTCTTCAATGCAATCAGACGGAAGGTTATAGATCCAGAAGATCTAGATGGGTTGCGGACTGATATTGTGAATACCCTTTGTCACCTAGAGATGTTTTTCCCACTGTCTTTCTTTGATATCATGGTTCATCTCCCTGTTCATCTGGTGAAGCAAACAAAACTATGTGGCCCGGCTTTTCTAAGGGAAATATGGCCATTCGAAAGATACATGGGAGTTCTGAAGTCCTACGTTCGTAACAGAGCTAAACCCGAGGGGAGCATCATTGAAGGTTACACAACCGAGGAGGCTATCGAGTTCTGCGTCAATTACATGTCCTATGCCGATCCTATTGGAGTTCTAGCGTTTCGTCACGTAGGAAGGTTGTCAGGTGTTGGCACAATCGGAAGGAAAAGAATTAGGCCCGATCAAGCTTCCTACGTGCAGGCTCATTACGCTGTGCTCCAATATATGGCAGAAGTTGGCCCATACTTTGAGGAGCACTTGGCGAAAATCCGAGATGAGAACTAGAGACGATCTGATACATGGATTAACAGAGAACATAATTCTCGGTTCAACGAATGGTTCAAGAATTGTGTAACAAGTATATAAATATTACAATATTTGTCTTTAAACTTAGTCAAAGTTGAAATAGTTTGACTTTGACCAAAGTCAAAACGTCTTATATCCTAAAATAGAGGGAGCATTTTTTTGGTTTGAGAAAGATAAGAACCATGTATAACATGTAAGCTGTTGGGGCAAATAGCGGTTATTCATACTCTAACTAACTCTAGATGGAGATTTATGTCTCTAGGGTAGTGTTCTTGTTTTTAATCCAACTGTAATTTTGTAATTTGCAATTTATTCATCCAGGAAACTCTATGGTAATTGGCTATAGCTTCTCTTAAGTTAAGGCCGGAATGAAATTCATTATCTAAAATTGAAATGATTTATTTTTAAAATTAGATTAAAAATGGTTTGATAAAGTTGTTTTTAAAAAAAAAAATCGTATTCCTCTGTTACAACTGTAATTGCCGACGATGTCCCTATATATATGGAGCATAAGCCCTGCGCTATATATATGGAGCATAAGCCTGCAGGGCTTCTCATTCAGCAACGATGAGTGTGCCAATGAAAGAAAAAAAAACAATCTAACCTCTATCATGCCTGTTAGGCATCACAAGTTAGGTATAGGAGGCAACAGGATAGGACTTTAGACAATAGCACTACATATATTTCCATAGTATGATTTCATCACTTACTTGAGCTCACATCAGACCTCATCCTCTGGGGACATGTCCAGGGCATGCATGTGCAAAGCGTACTGTGTCTAATGCCTTCGTGCGTCCAGGAGCAGTAGCGCCACATCTTGTCTTGACTGACTTGCGTCTAAGTGATACTTGATTGGCCCCGGCGAGCAGGATAGTATCCTCAAGAAGATAGAATTATCTGGAAATGCTTCCGGGAGGAGAATGGTTTTGCTCGGTTGGGGCCTAGCAAGGTTCTGCATGAGATTTTTTTTATCCTAGCCTGATGTGATTGCCTATCAGCACTTGACTATTCGGCATTCTTGTTTGCTCGATCGGTGGCTAGGCTCAACTTGTCATTGTATGCATTGGTTATAATGGCTTGGGCTTAGAAATTCCAGGGCCTCACCAATCAAGTACTTCAAATCTGGTTTTTAAAAATTTGTCCAGGGCCTCACCACTCAAGTATCATGGTTTTATTCAACTTCGTAGTTAAATAAAGCAACGCCTAAGACTGATACCAGATTTGCAGTACTATAGATCCTCTTCTCGTTTTCAGTACTTCGGAGGATTTTGTCTTGTATCCATATTCTTTTTTGTTTTGTTTCAGTTCATACACGATAATCAAAATCCAGGTGCCCTTGTTCCCTAGTAGTGCCAAATCTTATATATATCTTTGTGTTATGAATTACTTGTCTTTGCCTGATGCATTATTAATCTCTGATGCTCAGTGTTTATCCTTATATAGTGTGTGATATATATTAATCTCCCACTGTATTATTATTTGACGTACACTACTAAAAAAAAGCATTTTTGCAGACGTGGAGGTTTTATTTTCGCATGCGGAAATGACCCTCGGAGCCAAATGACCGCCTAAAAAAATGTAAATTATTGGTGTGAACCTCGTTGTCCAACTGCGAAAATCTATTTTCCCATGCAGTCCACTTAAGCGGTCTGCTTGCAAAATACTCTTTATTTTTTAGGCCTGCGAAAATAGGCGTACACTACTAAAAAGACCATTCATCTCTTAGATTTTTTTCGAAGTCCTGACCTCTCCTCTCTCTCCGCCAGCCTCTCTTCTCCCTCACCTCTCCTCTCCCTCAGTGACGGGCGGCGGGAACCGGTGATGGCGACATGCCTGGGTGGTGCGATCCGCGACGGCGAGGCGAGGCTTGGGGATGGTGACGCTCGGGGGCAGTGCACCCCGGTGCGGCTCGCCTCCCCTCCCTCCTAGATCCGGTCGAAGGGGGGAGGGGGGAGGCCGGTGGCCAGCGGCGCGGGGCGGGGCGGACGACGGAGGAGGGATTTCGGCAGCGGTGCTCCCACCTCCTAGATCCGGCTGGAGGCCCTCCCATCCCGGATCCGGAAGCATCGTGGGGGACGGCGGCGACGGCGGCTGCATGCAGCGGCGAAGGCCGGAGGTCGTCGGTGGCGCTCCCCTCCCCTTGTGGATCTAGCGACGTCGTGGGGAGGGAGGCAGCTGAGGTGGCATGGAGGCGGAGGCCGGAGGTCGGCGGCGGCGCTCCCACTCCCAGATCTGGATGGTGACTTCCCTCCCCTTTCCTCCCCTTTCCGCCCCTCCCCTCGGCGGCAGCGGCGAGCTGGCGCGGTAAGCTCGTGGAAGCGCAACTCCCCTTCCCTCCCTCTCCCTTCCAAAACCCTTGTGGTGGCGGTGGCCGGACGGGAGAGCGGCGACGGGTAGGGCTGGGCGGCGGCCAATTTTTTTTACGCTGAAAATATTTTCGCAGGCGGGTGGACTTTGCCGCCTGCAAAAATCATTGATTTTCGCAAGCGTTTGGTTGTTGGCGGAAGTTATAGACGCCTGCAAAAATAAGTTTTGGCCGCCTGTAAAATTGTTTTTTCTAGTAGTGGTAAGAGCTATTAACATGCATGTATCCAATTAGTAGAGGTATAGATATATAGATAGATACATAAATAGATATATGCATAAAATGCTTTTTAGTCCCGGTTAAAAAAATTTTTATCATTAGTTCCGGTTCATCCCTTGTCAGATGCCTGTTAGGGGGCTGAGGATCTTTAGTCCCAGTTGGTGTTGCTGACCAACCGGGACTAAAGATCACCACTGGAGTAAAGATTATTTAGATCTTTAATCCCAGTTGGTATTACCAACTAGGACTAAAATTCAACTCGTCGTATATAATCCCTAGGACTTATCCTCTAGAATGCAAACTCCTCCTCTTCATCCCTTTCCTCCTCTCTTTTATCCTCTCATCTTCTTTTTTTCTCGTTGCTTTCTTATCCTCTCTTTTTTTTTCTCGCAGCGAACGGCGGCAGCGGCTTGGCCCACGCAGGAGCAGCGGCGGCTGGTGCAGCAGCGGGTGGCGGCGGTAGCAGCGCCCCGCGTGGCCTGCAGGGGAGCGTGCCACGCTGGCTGGAGCGGGCGGCGGGCGGCAGCTTGGCCAGCGCGGGAGTGAGTGGCTGCAGGAGGCGACTGCGACGGCACAGCAGTGGATTTTGTTGATTTCTTATCTGTGAACGTGGCGCTATCATCTTTAGTCCTGGGTATTTGAACCGGGACTCCTGGATTCACGCTCCCGGTTCACTACCCGGAAGTAAAAGGGGTTGCGAACCGGGAGAGAAGAGGGTTTCTCCAATGCAATGCTAAATCATACTTCACTGAGACATGATTCGATTTGTGCTTGTAGGATCGAATCACAAGAATTAAGCCAACCAGAGGGGGGTGAATGGTTGGTATACCTAAAAACCGAAAACTTTTAGCTGAAATAAAAGTTACCCTCGAAATCGACGGAAGTCGGTCTGACCGAGATTGATCTGCCGGTCTGACCGAGTGAATGCCACCTGTCTGACCGGTGTTGAATCTCCGGTCTGACCGCCGAGATCGCCTGCCACGCTTGTCGCCGCCGCCGGTCTGACCGCCCGTATGCCGCCGGTCTGACCGCCGCTTGCCGCCGGTCTGACCGCCGGTAGATCTCCGGTTAGACCGCCGAAACCCGGTAAACACAAATAGAAGAACTCTTAAAGTGGATGACAACTTTATTGATTCTTGACAACTTTATTGATTCTCTCTGTGTTTACAAAGTGCACCAACAGCACTCCTTACAAAAATTTTTACTAAACTCGAAACCCTAACTCAAAACTCAACTCTATTGCTCTCTAAAGCGATATCGGGAAGCCTCACGCTCCCCCTCTATTTATACATGAGGTAGGCAGCCTAAAGCCACGAACCAAACTCATACTAGGAGTCCTAAACACCTTAGGAAACCCTCTAGTACAAGAAAGAAACTTTACATAACCAAACGTACCAAATTTGGACTCCTTCCAAATTCGACTCCGCATCCCATACGCACACAATAACTCCATCGTATGCCATATGGAATCTCCATCAACCACGTGCATCAACCCTAGCCTAAGTATCCCGCATGATCTCTGACCACCACGGACGTCGTCTTATCCCCAAGCCGACTCCCGGTCCATCACCCCAAATACTCTCCCGAGACATCGAGTCACCTACACTAGGAACAAACAAAGAAACCATATTCCGAGACCAAGCTATCTCCAACTTGACTCATTAGCAGCAAACAATAGTATTACATACGTATAGTATCCATCTAGAAGTCATAATCATGAAATAAACTCGGATATCCAAATAAACAACCCGAAACCGAAACCGACACAGTGTCGGCCGGTCAGACCGCGGGATGCGCCGGTCTGACTGGCTACCAGAGCCCGGTCTGACCAGTCACATAAAATGATAGAATCTGCGATTCACCTGTGAAATCCAATCATCTCCAAAACCACTTCGTAAATAAATTCCAAATAACAAAACCAATAATCTCCAATGCCCAATTGTTCATCACAGAATAATAATCAAAAACACCTTTGAACTTACAATCTCCCCCTTGATGAACACATTGGCTAATTCATAAAAATGTTTTGGTGTTTGGAAAAAGAAAAACAAAAGTGGTAAAAAGCACACTTCGTACAAATGTACACATCGTGCTCAAAAATCAAAAAGAAAACTTCTCCCCCTTTTTAAAAGAAAGAAATTCCCAATTGAACCTAAAACATGATCTTATTTTCACATTACTTCTCCCCCTTTTGACAATGATTTCATCAAGCATAGGAATTATGTTCATTAATGTTCAAGAGCTTAGCATACATATAGCATATCAAGTCATGTGTTGTAATAAAAAGAAGAAATATTCAACACAGAATCACCACAAGAATCAAAAACTTTACTTCCAGTTTTCTTAAAGTGAACATCAAAATTCTCATCAACAATTTGTGAAACTGAAAGCAAATTGTACTTTAAATCCTTAACCAAAGCTACATTCTTCAATTCAAAATTTTCATTTACCTTAACCAAACCTGTAGCGACAACGGCACTCGTAGAAGCGTCATCAAAGACAATTGATTCAGTCTTGGATTCCTTCTTTAGGGAGGAGAACCAATTTTTATCACCGGTCATGTGCCGCGAACAACCAGAATCCACGATCCACACGTTCTCCTTCCTTGCCACCAAAATCTACACACAAGTAGAAGTCGAAGCCTCAGTACTGGGGTTAGATGATAATAAAAATTTAGGAATCCAGTACTGAGACACACGACCAGTAGATCCAATAGGCATATATCCACGTGCAAAATGAATTATAGAATTTTCAGAAAAATTCCTCCGAGGCCGGTCTGACCGAAGTACAGTGGCCGGTCTGACCGGGCGCCGGTCTGACCGCCTCTGTACCGCCGGTCTAACCGAGGCTGTTCAGCCGGTCTTACCGGTCGCCGGTCTGACCGCGGGACCCACTGCGGTCTGACCGGTTTCCTCGAGGGAAAACCAGATTTTTGCCTCTTTGATTTTGCAAAGGCAATCTCTCTCTTCTTTTTCTGTTTATGATCTAATCTGAAACAAAAATCAACAACATGTCCATCTTTGCCACAAAAAGAACAAGTATATTTTTCACGTTGTTTAGACACATTGTTAGAGCAAGAAGATTTAGCCACACAAGCAGAAACAGGAGGTTTTGCATGCACAACATTGGATTTTGAAGAAGATGCATTCATGGTAGACATGATACCAGCAGATTTAAATACAGTTTTATTAGTATCATGTTTAATCAAAATCTCACCACTTCTAGCACCAACACCTAACACAACAGGAGGATGTCTAGAATTATGAGCATAAGGATCAAAACCTAAACCACGGTTATTTGTGCTAACCTTTGATTGATCCAAAATCATGTTGAGGTTCTTTTTACCATCAGAAAATCTTAGCAAAGAATTTTTCAAATAAGAAACCTCTTTTTTCAAATTAGCACAATTTTCACAATCTACCATGACACCTTTGCTTTTACGACATTTAGGGCAAGAAAGCACTTCATTGTTTTTCATAACATCTTCCATATACTCAACACGACCTAAAGCATCTTTTAGTTTCATCTTATTCAAATTACATGTTGAGCAATCCAAAACATCATGAGGTTGTTTTAACTTTTTAGCAGAAATCATGTTAAACATCAAACTAGCATGAAAAGCAATTTGATATTTTTGTAACAACTTTTTAGTTAAAAACAACTCATCCAAAGTGCGTGTGTGCAAAGCAAAATTACAAGCAAGAGAAGATCTATTTTTCAAATCATGAGCAGCATTAACATCTCTAATTTTTGAAATCTCATTCATTAAAACCTCACAATTTTCACAATCATCATCATTAGGAATAAGAGATTTTAACCTATCAATTTCAGATTTAAGAGATTCAATGATAAATTCCTTTTTTTTATACATCTTCTCACACTTTTTATTTTTAGCACTCAAAATATTAATAGCTTCTTCAAAAACACTCACCTCATTATCTTCATACTCTGTGTCAGATTCACCACGCGCCATGAAGCAAACATCGGAGACGTTCTTTCCCTTATCATCATCTCCACTTTCACCATCTACATCACTTAGTGGCCCGAAAGCGGCGCAAACTTGTTGAAAAGCCTTCCTAAGATTCTCCGTCTTCCTCCCTTGGTTAGAACTCTTCGACTTGTTGTAGTTGGGCTTGTTGTTGCTGGTCTTCTCACCATCTTTGTCTTCTCTTTTGCCTCTCCCAAGCTTAGGACAATGCGAACAAAGATGATCAATTGAACCACATTCAAAGCAACGATTTGGACCACCACTTTTCCTGTTCCTGGCATTATTCATAGCTCGAGCAATTCTGTTAGTGACCAAAACCAAATCCTCCTCGATTTGTTCGAGTTGATCATCGGATGTGGCATTAAAAACAGCAAGAAAAGATGACTTAGATGAAGAAGAAACCAAAGCACTCGATTTAGAATCAACTTTGCGAGAAAGAATATTCATCTCATGTGTTTTCAATTTAGTATAAAGTGAATCCAAAGTCAAAGTAGACATGTTAACAGACTCCTGAATAGATGTAACTTTCATCTCCCAAATAGACATGTCGAGACCATTCAAAAAGTGACGAGAAATCTCAGATTGTGGATAATTAGCATCATAAGAAGAATCAACATATCTAAGATCACTCAAAATTTTATTAAACCTAGAAAGATAGTCATCCAAAGCTTCTCCAGGTTTCATCTTAAATTTAATGTATTCCTTTTTAAAAAGATCTCGATGAAGCTCTTTAATGTTATTTGTTCCTTGATGAAAATTCTTCAAAGCATTCCAAATCTCATGAGCAGTTTCAAGATGTGCAACACGATCATAATCAGAACGAGAAATCTCACTCAAAAGAATATTACGAGCTTTGCAATTGTTTTCAAATTCAATTTTTAAAGCATCAGTATTAATGGCTTCAGGAATCACATAAGAATGAGAAACTTTCCTCCAAATATCATAATTTTCAGCCATAATGTAAGATTGCATGTTACTACACCAATGAGGAAAATCAGTTCCATCGAAAATATGAGGCTTAGTTGAAAACCTAGCGGGAGTAGCCATGGCAAAAACTTTAGATCGATAAAAATCCAAAGAAGAAAACAAGGCTCTAATACCACTTGTAGGATCGAATCACAAGAACTAAGCCAACCAGAGGGGGGGTGAATGGTTGGTATACCCAAAAACCGAAAACTTTTAGCGGAAATAAAAGTTACCCTCGAAATCGACGGAAGTCGGTCTGACCGAGATTGATCTGCCGGTCTGACCGAGTGAATGCCGCCGGTCTGACCGGTGTTGAATCTCCGGTCTGACCGCCGAGATCGCCTGCCGCGCCTGTCGCCGCCGCCGGTCTGACCGCCCGTATGCCGCCGGTCTGAACGCCGCTTGCCGCCGGTCTGACCGCCGGTAGATCTCCAGTTAGACCGCCGAAACCCGGTAAACACAAATCGAAGAACTCTTAAAGTGGATGACAACTTTATTGATTCTCTCTGTGTTTACAAAGTGCACCAACAGCACTCCTTACGAAAATTTCGACTAAACTCGAAACCCTAACTCAAAACTCAACTCTATTGCTCTCTAAAGCGATACCGGGAAGCCTCACGCTCCCCCTCTATTTATACATGAGGTAGGCAGCCTAAAGCCACGAACCAAACTCATACTAGGAGTCCTAAACACCTTAGGAAACCCTCTAGTACAATAAAGAAACTTTACATAACCAAACGTACCAAATTTGGACTCCTTCCAAATTCGACTCCGCATCCCATACGTACACAATAACTCCATCGTATGCCATATGGAATCTCCATCAACCACGTGCATCAACCCTAGCCTAAGTATCCCGCATGATCTCTGACCAACACGGACGTCGTCTTATCCCCAAGCCGACTCCCGGTCCATCACCGCAAATACTCTCCCGAGACATCGAGTCACCTACACATGGAACAAACAAAGAAACTATATTCCGAGACCAAGCTATCTCCAACTTGACTCATTAGCAGCAAACAATAGTATTACATACGTATAGTATCTATCTAGAAGTCATAATCATGAAATAAACTCGGAAATCCAAATAAACAACCCGAAACCGAAACCGACACAGTGTCGGCCGGTCAGACCGCGGGCTGCGCCGGTCTGACCGCGCATATACCACCGGTCTGACTGGCTACCAGAGCCCGGTCTGACCGGTCACATAAAATGATAGAATCTGCGATTCACCTGTGAAATCCAATCATCTCCAGAACCACTTCGTGAATAAATTCAAAATAACAAAACCAATAATCTCCAATGCCCAATTGTTCATCACAGAATAGTAATCAAAAACATCTTTGATTTTAGAGTGCTTTGGTGGTTAGTGCGAACCGTGTCCTGCACAATTCTGCCATGAGAAGAAATGGAGTTGAGACGATCGATCAGCTCCCCATTCGCCAACGAGCACATACCTTGACTTGTTCAAGCCGCAGGATTGTTTTGCATGTCGAGGTTGGCAGCGGTCCACACTACATCGCCCTCAGGCCGTCCCGCTGGATGGAGCTCGAACGAGCCCCTGCAGTACCTGGTAATCACACCATGAAAAACCACAACTCCATTTTTTTTTTATATAAAGAGGGCGAAGCCCTCCCATTTCACTAACGAAATGAAAAGATCCTTACAGACAACAGCAAACTCAGAACCCCAGACGTCTGACTTGTGTGTTCCATCCATAGCTTGCGTTGTAGACATTACCGGCCACCCTCCTTTAACAGCGCTGCTCCCATGAAAAACCACTACTCAATATAGACTAGGATCATGGATAATTCGAGCTAGACGATGGCGCCGTGTCAAAGGAGACTGCATCCATCTCCGATCCGACAGCAGCCAGCACCACAGTGCTTGACACACGGTGCCACATTATCTCAAAGATGACCTTGCGTTCCCTATGCATCCCAATCCTCGTCTAAATGTGCACACACTGTCCTCACAGTCATACCAAAGATCACCCGGCCATGCATTGTTAGCTTTACATATATACTGACCAAACAAAAAAAAAGGAACTGATGAGAAGGAGGATAAGAATTCTGATCTCTCTGCGCCTAGCTGGTAGAGTAGAGTACGCTAATGCAATTGGACTCTGTGCAAGCCGCAAATATGTGAAATACAGATGCTCTGTTCGAATAATTGTGAAATTAGATGGGCCTGTACAAATGATCCACGACGTTGACGAAGAACTGAAATTTATGATGCACACGCATAAATGAAAGTAGCATGCACAAGAATCGTGTGTCCTGGTTTCAAAAGAGCTGCATCATACTTTTGGTGAGACACGATCCAGTTTGAGGTTTCTGGTGTTTAGCGAACCGTATCCTGAACCATTCTGCTTGACGAAGAAACGGACTCCATCGACGATCGGCTCACCTCTCATGAAGGAACACATCATGAGTCGTTCGAGCAGGAAGGCGAAATTGGTAGAAGCCAACACTGCATCGCCCTTATTAGGCCATATCCTGCAGGCCAGAGCCTGTAATCCCACCATGAGAAACTGCTCCTCCATATCCCACGGGCGTGCCATGTGGTAGAAGACCACATCGCCGCCAGTGGCATCGTGCTTAGAACACAATAGCGGGCTCACAAAGATGGGCTCGTGTTCCTTATGCATCCCATTCCTAGAAAATGTGCACATTTGCGCACACACTGCTTTCTTCAGCACGTACGATCATAGGCTCACTGGTCAGTGTCACAGCGCCGATTGATGCCGTGCCCTCTTCTCAGTCAGACCAAAAGAAGAGAAGGTGTTCTAATATATATGCCTGACAGAACTAATGCAACTGATACATATCAGCCTCAGGATCAGGGGCAATACTCCTGCAGATACGCACACCCAGCTCTGCATGCTGTTCTGGACTGAACTTATGGACGAACGCTGTTATATTTTTCAGCCGCATGTGGAGTTACTGATCGGTGCTGTGCTATACACGTGCCAGCTGCAAATTAAGAACGGGCAGGAATTGATTCATATTAGGGCACGTTTTATAATAGAGGTAGTAGTCACATATAATTTTATCTAGATCTACACATTAATTTAGAGGTGATACATACTACTTACACTACACCCAATCCACTTGCTACCGATCAACTTCTCTCTTTCTCTCCCATTTTATGAAATTTGTGTCGAGGTTACCCCTTGTATGAGGGATGGCTGCTCCTCCCTCTCTTCTCTTGTCTCATCCATATCATCATACGAGTCTACATGGCATCTTAAAATTAGTGATAAGAGGCTTATAGTACTTGCCCTTAGCTACCATTCACATGGATCGGGTTGGATGTGACAGGTGTCTTCCACTGGGGAGGGTACTGGCTAACCCATATTCATACCCAGTTTTACCCATCCCCATCTATAAAAAGATAACCCGCACCTAAATTAAATTAAGTGACTATTACCCAGCAAGTATGGATAACCCAATGAATAAGACAAAAGAGATATGTCGGTCCTACATGTAGAAAAGGACTAATATATATACAAAGTTGCTCTTACAAATAATAAATCATACTCCCAAATTTCATAAGTTTTTTAATGTGAACGTGAGTTTAAAAAAAATTAGGTCCGAGGTTTACACATAGAAAATGGGTATGGACAAAGTGGGTAAAATGGGTAATACCATCCTCATATCCAAAATTTAAGTATGCACAATCTTTTACACATACCCTACTCAAATAGTGTGGGTATGCATATTAGGATAGGTAATGAATACAAGCATTATAGTGTATACAAGCATGTGATTTTAGCGTTAGTGTTTGTCATGCTCATATGGGTTTTATTGTTCGTCAATTATTAGAGGTGTCTCGTATATATTCTAGCTTTCATTTCTTCATGAAGTAATGTCTTACTCCCTCCGTTTCGAAATGTTTGACGCTGTTGACTTTTTAGCACATGTTTGACCGTTCGTCTTATTCAAAAAAATTTAAGTAATTATTAATTCTTTTCTTATCATTTGATTCATTGTTAAATATATTTTTATGTAGGTATATAATTTTGCATATTTCACAAAAGTTTTTGAATAAGACGAACGGTTAAACATGTGCTAAAAAATCAACGGTGTCAAACATTTCGAAACGGAGGGAGTACATAAAGTTTTTTATCGTATAAAGTCAAGACAGTAAATTGGAAAAAAGTCAAACCATGTATGATTATTGTTGTTCTTAAAAAGGAAAAAAGAAACTAGTCTAAGTCTTATTAAAAAAAGTTGAGCTCATCGAGGAAATGGGCTTGAATTTCGAAACGGGTTTACCTGCTTCTCAAGTTATGGGAAATCACAAACCAGCAGATTTCTCATGCTAATTTTGCACATGTTCACTCCCTCAGTTCACACACCTCAAGCAGAGGTCTGAAAACGGTAGAACAGTACAGTACTTCTATATTCACGTCATGGTTTGCCCAGCGATGAAAGACACAATCGATGGGTCATCAATAATCAGCTTCAGTCCAATGAACTTCTGCGTGCCAAATCCCTGTTGCGTCCCATGCCAATGAATTCTTCAGGGATCAATCACTCTGCTCCATTTCATCGATCACTGGTGGAGAAACCATCTTTCGTCGGTCGGGCTAATTCCACAATAGTCCCGGTTGCAATAAAAACTGGAACTAAAGATGATCTTTAGTCCCGGTTGAAAAAGGTAACGGGCATATTTCATCTTTAGTCCCGGTTGGTAAGATGATCTTTAATCCCGGTTCAAATGCTGTTAGGGCCTGTCAGGCCCCCCCGGGATCTTTAGTCCCAGTTAATAACACCAACCGGGACTAAAGATCGTAACTTTAGTTCCGGTTGGTAACACCAACCGAGAATAAAGATCCCGGCGATCTTTAGCCCCGGTTCATAACACCAACCGGGAGTAAAGTCCCACCCCTATATATATGTCTTCTTCCTCCTCCAGCCCAAGCAAGCTTCAAAATTTCTTCAAAAAAGAGGGGAGGTCATGCCAAAATTTCTAGTGAATTTGTTGTGTTGATTATATACAAATTGGAGGTGCCTAAAAGGTTAGCAACTTCATCCTCCAATGTTTTTTTTTTCATATTACATTTGGAGCTATGTTTTGCACACTTTTTTATCTCCAAAATTTTGTTGTTAGTTGATGAAAGAGAAAATTTGTGTGGAGAAGAAAGAATATATAGAAATTTAGTTTATTTGGTAAAGAAGGTTTTATAAAAAAGTTGAGAAGGAAAATAAATGGTAAGTTAATCTTGAAAAATACAAAACAAAGTAAAATGAAAAATTAAAATAAGTACAACACATTAATATTAGTTTAAAACTTTATAAATAGTAAATATATAATTATTCGGTGTAATATTTCATAATATTTGTATGAATAATGATATGTCATTATTGTGTGACTGTTGAAAGAGTTTGTAATTATTTTATAATTATTGTATGACTGTCTTTATTGTACGAATAATTATGTGTGTACGATTTTTTTTCTTGTCATGTAGATGGATCGGCAATGGATGTACGCTGACCGCCGGTCCAAAGAGTTTATTGACGGCGTGCATTATTATTTGAGAGTGGCCGAAGCTAACAGGCAAAATGGTTTTATTTGTTGTCCATGCAATAAGTGTAAGAATCAGAAGGAGTATTCCGCATCCAGGACTATTCATTTCCACTTGTTTGAGTCGGGGTTCATGCCAAGCTATAATTGTTGGACATCCCACAGAGAGCAAGGTGTTAAAATGGAAGAAGATGAAGTGAAAGACGACAATATTCCGGACTTTGCTCAATACGTTGGATTTGAAGGAAATCAAACGGGCGAGGAGGAAAGGGATGCTGATGGTAACAACGTTGCGGATGATCTTGGTCAGATGTTGCAGGACGCCAAGGAGGATTGCGAAAGTGAAAAGGGGGCCCATAAATTGGACAAGATGTTAGAGGACCACAGAACGTCGTTGTACCCAGGTTGCGAGCAGGGGCACAAAAAGTTGGATACCACTCTGGAGTTCTTGCATTGGAAGGCAAAAAATGGTGTTAGTGATAAGGCATTTGGCGATTTATTGAAACTCGTCAAGAACATTCTTCCGGAGGGAAACAAGTTGCCCAAGACAACGTACGAGGCTAAGAAGATAGTGTGCCCTTTAGGACTAGAAGTTCAGAAGATTCACGCATGTCCGAATGATTGTATCCTATATCGCAGTGAGGAGTACGAGAACCTAGAAGCATGCCCTGTTTGCAAAGCGCTACGATACAAGATTAGACGAGATGATCCAGGAGAAATTGACGGGCAGCTAACGAAGAAGAGAATTCCTGCTAAGGTGATGTGGTATTTCCCTATAATACCACGGCTAAGGCGTTTGTTCAGGAACAAGGGGAACGCTAGAATGATGCGGTGGCACGCTGAAGAGCGTCAACAGGACGGGATGCTGAGACACCCCGCCGATGGTTCGCAGTGGCGAAACATCGACAGAACATTTAAAGACTTTGGAAAGGACGCACGAAACATACGGTTTTGTTTACGTACGGATGGCATGAATCCGTTTTTCGATCTCGGCTTCTCCTTCGCCGCCGCGCCACGCCTAGGGCAATCCCGCGCCGACACCGCCGTCGTCTCTCGCCGTCGCTCGGTGGTCCTCGCCGCCTCCGCCGCAGACGCCGCCGCCGCACTTCTTGGTGAGAGCCGCCGCTGCCTCTCTCTCTCGATCTCTATCAATCTCGATCTCGATCTCTCTCTCTCTCTCCACGACCGACGATCGACCCGGCCGCCGCCGCCGACGACAACGTCGCCACTGCCACGAACGCCGCCCCCCCTCGAGCTCGCCACGCCGCCGCGCCACGCCGCCGGGCCGTGACGGCACGCCTCCGCGACGCCACGCCGGCCGTCGCCACTGCACCAGTACTCCGCCGCCACCGCCTCGAGGTCGCCACGCGGCCGCAACATTGTTCGGCCGCCACCGCCTCGAGCTTGCCACGCCGCCGCTACGCCACGCCGCGGCCGCCGCGCGCCGCCACCGCGCCCGCACGCCGGCCGCTAGGCCCCCCGACGACGCCGCGCGCCGCGCCTGCACGCCGCTGGCCCCGACGCCGCCGCCGCGCCCCCACGCCGCCGGGCCCCCATGCTGCCGCCGCGCCCGCACGGCGCCGGCCGGCCCACGGCGCCCTGACGCCGCCGCCCCTGCACGCCACTGCCGAACGTGAACTGTCACGTCCTGATAAATTCATCCCGAAATAAAAATCATTTTCTAAAAGGAATAATAGAATTAATTAAAATTCGAAAAAAAAATGGCAAACACTAAAATTCGTACAAGAAAAATTCAAATGTGGCCCGGAGAATTTTTGTTAAATTCTCCTTGGTCTAAAAGGAGCCCTCAAATTTTACTTGAATTTTCAGAGCACCGGAAATAATTATTAAGCAACAAAAACAATTATCAAAGTTTATTAAAAAGAAAACCTAAAAATAATCCCCCTCCTCCCTTTGGGCCAAGTCTGGCCCAAGGTTTCTCCCCTCTCCCTCTCGGCCCGCGGCCGAAGTCCCTCTCTCCTCCCTCTCTTTCTCTCCCTCTCCTTCTCTCCCTCCTTCTCTTGGGCCTCCTCTTCCCCTCCCGGCCCACTCCCTCCTCTCCTCCTCCTTCTGGGCCGCCCCTCCCCTCCCTCCTTCCCGCCCGGCCCAAGCCGCGCCACCCAGCCACCTGGCCCACGCCGAGCCGCTCCACGCAAGTGCTGCGCGCACGTGCGGTCGTCTTCCTCCCCCAGCCGGCCTCTTATCTCTCCCGTGCAAACCTAGCGCCGTTCCTCCTCCAAATCCGCCCCATTCAAGCTGGCTCTTTCCAAATCCTCTTCAATTCCCCCCAATTCCCCCCTTGAATGGTGCCCCCAATCGCCGGGAACGCCCGCGCCAACTCCGGCCACCTTCCCTGGCCGCCGGCCGCCTTTTCCGCCGCCGTTCCGACCTCCCCCGTGGCCGGCTCCCTCCCCTCTCCTATAAAATGGAACCCCCTCGCCCCGTTCTCTCGTTTTAGCCCCCTCCCGCGATCTCCCGTGGTCCCTAGCCACCTCCCCGCTGTCGCCCTTCTCTTTCCCATGCGTCGGGCGCCTCCAGCCGCCTCTCCCTCCTCGACCGTGCGCCGGCCGGCCGTGCCGTCGCCTTCCCCGGCGTCGCAGCCGCCTCCTCTCCCCCGGCCTGCCCTCCGTTTCGCGCGGTGACCGCCGGAGGCGCGTTCCCGCCGTCGTCCAGTGGCGTTGCCGCCACTGTACCACCTCCAGCCGCCCCTGCCGCGCCGCTCAGGTGCGGGCCGGCCGCGCCGTCTCCTCCCTCGGCGTCGCCGCGTCGACCTCCACCCCGGCCTGCCCTCTGATTCGTCCGGAGACCATCGCCGTGTCGCCACCAACCCCTCCACCCACCTCGCCAGAGTCCTCCGGCCGCCCGTTCCTCCTCGCCGGAATTTCCCCGGTCGACCGCGTCGCCGTCTTCTCCGGCATCGCAGCGGCAAGGTCGTCCTCGGCATCGCTTCCCCTCCATCCAAACCCCTCCGCGGTCCATCGTCGTCGCCTCCGTTCGTTCTCGTCGTCGAGGTCCCGTCAGTCACCCGGCTCATCGTCTCGCGGCGCCGCCTCCGTCGTCGGCATCGCTGCGGCGTGTTCCACGCCATCCTCGCATCCGTGCAGCTGCTGCCGGCTGCCCTCGTCGCCTCCTCGCCAGCCCCGGTCGTCGTCGTCGTCGTTCCCGGTCGTCGTGGCGTTCGTCCCTCCGTCGAGCCGTTCTCGTCCGTCGTCCGCGTTCGTCAAGCGAGCCGCTGCAGCCCCGTCGTCGTCTTCATCCTCGGCTCCGCATCGTCAAGCGTTGCGCAGGCCGCGTCTCGCCTTCGTCCAAGGATCGCCGCCGAAGTCGTCCCCTCGCCGTTCGCCTCCATCGTCCCCGAGCTGTCTCCGCCGCGCCCGTTCGTCGTTGTCGTTCCCACGCCTCGTCGCGTGGTGGTAAGGATCCCTCTCCCTTGCTGCCCCGTCCTCGTCCTTTCGGTGTCGCCCATGCCTGTTGTGCAGTTGTCGGCCCCGGTACCCGTGTATCGGTGTCGGCAGTCGTTCGCTTGTGCGTGTGGTGACCGTGTTAGTGTGTCCGCTCGGTAGCCGCGTGGTTTCCACGTGTGCAGCCCGTGTGGTGTCTAGTGGAGTCCGTTTGTCGGCCACTTGCCTCGGTTGACACACGGGATCTGCTTCTGTCGACCCGTGGACCGTCTCTGTGTACCCGGTCTACCGCGGTCCTTTAGGTTGACATATGGGGTCCGCATGTCAACAGCGCAGCCTTCCTGTCTTTTCCAGGCTAGCGCTTACACATGTTTTATAGTTGCAAAGCCTAATTATAATAATCCGCAAATCTCCATATAACAGCATTAAACTTCGGATGATCATATCTTGGTCATACGAACTCTGAATCGACCCGTTCAAGTCTCCTAATGTTTGTTATAACCTAAAGAACCGTGTGCTTTCTTTTTATGTATTGTTATTGCTTCTTTATAGGGTTTAGCTTTGCTTGTGTGCTTCGATTAGGTGGTTTTATAACTCTAGACTTTGGGAATATTCGTATCACTTGGACACTATGGAATGGTTGGATTATTGTGGAATTGGATGCACACCTCCCCCTCTATTCAAAACCCTCAAAATGGTTTTAGGCTGGGCTCGGGGTGCATGGTTTTGTTAGTAGCACCTCGGCCACCTAAGGACCGGTCTTCGGGCCTCTGTTGCAAAGCACTACCGTACTTCCACATGTCTAGTGGGTAAGGTTTAGTTTGTGGCTCAGTCTGGTTATAAACAAAAGTACACGGATGGAGATGGACAAAGTCGGGGGTCGATGGACATCTCTAGGACAAATGAAGGCTACACGAGCTGCGGCCCGGTAGTCGAGATGTCATGGCACAGGGCTGGTGTCCTGCTGCTAGGGGCTCAATTCTGCCTGCCTGTCCGGGGGTTCCGGCCGTAGGTGGGTTGGGTCGGTACTCTTGTCTTTGGCTAGGATGGGTTGGAAACTATGTCATGTCTTCCGTCCATATGCCGTGGTGGTATGTGGCACATGGTTGCATGTGAGGAAGACGTGTTTTGTGGGTAAAGATGTACACCTCTGATCAGAGTAAAACCTATTCGAATAGCCGCGCCCTCGGTTATGGGCAAGCCTAGCAATGTACCCAAGTTAGTGTTTTAAATTCTTAAAACCTGCTTAATAACTAAAATGTGGAATGGTTGGCCTGGGTTGGCTTGGGACGAGCTGGCACCCAGGGTCGGGTTGCCAGTTCGGTCTGAATCATCGTAGGCCTTGGGTTAAGGCAGGTTCGTGTGGGTTCACGGCCTTGATTAATAATACTGTGTAGCTCTAGGATCGTCTTTATAAAATGGCTTTGGGCAACTAAGTGACTTTTAAATGCTGTTTACTGCAAAACTTAACCCCTATATTATTACCCCTTGTACTCGCTCGCATTTATGTTGCACTTGTGGGTGTGTCTTGCTGAGTACTGTGGTTGTACTCATTCTTGCTCAATCTTTCCCCCCTTCAGTAAGAGAAGCTTTGGAGGTCTTAGGTGGAGTCCTAGCTTATACCCCAGTTGAGCGCCTGTGAAGATGGAGCCGTAGGCCCGCTAGTCCGCTGCTGTTTATTTTTGATTGCCAGGCCTGAAGCGCCTTTGTAATAATGTAAATATTATCGATATAATAAAGATGTGCCTTTTGTATCATGTTTGTGTGGTGTACCCCGGCTTTTCCTGGGACAGGGATTAATACACTAGCGTTCGGGAAAAGGTAATTTTCTCGGTCGCGACAAGCTGGTATCAGAGCCATCTCGACTGTAGGATAAGCCAAGTGGATAAAACCTAAGGACATATTTTATAAATGAAACTATTTGCGAGAGTTCCTTTTTCCTCCTTTCCCCTGTGCTCTTTGCAAAATGTTTACTCTTTCTTCCTTCTTCAAATTTCAACTAGTACGAGATGGTTAGTTTTGCGAAGAAGAAGATGTCGCCAATTGTTTGCCGAAGCTCCGGAAGACCGCAGGGTCCGCTAGCGAAGCGAAGGAAGCAATGAAGCCAGCTGTGAAGCAGGAGTGAAGATCTTGGAGAACCCGTCGCAGAACCTAAGCCACCCTCTAGGGTAGAGTCGTTAGTCGTGTGTTTCCTTGCTTGTGTGTGTAGCGCGTGGTTTGCATCAGTGGGGTGTGATGTAACCATGCTAGGTTGTTTGCTTAATCAACTTGCAGAATAAGTGAAACAAACAACACATCAGCAAGAAGAGTTAGTTCCTTTAAGGTCCTGTCTCTAGTTCTGGTCTATTCTTTTCTGGCTTGTTTCCTCTCTCACCTCAATCCCTGTCACAGATGTTTAATAGAGAAAAAGGAAAGAATGTCAGCGGGTATGCCTCAAGTAACTCAAGTTTTCAACTCAATCCACCACTGGCCTCAAGAGAGTTAACAAGGGCACACCCTTGGTCCATTCCGAGCATGCTGCTTGGTTCACAGCTACCATTGGTTGGAAGTCAAGACCAAAATCAGTATGTGTTTGATCGAGCATTTGCCACCCAGGTCAATGAGCTTCCAATGCCAGAAGAGGATGTCCCCTTTTGTCAGGATTGTAGAGAGCAAGGACACTATGCCCTGAATTGTCCATGGGTATATGTCAAAGAAGCCCCTTCCTTTGGTTTAGCAGGGCAGACATCGCTAAACCAGCCTCCTCGCACCAAGTCAAGCTTGCAGCCTAGTGTGCAAAGTAGAGAGCCCAATGGAGAGAATCCATTGAATTCCGAGAAATGCTTTCCTCCTAGCCTTTCGTACCACGTGGGGTCACGTACTAAGCAAGCCAAAGGCAAGAAGAGTAAGAATCAGAAGAGAAAAACACCGATGCGAACTGAAGAAGAAGTACGTAAGATGACTACTACCAGCACCGAATGGCCTCCAGTAGGGATAACTATTCCTAGACGTCAAAGAGGAAATACCTTTCGAGGTGCACGACAGTTGACCCAGCACCTCCTAAGCCATGGTGGCAGAGTATCTGATAGTGAAGGGTCAGATCAAGTCTCCTCGGATGATGAAGATGAGTCTCTCCGACATGTCGGCGAGGAAGAGATGGAATCAAAGGCATGCACCCGTTGTGGAGAAATTGGACACGTTTCTAGCATGTGTCTCACACTCTGCCCTCATTGTGAAGAAGACCATCCACCAGGTGAATGTCCCACCCGCAAGGTCACATGTTTTCTATGCGAAGGTACAAACCATGTGCCCAACGATTGCCAGCTCAGTGTGTTATTGACCAAGACCGCAGAAATCCAACGAACAACCCTACGATTGTCTCATCAGCTAGTCAGCTTCAATAGCAACATCGACGATATCATCCACAGCACCAAAGCTCCTCCCGTTGCACCTGACTCTGCAATCAATCATAGCAATAATACCTTCAGCACCAACCATTCTTTGCACCGACAGCCTCAGCAAAGAATTGTCGTCGATAGAAGAAGTTGTGTCTCTCCCCGACCTACTCTAGGCCGAGCAAAGGGCAATCAACCTCAGGAGGGCGATACCAAGCAGAAGACCGTTATCCGCTTCAACCAGCAATCAGAAGGAAGCTTCTCCTGTGAATGATAGCAAAATGCAGTCCTATCACATCATCACAGAACCAATCAAGGATGATGCAGTCACTAGAACAATGCCAGCTATATCTCTCCAGAATCAGAATGAGTAGCCATGTTTGTGATTTTCAGTTCGCTACTTATCACTGTAACCGGGAGTTTGCAGCAATCATGTAATAAATAAATATATTCATGATTATAAACAATGAGTTTGTTATGTTTATGGATGATTCATGTTGAGGATACAATGTACCGATGTTAAGCACCTTCCCTTTTTGTTTAAGGCAATGCCTTGTATTCATGTAATAAGGGAGAAATGTGTAATACAGACAAGTCCTATGAGGATTCTTTTGGAAGATGCTGATATGGGATTATGTGTATAATTGTTTACTGTCAAAGGAGACCTAGGGTCTCATTTCAGAGGAACTATGTTCTAACCTCGAGTTAATAACCAACCTGATGATGGAAAAGAAAATCAAGCGATGAACCAAAGAGACATTTGTTTGGACTAAGAGTTTCAGATGTGTCTTTTTCGGATCAAAGGCAACGACAGTCAGTACAGCTTTTGGCGAAACACTTCAAGGTTTGACTGAAAGGCAGCAGACCAAAGGACCTCATCGCCACCAGAAGTGTCCGCAACCCACATTAAAGAGTACCACCTGTTAGAGATAGCCCGAAAGGTGATTGATAAAAGAGATTGGCAAAGAGGTTCTCTAGCAGGAAAGATGTAGGCCAAAAGGTGATTGATAAAGGATAATCAGAAACATGCTCTGCATCACTCAAGGAAGACCCTTGATAGTAATCGCCCTGCAACAGTCACCTTGTCATTGAGAGAAAAAAAAATCGTGAGTAAGCAAGATGACTTAGGTAAAAGTGTTTCTATGAAGGCAAGGAGTGAAATCTTCAACTCAGTATCAGATGCTACACGGAGTTAAAAGTGCAGGCACCGGTTACCAGGCAATGCCATGTCTTGGGAGATGATCCAATGGGAATGAACCCTTCAAGGTCGAAGGTGTAAAGGAATACTTTGAATGCTAAATGATGACAACATGAAGATAGTGGGAAGTAAACTGAATGTAAAGAAAGTGAATCCGAGTTGCTTGTTCATGAGAGCTATTCCCAGTTATGAACCAAGTGATATGTTCGAAGATAATCTACAGAGGTCAGATTAAAATCACATCTAACAACGAATCTTCAGATTTGGCAGGATAACAACCAGACAATTACAAGTCCAGCTGTAAAGTCATTTGAGAAGTCGTCGAAGCATGACCAATGGGATAAGTCGGTTCTATTGAGAAACGTAATTCAAAGGCAAAGTTATCGACCCTCGCATTGAATAGCAGAAGTAGCTAGCAGCCGGAGAGCAGGAAAGCTAATATGAGGCAGTTGGTGGCAAGTTAGAAGTAAATAACAAGCATGGTATTCTCATGATGACAAGCATGGTATCCTAGTAATGACAAGCTGATATCGACGCATAACGTGAAGTGGGTAACTTGTATGAGGTTGACGCCAAAGATATGAATTATGAGAAGCCCTAGAACTGAAGCCCCGTCTTCAACTACCGCATCCCAGTCGAAGTTAGCTCAAGGTGCAACCAAGGACAAGTCAGGTGAAAAGAAGATTCCATCTGCAACAGGAGATTAAGCCAAGCAGTTCAGAGTGGGGAAGTTTTGCTGGGCATGTCCGTTCAAGAAGAGGTTGCAAAAGAAGCTGAACTAAGAAGACAAGACCGCCCAACCTATCTTCTTGCTAGCCTCCTCGAATCTCGGGGACGAGATTCTTGTAAGGGGGGTGGATTTGTCACGTCCTGATAAATTCATCCCGAAATAAAAATCATTTTCTAAAAGGAATAATAGAATTAATTAAAATTCGAAAAGAAATTGGCAAACACTAAAATACGTACAAGAAAAATTCAAATGTGGCCCGGAGAATTTTTGTTAAATTCTCCTTGGTCTAAAAGGAGCCCTCAAATTTTACTTGAATTTTCAGAGCACCGGAAATAATTATTAAGCAACAAAAACAATTATCAAAGTTTATTAAAAAGAAAACCTAAAAATAATCCCCCTCCTCCCTTTGGGCCAAGTCTGGCCCAAGGTTTCTCCCCTCTCCCTCTCGGCCCGTGGCCGAAGTCCCTCTCTCCTCCCTCTCTTTCTCTCCCTCTCCTTCTCTCCCTCCTTCTCTTGGGCCTCCTCTTCCCCTCCCGGCCCACTCCCTCCTCTCCTCCTCCTTCTGGGCCGCCCCTCCCCTCCCTCCTTCCCGCCCGGCCCAAGCCGTGCCACCCAGCCACCTGGCCCACGCCGAGCCGCTCCCCACACGCGCGCAGCACGTGCGGTCGTCTTCCTCCCCCAGCCGACCTCTTCTCTCTCCCGTGCAAACCTAGCGCCGTTCCTCCTCCAAATCCGCCCCATTCAAGCTGGCTCTTTTCAAATTAATTGGGGGTTTTAATCCCCATTGAATCCTCTTCAATTCCCCCCAATTTCCCCCTTGAATCGTGCCCCCAATCGCCGGGAACGCCCGCGCCAACTCCGGCCACCTTCCATGGCCGCTGGCCGCCTTTTCCGCCGCCGTTCCGACCTCCCCCGTGGCCGGCTCCCTCCCCTCTCCTATAAAATGGAAACCCCTCGCCCCGTTCTCTCGTTTTAGCCCCCTCCCGCGATCTCCCGTGGTCCCTAGCCACCTCCCCGCCGTCGCCCTTCTCTTTCCCACGCGCCGGGCGCCTCCAGCCGCCTCTCCCTCCTCGACCGTGCGCCGGCCGGCCGTGCCGTCGCCTTCCCCGGCGTCGCAGCTACCTCCTCTCCCCCGGCCTACCCTCCGTTTCGCGCGGTGACCGTCGGAGGCGCGTTCCCGCCGTCGTCCAGTGGCGTTGCCGCCACTGTACCACCTCCAGCCGCCCCTGCCGCGCCGCTCAGGTGCGGGCCGGCCGCGCCGTCTCCTCCCTCGGCGTCACCGCGTCGACCTCCACCCCGGCCTGCCCTCTGATTCGTCCGGAGACCACCGCCGTGTCGCCACCAACCCCTCCACCCGCCTCGCCGGAGTCCTCCGGCCGCCCGTTCCTCCTCGCCGGAATTTCCCCGGTCGACCGCGTCGCCGTCTTCTCCGGCATCGCAGCGGCAAGGTCGTCCTCGGCATCGCTTCCCCTCCATCCAAACCCCTCTGCGGTCCATCGTCGTCGCCTCCGTTCGTTCTCGTCGTCGACGTCCCGTCGGTCACCCGGCTCGTCGTCTCGCAGCGCCGCCTCCGTCGTCGGCATCGCTGCGGCGTGTTCCACTCCGTCCTCGCATCCGTGCAGCTGCTGCCGGCTGCCCTCGTCGCCTCCTCGCCAGGCCCAGTCGTCGTCGTCATCGTCCTCTCGTCGTTCCCGGTCGTCGTGGCGTTCGTCCCTCCGTCGAGCCGTTCTCGTCCGTCATCCGCGTTCGTCAAGCGAGCCGCTGCAGCCCCGTCGTTGTCTTCATCCTCGGCTCCGCATCGTCAAGCGTTGCGCCGGCCGCGTCTCGCCTTCGTCCAAGGATCGCCGCCGAAGTCGTCCCCTCGCCGTTCGCCTCCATCGTCCCCGAGCTGTCTCCGCCGCGCCCGTTCGTCGTTGTCGTTCCCACGCCTCGTCGCGTGGTGGTAAGGATCCCTCTCCCTCGCTGCCCCGTCCTCGTCCTTTCGGTGTCGCCCGTGCCCGTTGTGCGGTTGTCGGCCCCGGTACCCGTGTATCGGTGTCGGCAGTCGTTCGCTTGTGCGTGTGGTGACCGTGTTAGTGTGTCCGCTCGGTAGCCGCGTGGTTTCCACGTGTGCAGCCCGTGTGGTATCTAGTGGAGTCCGTTTGTCGGCCACTCGCCTCGGTTGACACACGGGATCTGCTTCTGTCGACCCGTGGACCGTCTCTGTGTACCCGGTCTACCGCGGTCCTTTAGGTTGACATATGGGGTCCGCATGTCAACAGCGCAGCCTTCCTGTCTTTTCCAGGCTAGCGCTTACACATGTTTTATAGTTGCAAAGCCTAATTATAATAATCCGCAAATCTCCATATAACAGCATTAAACTTCGGATGATCATATCTTGGTCATACGAACTCTGAATCGACCCGTTCAAGTCTCCTAATGTTTGTTATAACCTAAAGAACCGTGTGCTTTCTTTTTATGTATTGTTATTGCTTCTTTATAGGGTTTAGCTTTGCTTGTGTGCTTCGCGTAGCTTCTGTCGTTCCGGAGGTTCTCGAAGCGTGGTTCGCGGTCGTCGCCGAAGGTTTAGCAGGCCGTTCTCTCTGAGCATGGCAAGTCACATCATCCTTGAGCATATTGAATCCCAGTTTATAAAATTAATTTGATTTAAATTAATGCATTATCGCTTTATTTAAATTCCTGCGTTATCACTGTTTTATTTAGCCATGCCTATTTACCTTTGTTATGACCTTATTATTGTTGTTATTGTTATTATTACCTTGTTCACCCTAGAATAAACAAAACCCTAACTAGTGGGTACTCTATTCATGGTTCCACTAGTATGAATTTAGGTAGATGCTTCGCTGATTAACTAGGCAACATTAGGTGGTTTTATAACTCTAGACTTTGGGAATATTCGTATCACTTGGACACTATGGAATGGTTGGATTATTGTGGAATTGGATGCACACCTCCCCCTCTATTCAAAACCCTCAAAATGGTTTTAGGCTGGGCTCGGGGTGCATGGTTTTGTTAGTAGCACCTCGGCCACCTAAGGACCGGTTTTCGGGCCTCTGTTGCAAAGCACTACCGTACTTCCACATGTCTAGTGGGTAAGGTTTAGTTTGTGGCTCAGTCTGGTTATAAACAAAAGTACACGGATGGAGATGGACGAAGTCGGGGGTCGATGGACATCTCTAGGACAAATGAAGGCTACACGAGCTGCGGCCCGGTAGTCGAGATGTCATGGCACAGGGCTGGTGTCCTGCTGCTAGGGTCTCAATTCTGCCTGCCTGTCCGGGGGTTCCGGCCGTAGGTGGGTTGGGTCGGTACTCTTGTCTTTGGCTAGGATGGGTTGGAAACTATGTCATGTCTTCCGTCCATATGCCGTGGTGGTATGTGGCACGTGGTTGCATGTGAGGAAGACGTGTCTTGTGGGTAAAGATGTACACCTCTGATCAGAGTAAAACCTATTCGAATAGCCGCGCCCTCGGTTATGGGCAAGCCTAGCAATGTACCCAAGTTAGTGTTTTAAATTCTTAAAACCTGCTTAATAACTAAAATGTGGAATGGTTGGCCTGGGTTGGCTTGGGACGAGCTGGGACCCAGGGTCGGGTTGCCAGTTCGGTCTGAATCATCGTAGGCCTTGGGTTAAGGCAGGTTCGTGTGGGTTCACGGCCTTGATTAATAATACTGCGTAGCTCTAGGATCGTCTTTATAAAATGGCTTTGGGCAACTAAGTGACTTTTAAATGCTGTTTACTGCAAAACTTAACCCCTATATTATTACCCCTTGTACTCCCTCGCATTTATGTTGCACTTGTGGGTGTGTCTTGCTGAGTACTATGGTTGTACTCATTCTTGCTCAATCTTTCCCCCCTTCAGTAAGAGAAGCTTTGGAGGTCTTAGGTGGAGTTCTGGCTTATACCCCAGTTGAGCGCCTGTGAAGATGGAGCCGTAGGCCCGCTAGTCCGCTGCTGTTTATTTTTGATTGCCAGGCCTGAAGCGCCTTTGTAATAATGTAAATATTATCGATATAATAAAGATGTGCCTTTTGTATCATGTTTGTGTGGTGTACCCCGGCTTTTCCTGGGACAGGGATTAATACACTAGCGTTCGGGAAAAGGTAATTTTCTCGGTCACGACATGAACGAACGTGAAGAACGTGAACGATACGTGAACGAACGCGAAGAACGTGAACGATACGTGGACAACCTTTGAACGAACGCGAACGAACATGCACGAAACGCGAACGAACGTGAACGAACGCGAAGAACGTGAACGATACGTGGACGACCTTTGAACGAACGCGAACGAACATGCACGAAACGTGAACGAACGTGAATGCACTTGTACTAAAAGTGTGAGACCGAACGCGTTTCTACTTATACGATTTACTGGTAATACATATATGATTATATATGTAACTTGGCCCATTTAGACTAATACATTTTCCTCGTAATGTTGCAGAGAAGACGTCGGCGTCGTCCCTCAAGCCGAAGTGGTAACTGGCCATCGAAGGAATTCGCGCAGGCAAGTGATGTAATTAAATATAAGATTGTTGGAGATTTAATATAAGATTGTTAGACTTAGCATATATAAATGATTATTACAATTTTAATATGAGATTAGTAGCCATTTAATATAAGATTATTAGACTTAGCATATATATATATATATATATATATATATATATATATATATATGACTACTACAATTCTAATATAAGATTATTAGAGATTAAATATAAGATTGTTGGAGATTTAATATAACATTGGTAGACTTAGCATATATAAATGATTATTACAATTTTAATATGAGATTAGTAGCCATTTAATATAAGATTATTAGAGATTTAATATAAGATTAGCAGAGTTTCAATATTACGGTTAGCAAATACATCCTATATACCTAACAAATATTTTTTGTATGCACAGATGGCTGATCGCGATGAGGAACAGATACTATACGATACAATCGCAGAGGGAAGCAGCCAGTACTGGAACGAAGAAGAGGGGAACGAGGATCCAAACCAGTACTTGAACGACGAGGGGAACGTGCAGAGGGATGCGGAGGGGAACGAGGAGGAGGCTAGTGGAAGTCAGCCCTCTACTGGACAGAAGAGGGCACGCGGACAACGAGGTGCCGCGAAGAAGATAGAGGGTCGGCACATCATTACTGAGGTGGACGAAGACGGCCGACCTAGTGCACCGGCAGAAGCAGCCAAGAATTTTGTACGCCACAGCGGTTGGGTTGTGAGGGACAATGTGCCTGTCAGCACGGTGTACTGGCGCAGAACAAGGGCACGCGGGGATGATGACAGCTTTGTCCCGGACTCAGAGAAAGAGATGCTGTGGACCACAATGCTCGAGACGTTCACGCTACCCGCGGGTACGGAAAACTTAGTGAAACAGTGGACTCTGAAGAAAATGGCAGAACAGTTCCAGAGCTTCAAGGGAGATCTCTACAAGAAATACATCCTGAAGGGACTAACACCGAACTTCGACGTATTCCCAAAGCTAAGGAATCATTGGGACGAGTTCGTTGCTTACAAGACAGGGCAACAAGGGCAAGCGATGATGGCTAGAAACACAGAAAATGCCGCCAAGAAGAAGTACCATCACCACTTGGGGTCAGGCGGATATAGCGTCGCGAAGCTGAAGTGGGAGAAGATGGAGGCTAGCTTGCTTGAGAGGGGTATCGAACCGGCCACCGCTAATTGGCCGGATCGATCGAAGTTCTGGTACTATGCTCACGGTGGAACGCTTAACCTAGTTGATGGCTCCCTTGTCTTCAGCGATCAGATACGCGAGGCTGCCAGTCGACTAACGGACGCAGTGGTAGCCTCTTCTCAGGGCACTTTCCGACCCGACAGAGAGAAGGATGAGCTGTCACTCGCCCTACAGACTCCCGAGCATCCAGGATGAACACGAGGGAAAGGCGTGATTCCCTAGAAGATTGGATTTAAGGAGGACATCCACACGTACAGGAGTCGGATGAGGAGCAAGAGAGATACCGAGGTGAAGATTGCAGATCTGGAGTACAGGGTATCGAGCTACGAGCTTAGCATGCAAGAGGAGGTGGCAAGGAAGGTGGATGAACGTATGGCCGCACATCGGTCCCAGGATCCCCAGCCGTACATTCATCCTGCAATGGTTAGCCCATCAGGCAATCGTAGCAGCTGCGCCTCAACGGGGCAGGTCGGATCACAGAGCATGGACGCCATGCAAACCCAGGACGAAACCTCCTGCCCCGTTGATGAGAGCACGCAGCGGACACCATGTGAGCTGCATATTCTCTTCAAGAACTTATCAATCAAGGTATGCTCGTAGTTTGATGATTTTTGACTTGTACATTCCACAAGTTGCTGCTTAGGTTGATTACTAATAGATAACCTCTCATCACGTGAAGGTGGCGTCGGGAATGGCCATCCCAACTGACCCTTCCGGGACTTAACGCTGCAGGCCGATTCCAACAGGATACTCGAGGGTCGAAGTTGAGCTGGTGGAAGCCGCGTACGAGGACCTCGAGTTGGACTACCCAGGAGGGGACGGTGAGACGCATCTACGAGACACAAGCCACGCCATCATACTATGGCGCAAGCGGTACATCATCCTTTCTGGGCGACAAGCGGCATTTCGTGCACCATCTACTCCGGCTCCTCCGCCACCTCCTCCTGCACCATCTCCTCCGGCTCCTCCGCCACCTCCTGCTGCACCATCTCCTTCGGCTCCTCCGCCACCTCCTGCTGCACCATCTCCTCCGGCTCCTCCGTCTCCTCTGCCTCCACCGTGTCCGCCTGCACCTCCCAAGACAAAGTCTCGCCAAGCTCCACCGCCTGCCCGCACAAGGGCAACAAAGAAGGCGAAAGTTGACGACATCAAAAACAAAGAGCTACCGTACGATTGCAGTCAAGAGGAGCTCGATGCTTATGTGGCAGGAGAGGTGAAGAGGCAACTCAAGCCTCGGAGTCCTGAAAAGAAGATACCTATTGACCCGAGCGTGAAGAACTTCTTCAAGGCAATGTCCAAAACAAACAAGGAGGCGTTACAGATATCGGACTATGACCGAACACTTCAGAGAGCCTATCACAAGAAGTCCAAACCAGTCCCTCAGCTTGGAGAACAACCAAACCAAGAGGTCGAGCCGTTGGTGACCGGCGAAGATTTTGACATAACGGATTTCATTGCAGACACCGGTCTATCTGTGGATCAGTTGGTTGGAGCCGCACCAATCCCGAAGGCGGAAGTGGCATACAAGTTTGAACTCGGTAAACCGCTTGTCAAACCTGAACAGCTGGAGTCCCTACCGACACAGATGTACAAATTCCATGAACGGTACATGGAAATGAGCGCCAACGGTAGAGAGATGTTCGGGGCGAGGATCAGAAACCCCGACTTCTTGCAAGGAGACGATATTCTCTGGATCCATTTCAAGGATCTCTTCGATCTGTACCAGTTGGACGCCCTCGACGTCTCTCTCCTGAGCGCATGGATTTTGTGAGTATCTTTGAGTTCGATTTGTTTCGTTCAATAATTAGCTCCTGGCATATATGTAAGCAATAATATTTTCCTTTCATCGTTGCAGAATGGAGATTCAAAGGGCCCGATGACGGAGGGTCTACGATACTGGGTTCATCGACCCTCGAAAAATCAACTCCGAAATGGTCGACAAGTACGAGAAAGGCACAGAGGACAATCTCGTCCATCTCCTAACGCAGCAGCATTTCAAGACGTACATATTACTGCCGTACAACACAGAGTGAGTTTTTATTGTCGTTGTCAAAAATTTCATTCCCATACATATAGCATGTACATTTTCGATCATATATATCTCATCTCACGCATATTCCAGATTCCACTGGGTCCTGTTATTCTTCGACTTGGATGCATACAGAGTCACTGTGTACGACTCAATGAATAAAGAGGAGAAGATTTTTGACAACGTCTTCAAACTGATAGACAGGTAATATAATGCCATCTATTCCAAAGTCGCGGGGAATCTATTGCTATTATGTTGATCTCAGGTAATAATTAATTAATCATTGCTTGCAAGTGCATATGTAGGGCTTGGGATCGGTTCCATCAATTGGTCCGCGGGACTTGGAAAGAAAAACTTGGACGGAGGTTTCATTTTCCAGTGAGTACATGCATGATCAAAAATTATATTGAATTGAATCTCTAATTACAGTTAATATAAAAAGTATATTAAATCTCTCTTCGTTTCTCGTGTAGTGTGCAAAGCAGGAACAGGGAACTAACTTATGCGGCTACTACGTATGCGAGTATGCCCACTGCCTATCAAACCAAATATGCACAACACGAGAGCTCGATGTACGTATACATAAACCATTCAAAAGTTCATTGCGTATCGATTTGTTAAGTTGTTTATTAATTTCATATATTGATACGTCATTAATTATTTTTGGAATGATAGCGTATTCACATGAGGGATAATCTCCCACACAAGGATTTTATCACGGCTGTTCAAGAACAACTGATGGGATTCATCAACAAAGAAATCCTTAATCCCGACGGTGAATTCTACTACGACGGATCAATAATACATAACGTCGGTCCTTCCTCTTCTGACATAACGCCGGCGTCGAAGTCGAAGTCGTAGTATAGCTATAGCTACCGAGCAAAATGAATTGTACTATATATGCATGTATATATATATTTATATATGTACACATTTGCTTTTGTGTTAATATATATTTTGGTAACATATATATATATATAGCACATAAAATGTTAAGTAGCTTTAATTAAACATGTGTGTGTGTATATAAAATATATGATTTATACATATACACGCGCGCGCGCCCACAGATATATATATATATATATATATATATATATATATATGACTATATATGTATTGTAACATATGTATGTGTGTATATATATATATATATAATCAACCATGCAGCAAACAGGGCCATGCAAAAAATAAAAAGGTCAGCTCGATCTTTAGTCCCGGTTGGTAACACGAACCGAGACTAAAGATGGCTCAGCCGGCCACGTGGCTGAGCTACCAACCGGGACTAAAGATTGATCTTTAGTCCCGGTTATTTCACCCGGAACTAAAGATAGCTATCTTTAGTCCCGGATTCGTAGTCCCGGTTGGACAACCGGGACTAAAGGGGGGTTACCAACCGGGACTACAAACGGTTTCTCCACCAGTGGATGGACACTCTTTCGCTACCAGGCACAGACAGTCACACAGATATATATACATAGGACGACCCTTTTGTACACCCAGGTGTGCTAGCTGGGATGAACGGTGGATGAGAGCAAGGTGTATGTACTCCCGGACGTATGTAAGCATTTTATGTAGGCTTCCTACACACACTGACACACACACACAACAACAATAATTCCTTTGCAACCGTTGGTTTACATGGTAAAGGTCAGTGATTTACTGCTAGTTCTTCAATTGCCCCTGGCAACCGGGAGAAACTTACCTGACTTTTTTTCAGAGTGCACATGGTAGTAAAGCATAGAAAGATGAATGCCCCGCACTCAACACAAATATTTGTCACGAAATTGATGAGTTTTCTAGTGCAGTATAAATCAATAAGCATGCTCGCTCA
Source organism: Oryza sativa Japonica Group (assembly GCF_034140825.1). NCBI lineage: Eukaryota > Viridiplantae > Streptophyta > Magnoliopsida > Poales > Poaceae > Oryza > Oryza sativa. The sequence goes on along the minus strand of NC_089042.1, from coordinate 16,834,294 downwards.
GGCTACAAGAGTTGTCAAAGTGAATTTGTTCACCCACTGCATCTGGATTTTTCACATTTTGGTCCTTTTGAAAAACTTATTTCGCAAGTAGATCCCTAGAAAAACTTATCCCAAAAATGGTCCTTTTTAGGGCGCCAGAGATGTCCGTGCATATATTATTTGCCTGATTCCGAGTCCGTATGAGAAAGTTACGCCTATTTTAATAGATGACATATTTTGTCCGTTTCGGTAGAGTTTTGGAAAATTCTACATGTCACATATTTTGTCCGTTTGAGTTTATTTTTTATACGGTTGGTTCCTATGTTCTCCTAAGTGTGAAAAAAATATCAAAAAAATGAAATAAAAATAAAAAAATTACATCTCTATGTACTGTTTAACTTATATATGTCATTTAATGTGGTTATATTTTGAATTAGATTAAGTATCATTTCATGTGGTTATATTTTGAATTAGATTAAGTAATTTCATATAGTGGTAGAGTGCATTATGTTTAACATGTTGATCAAAGAGTTTTACTAAAGGAGTTATGGTCTAATTTTAGTGAAGGTGCAAAGTAGACTAAGTGGTATGCTAGATATTTTCAGACTTAGCTAAGTGGTAGTTCGAGTTTAAATTTTTTTTGTGGTTGGTTGTATCGTGATCCTGAGTGTGAAAAAACATCAAAAAAAAAATAAAAATGACACCGTTGCAACTCCATACAGAGAAACAGGAATAGAGGCGGCGGCGCCAGCCATGCTGGCGCCCTCCTCCCTGGGGCAGCGCCAGCATGGCTGGCGCCCTCCTCCTGCCACGTCGGTTCGCGTGCGCCACGGTGGCAGGAGGACGGCGCCAGAGAGGCTGGCGCCGTCCCGTTGGATGACGGCGCCAGCCACTCTGGCGCCCCAAAAAGGACCATTTCTGGGATAAGTTTTTTCAGGGGTCTATTTGCGAAATAAGTTTTTCAAAAGGACCAAAATATGAAAAATCCAGCCCGCTGCATTTAGATGCAGTCATCTTTCTGTCGACGCGCCGCTAGCTAGACTTGTGTGAAACATCACTGACACCCAAGGTGGTTCTAGGGCCCACACAATGACGCTCGTTTCAGGACAGATGGCAGCTGGGCAGCGAGCTTACGGGCACAGCTAGACAAAATTGGTGCTTTCTACTGCAACAACACAACTACTCCACGATCACGATGCCGACCTAATCGTGTCGCTTATCTAACTTACCCTCAACTCTGTGGCTATACTAGCGCTGCCTAGTTTGCCCTACTAAGCAATGGCACTGTCAATGTCCAACTTTAGTGGCCGGGAAAACATCAAATAATCATCAATGTCTCGTATCCCTGAGCTATTAAAACTCCTAGTACATCCCATTCCTAGTACATCTCAAACTTGCGATGTCTATTTGTAGTTCGTATATATCTCTTTGGTTTTAGAAATAAACTATGGGTTTTTCTTCCTCTTACAGAAGAATCTAGATGTTGGCCAGCACAAAGATATTTGATTTATATCTTTCCATCACAAATGAGCTATGAACATGGGAGTTAGTTTTGTATGGAAAAGGGTAACAATTTAAAGATGGACCGAAGAAATTGATATAGTAAGCAATTGCTATAGGCAGAACGTTCACACTTTAGAATCACCAATCATGTACATGAATATTTATCTTGTGCAGAAAAAGCTAACATTTGTAAAGACATATTAGGTGACAGATAGAACATTGTGACATGGCTACTCAACGCACAGTACATGGATGCATTCAGTCAATCAGAACTCAAGTGGAAGAATATGTCAAGCAAATAAAATGCACAGGAATTGCATCATATCGACTATAAAAACAATGTTTTGCTTTTAGTCTTGGGCAAATGAGTAATGTCGCATCCTCACAAAGCTATTAGCTAAGCAACACGGCTTGTCTTCACTGCCCATGATCATGGAGGAAGCGATTAGACATAGCTTGGGTTGTTGGGCTTTAGGTTGATTAGTTGTACCATGGTTTGAGGTCTCCCATGGACCACAACTTACACCGTTGGCATTGTGCAATATGTTAGGACCCAATGTTAACTCATCCATGTACTATGTAGCTCGTGCTGATCCCCTCTGGTATCATGAATAGATGATCAAATTGTGGAACAGCAACAGGCTGCAACCGATGGCATTGTTGCCAATCTCTACTAGCACTAACACACTGAACACCCATTCTCAACAGCTAGGATCGTGTTCCCTATGCATCCCGCTCCTACATATAAGCTTGATATCGTCATGGTCTTGCCCACGACTATGTCCATCTTTCCATGGATGTGTGAAGATTCAAATAGGTGGCGGTATGGTGAAGAATTCTATGCCAGCTAGACTATTAGAGTAGACACAATGAGAATCTCTCTTTTATTTTTTTTCCTTTAATGAACGCATTGAGAATAAAACTTTATGTGCTACTAGCTACTCCTTGTACTCTTGTAGATATTTCGATTCATTCGTTGGCAGTCAGGGGTAACTATGCACACGCGTGGGAATTCAAAGCTCTGAACAGACAAATTGGACCTCACATAAGAAAACTGAGGGAAGTAGACTTACAATCTCTAGTATACAAGGACGGTGCCAGGATATATACCGGGGTGGAATAGAAAATTTTTCACTGCTACGGGCAGAGAGGTTCTAGTAAAGACAACCCTCTCAGCAACACCGATCTATCATCTCACTATGCTTCCACAAATAAAATGGGTTTTCAAAAGAATTGGTCGTTTCAGAAGAGCTTTGATGTGGAAGGGAGAAGATCCTGAAAATGTGAGTGCCAGTAGTAGTCTAATCAATTGGCAGGAAGTCTGTAAGACAAAAGTTAGGGGAGGTCTTCAAATTCTAAATCTTGAAGAAATTGCAAGGGCGTTGATACTCCGTTGGCTATAGTACAACTGGAAAGATGATCCGAAACCCTGGGCAAATATGAACCTGCCATGTGATGACCTTGACATATGCTTGTTTAGGGTAGGAACGAAAATTGAGCTTGGCGACGGCAACAGGATTTCCTTCTAGTCAGACAACTGTCTTGATGGGCAGTGCCCGACATAGCACCATCAATCTTCAAGCTCACAAAAAGGAAATGAAATAGTCTAAGATCTGAACTAAACAATAACCATTGGCTTGCTATGCTTAATCCAATCACAACGGTGGAGGAAATACATGAACTTGTGCAGTTAGGAGGCAGACTACAAAATGTCATTCCGGAGAATGGAGTGCCAGATGACGTTATATGGAAATGGACAGAGAATGGTCACTACTCGAGAAAATTTGCATACCTCGCACAATTCCAGGGGTTAACTACAAACACCAATTATGAGCCTCTGTGGACCACAATCGCGGAACCAAAACGATGCTTCTTCGGATGGCTTGTACTTCACCAAAAAACACTCACTGCGGAAAACTTACTTCGCCAATATTGGCCATGTGATTGGATCTTCAGCTTATGCACTAATGCTTTCGAGGACACAACACACCTTGCAAAAGAATGCTCATGCACCGTTGTGGTATGGAATCACGTGTGCAATTGTATGGACATCCTGGTTCCACAACCACAAATGGCGCATACCATTGAGGACTGGTGGAGCGAACTTTGCAAGGTCGTGCCTAAAGCAAGAAGGACGCAGGTTCTGGGAGCCTTGTTGACAACATGGTGGAACGTTTGGCTCAAACGCAATTGAAGAATCTTCCAACACTTGTCAAAGAATGAACTTCAAGTGACTCTTTTAGTTAAGGATCTGATCTTGTTAGAGTTGCTCCTTTCAGTGGCTTCCTCTAGTATGTAAATCCTCCACTGGAGTCTTTTCCCTAGATATTTTTCACTTTCCTAAAAGACCTTTGTACGGCTCTGTTTTTCTCCTTCTAATATATCCGGCAAATCTCCTCCCGTTTAATGTTTGAAAAAAAAGAGATTGGACCTGGAGAGAAAAATATTGGGGCTAGGTGATTGTATGATTATGCATTATGATACCGCTGAAAACAGTTTGCATCCCGCTCTTTCTGCTGCCCCTTTTTCGGGGTTTGCGTACTTGACTCTTTACTCCTAATATATCCGGCAAGTCTTTTGCCGTCCGTTTAAAAAAAAAAGATATTGCTGAAAACAGTAGGGCATAGCCAAACAAACATAAAAAATAGAAGCAAATAGCTGGTTAGTTCCTGCTTTCCTACTGTTTTTGTTCTGAAATTTTCTTCTGGTCGTCATGGAGTTCAGAAGTTCAGACTTGAGAGATGAGACATAGTTGATGCCTATCCTGGTTGACACGAAATTCTAGTACTTACCTGGAATCATGAGGGCAAACTCAAGATTCTGATTTCAATTGTTTGCATGATTAGTAACACTTTGCTTAACGGATGGTGAAGCAAATATGGAGACAAAGTTCATTATGAAACTGAAAGCATAGTTGCCGGAAATAGTCAAGGCTTAGATCCCTGGTGAGATGTTACTAGAATATTGCAGGATACATATAAGTTTTAGAATATCTGGCTTTTATTTGTTACTGGTGAAGAGCGAGCAACAGTTGGTAGTATATTATGAAGAAATTTCTCAGCCTTTGAGAATTATCATCTTGAAGCTGGGACTAAAAATATGCCGTTCTTACTTACCATGGCTTGTCCTAAAAGCTGGATTGCATCTTCCTAGTCCAGGCGTAGTTGAGCTGCCTGCTAGTCCACACGATGTCCCACTTGCATCTGTAGTTCCTTCCAGCGGCTCATGTGTTTCGGCTGCTCGATTTCAGTGCATCCCATTCCTATCTTAGCAGAACTCTCCGAATTTATACACACTGAAGTACTCCAGGTATGCTCCATTTCTATGGTCCTCCGAGTGGCGGCCATTACTATTTGATTTCGTATCAGCTCATTGATTTATAACAGTCCATCAGCTATAAGTACATGTAAAGTTTGTACTTGTAGTTCAACCAGTTTTTTAGAAACAAAGAATAGTTCAACCAGTCAGGTTGTAATTGGACAGTAGACATGGTGCACTTTGTTGGCTTCAATTCTTTTATGTTCATCTAAGGCCGTGTTTAGTTCCCTTCCATTAACTTCAAACTTCCAACTTTCATCACATCAAAAACTTTCCTACACATATAAACTTCCAACTTTTTTTTTTCCAAAAACTACCAATTTTCTTCAAACTTCCTGCTTTTTCCACGAACTAAACACAGCTTAAGAACACAAGTTGCTTGCACCACAACCTGTCCTTTGAAGTTCATCTTCTTGCAAGGTCACGCAAAAAGGACACTGTCTTCAACAATTTATACGGACATATTATTAAAAACTCAAAGTTAGTTCGGACAAAAAAAGATCTGTGTCTAGATGGTTAAGTATGGAACATGAGCACAAACTTATCGATATTGGTACTTAGAACAAGTTGTTTTCTCATACCAAGTACCACACTGTAACTAATAAGTGTGGCACGTAATGAGCTCACACAAGTACACCAAACACATGAAACGTGCACTTGGTTGAAATTCGTATAAATTCTCCTTTGCTTAATCTCTCCATCAAAAATTTTCATGATGCTACCGGAAAAACAAACCATACATCTAATTTCCCACAAAGTCCCATGAACAGCGCGCGCATAAATCCAGTGCCGGATCTAGAAATTTTATTGACCCCGGGCAAGACACTAACAGATGGTCAGTACTACAAATGAAAATGAAGTTGTAGAACCCTACGGACCAATTTACCATTGACACAGGTAAAATTAACAGTACGAGATGTGGTTTAGGAGAAAAAAATTGGTGTAAGAGTTAAAATCGATAGGACGATTATCGTGTATTATCAAAGGTGTACACTTGTATATAAGTATAAGCTGTGATGGCGTATAGACAGCAAACATGTGATGGTGTGAGCCTTAATTATATGATTTGCTAATTTTCTCAACTAATCAGGCATTCATTAGTGTAATTAATTAAAAAAATATCTACTGTTGCATGAATAATGAAGTGCTAATGTACTACACCATCTTAGGTGGAGCCAGGGCACTAGCGCTGGCTGGTCGGGCCATGGCTCCGCCGTTGCATAAATCAAAGGGTTAATTGGATCCATGCCACTGCAACTTTGTCAAATTGAAAAAATACCACTACTATTCGTCATATTGGCTACGTGCCACTGCAAATTTCTAAAATTAAAACCATGCCACTCCCATCCCTTTTTCCCGTCTCCTCTCTCACACCGTCTCGTTTCCCCGTTTAATCGTTTCATCTCCCTCTTCTTTCTCCGTGCGATTGCAAAGGACAGCGAAGGCGGTTCCGGAGCACTCCCGCCGCAGACGTCGTCGACGACGGCGGCGGTGGCAGCTCCCGAGACCTCCCGTCGCGGATCGAGGACAGCAGCGGCGGCGACGACGTGCCGCTGAGCTTCTTGACGATGCACCCCACGTGGCCCGCGGCGAGCCGCCGTCGGAGTCGAAGGCTAGGTCGCAGGGCCGCGGCGTGGCAAGCCCCACTCCGCGCCACCCCCGCCGTCGACGACGCGTCCGACGGAGCCGGGACGGCTCCCGGAACACGGCGGCGAGGGCGGTCACGGTGGCCGACGCGAGCGCGGACAGCTCGGCGTCCCTGACCCTCCGCCGCCGCCGCCGACCGCTCCAGTATCTCTCTTCGCGACAGCAGCATCGTGGTGGTGGTCGGCGAAGCGCAGGTGCGGCGAACCAATCCTGATAGAAACACTCAAGATTCTGGAACTTATGCAAAGAAGAAAAGAATGAACTCTGTGAGGTTTTGGTGCTGCGAAGCTGCAGATTTTCTGATTGTTGCATTGAACTACATATCCGTTGCCACTGAAAAATTACAACTGAAAAGAAGTGTGTCGGTGACATGGGACCGGGAGTATCATGACTAGAGGCTTGAGGCAGACACAATCGCCCACGTGGCCTGGCACCCTCGGGGGACGTCGGGCCCGAGGGTGATGTGTGCGCCCACCTCTTGGTCTCCCCGAGGGGGGGGGGTCGGACCACTCCTGCCTAGCCCCCGAGGGCCGAGGCGCCCCGACCCCTCGCGGTTTCTACTCCACGTGTATGGGTTAGGTGAGCACAGCGGGGCTCACCTAACCGCATTTATTGCGCCTCGGCTAAGCGTGTCACGCCGCACGAAGTGCAGTGCAGTGCACTCGATTATCCGGTCTGTGACCAGTCACAGACCGGTCAAATCGCGGGTTAGGTGGCGACAGGCGGTCAGACGCACGCTTCGCCCCATCCTGTCAAGACGAGAGCTTCTAGGCACTCGTCCCCGGCTGGAGCTAGCGTGTTACATCCCAGAGATGACACGTTAGCCCCGATCGATATATGCCAGGCTTCATCCTAACCATTACAAGCAAGATGTTGTTTGAAGAAGGGCAAACATACACGTTGCTAAGTCGACGCGTGGTGGACAAGAATGACCGATTTGTGACCGGTCTGACACTGCTCATGTCGTCAGCACACTGCCACCTTCCCACGACGTGCCCGCCTTAGGCACGAGTGGAGGTAGGTGTGTGCCGTCCCGTCAGGAGGATGCTTGGAGGACGACCGTGCAAATCTCCGTCCATTTATGAAGAGAAGAAAAGTCCAGTTTGGAAAGGGAAGGGTGCATGTGGTATCCCCTTGAAGTATAAAAGGAGGACCTTGCCCATAGAAAAGGAGGATGATCTTTTCCAGATTCAGAACCTAGAACAAGGGAGAGGTTGGCTCACACTTTGTAGCTCCTTCATACATAGATCCACCAAAACACAGGAGTAGGGTATTACGCTTCTCAGCGGCCCGAACCTGTATACATCGCTTGTGTTTCATGCTCTTTTGAGAGGTCGCGATTTTCCCATATACACGGAGAGCTTGAGATCTCACCCTGAGCCCCCGGCCGAACCGGCAAAGGGGGGCCCGTGCGGTCTCCCGGTGAGGAACACCGCGCTCCGTCATCTGGCGCGCCAGGTAGGGGTCGAACCGTTGCCTCCTCGTCTACGGCGACGGCAGCACGCCCCAGGGCGCGCTCCAAGCTGCGGGCGCGCTCTTACGCCACCCGCCTGTTGTCCCTGACCCGGAGTCTCCAGCCCAACGATGGCTGGACGATGTGGCCAAATTGGTCATGACGGCACGGCAGCGCCTAGATGCTGGTGGGCGGTCTTCCGCCACCAAGGCCTCTGGTGCTGCTACCACCGGCTCCGCGTCGTCAAGACGGAGGGCACGACGAGCGGCAGCCGCTGTTCGCCGTTCGGCTGCCACTCCTTCGTCGACTCCTTCGACCCGGGAAGATCTGCGTGGGGAGCAGGACGCCCGCGCCAGCATCGAGCGCCGGCGTAATGACCGAAGTGCTGCCCACGCAACGGAGGGCGCTTCCTCGTCCAAAGTGTCACTTCGACACGGACGTGGGAATCAGCCCTCCGTGCCCCCGGTTGGTGGTGTTGGCTGTAGAGCCTTTGTGGCGAGTCTTCGGAATGTCCGTTGGCCCCCAAGGTTCCGGCCCACCATCGCCGAAAAATATGATGGCAGCGTCAACCCCACCGAGTTTCTCCAGGTCTACACGACCGGGATTGAGGCCGCTGGGGGTGACGACAGGGTCATGGCGAATTTCTTTCCCATGGCCCTGAAAGGGCAAGCGCGGGGTTGGCTAATGAACTTGCCACCCGCGTCTGTCCACTCCTGGGAGGATTTGTGCCAGCAGTTCACCATGAACTTCCAGGGCACATATCCGCGCCCAGGTGAAGAAGCGGACTTACACGCAGTACAGCGAAGGGACGATGAGTCGCTTCGCTCGTACATTCAGCGGTTCTGTCAAGTCCGCAATACCATACCATGCATCCCTGCACACGCGGTAATCTACGCGTTCAGGGGGGGCGTGCGGCATAACCGCATGCTCGAAAAGATCGCCTCCAAAGAGCCCCAGACTACCGCAGAGCTTTTTCAGCTCGCGGACCGAGTGGCTCGCAAGGAGGAGGCCTGGACTTGGAACCCCTCCGGTTCCGGTGTGGCAGCTTCGGCCGCCCCCGGATCCGCCGCTCAGACAGGGCGGCGTGACAGGAGGAGGAAGAAGAGGTCAGTCCGTTCCGACGACGAGGGTCATGTCCTCGCCGTTGAGGGCGCTTCGCGGACCACCCGAAAGGGAAGGCCTGCGGGCGACAAAAAGAAGGAAGCCGGCGCTCCCAGCAGGGAGCGCCCTACCGGCAAGTGGTGCACCGTGCACAACACCTCCCTCCATGACCTTGCGGACTGTCGCGCAGTCAAAAGCTTGGCTGAGCGGACAAGGAAGTGGGAGGAGGAGAGGAGGCAGGAGCGCCGGGAAGGCAAGTCCCCGGCGGTTCCTTCCGGCCATCGGCGAAGTGAGGCCAAGCAGAAGGCCCACGCCGAGGACATCGATGATGGCGATGATGACCTAGGTTTCCAAGAGCCTAGGGCCACCATAGCCACTGTCGATGGAGGAGCGTGTGCGCACGTTTCTCGCCGGAGCCTCAAGGCCATGAAGCGAGAGCTTCTGGCCGCTGCCCCTACTCATGAGGCGACGCGTCGGGCGCGGTGGTCGGAAGTTGCCCTCACTTTTGACCAGACCGACCACCCGCCGTGCGTTGCCCGGGGAAGACAGATTGCGATGGTGGTTTCTCCCACCGTTTGCAACGTGAAGTTGGGGCGTGTCCTCATTGATGGAGGAGCAGCCCTCAACATCCTTTCCCCCGCAGCCTTTGATGCCATCAAGGCCCCGGGGATGATGCTCCGGCCGTCCCAGCCAATCATCGGCGTGACGCCGGGGCACACTTGGCCGCTAGGTCATATTGACCTCCCGGTCACCTTCGGTGGACCCGCCAATTTCCGCACGGAGCGGGTGAACTTCGATGTGGCGGACCTCAGTCTGCCCTACAACGCGGTCCTGGGGAGGCCCGCGTTGGTGAAGTTCATGGCAGCGGTCCACTACGCCTACCTCCAGATGAAGATGCCGGGCCCCGACGGCCCCATCTCTGTCCATGGCGACCTCAAAGTCGCGCTCGCTTGTATGGAGCTGCGTGCGGACCGCCTCGCCGTTGTGTCCAAGCCCGAGGGTGGCGACGAGAGGCTTGGCACATCCGCCCCCGCCGCCCCGAGGCAGCGGATAGTCACGTCCGATGAGGTCCCGGTCAAGGAGGTTGCCCTGGGCGACGGCCCGTCCAAGACCACACGGATCGGTGGTCTTCTGGACGGCAAATAGGAAGACGCGCTCGTCTCCTTCCTGCGGGCAAACGCTGACGTCTTCGCGTGGAGACCGGCGGATATGCCCGGGGTCCCCAGGGAGGTGATTGAGCACCGTCTCGCCGTACGGCCGGGCGCAAGGCCGGTCCGGCAGAAAGTGCGGCGCCTGGCCCCGGAACGTCAAGCCTTCATCCGCGAGGAGGTGGCGCGACTTCTGGAGGCCGGATTCATCCGCGAGGTCATCCACCCGGAGTGGCTGGCGAACCCGGTGGTCGTTCCCAAGGCGAACGGCAAGCTTCGGATGTGCATCGACTACACCGACCTTAACAAGGCATGTCCTAAGGATCCTTACCCCTTGCCTCGCATAGATCAGATTGTCGACTCCACAGCGGGGTGCGACCTTTTGTGTTTTCTAGATGCATACTCTGGTTACCATCAGATTCGCATGGCTAGGGAGGATGAGGAAAAAACTGCGTTCATTACTCCCATAGGAACTTATTGTTATACGACAATGCCCTTCGGGTTAAAGAATGCAGGTCCTACTTTTCAACGTACTACTCGAATTTCTTTGGGTAGCCAATTAGGACGTAATGTTGAGGCTTATGTCGATGACTTGGTTGTAAAGACGCGCAACCAGGAAACGTTGCTTTCAGATTTAGCGGAAACTTTTGAGAGCCTCCGCTCCGCCCGCATAAAACTGAACCCCGATAAGTGTGTGTTTGGTGTACCTGCGGGCAAGCTTCTCGGGTTCTTGGTCTCTGCCCGAGGCATTGAGGCCAACCCCGAGAAGATACGAGCTATAGAGCGGATGCGCCCCCCTAGTAAACTTAGGGATGTGCAATGTGTCACCGGTTGCATGGCCGCCCTAAGTCGGTTCATATCAAGGCTGGGAGAGAAGGCGCTACCCTTATTTAAGCTCCTCAAGCGCTCTGGGCCGTTTACTTGGACGGAGGAAGCTGAACGCGCCCTCGCTCAGTTGAAAGCATATCTCAGCTCTCCTCCGGTTCTAGTCGCCCCGGAGCCAAATGAACCCCTGCTACTCTACTTGGCGGCGACCCCCCAAGTAGTTAGTGCAGCGTTGGTTGTGGAGCGCGATGAGGACAATCCTCATTCCGCGCACCCCCACCCTGTGCTGACTTGGCCCGGGAGCGAGCAGGGAGGAGAGGCCCCCGAGCCGAACGGTGGCCTAAGGCCCCTGACGACCGGAGTCGGCCCTCTGCCCGCTCGTCAGATGGTGCTGGGCGCCCCCGACCCTCAGGAAGGCCCCGAGGCCACTGCGGGAAGGCTGCATCTATCGCCCTCTGACCCCGAGGCTAACCCTGTACCGATTCGACCCGGGAAGGAGCAGGGAGAAGAGGCCCCCGAGCCGAACGGTGGCCTAAGGCCCCTGACGACCAGAGTTGGCCCTTTGCCCGCTTGTCCGACGACGCCAGGAGCCCCCGACCCCCAGGACGGCCCCGAGGCCACTGTGGGAAGGCCGCCCCTGTCGTCCTCCGACCCCGAGGTCATCGGCACGGAAGACGAGTGCGCCCCGAGGGGCCACTTGGACGAGGAGCGCCCCGGGGATATGGCCCTTAGCGAAGGGAATCGGCCCCACCGAAGGGTGCAGCGGCCTGTCTACTTTGTTAGCGAGGCCCTCCGGGACGCCAAGACCCGATACCCTCAGGCCCAGAAGATGCTTTACGCTATTCTGATGGCCTCGAGGAAACTGCGCCATTATTTCCAGGCGCATCGGGTCACTGTGGTTACGTCTTACCCCCTCGGTCAAATCTTGCATAATCGGGAGGGTACAGGACGGGTGGTAAAATGGGCAATCGAGCTTTCTGAGTTCGATTTACACTTTGAACCACGCCACGCTATCAAGAGCCAGGCCCTCGCCGATTTTGTGGCAGAGTGGACCCCGGCTCCAGAGACCGTTTCAGTCTCTGAAGCCAGCTCAGACCCCTCGCAGCTGCCTCACGCCGCCCACTGGGTGATGCAGTTCGACGGCTCCCTGTCTCTTCAGGGCGCCGGCGCGGGGGTCACGTTGACCTCTCCGAATGGAGACGTCCTCAAATACTTGGTCTGCCTCGACTTTAGAGCGACCAATAATATGGCAGAGTACGAGGGACTCCTTGCCGGACTCAGAGTGGCAGCCGGACTGGGGATCCGCCGTCTCTTGGTGTTAGGCGACTCCCAGCTAGTCGTTAACCAAGTCTGTAAGGAGTACCGGTGCTCTGACCCGCAGATGGACGCTTACGTACGCCAAGTTCGGCGTATGGAGCGCCATTTTGACGGGATAGAGCTTCGGCATGTGCCCAGACGGGATAACATGATTGCCGACGAACTCTCACGGCTCGCGTCCTCGCGAGCCCAGACCCCGCCGGGCGTCTTTGAAGAAAGGCTTGCCCAGCCGTCGGCGCGACCCGACCCCTTAGGGGAGACGGACGCGCCTGATCGGCCCCCGAGGCCCGTCGGAGCCCAGGCCTCGGGACCCGAGGGGAGCGCTCCAAGCTCCCTTAGATTGATTGCTTGGATCTCTGAGATCCAAGCATACCTCACAGATAAGACTCTACCTGAGGACCGCGAAGGGAGTGAACGCGTCCAACGCATTTCCAAACGCTACGTGCTGGTAGAAGGGATCCTCTATCGGCGCGCGGCTAACGGAATCCTCCTGAAGTGCATTCCTCGGGAACAAGGCGTTGAGCTTCTTGCCGATATCCATGAAGGCGAGTGCGGAGCCCATTCTGCCTCGCGCACCCTGGTTGGCAAGGCCTTTCGTCAAGGATTCTATTGGCCGACTGCCCTCAATGACGCGGTCGACCTGGTTCGGCGATGCAGAGCGTGTCAGTTCCACGCCAAGCAAATCCATCAGCCGGCCCAGGCACTGCAGACCATACCACTTTCATGGCCATTTGCTGTCTGGGGGCTCGATATCCTGGGACCGTTTAGGCGGGCCCCGGGCGGGTTTGAGTACCTGTATGTCGCGATCGACAAGTTCACCAAGTGGCCCGAGGCTTATCCGGTCATCAAGATCGATAAGCACTCCGCACTTAAATTCATTAAGGGCATCACGGCCCGGTTTGGAGTGCCTAACCGTATTATTACGGATAACGGCACCCAATTCACTAGTGAACTCTTCGGCGACTACTGCGAAGACATGGGCATCAAGCTCTGCTTCGCCTCACCTGCCCACCCCAGAAGCAATGGTCAAGTGGAGCGCGCCAATGCAGAAATCCTCAAAGGCCTTAAAACCAAGACCTTCAACATTCTCAAGAAGCACGGCGATTCATGGATCGAGGAGTTGCCAGCGGTGCTCTGGGCGAACCGAACCACACCAAGCCGAGCAACCGGGGAAACGCCTTTCTTCCTCGTCTACGGCGCAGAAGCGGTTCTCCCATCCGAGCTCACCCTGAGGTCTCCTCGGGCCACCATGTACTGCGAGGCTGATCAAGATCAGCTTCGCAGAGATGACCTCGACTACTTGGAAGAACGAAGGCGGCGTGCGGCCCTCCGAGCCGCACGCTACCAGCAGAGCCTGCGGCGCTACCATCAGCGCCACGTCCAGGCCCGATCTCTCTGCGTCGACGACCTCGTCTTACGCCGCGTCCAAACGCGTGCTGGATTGAGCAAGCTCTCACCAATGTGGGAGGGTCCGTATCGAGTGATCGGTGTCCCCCGGCCGGGCTCCATACGGCTGGCCACGGGCGACGGCACAGAGTTGCCTAACCCGTGGAACATCGAGCACCTTCGTCGCTTCTACCCCTGAGGGGGGGGTCGGGTGTCAGGTTTCGGGCTCGGGCCAACCCCGCACCCCCCCCCCTCGGGTGTGCAGGGTTGGCCGGGGGCTGCCACACATGCACATTCTCATTTCTCTCATTTCAGTATTTCAATAAAAGCAGTTTCAATTTCCTAAGGGCTGTATCTGTGCCGCTTTTTCCTTTTTGAAGAATTTTTGACTTGAAATGAGGTCACTCGTGCTCAACCTTGCCCTCGGGGGCTCGGTTCGGTCAGCTAAAATCGCCAAACGGGGCCCAGAACCGAGCCGTGCCCCGGGGCGTGGTGAACTCCGGGGGGGAATCGGCAAAAACCCACAATCGGGTCACCCATAACCCTCGGTCACCACGTTCCCGGCCTGGCCAGTCTCGACATGCGGATATCCCCACGCACTAGCCCCGACCCGCGCTTTTCGAGGACTGGGACTTGGGCACGGGCCCTTAAATCAAGCTAAGACACAAAAAGAGGACCGCGGCACAGATCATCCTCATCTCATTCGCATAGCAAAATAAAATTAACACAAAGAATTTTTTCATCATTTTTGATTGCAGATTATAAGTTGATCTATACAAAAAACAGGCCTGAAGGCCTTAGAAGAAAGAAAAAGAAAGAAATTGAAGATTGGCGGGGGCCTGGGGGCTCATTCCGATGCGCCCGGGTCGCCGGCCTCGTCTTCCACGTCGTCTGCACCGCTGGCATCGCCCTCCTCGTCGGAGTTGGGGGCGAACGCGAGCTGAGGGGCCGAGCCCTCGAAGCTGTGGACGATGTGGTCGGCGGCATCCCGGACCTGCGCGCGCGCGCTGTCTTCAGTCCCAGGTGGGAACTCGTCCAGCGCCATCCACGGAGAGAAGTTGGGGTCCCTGGCCTGGTAGCTCGCCAGGACGAGCTCCACCGCTCCTTGGGCGAGGTCCCTCGAGGATGACTTGATGGTCTTCTCGAGCTCCTCGGGGAGCTGCTGGAGAGCCCCGGCCATCTTCGAGAGGCGCTGGGCAAGGCCTCCCAGGTTGGCGGCAGGCTTTATTGTCTGCCCTTTCCAGAGGCCCGCCTGCCGACCGGCGCGATCCAGGCGGGAGACTGCATCCCACAGCATGCCGGGCCCTATCTCGCCCGCCAAACGGAGGGCCTCGGCTTCCCCGGCGGATGAGTCTAGCGCGCGCTGCATGTCGGCGACGGTGTGTTCGGCATCTGCGAGGCGGGCGGCTAAGTCGCTTTCGCCCGCAGCCGCCCCGCCGATGCGCGCCCTCGCGTCCAGCTCCTTTTCCCGCGCCTCGAGGTCGGCAGCCCGCTGCTCCAGCGCGGCTCTCTCGGCGCGGACGGATTCCAAATTGCGGCGGGCCTGCTCCGTCAGCGCTGCTTCGCGGAGGGACAGGGAGTCCGCCAACCGTTGCGCCTCGGCCTCGGCCTCTTCGAGAGCTCGCTCCCGCTCGGCAAGCGCGTCCTCGCGGAGGCGGAGTGCGGACTCCTCTTCGGCGCAGGCCGACTCGTGCGCCACCAGCGTTGCCTCCCGGGAGGCGACGGCGGCCTCGTGGTCCGCCAGGTCCTTCTCCGCGACGCAGGCGCGCTCCTCCAGCGCCATGGCGCGCGCCTCGAGGGCCTCTTCACGCCGCCGGAGCGCCGCTTCGGTCTCCGCTGCTCGCTGCTCTCGGGCAGCGGCGGCATCAAGGACCCCCTGGGCGGCGTCGAGCTTTTTCTTCAGCTCCGCCTCCCAGTTCCCGTGCTGAAGGCGGAGGGAGTCCTGCGCCTCGTTCATCACTGTGGTGGCGATGAGGGCAGCCCCCCGCTCCTCCTCCACCTCTCGAGCGATCTCCGCCAGTGCCGTCTTGCGGGCCTCGAGGTCTGAGACGTGCCGGCGGTGTGCCTTGCGGCCCGCTTCCACCATGGCCTCCACCGAGTGCCGCCCCTCCTCGACACGCGCCCATGCGGCGTCGAGCTCCGCACGCTCCGCCTGCAGGGCCTCCACCTGGGCACTTAGCCCATCCAACACCGCGGTGTTTGCGGCGGCAAGGGCCTGCAGAAGGGGCTCTGCGCTCAGCGGGGCGACGGAAGGCATGGGAAAGAGCTGCCTTGGAGAAGATGCCGCGCGGCTCGGCCCGCCAATGGACGTGCCGGCCTCGGGGATGTCCCCCGGACCTGTTTGGTCCTGGGCGTCGCCCGAAGGAGTGGGCCCAAGCGATGCGCCCGCGGCCTCGTCGCGAGCCATCCCAGAAGCTGTCGCCTAGGCATCGCCCGAGGAGGTGGGCCCAAGCGACGCGCCCGCGGCCTCGTCGCGAACTGCCTCGGAAGCCGCCATCGCCTCAGCCTGGCGAACCCGGGCGGCCTCCTCCCGAGCGGCTTCTTCGGCTTGGCGAGCCCGGGCGGCCTCCTCCCGAGCGGTATCCTCAGCCTGGCGAGCCCGGGCGGCCTCCCGGGCGGCCTCTTCAGCTTCCCGTAGGCGGTCTGCGGCCTCTCGCCGGTCAGATTCCCGCCTCCGTGCCTCTGCGGCCGCAGGATCTTCGGCCTCGGACTGGCCGGACTTGGGATGGTGGGAGGAACGCGATGGGATATCACTGAAGCAGAAAGAAAAACCAGAAGGCAAACAAGATGGGTAAGAGAAAACTTGCTTTTGGGATAGAAGAAAAGACGGTCGCAATGAGCGTGGGACGAACCTGCGAGGGGGTCGGTTAAATGACCACCTTGGAGGGGAAATTAGGTTTCCCCGGGATGGTTCTGTCTCCCCCATCTTGCGCAGCCGCTTCTTCTTGCGCTCCCCCTCGGGCTGCGATGTTGGCGCGGCCCCCTCCGGGCGCCTGCTGCTGGCACGCACCGCCCCGCCCCCTCGGGGAGGAGATGGGGGAGGTGTTCCTCCCAGCTTCCTCTTCCCCCGGGCGTCGGTAGGGCGGTTGCTCCCCGAGCCCCCGACGCGGGGCCCAGAAGCACGACCCCCTCCAGGGGTAGATTGATCCCCTCGGCGGCTCCCGCCTGCGCCGTCATGGCCCTTAGGAGCCTGCTCCTCTGAGGCCCCGACCGCCGTCATAATGGTCAAGATGGAGGCGCGATCTGGATCGCTGCAGAGGGGGAGGATACCGTGGGGGATGAGGGACGCCTCAACGGAGTTGAGATTTAGCACCCGTTGGACCAGTATCTTGAAGTCCTCGGGAGCCCAATCCCATCTGACTCCCTGGTGGGTCCGCATGTAGTCTTCGGACCCGGTGTACTCCCAGGCGCCCCGAGCGCGCCGCTGGAGCGGCGCAATCCGACGACGGAGGTAGTCGCCGTACACCATGGCCCCGGTGAGCCCCTGGGATCGCAGGCCCGCGAGGCGGTCGAGGACGGCGTCATAGCCATCCCCCAGATCTACCGGCGCCCGCCAGCTGGAGGCCTGCGCCGGGGGTTGGCTCGGAAGTCGGAGGCGCGCTTCGTCGGCGAGGGGGGTGTAGAACCAGTCGCTCTTCCAGTCATCCCACTTCTTGCGGAGGACGCAGGGGATGTAGCGGTTCAGCACCGGCCCCCGCGGCAGGAAATAGCAGCCGCCGACCACCGACGGTGGCGATACCGACTGCACGGTGAAGAACCACCGGAACAGCCGAAGAGATGGGCGCACCCCAATGAACATCTCGCACAGGTGTGCGAAGATGCCCAATGTCATCACTGCGTTGGGGGTAAGGTGCGCCATCTGGAGATCGTAGAACTCCAGGACATCCATGAAGAAAGAAGAAAATGGCGGAACCAGCCCTGCCATTGCAAAGGGAAGAAAGAAGACGGACCTCCCCGGGTAGTCTGGCGCCGGGCGTCCCTCGCCCAGCATGACTATCTCACGGCCGGTGGCAGATTCCGGCATAAAGCGGCGCGGCAACCCAGCCTGCTTCTCGCTCACGATGCGGGAAGGCGCAGCACACTACCATCAAGCAGTGCGGAGCCCCGTGCCATGGCGCCGGACGAAGAGAAGATGGAGAGCGAGCGCGTGTGGCGAAAGAAGGGCGCAGGGAAGAAGGAGTTAGGGCGCAAGCGGCGAAGGCAAGGGGAATGATGGCGAAAGGAAGGAAACAAGTCCCATCCTCACTGCCTTTATACCCTTGCCAACGCTGTGCCCGGCTCCTCGTTTCTCGCGCCCATTATTTCGCCCCCTCGTTTCTCGCGCCCACGCTTCCACTGATCCCATTCGCCCGCTTGCGGCGCGTGAGGTGGATATGCGGTTGTAGCAGTCGAGATAGATCGTATCGTGCGCGCGTTAATTACGCTCGCCGACCGAAGCGACATTACCGTATCTCCAGGCGAAGCAAATCGGCTCGCCCAGATTCGTGCGCCGCTCAGGTGATGTGGCAGTCTTGAAGAGACCGCCCATTATTGACAGCCAAATTACCATTATCGGCGTGCATGGTTTGAGACCGTTGGGTTTCTGCCCAACCATGGAGACCGGTCCCACCTGTCACCAGGCTTTAGGAGTGGCGTCACACCCGGCCGCTTCCCATAAGAAGGGCGATCGCCCTTGCATAACGCCGGGGGCTACTGTCGGTGACATGGGACCGGGAGTATCATGACTAGAGGCTTGAGGCAGACACAATCGCCCACGTGGCCTGGCACCCTCGGGGGACGTCGAGCCCGAGGGTGATGTGTGCGCCC
Source organism: Oryza sativa Japonica Group (assembly GCF_034140825.1). NCBI lineage: Eukaryota > Viridiplantae > Streptophyta > Magnoliopsida > Poales > Poaceae > Oryza > Oryza sativa. The sequence goes on along the minus strand of NC_089042.1, from coordinate 16,815,811 downwards.
ACCTCTTGGTCTCCCCGAGGGGGGGGGGTCGGACCACTCCTGCCTCGCCCCCGAGGGCCGAGGCGCCCCGACCCCTTGCGGTTTCTACTCCACGTGTATGGGTTAGGTGAGCACAGCGGGGCTCACCTAACCGCATTTATTGCGCCTCGGCTAAGCGTGTCACGCCGCACGAAGTGCAGTGCAGTGCACTCGATTATCCGGTCTGTGACCAGTCACAGACCGGTCAAATCGCGGGTTAGGTGGCGACAGGCGGTCAGACGCACGCTTCGCCCCATCCTGTCAAGACGAGAGCTTCTAGGCACTCGTCCCCGGCTGGAGCTAGCGTGTTACATCCCAGAGATGACACGTTAGCCCCGATCGATATATGCCAGGCTTCATCCTAACCATTACAAGCAAGATGTTGTTTGAAGAAGGGCAAACATACACGTTGCTAAGTCGACGCGTGGTGGACAAGAATGACCGATTTGTGACCGGTCTGACACTGCTCATGTCGTCAGCACACTGCCACCTTCCCACGACGTGCCCGCCTCAGGCACGAGTGGAGGTAGGTGTGTGCCGTCCCGTCAGGAGGATGCTTGGAGGACGACCGTGCAAATCTCCGTCCATTTATGAAGAGAAGAAAAGTCCAGTTTGGAAAGGGAAGGGTGCATGTGGTATCCCCTTGAAGTATAAAAGGAGGACCTTGCCCATAGAAAAGGAGGATGATCTTTTCCAGATTCAGAACCTAGAACAAGGGAGAGGTTGGCTCACACTTTGTAGCTCCTTCATACATAGATCCACCAAAACACAGGAGTAGGGTATTACGCTTCTCAGCGGCCCGAACCTGTATACATCGCTTGTGTTTCATGCTCTTTTGAGAGGTCGCGATTTTCCCATATACACGGAGAGCTTGAGATCTCACCCTGAGCCCCCGGCCGAACCGGCAAAGGGGGGCCCGTGCGGTCTCCCGGTGAGGAGCACCGTGCTCCGTCAAAGTGGACTCCTAAATGTGCGCACGTATCCGTTGCCACGTCTTGCCATCCCACAATCCAGGACACGACGAGCACGACACCAGCTCCGCGCGAACTCAGCGCGTGTCAAGCCTTACTGCACATGATCCGAAAACAAAGCCAAATTGTGTTTGACTAAGCAAAGTAGAAAGAACCGAAAGCAGGGAAAACTAAAACAAACAAAACAGCTAGATTTATTCAACAAATCCGAACAAATCCAACCAAATCCGCAGATGCTCAACCCGATCGCGCTCAGCATCGACGACGACGCGGCGCCACCGGCCTCCGGCTTCCGCCGCGCCACCCCGCCCCGCCGGACGTCCTCGCCCGGACAAGCTCTGACAGGTCCCCGGCGTTGTCGCCGCCGTTCGCAAGGCTCGTTTGCTGCCTCGAGCAGGACGCGTGCATCGACTTAGGCGGCGGCATCAGGTCGCGCGGCGCCTCGGACGCCGCGCTCGGCCCGCCACACTCCTCCGCCATTGCCGTGTCGTCCTTGCAAGGCTTGCCTTCACCGTCGCCGTCGCCATCGGCGCCCGGGCCAGCAGCCGCAGCCGATGCCGCCGCCGCGACGGGCGCCTCGTAGAAGAGGTCCGAGAAGATGTCCTTCTCCAGCGAGTTGGCGAGCACGAACGGGAACCACAGGGCACAGGCCGGCCTCATCTTCGTGCACCGCCGCCGCCAACCCTTGCGCCGGCGAGGACGACGAAGGTGGTGGTGCTATCCCCGGCCACCTGGGAGCGGGAGGACGGGAAGGAGCGAGGGGGATAAGGACGGGAACAAGACGGCGTGAGAGAGGAGGACGGAAGAACTAACTGGAGTGGCATGGTTCTAATTTTAGAAATTTCGAGTGGCATGTAACCGATATGACGAATAGTAGTGGCATTTTTTCAATTTGGCAAAGTTGCAGTGGCATGGATCCAATTAACCCTAAATCAAAACACCATACAGAGAATTTAATGCTAGAAGTCTAAAAATTTGCTTCGTTACACATGCACAAGGCGAGCGGTGGACCCGTCCTGCCCTTGTGCATCGTCAAGACCCTATACTATATGATTTTCATTTCTGATGTATTTTCACGGATGCATCATGCATGCGTATTCTATAACAATCACGCAACATCACAGGCTTGGGATCAATTGGATGTACGCCTTCCGAGCAAAAAAAAGATTTTGTAGCTGTGCATATTTTTCTTGGTTGTTTCTCCCACTGCTACAGAAAAGGTTGTGATCAAATGTTCATGGCCTCGCGGTACAATTGGCTATGTTAAACAGGAAATCAGTCTTAAGTTTGGAGCAATTCGGGTTCTTCAGTTAGCATGGGTCTTGTCCACTGGCCGGCTTACAACGCACAAATGGACTTAATTTTCCTCTTGTTCTTGAATACAGATTCCTGGTGCGTCCCATTCTCAGTATGTACGTACCAAGTCATCACCATTTCCGCCTTCCATAATCCCTCAAAATTGCTCATGATTGATACCCCTTTAATTCGCACACACAACACAATCAGATAGGTGTGAATGCTTAGCTAGCCCCGGTTTTAAGAGTTGAATCAGCTACAACATATGTAAACATTAAAGTCATTTGTACATTTAAAGGTTATGTTAAGGAGGAGAGATTGGGAACCTCTCTCCCGTGTACGAAAAACGGGTTTGTATTAGCACATGATTAATTAAGTATTATAAAAAACTTAAAAAATGGCTTAATACGATTTTTTTTGTTGCAACTTTCTTATAGAAATTATTTTGCAAAGAAATGCATGTTTAGTACTTCAAGAAGCATGCGCGCTGGTAACGAGGGAGTGGAGGTTGGAAGCCTTCACTTGCAAGCACATCATAAGTACACTTAGGTACACACCAGCTAGCTAGCATGTGATTTACTCCCAAGAAACTAGTTGTTAATTAGCATAGGGGTAAGAACAGTCCACAAAAAAGGGTGCACCCTCTATAGGTACCATCATTAGTTTCGCTATATTAATGCCGGTTCCAAAACCATCATCTACGAGGAGTTTGGAATCAACATCAATAAGGCCAGTCACAATGGGGGTTTCACTGGTGTGTCATGCACATTTAATAGGGGTAAGACTGAATAAAAAATGATTATTTGCATGAAATGGGGATGAGAGAGAAGGAAAGAGTTTCATCCTGGTGAAACTCGTCAGCGTCGTTTCCAAGTCCTCGGTAACAGAGTGAAACCCCCGTTGAGGCCGATTCGTTTCATTCACCGGATCTCTTGCGTCCGCCTCCGCCGTGCGACCTCCGCATTCTCCCGCGCCGCGCCGGATTTTGGGTACAAATGATCCCAGCAACTTGTATCAATTAAATGCTTTGCTTAGTCTTGGAAACGTCAAAGTGAAACCCCTCCACTGTGGGGATTGTTTCATAAAAGATTTCATTTGAGAGAAGATGGTATAATATTTTGGGTAGCCGTGCAATGACACTAGCCATTGTGACTGGCCTAAGAGTGTTTCTCTGATAGTAAACCACACCATGAGAAACCACTACTCCGTAATCAGTAGACTAGTAAAGCACACTGTCGATCCGAACTTTGATGCCATTGGAAACATCAAACACTCATTAATGTCTTGTATCCCTTACGCACTAAAATTCTCGGTACATATCGTTCCTAGTGCACCTCAATGCCTCATTTGTTTCTGATTAAGATATAGATTTTATCTTGGTTTCCGTTAGTACACTTTCAAACTACTAAACGGTGTATTTCGTGCAAAAAAAAACATTCTATATAGAAGTTGTTCTAAAATATTAGACAAATCCATTTTTCAAGTTTAAAATAATTAAGACTCAATTAATCATGTCCTAATGGCTTTCTCTTTTGCGTGCCCATACTTAATCTTTATCTTCATCACTTATGGCACCACCTCGAACTTGCCATGTCTGTTAGTAGTTCGTATATATCTCTTTGGTTTCGAGACGGAACATGGGTTGCTCTTCCTCTTACAAAAGTCAAATACATGCACAAGAATTCCATCATGTAGACTAGAAAGTTGTCTCACTTTATATGTTGAGCAAATGAGTAATGTCATATATACTCACAAAGCTATTAACTAGTGGAGTCAAGCAACGGCTTATTTGCACTCCACATGTTCATGGAGGCGACGATCGATCAGACTCGACTTGAGTAGTTGGGCCTGAGGTTGATCAGTTGTTCCACAGTTCGAGTTTAGCCATGGAACACAACTTATGCTCTTGGCATCGTGCACTAGGCTATAGCCCGACGTAACATCATCCATGTGGGTTGTTATAATCCCTTCCACGACATTGTGGTCAAATGATGAAGGACCGGTGCTATGGAAATAGGCTGCTACCGATGGCATTGTTGCCGATCTCCATTAGCAAACTAACAAGTTCCGTGTATGCATCCCGCTTGTATATATAAGCTTGACGTCGTCATGGTATTGTCCACGACAATGCCCATCTTTCCGTGGATGTGTGGAAATTTCAATAGGTGGCGGTGTGAAGAAAAATTCTATGACAACTAGATTGTGAGAACCAAATCATTTTTTTAATTAACAAATTGGGAACCAAACTGTGTTTGCTACCAGCTTCTTCTTTTTTAAATAATGGAAATGGTTTACGTCTTCGGCCTCTATCAGCAGGCACATGGTCAATAAAATTTAGTATTGAGAAAGAAAAATAAAATCAATAGAAAGAAAAATAAAATCAATATAGAGTGATGGAATACGTCCCCAATCTCTGTAAAAAGATAACCGCTGAATTAAAAGCTAAGAATGCATAGGCGTGGGAATCCAAAGCTCGGGTGAAACAGATTGGACCTGGAGAGAATAATGTTGGGGCTAGGTGATTGTCTGATTATGCATTATGATACTGCTGAAAAACAGCAAGGATAGCCAAACCCACATCCAAAATAAAAGCAAATTTAGACAAGAGGTCAGAGACCCGGCTTTTGATTGTAAGCCGCAAAAATTAAAAGCAAATAGCTGTCTTTTGTTCTGAAACTGTGGAGATTATGGATACCCCATATCTACACAGCGATTATATTTAGACTGGATATAGGATACCGAATATAGATAGAATATCTTTATTTGTATCTCGGGTTTGTTTCTTAACTTGTACGTCAAGGAAATACCCTGAGGCTTAGTCGGTTACGATTGTATTTTATCTGTACTCTCGTATTCTGATAAGGATATGAGTTATACCTTGTAATACGGACTCCTTCCCCTATATAAGGAGGGGTCCGAGTCCTTCCTGGGACATCAACTTTCTTGGAGATTATACATCCAATAATACACTCGGCGGATTCATCCCCGGACAGGAGTAGGGTATTACTTCTTGAATAAGAAGGCCTGAACCTGTATAAATCCTTTGTCTCCAAACCCATCCACTTTTCCAGCTTGATAGCCACCCCCTTTTAGTATTGCCGAAATCTTGTTTCGACAGTTGGCGCGCCAGGTAGGGGTTGTGTCAAGCTTTTCGCCGATCAGTGCAATGGGTTCCGTCTCCGGCATCGACGACCTCGTCTTCCCACCCGGGCAGGCGTTTCGGTTCGGCAGCCTCGACTTCGTCACCAATAACTTCGGCAAGATCTCTCTCCTCGACTCGGAATCGGACCAGTCGGGAGAGAGCCGGATCTCAGTCCCGTTTGGAGTTCCAAACGCGGCTGAAATCTACTCCAAGTCCATCTCAATCGAGTCGGCTTCAAACCACTCGGGAGAGATTGCATCTTCTCCAACGTCATCAGATCGAGATGATGGGGCTTACCCACCGATCCTAATGAAGCTCCCCGACGATTTGGCAGCCGTCTTCACCACCACAGCGTCCCCATCCCGTAGGCCTAGGCGGAAGTCGGCTTCAACACCGATCTCGCCTAGCTCCAGGGAAGTCGGCGTCATCCTCCAGCCACTCGGCTCAGTTTCGACGGACCAGCTGGATGGCTACTGGAGCTCTCCCGCCGTCGACTCGCGTCCGACCGAGATCGTGGAGTACAATGAGTTCGGCTTTCGCAACAACGACCCGGATCTCGACGATTTCGATGAAAGCCTAGAAGACAACTACACCCCTCTCTATTTCGGCGTCTTTATGGCCGATAACGAGACGGAGGAGCAACGCCAAGCCCGGGAAACCGAAGCACGACGCGAGGCCGAGCGACGCTGACTGGAGGAGGAGCGTCAAGTACAAGAACAAGAACGGCTACGGCGTGAGCAACAGGAGCGTGAGCGGGCTGCAAAGGAGGCTGAGGACCGGCGGCTACGAGCCTTGGAAGCAGGGCGCCGAGCGCGAGATCTTATCGGCCAACAAGACGTTAAGGGTACACCGGTTTTCCGCACCCCACAGCAGAATGCTGTTGCCGCGATCACCCTCCTCGACACCCTCCTCAAGGAAAACGAGCTCAATCAGTCTGACCACGTCGTCAACATCTTGAACCAGACAAAGACCATGATTACGGCTTCGGTCCCAGTTAACTCCGGAAGCGTCCGCACGCCGAGCGGTAGCCGAGTCCCTCATCTTCGATCTCACGACTACCACCAGCCAAGCCTTAGCATCGCTGGCGCATGATCTAATCGCAGGAGCAGGGGTCACGACGAGCGATCTGTCCACTCGCTCCCGACCATCATAGGGAGCGCCGAGTGGAACGACCCCGTTCGCCACCTCGTCATCGCCCCGTCGATCTTCGCGACACGATCATACAGCGCCGGGCAACTCGAGGCCATCATCATTCACCGGATCGCCACGACGATGACCTAGACGGAGTAGCCGCTTTCACCAACGACCTGCGTCGAGTGGATTGGCCAGCCGGCTTTAAGCCGACTGGAATAGAGAAGTATGACGGTACCACCAACCCGGAATCATGGCTTACCGTCTACGGTCTCGCAATCCGCGCAGCAGGAGGAGATAGCAAGGCCATGGCGAACTATTTACCAGTGGCTTTAGCAGATTCCGCCCGGTCCTGGATCCATGTATTGCCCCGTGGTACAATCGGATCTTGGGCCGAACTACGCGACCACTTCATCGCCAACTTCCAAGGCACTTTCGAGCGCCCCGGCACACAATTCGATCTCTACAACGTTATTCAGAAGTCCGAAGAATCTCTTCGAGATTACATCCGGCGATTTTCTGAACAACGCAACAAGATCTCTGACATCACCGACGATGTTATCATCGCCGCATTCACCAAAGGAATTCGTCACGAAGAATTGGTCGACAAGTTCGGGCGTAAGCCTCCCAAAACAGTCAAACTTATGTTTGAAAAAGCCAACGAGTACGCCAAGGCTGAAGACGCCGTCATCGCATCAAAGCAGTCGGGCTCCAGTTAGAAGCCAAAAAAGGATACGCTGGCTACGGGAGCGGGTGGAAGTAACAATCATAAGGACCGCAAGCGTAAGCCTGAGGAACTTGTTGCAACCGCTACTCACTCTTCTCGACAGCGTTCACGCGTCAACACATTCGACAAGATCATGAACTCCCAATGCCCGCATCATCCTAACTCCAACCACGTGGCCAAAGATTGTTTCGTCTACAAACAGTTCGCGGAACAATACACCAAGACTACACGGAAGAACTCCGACGAAGAACAAAGCACGTCGAAGAAGAAGGACGATGGCGACCCCCCGGCAGGTTTTCAAGACCACCGCAAGGAGCTTAACCACATCTTCGGTGGCCCCTTGGCTTATGAATCTAAAAGAAAGCAAAAGTTGACCGAACGGGAGATTAACGCTGTTCAGCCCGACACACCCCAATATCTTCGATGGTCAGAGACAGCAATCAAGTTTGACCGCTCGGATCATCCCGACCGAGTGGTCCACCCGGGGCGGTACCCCCTGGTACTAGACCCAGTGGTCCGTAATGTCAAGCTTCGCAGAACCTTCATCGACGGTGGCAGTGCACTAAATATCCTCTTCGCCAAAACCTTGGATGACATGCAGATTCCTCGCTCCGAGTTAAAACCAAGCAATGCGCCTTTTCACGGAGTCATTCCAGGGTTATCTGCAACTCCACTCGGCCAGATCACCCTTCCGGTTACCTTTGGCACTCGGGAAAACTTCCGCACGGAGAATATCTGCTTCGAAGTCGCCGATTTCGAGACAGCGTACCACGCCATACTCAGACGCCCGGCGTTAGCCAAGTTCATGGCCGTCCCACACTACACTTACATGATGATGAAGATGCCTGGTCCCCGAGGAGTCCTATCCCTACGGAGCGACATCAAGCAAGCCGTCACATGCGACAAGGAAAGTTGCGAGATGGCCCAGACTCGCGAGATGGCGTCTGCCCGAGAAGATATCCGACTGGCTGCAACCACGGCAAGCGAAGGAGAAGTGCCCGCGACCAAGGTCTCAAAGAGCGGAGAAGGCGAAGCCAAGACTAAAAAAATTCCCCTAGATCCTTCTGATCCCACTAAAACTGCTGTAATAGGCGCCGAGTTAGATTGTAAATAGGAAAGCGCGCTCGTCACCTTTCTTCAAAATAATAAAGATATCTTTGCGTGGAAACCATCTGATATGCCTGGTATTCCTAGAGAGGTGATTGAGCACTCCTTACATGTCAAAGAAGACGCTAAACCTATTAAACAACGACTCCGCCGCTTCGCACAAGACAGGAAGGACGCGATCAAGGAGGAATTAACCAAGCTGTTAGCAGCAGGCTTCATCAAAGAAGTCCTTCATCCCGACAGGCTGGCTAACCCGGTTCTAGTTCGGAAGAAAGCTGGGCAATGGCGCATGTGTGTCGATTATACCGACCTCAACAAGTCTTGCCCTAAAGATCCTTTTGGGTTGCCTCGCATTGACCAGGTAGTCAACTCGACCGCCGGCTGTGAGCTACTCAGTTTTTTGGATTGCTACTCGGGGTATCATCAGATCCGACTAAAGGAATCCGACTGCTTGAAGACTTCATTCATCACGCCCTTTGGGGCCTATTGCTACATCACCATGCCATTCGGACTAAAAAATGCAGGAGCAACTTATCAACGTATGATTCAGAGATGCTTCTCAACGCAAATTGGCCGCAATGTCGAAGCTTACGTGGATGATGTAGTCGTCAAGACTAAGTAGAAGGATGATTTAATCTCGGACCTAGAAGAAACCTTTGCAAGCATCCGCGCTTTCAGGATGAAACTAAACCCTGAAAAATGCACCTTCGGAGTACCGTCAGGGAAGCTGCTTGGTTTTATGGTGTCTCGTAGAGGCATACAAGCCAACCCGGAGAAAGTTACTGCTATCCTCAACATGAAACCGCCAAGCTCCCAGAAAGACGTCCAGAAGCTGACTGGATGCATGGCGGCGCTCAGCCGATTCGTTTCACGACTTGGCGAGCGGGGGATGCCCTTCTTCAAATTAAAGAAAACAGACAATTTCCAGTGGGGACCCGAAGCTCAGAAGGCCTTCGAAGATTTCAAGAAACTCCTCACCGAGCCACCAGTCTTAGCCTCGCCACACCCGCAGGAGCCATTGTTACTTTATGTATCAGCCACCTCCCAGGTTGTGAGCACAGTCTTGGTCGTTGAGCGTGAGGAAGAAGGCCACGTCCAGAAAGTCCAGCGACCGATCTACTTTGTCAGCGAGGTCCTAGCTAACTCCAAAACGAGATATCCTCAGGTTCAGAAGCTGTTATATGGTATTCTGATTACTACCAGGAAATTATCTCACTACTTCCAAGGTCACTCGGTAACGGTGGTCACATCGTTTCCGCTCGTCGATATACTGCACAACCGCGAAGCAAACGGACGGATTGCTAAATGGGCTTTGGAGTTGATGTCTTTGGACATATCCTTCAAGCCCCGAACTTCAATCAAGCTAGCCGACTTCGTCGCCGAATGGACCGAGTGCCAGGAGGATACCCCCGCAGAAAAGATGGAGCACTGGACCATGCATTTTGACGGATCAAAAAGGCTTTCGGGCACTAGAGCGGGAGTGGTTTTAATTTCCCCAACTGGAGAAAGATTAAGTTATGTGCTTTGGATACATTTTTCCGCATCCCACAACGTCGCAGAGTATGAGGCGCTCCTCCATGGACTACGGATCGCGATCTCCCTAGGGATCAAGCGTCTAATAGTTCAAGGCGATTCACAGCTAGTCGTCAACCAAGTTATGAAAGAGTGGTCCTGCCTTGACGACAACATGACGGCATATCGACAAAAGGCACGCAAATTGGAAGACAACTTCGATGGGCTTGAGCTTAGTCACGTTCTCCGACACAACAATGAAGCCACCGATAGACCTGCCAACTTTGGATCCAAGCGCGAGGTGGCGCCCTCCGATGTATTCGTCGAACACCTTTATGAGCCGACCGTACCTCAGAAAGAAACAACTCAAGTTGCGGACACTCATGACATAGCCATGATTGAAGCCGACTGGAGAGAGCCCCTCATACGATTTTTGACTTCTCAAGAACTCCTCCAAGATAAAGATGAAGCCGAGCGGATTTCAAGGCGAAGCAGGCTTTATGTTATTCATGAAGCCGAGTTATACAAGAAAAGCCCTTCAGGAATTCTGCAACGCTGCGTATCTCTAGAGGAAGGGAGGCAATTGTTGAAAGACATACATTCTGGAATATGCGGAAACCATGCCGCCGCACGCACCATTGTCGGCAAAGCTTACCGGCAGGGTTTTTTCTAGCCTACTGCAGTGTCCAACGCCGATAAAATTGTGCGCACGTGCGAAGGTTGCCAATTTTTCGACAGACAAATCCATCTACCAGCTCAAGAGTTGCAAACAATCCCACTGTCTTGGCCGTTTGCGGTTTGGGGGCTCGACATGGTTGGCTCGTTCAAAAGGGCAGTCGGCGGTTACACGCATCTCTTTGTGGCCATTGACAAATTCTCCAAGTGGATTGAGGCTAAACCGGTTGTCACAATTACAGCAGATAAAGCTCGAGATTTCTTCATCAACATTGTGCATAGGTTTGGAGTGCCTAATCGGATTATCACCGATAATGGCACACAATTCACTGGCGGAGTTTTTAAAGACTTTTGCGAAGACTTCGGAATTAAGATTTGCTATGCCTCAGTAGCGCATCCCATGAGCAATGGACAGGTCGAACGAGCCAACGGCATGATACTTCAAGGGATAAAAGCGCGAGTTTTTGACCGGCTAAAACCCTATGCTGGAAAATGGGTGGAACAGCTGCCATCAGTACTTTGGTCTTTGTGAACTACACCCAGTCGGGCCACAGGCCAGTCACCTTTTTTCCTTGTCTACGGGGCAGAAGCAATGTTGCCTAGTGAAGTTGAATTCGAATCTTTGCGCTTTCGCAATTTTCGCGAAGAACGCTACGAAGAGGACCGAGTGGATGATCTGCACCGATTGGAAGAAGTCCGCAAAGCAGCTTTAATTCAGTCGGCCCGATATTTACAAGGGTTGCGACGTTATCATAATCGCAATGTTCGATCCCGTGCTTTCCTAGTCGGCGACCTGGTTTTGAGGAAAATTCAAACTACACGAGATCGGCACAAGTTATCTCCTCTATGGGAAGGGCCATTTATCATCTCTGAAGTCACCCGGCCAGGTTCCTATCGACTCAAGCGTGAAGATGGTACACTTGTTGACAATTCCTGGAATATCAAACATCTTCGTCGCTTCTACGCTTAAGTTTATCCATGTATCTCCCTATCTTGACTGTCAACATCAAGCTTTCTTCTTGAGGTTGTCAGTCGGGGGCTACCATAATAATAATGGAGTGTGATTTTTTATCAATTCAGTTTGCTTACTTGGTCTATCATTGCCTTGTTTGATTTTTCTACTTAGTTTACGAGGACTGAAAGTTTTTAATAGCTTTTGCGGGTTTTAGGCTCAACAAAGCTTGATAAAGGCTTTTAAGAAATCAACAGCTAAGCTAGAAACACCAAGCACAGCATAAATATACCGGTATTGTACAAATTGTGCCTCCATCATTCGGCATTCGATACATTTACATTTAATCAGTATCAGTCTTCTCATCATCAGAGTTATTGTTACCAGTCGGCCTAAGGTCGGTATCCTGAAACCGATCTACGACGTCACCAGCAATCTTGTCGGCTGCTTTTTGAGCGTCGTTGATAAGATCAAGGGCAGCCTCTTCGCTTGTCCCGTCCGCAAAACCATCAACAGTATCAATATCGATCTTAGGGTACAGGGATTTGGTCATTGCTAACGCTAAACCTGCTCCCATGCTTCCGGCTTCTCTAATGTTCTTGAAATAGGTGTCCGAAGCGATTCTCAGCTTGTCAAACACTTCGGAAGCATCGAATCTACTCGGGCCATTGTTATTATAGAACATTGCCTGGACAAGCGGGGTAGCAGCATTGGCGACCTCATCCCTGGCTCCTTCAAGTCTTTTGATCTTGCCAACCAGGACGTCGAACTGGGCTTGGGACTTGATCTTGCGGTCTACAATAACAAATTCATGTCAATAATCTGCTGCATCAAAGAGAGAAACTCAGGTTGTTGGCTAACAATACCTTCAACCTCCTTCAAAGCCGAGTCCCTTTGTGCAGCCAATTCTGCCTTGTTATTTTCTAAGGCTTGAATTCGTTTCTCCAGTTGAGCTATCTTGGCAGCTTGCACTGTTTGGATTCCAGACGGTTGAGGATACAATTATAACAGCACAAATTAATGGGGCAGATCTTGAGGTTACCTTTTGATGAGCCACTTAGTTCAAAGTTCGAATCCTGGAGTTGGGTAATCCGGTCCCTTAGATCATGCTCTGTCTTTTTGGCAAGCTCTTTGGCTTCGTGTAGCTGATCCCTAACCGCTTCAAGGGTCCCTAAATGAGGAACCAGCTTTTCTAAAGTTGTGGTTTTGGCCTCATTACGGAGATGGATTCTCTGCGCAATGATTCACGGTTTAGTCTTGCTGAGAAAAAACAAGGTCACCAAAGGCAGCCACCTGGAAGACTTACATTTACAATGCGGGTAGCTTCTCCGAGTGCTTTCTTCAACTGGCGCACCTCTTCGTCTTCTTTCTGTCGATTTATGACAATGCCTGCAGGTTGCAAGTTCTCGTCCCACCATTTGATTAAGATGGGGGGACGAGAGTCAGCAGCTGCCTTTATGCGAGGGATTTCATCTCTGTCACCGCCTAGTGGTCCTGATGTATTCCCAGACATTAGACAAGCAAATCGGAGTTATTCAGATTGGCATTACTTGAGAAGATGGGTTACCTGAGGTGATTTCCGGTTGAGCGTGAGGTGATCCTTGCCCTTTATCTGGAGACCCAGGCGTTGGGTCGTTACCAGCGTCCGGTCTCTGGGAAGTTGTAGCCTGAACTTCAACTTCAGGAATTTCTTGATCTGGACCTACTTCCGACTGATTGCCAGTCGGGGGCTCTTGGTTTGTTGCGGTTTCTGCTTCTGCCGACTGGTTTCCAGTCGGGGGCTGGTCGCTTGGATTGACCTTATCAGTTGAAGTCTAGGCTCCAGTCGGCTGGTCCTCAGTAGTCGGCCCAGCTTCTTTGGATGAACCTGTCTCTGTGTTAGCCGGATCAGAATCCTTCCCGGATGGATCTATGTCAGACGGTTTCCTGCAAAGTTTCCTTCCAGTTTTCAGTATTATCTTCATGAGAGAAGCATGTCGAAGTGAAACGGTACCGGATGGTTTATACCTGGAGGATTTTCTAAACTTTGGCATGGGGCGGTTAGACAGTTTCTTCTTCGGAGCAGTGTGCTTTGGTAATTTTTTGGGTGATCCCTTATCCCCAAATTTATTATTGTCGTCGCCTTCGTCGTCATTCATCACAAGCTTTCTCTTGCGAGAATCTGTCTGCCCAGTCGGATTGGGAGTTTTGGATTAGGAGTCTGACCTGATTTTTGGTCCTCCACTCCCCTGAACGGTCTGATGACGAGGGGATCAGCGTTGAGCGATTGGGGGGTCAGACTTTATCAAAGCAAATTCCTGAATGAAATGCCTCCATGGTCAGTTAATTCAACAAGAAGACAAAATTATGTTTTGATCACGGTTTGAAGTGTTCTGATACATACCAGCGGAGGAGGATTGAATGCATTATATGGCACGACTGGCAGCAGATGCGAATAACTGACGACAATGGCATTTGAGAATATCTTGTACATCCTCTCCTTCATGATCTTAAAGTCCAGAGAATCTGGGTCTTCACGGTTTGGATCATGTTTGCCGTCAAACTCGAATGCTGTACGAGATCTCTCTTTGATTGGAGCTAATCGGCACTTAATGAAATGCCGAGTGATTTGCTCTCCCTGTAAGCCTTGCTCTTTGAGCTTCAACATGCGCTCCATCAGTTCTAAGGCTTGGGCAGCTTCATCTCCCATGGGAAGAGAGTTCCAGGTATCTTGGTATACTGGGGGAAGACAGGAGTACTCGGGAAGAGCGGGCTCGGGATTTTGAACATAAAACCAGTTGGCGTGCCATCCTTTGTTTGAAGTCTTGAAGGGCATAGAAAAATACTTTTGGCTCAAAGTCCCTCTCAGCTGAAATCCAGCCCCTCCAACTACGCATGGTTTGTTTTTGTTCGGTTGGGGCTTAAGGAAGAAGATTCGGCGGAACAGAGCAAAATGAGGCCTAATGCCCAAAAAAGCTTCGCAGACATGGACGAAATTTGCAATATGGACTATGGAGTTTGGATTCAAATGATGTAAACTGATTCCATAGAAGTTCAATATCCCACGGAAGAACTTTGAGGTTGGAAGAGCAAATCCGCCATAGAAAAAATGAGAGAAAACCACGACCTCATGTGTATCGGGGGTTGGGAAAGCTTCACCACATGCTGGCCGCCATCCGATAATCTCCTTGGCTGGGAGAACGCCGTGCGCCACCATCTCCTTCAAGTTTCCCTCCGTCATGTCGGACGACGCCCATTGGCCTTCAAAGCTTTCTTTTTCTTCCGCCATCGATTTGATCCGAATGAGCTGATTTGATTCGAGGGATGGCTGGGGAGAGATGTGGAATTGAAGCGGTGAGTCGCGGGGAGGATTTTGGTGAACTTTTTGGAGGTGGATTGGAGCGGAATGGTGAACCCTAGTTTCGCCGGCGCAGTTCTGTACTATAGCACGGAATGGGGAAAATGGCGAGAGTTCCGGCGGGGAAGACGAAGCGCCGCTTAGACTTCGGGATTTTTTGTTAAGGGTTTCGGGGGTGCTAATGGGCCTAGGCCTGATAAGTACTTCAGCCCAATATTATTAACAGTGTGGCCCGTTGTGCTCCTTAGGGACTTAGGCATTTTTGCTTTGGCAATTTATGCTCGCAATGGTGTGGCCCAATGCTGATAAAATCCTTTTTAATGCGGTTATATAATTCTTCGGAATTATTGCAATGCAAATTAAAAGGTACCCGGCAGAAAAGTGTTATACTATTTTTGTAAGCTTTTTTAGGCTGCAAAAGCTGTCTGGGTTAATTTGGGATGACTTGTTTTTACAATGGTCATTCTCTTGGCGTGTTATATGCCTATTTTAATTATGGTGAGAGTCATAGCCTAGGCTATTAGACTTATCAATTACCATGATTTTTATAATATTTGATGGATTATCTTTAGAGTTTTTTACTCAGATGCCTGTCAAATATGTTCATTTGTGAACTTTTTAGCGTGTTATTCACTCGGATACTTTTTACTATGGCTGAAAAGCAGTCGGCTGAATGCCTTGTTGGGCGCCGCATATGCTTTTGTCATATGATACATGATTATGCTATTATTTTGTTCTCGACTACATGTTTAGTTTGTTAACTAATCATATAGTCGGGGGCTACACCTAATTAGGTGCATCTATTCGATGCACCATGTTTTTTATCTTTTCGCCCTTTACAGTCTTTGTCTTCGCTACTCGGCAGGCCTTAGCAGGGAAAAATTAAAGCACTCGGATTATTATTTTTGAGAAAGCTATGTTGTTGACTGCAAAGGTCTCGGGGGCTACTGTGGAGATTATGGATACCCCATATCTACACGGCGATTATATTTAGACTGGATATAGGATACCGAATATAGATAGAATATCTTTATTTATATCTCGGGTTTGTTTCTTAACTTGTACGTCAAGGAAATACCCTAAGGCTTAGTCGGTTACGATTGTATTTTATCTGTACTCTCGTATTCTGATAAGGATATGAGTTATACCTTGTAATACGGACTCCTTCCCCTTTATAAGGAGGGGTCCGAGTTCTTCCTGAGACATCAACTTTCTTGGAGATTATACATCCAATAATACACTCGGCGGATTCATCCCCGGACAGGAGTAGGGTATTACTTGTTGAATAAGAAGGCCTGAACCTGTGTAAATCCTTTGTCTCCAAACCCATCCACTTTTCTAGCTTGATAGCCACCCCTTTTAGTATTGCCGAAATCTTGTTTCGACAGAAACTTCCTTCAGGTCGTCACGGAGTTCAAAAGTTCAGACTTGAGAGACAAGACATGATTGACGACTACCGTGTCTAACACGAAATTCTAATACCTTGAATCGTGAGGGCACATTGAAGATTTTGATTCAATTGTTGGCATGATCGGCAACACTTTGTGAATAAAATGGTGAATGAAATATGGAGGAATAGTTCATGAAAGCTAAAAGCACAGTTGCAGGAAATAATTAATCAAGGTTCAGATCCCCTGGTGAGTTGTAAGCAGAATTTCAGGACACGTAAGTTTTAGAGTCTTCAGGTTGTGGTTGTAACTTGTGAAGAACGACAATTGGTATATCATGAAAATAATTTCTTGAGAATTATTCATCTTGAAGTTGGGAGAAAAAAAAAATGTTGTTCCCTCGTGTGGCAATTATATGAATTAAGTTAGCTGTCCCCAAAAGCTGAATTGGTAAACACCTGTTAATTAATCCCCCGCTGTCAGTTATATATCAGGTCAAAACCATTTTGCGAATGTCAGTGCTTGTAGTTCTGTTGCATGTTGAATATAGCTCAAGTGCTTGCTAGCTCAGTATGGTGCAAGCTGAGTTGCTGACGTGCACCCTCTTCTGGCTTGCCGACCAACGGCGCCCGCATGGCGGAGCTTTCCGCCGTGCCTACCACCGTGGGGCGAGAAGCCTGCTAGCCTACTTACCGTTCAATTTGCATCCCTATTTCCTTTTGGGAGCTCCTGTATTTCCGTGGCTCGATTTCGGGTGCATCCCAATCCTATCTTAGCAGAGCTCTTCATACTCCATTGGCCGTGATGTATGCCCCATTTCATGGTCCCCCTAGTGGTAAAGACCAGTGATTTATAGGCTGACTATCGGCTCGTAGACGCCATTTTAAAGTCGAGATTTGCTCCGGTCAAAAAAAAAAAAAAAAGGCCTCGAGATACTAGTACCTCACAGTACCAAATCGTTTCTGATCATTGGATCTAACGGTGTCCATCCTGTCCAGCTAGATCCAACGATCATAAACGATTTAACACTGTGAGGTACCGGTATCTCGAGATACTTTTTGTTGGACCGGAGCAAATCTCTTTAAAGTCTATACTTGTAGTTCAACCAGTATTTTCTTTTTAGGAAAACTAGTTCAGACATTCAGGACTGGTGTAGGTGGCTACTGGGCATGACGTGCACGTTGTTCGCTCCTTTTTTTTTCTGTTCATCTCAGAACCACAAGTTGCTTGTAGCACAACCTGCCCTCTGAAGTTCTTCTTTTCTTGCAAGGCCAGCAAAAACAGTTATGGCAATCGGTCTTCAACAAATTATACGGAATATTGCAACCTCAAATTTAGTTTGGACCAAGAAATATGTGCCTAGACGTGTATGTATGAAACTACGAGCACAAACTTGCCAATGTTAGTATTAGAATGGGTTGAGCGTGTCCAATAGAGTGGATTGAGAACATCCTAAAAGAATTTGGGGCCAAAACACTTCCCCATCACTAAGAGCTAGCATCACTAAATAGATTGGCTTAATTGTTCCCAATCCAAAACTTTTGGGATTTAGGACAAAAAATTACTCCAACAGATTCCCCTGCTACTAAATATTTGAAGTTCTCTTACCTGGGTTTGTCGGTCTCTACTTGTAGGACTGCGAGGGCTTCCAATCCATCTCATTCTGCTGCAGTGCTGCTTTCCTGTTGCATCTATGACTTCCCACATCGGGCTAGGGACTAGGATGGTTGTGCGAGGAGATTGCCCGTTGACGAGGTAGGATTTCAGTAGTTTAGCAGAGGGCTCACTATTTTGTTTTAGAGAATCGGTTTAGTTTTATATTCTCTTTGACAGATGAGTATTTTCACTTCCTATATTCAGTTTAGGAAACCAAAATAAAATTTTGGGATGGATTATTGCCAATCTGTTGGGGTGCTAAGGCTAAAAAATTAGTTTGTTCGTTGGCCACTTTGCCAGTAGGATGGGACTGGTCCTTGCAACGATCATTGTTTTTTTTTCTTTTTGTTAATTTCACAAAATTACGGATACATTAACTAAACTATCACAAAACTATATATTTTAAGATGTTATATAAAAAAATACATATTTAACATTTAATTTATCATAAAACTATATATTTAAGGTCAAATATCATAAAACTATAGATTTATTAAAAAACTTACCATGAAACTAGAACTTTCGGATCCATTTAATCACAAAAGCAGAGCATAATTTGGTACGCGCCGCCAACACCGCCGTGTTGAGCATGCTCCTCCATGTTAACAGATTTGGCTCCTATTCCCAATGCGTCGCACTCCTAACAAGTAATGCCCTCCACACAAACAAGCATGGATTCACAAACAATGTCACCATGGCACATCGTCCACAAGTGAGGACGCACTCCACTGCCCTCTGGATGGGCCATCAACATTCGAGCTCTTGGCAGCTGTGGCACACAGGAACAGGTTGGAGTTAGACTGAATAATAATATGAGTAGTATGGTTTTTTACAGACAATGTCATTAGGCTGTTCTAGCTCTCTGAAAGGACATGTATCCTAGTGGTTGTAGCGACCTGATCGAGTAGCACCTCAAGGTCCTGAGTTCAAAATCTGCATAGGAGCGGATTTTAGATTGGTTTATTTGAGGACTAAGTTTTCTGATTGATAGACTAAGTTTCTAGTTTAAAAAGACTGCATATATCTAGTTGGATATAGAGGCCGGGTAAAAAAAACTTCTCTAAAAAAAAGTAAAGCTCTGTACATGGTGCTATGGCTGGCTGATCCCTCTTTTGGCCTGTCCCTCACAACTCAAGGTTTACCAAATAATTTCCATTTTTATGTATTTTCACGGATGCATGTTTTGTTGTATAACACTCATGCAACAACAGAACGAAAATAATTAATGGGACACTTTCGAAGCAAACACAAGGATTTTCAGTACTTTTGCACTCTGTTTTCAGTTTTCTCCCTTCTCGTTACTACCATGGTAAAGGTCATCACTGTCTGTTGAAGTTTCCCAGCTAGCATAGCTTCCGTTCACTGGCCGGCTAGCATAGAAATGGACTTGTTCTTTTTATCTTATTCTTAGGGCATGTTTAGATCCTCTAAGATGGTAAAAGTTTTACCATTTTGGAGCATTTTTGTCTATTTTATCTAAACATTAGTAGCAAAAGTTGGCAATTTGGCATTTGTCATTTGCTAGTCTAGGGTAGCAAATTTTACCAAAAAATGTTCCAAGACAACGCGCTTTCTCTTTCTCTTTCTCTCTTTAGTGATAAAATGGCAAAACTTTAGAATGCATCTAAGCACCAACTCCATACCAAATCTTTTGCCATCAAAACTTATGCCATTTGCTATTTGCCATTCCGAAAGGATCTGAACAGGCCCTTGAATTCAGATTCCTGCTGCGTCCCATTCTCAATATGTAGCCCACACCACGGAATCACCATTTTCACATGCCTTAATCCCTCGGAATTCCTCATGCATGCTCGATACCGCTTAATTCGATCACACAACTCAATCAGGTAGGCATCAATACTTAGCTAGCCCCAGTGTTGAAATCAGCTACTACATGTGAGTGCAGTGCAGTTATTTATAGACAAGGTGTGGCTGAATCAATACCACCACAGACCCCCTCATCTCTCAAGGGTTGTAACCCATATACTTGTGGTGGGTATAGGCCTGGTTACAGGTGGGTGGCCAATGATGACAAATCTCAATGAACACCCGTCATAGATGAGTCATATGTGACTGGTGAGTAAGTCATCTATGACGGATCGTAAAATGTCACCTGTCATATGTGAGTCATCGGTGACGTGTCGTAACTTCCCACCCATCATTAATGACTCATATCTGATGGGCTATAACTTACGAACCACTACTAATAATAAATCACGAATCATGATTTTTAAAATTTAAATGCACAGAAGAACTCAAAAAATACTTTGGAGTTTTACTAGCCATCTTATACATAATCACACATCACTACCCACAAATCTATGATTTTGTGACTCATCTCTCATGGGTCATAACTTATGAACCATCACTAATGACAAATCACCAATAACTATTTTTGAATTTTAAATACACCAAAAAAACTCAAAATATCTTTTGAAATTTACTAGCAATCCTATACATGATCACACATCACTAGCCACATATCAATGAAATTTCAAGCAATGTACACACCTATGTGTTTGATGAGTTTTGAAGCTGATGCCTTCCACTCTACAAAGAGCACCCTTGCCAACTCATCTATTATTCTTTTGACTTTTGACTATTCCACTCTGAATCATGTAACATATATTTAACACTCTAAGTGACTTCAAATGAAAACGTCTTGTTCTACAACTTTTATATCCGGAAGATCTCCATCCGAGGTCATTAATAGAATATATTCAACATTTCGTTTTTCTCAATATAAATCTCAACTTATAATAGATATTTGGGCTTATAAACTATCTCAAATAAAAATATTGTCAATTATAATATTGTAGATCTAGTTGAGTTCTACAACTTCAATACATGGCATGTTTCCATTTGAGGTCATTTGAAAAATTCAAAAAAATATTTTTCCTGATAGATATTATCACTTATAATGCATATTCGATGATGTAAATGGTCTCAAAGGAAAAATCCTGTATAATGTTATTGTTACCGTTGATAACTACAACTTTTATATAGGGCATATGTATCCATCCAAGATTGTTTGCAAAAGAAAAAAAAAAGACGACCGGTGACCAAGGGCAGGGTATCTAAGCGATTGGATCAGTCTTTCGTGAATCATCAATGCAAGTTGCCACCTAAGAACAGTTCTAGTTTTGTTTGTGCGTATACACTATGTGCTTTGCCTACTTGTCATATTGGTTGTATGTCTCAGTGTTGAATTCCGAAGTCCTATTTATAAGGGTTAATTAGATCCATGCCACTGCAACATTGCCAAATTAAAAAAAATGATACTACTATTCATCATATCGGCTACATGCCACTGAAAATTTCTTAAAGTGGAATCATGTCACTCCCGTCAGTTTTTCCATCCACCTCTCTCACGCCGTCCTTATCCTGCTTCCTCCTTCTTTCCATCGTCATCCATGGCCGCTACTCGCCCCCAACGGCGCCGGCGCAGCTCACCCTCAACGCCACCACCACGCCAGCCAATGACGATGACGATACCCACGGCTGCCACGCATGGCTCGCGAGCTGGACGAGCACCGCCGCCGGACAAGCTCCGCGAGGTGGCCGCCAGTCGTCGTCGTGCTCGCCGCCGCTGCCTCGATGGCGTGCGGCGGCACCGACACGTTCCCCGGTGGCCGGTGGAGGAGAAAAAGGGCGGCACGGGTGGACGACATCGAGCGTGCGCTCGGGGCCACCACGCTCATGACGTACGAGTAGGCGGCGACCAAGAAGGCGCCGTCGTCTTCGCGGGTGGCAGCGGCGGCAGCAGTGGTGCAGTGTGGCCACTTCATCCACGTTTGATGCATCGACCTTTGGCTCCGCTAGTATTGGCGGTACCCGCAGGGGCGGACGTGCCCATTGGGCAGCGTTTGGCGGCCGGCCCAGCTACGGCCCGCGTCGCCCCAACCCCCCAACACCCCTCCTGGGCCACCTACTATCACATATATTCATAAATTGGCCCATAAGTGGAAAGCCCAAGTTCTTAATTTAGAGTTTTAGCAAGATTGGGCTTGGGCTGTTGCCTGTAGGCCTGTTGGTTCACCTTCTCTTCTCAGCTCTCGCTACCGACGCTTCGTCTCCGGCTCCCGCGACCCCTCCTCTCCTCCAGTCTGCACCGCGCCACCGCCCACCAGCCACCAGTGCACCGGCAACCGTCCGTCGTCCGCCGGCCAGAAACGGGAAAACGGCGACCCGCCGTCGCCGCCGACGCCTAGCCGCTGCCCTCCGGCAGTCCGGCGCCCCTAGCGGCTGGCGCCCAGCCGCCCAGGCCCTAGGCTGAGGCTCGGCTAGTCGGCTGCGCCGCTGCGGGCTGCCTGCTTGGCTGCTGCCTGCTTGCCTCCAGCCTCCGCCGCCCTCCTGCCTGCCTGGCTCGGCTGCCTCCTGCCTACTTGGCTGCTTCCCTCCAGGCTCCAGCCGGCGGCCGTCGGCCGGCCTGCCCGCTCGGCGACGGCAAGGCAGGCACCACGCCACCACCTGACCACTTCACTACATCAAGGCAGCCGCACCAAGCCACCAAGCAGTACTGCAGTAGCCGCCACGCCAGCGCGGCTGCGCCCAGCAGTACAGGGTCATGGATATAGATGGACAGCCAGGACAGGGACAACCCAGACAAGGACAACAAGGACATGGGCGTGGTCATGGCCGTGTTTCCGGTTCGCATTCAACGATCGAGCCTAGAAACGTTGCCGCTGCTGGCCGTGGACGCGGGAGTCCATTGAGTCTGAATGACATGCCCGGTGGCAGAAGTATCATCGACAAAAGGTTTAAAAATAAAGGTATATCATGTACTCGTTGTGGATTTTTCAGCTGATAAACAATAACAAATGATTCAATAAGTAGCAATAAGTGACTAATTATTTAATTTCCTCTCAATATTGATTTTGTAGATTTGGGCAGCTTTTTGACGAAAAGTAGTGCTAGCACATGTTCCCCTCATCCAAGTCCAAGTACCCACGGTGATGATGCGCCTGTAGAATCCATCGCCGAGGAAGTGCTTGAAGAGCCTGTTCAGTGTCTTGAGACTGTGATCGAAAATACACAAGAACAACCAGAACTTGAAGGTATTGAACTTATTAGGGAATTTGACTCAGAAGTTCATGTTGTTGTTGATCCGACTCTTCGAATCCCAATAGAGAAATTCCATCCGGACATTAGATCAGAAGTTAGAAGAGCTTATTTGTTGAAGGGACCTACCCAACCTAAAATTACATTTCCCCGTAAATAATATGGGTCTGATAGGAGATATTTTCGAGCAGAGTGGTATGCTAACTATGATTGGTTGGAATATAGTGTGTCAAAAGATGCGGCTTATTGCTTCTATTGCTTTCTCTTTAGGCAGGAAGCCGATCATGAAAAATTTGGCCACGTTGTTTTCTCAAAAACTGGATATGATAATTGGAAGCATGCATATAGAGCATTCCCTACTCATGTTGGTGGGGTTTCCGGTTGCCATAATAAAGCAAGGAGATGTGCCGATGATTTTAAGAATCAAAGGGCAAGTATCTCACATAAAGTTGACACTGTTAGCAAAGAGTCAGAAAAGTTGTATGAAATCCGTTTGACTGCTTCTTTGGATATTGCAAGATATCTCATTTCGCAAGGTCATGCTTTTCGTGGTCATGATGAATCTCCTTCCTCCCTAAATAAGGGAAATTTCTTGGAACTTTTTGATTGGTATAAACAAAGGAGTGAGGAGGTAAGAGTTGCATTTGGCGAGTTATGTCCGGATAATGCTCGCATGACTTCTCATAGGATTCAAAAGGAGCTTTGTAATAGTTGTGCACAACAGATTAGCAAAGAGATAAAGCAAGAGATTGGGCACAACTTATTCTCTATTCTAATTGATGAATCTCGCGATATCTCAATCGCGGAGCAAATGGCAGTTATTGTGAGGTGAGTCATGATTTATTTATATACTTATTTTTTGCTCTTTAGTTGTGTCTTGCTCAACTAATTGTTGGATGTGCCTTGTAGGTTTGTGAATCACAAAGGAATGGTTGTGGAAAGGTTTTTGGGCCTCAAACATGTGGAGGATACAACATCAAATGCATTGAAGAAAGCGTTGCTTGAAATGCTTGGTAAGTACGATTTGCCTATTGAAAGATTAAGAGGGCGAGGATATGATAGAGCATCCAATATGAGAGGTGAATTCAATGGCTTACAAAAACAAATTCGTGATGATAATCCTCATGCTTTTTATATCCACTGCTTTGCACACCAATTGCAATTGGTCATTGTTTCTGTTACAAAATGTTGCTCGTCTTTTGATGATTTCTTCAACTATGTGAATTTGATTGTGACAAATACTAGTGCATCTTGCAAGAGGAAGGATGTGTTACTTGCAAAGCATTAGGACATTATGTTGGAAAAGTTAGAGAGAGGTGAAATTTTTTCAGGAAGAGGAAAGAATCAAAGAACAAATTTGGTTCGTCCTGGAGATACAAGATGGGGTTCTCATTTTACAACATTAGCTCAATTAGAGACAATGTGGGATTCTGTGGTCAAGGTGTTAGCAATGGTTCATGCAGATGAGCGTAATCCTAGTCGAGCCGGTGGTTTGGTGCACAAAATGGAGAGCTTTTCCTTTGTGTTAAATATGAAGTTGATGTTGAAAGTATTTCGTATTACAAATGAGTTGTCTCTTTTGCTACAAAGAAAGGATCAAAATATAGTTCAGGCCATGCAGTTGCTTGTTGATGTGAAAGCGCGCTTGGTCGCCTTGAGAAACCAAGGTTGGGAGCCGTTATTTGAAGAAGTCAAATCATTTTGTGGCAAGATGGGGTCGATCAAGGCTTGATGGCAACTTAATCACACTTGAGCATCTCTACCGTGTTGACACTTACTTTGCAGCTCTTGATTCTATTATCACGGAAATGGATCATCGCTTCAATGAGGTATCATCTGAGTTGCTTGTTTGCTTCTCTTGTCTTGATCCAAGAGAGTCCTTCTCTAAGTTTGATGTTGATAAGATCGCACGGTTGACGGAGATGTATGACCAAGACTTCTCTCTTCTTGATCGTTCTAATATAAAGGATCAACTTGAGACATTTATTTTACACGTGCGACGTGTTGATGATTTCACTACTTGTCATGATCTTGGTAGTTTGGCTATGAAGATGGTTGAGACACAGAAGCATATTGTTTTTCCATTGGTCTATCGTCTTATCGAGTTAGCATTGCTTCTACCTGTGGCAACGGCATCCGTTGAAAGAGCCTTCTCGGCTATGAATATAATCAAGACAGATTTGCGCAATAGGATTTTTGTTTTTAACTTATAGTGTTTGTGCTTGATTTGTGAGTTGCATTTTTAAGATGCTACGAATGTGTTCTTCAGGAGGAAGATTGTGAAATCATGTGATGATTTAGTCTTGGTGATGAACAATTGTTAAAGGTAAGCGTTTGTGATGAAATTGGGTAAACTTATATTGTTCTCTAGACAGCTCCAATCGGCTGGGTGTTGTACGCTAGTCAAACCAGTCGATTGTACGTATTTTCATTCTAAATGAGACCAGTCGGACTGGGCATAGGGGGAGCAGGTGATGTGTTCCCTGGGAGGTTGCCGTTGGAACCAGAGGTGTGATGGCAGTTTGACTCTCGGTTTTGAGCTGTTTTCGTGGATTGCTTCATATTTATGACGTTTAGAAGTTTTTTGAGTGTAATACTGTAATGTGACTATGTGAGTCAAGTTGGTACGAACTTCTAGTTAGATATGGTTTCTTTATTGTTTATTTGCAGGTGTTGCTTGAGACCTCGTAGAGTATTACCAATGATATATTGATCTGAATTAGCTTTAGGAGAAATTAAGGTCCAGATCGACGATCAAAGAAATCATGCAGGATAATAACGGTTGAGAATAATGTATGTCAAGATGAAGGTTTCCATATTGTTCTACAATAAATTTCAGGCGCATTAGTTCTATGGTCTACAGAAGTAGCGGTAACAGAAATCTTTAAAGAACCGTAACAGGGACAGCTACTTAATTTAACATAGGATCGAGTACTAGAGAAGAGATATATTCAGAAGCACAACGTTTCTATCTGCTTCGGTCATTCGACGAAAAATTATACTCCCTCCGTGTGGAGATTATGGGTATCCCATATCTACACGGCGACGGTATTTGGATTGGGTACCGGATACTTAATGTAGATAGAATATCTTATCTGTATCTCGGGTTTGTTTCTTAACTTGTGTATCAAGGAAACACCCTGAGACTTAGTCGGTTACGACTGTATTTTACCTCTATCTTCATATTCCGTTAGGAATATAGATTATCTTTTGTAATCCGGACTCCTTCCCATATATAAGGGGGGTCCGGGCGCCTCTAGGGGCATATGCTGATTTTTCCCAAATCATACAATCAATAATACACTCGGCGGATTCATCCCCGGACAGGAGTAGGGTATTACTTCTTTTATAAGAAGGCCTGAACCTGTATAAATCCTTTGTCTCCAAACCCATACACTTTTCTAGCTTGATAGCCACCCCCTTTTATTATTGCCGAAATCTAGTTTCGACAGTTGGCGCGCCAGGTAGGGGTTGCGTCAAGCTTTTCGCCGATCAGTGCAATGGGTTCCGTCTCCGGCATCGACGACCTCGTCTTCCCACCCGGGCAGACGTTTCGGTTCGGCAGCCTCGACTTCATCACCAACAACTTCGGCAAGATTTCTCTCCTCGACTCGGAATCAAACCAGTCGGGAGAGAACCGGATTTCGGTCCCGTTTGGATTCCCGAACGCGGCTGAAAGCTACTTCAAGACCATCTCAACCGAGTCGGCTTCAAACCACTCGGCCGAGATTGCATCTCCTCCGACGGAGCCAGATCAAGATGATGGGGCTTACCCACCAGTCCTGATGAAGCTCCCCGACGATTTAGCGGCCGTCTTCACCACGACAACGTCTTCATCCCGTAGGCCTAGGCGGAAGTCGGCTTCAACACCGATTTCGCCTAGCTTCAGGGAAGTCGGCGTCATCCTCCAACCACTCGGCACGGTTTCGACGGATCAGCTGGATGACTACAACAGCTCTCCCACCGTCGACTCGCGCCCCACCGACATCGTGGAGTACGATGAGTTTAGCTCTCGCTACCACGACCCGGATCTCGACGACTTCGACGGAAGCCTAGATGACAACTACACCCCTCTCTACTTTGGCGTTTTCATGGCCAATAACGAGACGGAGGAGCAACGCCAAGCCCGGGAGACCGAAGAGCGTCGCCGACTGGAGGAGGAGCACCAAGCACAAGAACAAGAACGGCTACGGCGCGAGCAGCAGGACCGTGAACGGATCGCGAAGGAGGCTGAAGATCGACGTCAGCGAGCTTTGGAAGCAGGGCGCCGAGCGCGTGATCTCATCGGCCAGCAAGATGTCGAAGGGACACCGGTTTTCCGCACCCCTCAACAGAATGCGGTTGCCGCGATCACCCTTCTCGACACCCTCCTCAACCAAAACGAGCTCAATCGATCCGACCACGTCGTCAACATCCTGAACCAGACAAAGACCATGATTGCGGCGACGGTCCCAGTTAACTCCGAAAGCGTCCACACGCCGACTGGCAGCCGGGTCCCCCACTTCCGATCTCATGACTACCGTCATCCAAGCCTCAGCATCACCGGAGCAGGATCCAATCGCAGGAGCAGGGGCCACGACGAGCGGTCTGTTCACTCGCCTCCCGAACTTCATAGGGAGCGCCGAGTGGAACGGCCTCGCTCACCACCTCGTCGCCGCCCCATCGATCTTCGCGACACAATCACACAGCGCCGAGCAGCTCGAGGCTACCATCACTCGCCGGATCGCCGCGACGACGACCTTGACGGAGTTGCAGCCTTCACCGACGACCTGCGTCGAGTGGATTGGCCAGCCGGCTTCAAACCGACTGGAATAGAGAAGTACGACGGTACCACTAATCCAGAATCGTGGCTTACCGTCTACGGTCTCGCAATCCGCGCAGCAGGAGGAGATAACAAGGCCATGGCGAACTATTTACCGGTGGCTTTAGCAGATTCCGCCCGATCTTGGCTCCATGGATTGCCCCGTGGTACAATTGGATCTTGGGCCGAACTACGCGACCACTTCATCGCCAACTTCCAAGGCACCTTCGAGCGTCCCGGCACACAATATGATCTTTACAACGTCATTCAGAAGTCCGGAGAATCTCTTCGAGATTACATCCGGCGATTTTCTGAACAACGTAACAAGATCTCCGACATCACCGACGACGTCATCATCGCCGCATTCACCAAAGGGATTCGCCACGAAGAATTGGTCGGCAAATTCGGGCGCAAACCTCCCAGAACAGTCAAGCTCATGTTTGAAAAAGCCAACGAGTACGCCAAAGCCGAAGACGCCGTCACCGCATCGAAGCAGTCGGGTCCCAGTTGGAAGCCGAAAAATACGCCGGCTACGGGAGGAGGTGGAAGTAACAATCATAAGGACCGCAAGCGTAAGCCTGAGGAACTTGTTGCAACCGCCGCTCACTCTTCTCGACAGCGTTCGCGCGTCAACACCTTCGACAAGATCATGAACTCCCAATGCCCGCATCATCCAAACTCCAACCACGTGGCCAAAGAGTGCTTCATCTACAAACAGTTCGCGGAGCAGTACACCAAGTCTACTCGGAAGAACTCCGACGAAGAACAAAGCACGTCAAGGAAGAAGGATGACGGCGACACCCCGGCTGGATTTCAAGACCACCGCAAGGAGCTTAACCATATCTTCGGCGGCCCCCTGGCTTACGAATCTAAACGGAAGCAGAAGTTGACTGAACGGGAGATCAATGCTGTTCAACCTGACACGCCCCAGTATCTTCGATGGTCAGAAATCGCAATCAAGTTTGACCGCTCGGATCATCCTGACCGAGTGGTCCACCCGGGGCGGTACCCCCTGGTACTAGACCCAGTGGTCCGTAATGTCAAGCTTCGCAGAACCCTCATTGATGGCGGCAGTGCACTCAATATCCTCTTCGCCAAGACTTTGGATGATATGCAGATCCCTCGCTCCGAGTTAAAACCAAGCAATGCGCCTTTTCATGGAGTAATTCCAGGATTATCCGCAACTCCACTCGGCCAGATTACTCTTCCGGTCACTTTTGGCACTCGGGAAAACTTCCGCACAGAGAATATCAGCTTTGAAGTTGCCGATTTCGAGACAGCATACCACGCCATACTCGGACGCCCGGCGTTAGCCAAGTTCATGGCTGTCCCGCACTACACTTACATGATGATGAAGATGCCTGGTCCCCGAGGAGTCCTATCCCTACGGAGCGACATCAAGCAAGCCGTCACATGCGACAAGGAGAGTTGCGACATGGCCCAAACTCGCGAGATGGCGCTAGCCCGAGAGGAAATCCGACTGGCTGCAACCACGGTGAGCGAAGGAGGAGTGCCCGCTGCCAAGATTTCAAAAAGTGGGGAAACCGAAGCCCAGACTAAAAAGATTCCCTTAGATCCTTCTGATCCTACCAAAACTGCTGTAATAGGCGCCGAGTTAGATTGTAAATAGGAAAGCGCGCTCATCACCTTTCTTCAAAATAATAAAGATATCTTTGCGTGGAAACCTTCGGATATGCCCGGTATTCCCAGAGAGGTGATTGAGCACTCCTTACATGTCAAAGAAGACGCCAAGCCTATTAAACAACGACTCCGCCGATTTGCACAAGACAGGAAGGACGCGATCAAGGAGGAATTGACCAAGCTGTTAGCAGCAGGCTTCATCAAAGAAGTTCTTCATCCCGACTGGCTGGCAAACCCGGTTCTGGTTCGGAAGAAAACAGGGCAATGGCGCATGTGCGTTGATTACACTGACCTCAACAAGTCTTGCCCTAAAGATCCCTTCGGGTTGCCTCGCATTGACCAGGTAGTTGACTCAACCGCCGGCTGCGAGCTTCTCAGTTTTCTGGATTGCTACTCGGGGTATCATCAGATCCGACTGAAGGAATCCGACTGCTTGAAGACTTCATTCATCACGCCCTTTGGGGCATACTGCTACGTCACCATGCCGTTCGGACTAAAAAACGCAGGGGCAACTTATCAACGCATGATTCAGAGATGCTTCTCAACACAGATCGGCCGCAACGTTGAAGCCTACGTGGATGATGTAGTCGTCAAGACCAAGCAAAAGGATGATCTGATCTCGGATCTACAAGAAACCTTTGCGAGCATCCGTGCTTTCAGGATGAAATTAAACCCTGAAAAGTGCACCTTCGGAGTACCGTCAGGGAAGCTGCTTGGCTTCATGGTGTCTCATAGGGGCATCCAAGCCAACCCGGAGAAAGTTACTGCTATCCTCAACATGAAACCGCCAAGCACCCAGAAAGATGTTCAGAAGCTGACTGGATGCATGGCGGCGCTCAGCCGATTCGTTTCAAGACTTGGCGAGCGGGGGATGCCCTTCTTCAAGCTACTGAAGAAGACAGATAATTTCCAATGGGGACCTGAAGCACAGAAGGCCTTCGAAGATTTCAAACAACTCCTCACCAAGCCACCGGTCTTAGCCTCACCACATCCGCAGGAGCCGTTGTTGCTGTATGTATCAGCCACCTCCCAGGTCGTGAGCACAGTCTTGGTTGTCGAGCGTGAGGAAGAAGGCCATGTCCAGAAAGTTCAGCGACCAATCTACTTCGTCAGCGAGGTCCTGGCCGACTCCAAAACGAGGTACCCTCAGGTTCAGAAGCTGTTATATGGTATTTTAATTACTACCAGGAAGCTGTCTCATTACTTTCAAGGTCACTCGGTAACGGTGGTCACATCATTCCCACTCGGCGATGTACTACACAACCGCGAAGCAAATGGGCGGATTGCTAAGTGGGCTTTGGAGTTGATGTCTTTGGACATATCATTCAAGCCCCGCACTTCAATCAAGTCTCAAGCGTTAGCCGATTTTGTCGCCGAGTGGACCGAGTGCCAAGAGGATACCCCCGTGGAGAAAATAGAGCACTGGACCATGCATTTTGACGGGTCAAAAAGACTTTCAGGCACTGGAGCTGGAGTGGTTTTAATTTCCC
Organism: Oryza sativa Japonica Group; assembly: GCF_034140825.1. NCBI lineage: Eukaryota > Viridiplantae > Streptophyta > Magnoliopsida > Poales > Poaceae > Oryza > Oryza sativa. The sequence continues at coordinate 16,784,906 of NC_089042.1, read as the reverse complement.
CGACTGGAGAAAGATTAAGTTATGTGCTTTGGATACATTTTTCGGCGTCCCACAACGTCGCCGAGTATGAGGCGCTCCTTCATGGGCTACGGATTGCAATTTCCCTAGGGATAAAGCGTCTAATCGTTCGAGGTGATTCACAGCTGGTTGTCAACCAAGTTATGAAAGAGTGGTCTTGCATTGACGACAACATGATGGCATATCGACAAGAGGTACGCAAACTGGAGGATAAGTTCGATGGACTTGAGCTCAGCCATGTTCTTCGACACAACAATGAAGCTGCCGATAGACTTGCGAACTTTGGATCCAAGCGCGAGGCGGCGCCCTCTGATGTTTTTGTCGAACACCTTTATACGCCGACGGTACCTCACAAAGATGCCACTCAAATTACGGGCACCCATGATGTCGCTATGGTTGAAGCCGACTGGCGAGAGCCCTTCATACGATTTTTAACTTCTCAAGAGCTCCCTCAAGATAAAGATGAAGCCGAGCGGATTTCAAGGCGGAGCAAACTTTATGTTATGCATGAATCTGAGTTATACAAGAAAAGCCCTTCAGGAATTCTGCAACGCTGCGTATCTTTAGAGGAAGGGAGACAATTGCTGAAAGACATACATTCTGGGATATGCGGAAACCATGCTGCTGCGCGCACCATTGTCGGCAAAGCTTACCGGCAGGGTTTTTTCTGGCCTACTGCAGTGTCCGACGCCGACAAAATTGTGCGCACATGTGAAGGTTGCCAATTTTTCGCCAGACAAATTCACTTACCAGCTCAAGAGTTGCAAACTATCCCGCTGTCTTGGCCGTTTGCGGTTTGGGGGCTCGACATGGTTGGCCCGTTTAAAAAGGCAGTCGGCGGTTACACGCACCTCTTCGTGGCCATCGACAAATTTTCCAAGTGGATCGAAGCTAAGCCTGTTGTCACGATTACAGCAGATAATGCTCGAGACTTCTTCATCAACATTGTGCATAGATTTGGAGTGCCCAATCGGATAATCACTGATAATGGCACACAATTCACCGGCGGAGTTTTCAAAGACTTTTGTGAAGATTTCGGAATAAAGATTTGTTATGCCTCAGTAGCGCACCCAATGAGCAATGGACAGGTGGAGAGGGCCAACGGCATGATACTTCAAGGGATTAAAGCTCGAGTTTTTGACCGGCTTAAACCCTATGCCGGCAAATGGGTGTCACAGTTACCATCAGTACTTTGGTCTTTGCGTACTACGCCCAGTCGGGCCACAGGCCAGTCACCTTTTTTCCTTGTCTACGGGGCAGAAGCAATGTTGCCGAGTGAAGTCGAGTTCGAATCTTTGCGCTTCCGTAATTTCCGTGAAGAACGCTATGAAGAAGACCGAGTGGACGACTTGCACCGACTGGAAGAAGTCCGCGAAGCAGCTTTGATTCAGTCAGCTCGGTACTTGCAAGGGTTGCGACGTTATCATAATCGCAATGTTCGATCTCGTGCCTGTCTAGTCGGCGACCTGGTTTTACGGAAAATTCAAACCACACGAGATCGGCACAAGTTATCTCCTCTATGGGAAGGGCCATTTATTATCTCTGAAGTTACCCGGCCAGGTTCATATCGACTCAAGCGCGAAGACGGCACTCTCGTCGACAACTCTTGGAACATTGAACATCTTCGTCGTTTCTACGCTTAACTTTATCATTGTATTTCCCTATTTTGACTGTCAACATCAAGTTTTCTTCTTGCCGTTGTCAGTCGGGGGCTATTATCATAATAATGGAGTGTGATTTTTTTTATCAATTCAGTTTGCTTACTTGGTTTATCATTGCCTTGTTTGGTTTTTCTACTTAGTTTGAGAGGACTGAAAGTTTTTAATAGCTTCTTTGGGTTTTAGGCTCAACAAAGCTTAGCAAAAACTTTTAAGAAATCAAAAACTTTGCAAGAATCATCAAGCACAGCATAAATACACCAGTATTGTACAAATTGAGCCTCCATGTATTACATCCAAACTCAGTCAGAGTCAGTCCTTTCATCATCAGAGTCATCATTACTCGGCTGGAGGTCGTTGTTGCGAAATTGCTCCACAACATCACTCGCTATTTTGTCAGCCGCAGTTTGCGCACTACTGATAAGATCAAGGGCAGCTTCTTCACTTGTCCCGTCTGCAAATCCATCAATGGTGTCGACTTCAATTCTCGGGTACAAAGATTTTGTCATCGCCAAGGCCATGCCAGCTCCCATACTTCCAGCTTTCTTGATATTTTTGAAATATACTTCCGGAGCAACACTCAGCTTGTCAAATATTTCGGTTGCGTCGAGTGCACTCGGACCACCGTTATTGAGGAACATGGCTTGGATAATTGGTGCAGCGGCATTGGCGACATCATCCCTTGCTCCTTCAAGCCTCTTGATCTTACCAACCAGGACGTCAAACTGAGCTTGAGATTTGATCTTGCGATCTACAAAACACATTTATGATGAGCATCTGTTGCATTATAAGGAGAGAAGCTCAGATTGTTGGCTGGCGTTACCTTCGACTTCCTTCAAGGCTGAGTCCCTTTGCGCAGCCAGTTCTGTCTTATCTCTCTCCAGGGCTTCAATTTGCTTTGCCATCTGTTCCATCCTGGCGGCTTGCGCTGTTTTGAAATTCAGATGGTTGAGGATATAGTTATGCCAGTTTAAACTGATGAAACTGATCTAGAGATTACCTTTTGATGAACCACTCAGCTCATAATTTGACTCTTGGAGCTGAGCAATTCGGTCCCTTAATTCTTTCTCCGTCTTCTTGGCAAGCTCCTTGGTCTCATGCAGCTGGTCCCTAACTGCTTCTAGAGTTCCCAAATGAGGAACCAGCTTTTCCAAAGTTGTGGTCTTGGCCTCATTGCGAAGATGGATTCTCTGCATGATGGATCATGGTTCAGTTCTGCTAAAAAGAAAACAAAGTTACTGAAGGCTGTCGCTCGGAAGACTTACATTTACAATACGAGTGGCCTCTCCAAGCGCTTTCTTCAGCTGGCACACTTCTTCATCTTCTTTCTGACGGTTTATGACTATACCGGCGGCTTGTGAGTTCTCGTCCCACCATTTGATCAAAATAGGAGGACGAGAGTCGTCGGTTGCCTTTATGCGAGGGATTTCTTCTCCGTCATCACCTGACGGTCCTGATGTGTTTCCAAGACATTAGACGGATACACTGAGGTTATTTAAATCGCCATTATTTGAGAAGACAACTAACCTGAAGATGTACCTAGCTGAGCGTGAGGTGATCTTTGTTCTTTACCTGAAGACCCAGCTATCGAGTCGTTACCAGCCTCTGGTCCTTGTGAAGCCGTCGTCTGCGCTCCTACTTCGGGGATCTCCTGATCAGGGCCTGCGTCCGACTGGTTTCCAGTCGGGGGCTCTTGAGTTGTTGCCGTTTCAGTTGTTGCCGACTGGTTTCCAGTCGGCGGCAGGTCACTCGGATTGGCCCTATCTCCCGAAGCATGGGCGCCAGTCGGCTGGCTTTCAGCAGTCGGCTGGTTTTCAGTAGTCAGCTCGGGGTCCTTGGATATATTCTGCTCTGTCATGGCAGGATCGGGGTCTTTTCCAGATGGATCTATATCAGATGGTTTCCTGCAAAGTATTCTTTCAGAATTTAGCATCATTTTCATGAGAGAGCTTACCAAAGTGAAATCATACCGAGAGGTCTTATACCTGGAAGATGTTCTAATTTTTGGCATTGCGCGGCCGGCCAATTTTTTCCTGGGCATGGTGCGCTTTGGGGGTTTGTTAGGCGAGCCCTTATCCCCAGATTTATCATCGTCGCCTTCATCATCATCAAGCACCAGTTTCCTCTTGCGAGGACCCGTCTGACCAGTTGATTTGGAGGTCTGAGGTTGCGGATCCGGTCTGATCGTTGGCCCTCCACCTCCCTGAGCAGTGTGTTGGCGAGGAGACCGGCGCTGAGTGACTGGTGGATCTGACTTCATCAGTGCATATTCCTGAACCAGATGCTTCCATAGTTAGTCAACTCAGCATGAAGACAAAATTATGTTCTGATCATGGTTTGAGGATTTTCGATACATACCTGTGGAGGCGGATTGAACGCATTATATGGCACGACTGGCAGCTGGTGTGAGTAGCTGACGACGATTGCATTTGAGAAGATTTTATACATCCTCTCCTTCATGATTCTGAAATCCAGAGAGTCTGATTCTTCACGGTTAGGATCATACCTGCCGTCGAACTCGAATGCCGTGCGAGATCTCTCCTTGATTGGCGCTAGTCGGCATTTGATGAAGTGCCGAGTAATCTGCTCTCCTTGCAAGCCTTGCTCTTTGAGCTTTAACATGCGATCCAACAATTCCAAGGCTTGGACTGCTTCGTCTCCGATTGGAAGGGAGTTCCAGGTATCTTGGTATACTGGAGGAAGACAAGAGTACCCGGGAAGAGCAGGCTCAGGATTTTGGACATAGAACCAGTTTGCGTGCCAGCCTTTGTTCGAAGTCTTGAAGGGCATGGAGAAATATTTTTGGCTCAGAGTTCCCCTCAGTTGGAATCCTGCCCCCCCGACTACACACGGTTTGTTCTTGTTTGGTTGGGGCTTGAGGAAAAAGATCCGGCGGAATAGGGCAAAGTGAGGCTTGATCCCCAAAAAGGCTTCACAAGCATGGACGAAATTGGCAATATGTACGATGGAATTCGGGTTTAGGTGATGTAAGCTGATTCCATAGAAGTTCAAGATCCCACGGAAAAATCTTGAGGTCGGAAGAGCAAAACCACCGTAGAAGAAATGCGAGAAGACTACAATTTCATGCGTATCTGGAGATGGAAATGCCTCACCGTACGCTGGCCGCCACCCGATGATCTCTTTGGCTGGGAGAACACCATGCGCCACCATCTCCTTCAGATTCTCCTCTGTCGCATCGGACGCCGCCCATTGGCCTTCAAAGCTTTCTCTCTCTTCCGCCATCGATTTTTCTCAAATGTGCTGATTTGATTCGAGGGATGGCTTGAGAGAGGTGAGGAATTGAGGTGGTGGATCACGGGAAGGATTTTGATGCACTTTTCGGAGGTGGATTTGGCCGGAGTTGTGAACCCTAGTTCGCTGGCGCAGCTTTGCACTGTAGCAGGGAGTGGGGAAAATGGCGAGAGTTCCGGCGGGGAAGACGAAGCGTCGCTTGGATATCGGATTTTTCAGTTAAGGGTATCGGAGGTGCTAATGGGCCTAGGCCTGAACAGTACTTCAGCCCAATACTTTTAACAGCGTGGCCCATTGTGTTCCTTAGGGACTTAGGCATATTTTGCTTTGGCAATATTATGCGCACAACAGTGTTGCCCAATGCTGATGAAATCCTTTTTATGCGGTCATATAATTCTTTGGAATTATTGCAATGCAAATTAAAAAGGTGCCCGACAGAAAGGCGTTATGCTGTTTTTGCAAGCTTTTTTAGGCTACAAAAGCTGTTTGGGTTAACTAGGGATGACTTGTTTTTATTATAGTCATTTCCTTGGCGTGTTATATGCCTGTTTTCATGGTAAATAGTCATTGCCTAGGCTATTCGACTTATTTATTACCATAATCTTTATAATGCTTGATGGGTAATCTTTAGAGTTTTTATATTCGGATGCCTGTCAAGTGTGTTCATTCGTGAACCTTTTAGAGTGTAAACCACTCGGATTTCTTTTATTGTGGCTAAAAAGCAGTCGGCTAGCATGCCTATTTAGGCGCCGCGTATGCTTTTGTCATATAATGCACAATTGTGTTATTATTTTGTCTTTCAACTATATGTTTAGTTTGTTAACTAATCACATAGTTGGGGGCTACACCTAATTAGGTGCATCTATTCGATGCACCATGTTTTTTATCTTTTCGCCCTTTACAGTCCACTCGGCAGGCCTTGGCATGAAAAGCTTGAAGCACTTGGATTACTATCTTTGAGAAGGCTATGATGGTCGACTGCAAAGGACTCGGGGGCTACTGTGGAGATTATGGGTATCCCATATCTACACGGCGACGGTATTTGGATTGGGTACCGGATACTTAATGTAGATAGAATATCTTATCTGTATCTCGGGTTTGTTTCTTAACTTGTGTATCAAGGAAACACCCTGAGACTTAGTCGGTTACGACTGTATTTTACCTCTATCTTCATATTCCGTTAGGAATATAGATTATCTTTTGTAATCCGGACTCCTTCCCATATATAAGGGGGGTCCGGGCGCCTCTAGGGGCATATGCTGATTTTTCCCAAATCATACAATCAATAATACACTCGGCGGATTCATCCCCGGACAGGAGTAGGGTATTACTTCTTTTATAAGAAGGCCTGAACCTGTATAAATCCTTTGTCTCCAAACCCATACACTTTTCTAGCTTGATAGCCACCCCCTTTTATTATTGCCGAAATCTAGTTTCGACACTCCGTTTTAAAATGTTTGACACCGTTGACTTTTTAGCACATGTTTGACAGTTCGTCTTATTCAAAAACTTTTGTGAAATATGTTAAATTATATGCCTACATAAAAATATATTTAACTATGAATCAAATGATAGAAAAAGAATTAATAATTACTTAAATTTTTTGAATAAGACGAACGGTCAAACATGTGCTAAAAAGTCAACGGCGTCAAATATTTCGAAACGGATGGAGTAATATTTTGTCGGATCAAATACGTTGTACGATATACTCCCTCCATCATATAAAAATGTAAGGTACAGTCACCGCAAATGTAAAGATTAAAAAAAATTATCACTTTTTTAATTGCCTCAATAGAAACACGCATATACCCAATATAATTAGAGATTTTAAAAGTGGAGGATTTTTAAAAATGAATTTAGAGGAGAGGAATGTGCTAGTTAATTGTATGCATATATGTGCGCTGAAAACATTAAAAAGGAGGGTGAGATTGTACCTTATATTTATGTTGGGATATCGATGGAGGGAATATATACTAGTTTGCCCAATTCTTTCGAAATGATGCAATTCCTTCCAAGAGTAGTTAGTCACTAGTTTGGTACTATTTGATAAACAATTAAACAAACTATGGATGCCTTTGTACATTTTTTTCGGTAAGTATACAGTAGATGCTTTATTTTTCACATTGTCATCATTCTTTTCTTTTCAATTACACTACTTGCAAGTTGGCGATCACGCATGCATGCATATGTAGTTACTAGGATATAGGTTACTTTACTAAAAGCTATATGTGATGGGTTCAGTAATTTAGTTTTCATGCTGATTGGTGGAAGGCTATAGTGGTATTTAGATTCATGACGTTCTTGACTGATCGGAGTGTTCTATTACCACAGGCAAATGCACGTGCATGTGCCACCTGGTCTTGAAGATGTCAAATTGTGACTTGATTGGCCTCTGACTTGTTCGTATGCACACGTGCATGCAGACTTCTAATTAGGTAATCGGCGCAAATAAGCTACTACTCGGGCACCTCCAATGTTTATGACCATAAGTAGCATTAAGGTGGGTCCCACTATTCTTAGGGTTATTACCACAATGTTTGAAGCAAGAGTAAACTTTAAGATGGGTCCCACAATGTACTATTCTAGTAATTTTTTTATCAGCCGTACCAATTTTTCATCCTCATATCTATTTTACCCCATTATTTTATTGCTTGTGGTCAAGCCATAAGCTTAAAGCTTTCTTTTGCATTTAATGACTTATGACTTTGTTTCACAATGTATATGGTCACTATAAAACCTTATGGCCTCTTCTTATGGCCACATTGTGGCTGCCTAGGGACATTTATATTTATACTAGAAAAATGCCCGTGCGTTGCAACGGGTGAAGTCTATTTTAATCTTATTATTGTTATATGGTTAAGTTAAGATGAAATTTAATGTGGAATTTCGCTTGGATATATATTTTTAGAAAATCAAGAGCTCCAATTAGTAGTTCGATCTTCTCAAGTTAGCATGCGAGTTTTTTAAAACATATTTTTTATATGATTCCTTATGTATTAAAAACCGATCTTAAAAACCGACTCAAATACGGATATGTATTTTCAAAAGCAAACAAACTTAAAAACTGACTCATACACGAATGACATACCAAAATATCGGCAAAAACATCTTTAATTTTTATAATAGTAGAGATAGAGATATCCTTTTTAGAAACATAGTACAAACATCAGCACTCACTATGTATGCACACTTACCCTTACGAATACATACACATCCTATCATTACGAGCACATCCGAAAAATTAGACCGTCCGGTATATTTTGAGACCGATGAAGTCACTATGGGTACCCTGCCATGGACGGGTACATCGCCGATCACTACTACTATAAACACACATATACAAACTATATTCTTATGAGCACCTCTAAAAAATTAAATTAGGCTGGTACATCTTTGAGTGCCTCCTGTTGACAAGTATGTCATCCACCACTAAAAAAATAAGGAAAAAAATCTAAATTATCCCTGAACTATCATGGCAGAACAAATTACCACCTCAATTCAAAAACTAGACATTCTTTACCCTCAATTTTTTATACTAGACGAATTATCTCCTGACTGACTCCGGAACGGTTTTGGTCTTATGTGGCGCACATGTGGAAGTCTAGTCAGCATAAAAAATAAAAAATGATGTGACCCACTTGTCAATTTTGCCTCTTCTCTCGGTCACTAGATGTGAGCCCTACCTTTTTTATATTTTTTATTACTGACTGGACTACCACATAAGTTTCACGTAGGACCAAAACTGCTCTGAAGTATATCAGGGGGTAATTCGTCCGGTATAAAAATTTGAGGGTGAAGAATGTCTTACACTAAACTATCTGGTTTAGTATCTGGTTTTTGAATTGAGGGGGCCAGATAATTCGTACCTTCACAATAATTTAGGGATTAATTCGGCCTTTTTCAAAAAAAAAAATGTAAATGCGAGCACCTACGTCAAGTTATTGAACCAGGTGCAGGTACATTTTATTGTATTTTGAGGTGCGCACATACATTTTATTTTACTTCGCTTGAATTTATTTTGAGGTGCACATACATTTTATTTTAACCTTTTTAATACAAATTTTATTTGACAATGAACGATCAACAGATAGCTTATTTTGAACATAACCTTTAGTAAGCCACACCGCATGATAAGATGACGCATCAACTCACACTGGTGAAAGAAGAATGCCATTTTTGGCTTTTCAGAGTGTTTGCGTTGTACTATGTAATTCTCAAAAAAGAAAAAGTGAAATAAGTTGTAATTCTGAACATGAAATCCTTTACAACAAACCTAGGTAAGCTAGCAATATTGGTGTAACAACGGTAACATTTGTTATGAAAAAAAACTGGATATATCTATCTGATATTGTCAAAACTTATACTTTAAATGAAAACTATATACCCTGTCCGTTTTCTAAGTTGATGACACCGTTGACTTTTTATATGATGTTTGACTATTCTCATATTTAAAAAATTTATATAAATATCAGTTATTTTGTTGTGATATATATGTTTTAACATTAAAGGAAATTTAGGTGTGATACTTTAAGCATATTTACACAATTTTTCTAATAAGATGAATGGCTAAATATTATTTTAAAAGTATAATAGCATCATCTATTAAAAACAAAGGTATTAGATTGCCGTGTTTTAACTGTATACATTGTATATGTTGTCATACATTTCTTTTCTGACCATAGAAAAGTATTGCTTCCTCCATCCCAAAATATAATAACTTATAGCGTTTAAAAGTTGTAATAAAATATAAAAACTTATATATACCTTTCTCAACCAATCACAACTTTCTACCTTTCGAATTAATTTTCCACCAATTTCCTTTTCCCAACTATTCACAACATTCTCTTATTTAATTCTACATACTTTCTTATAGGCATATTTAAACCTAAAACTCTTCGCATTTAGGAAAGAGGTGGTATTAAGCAGCTAATGATATATATATGTGTAAACAAGTGTGAGAAGAGCCACCAGTTTCAGAAGACACCAGCCGACTACAGCAGCCACAGTGAATCGAACCAGAAGAAATTAACTAGCGCTTCTGATGCATGCACAGTGGTGTCGTCGATCGATCGATCTGCCCAGCCTCCTCTATAAATAACAGTACGTAGCAACAACACATCTACACCCCTCCAGCTGCTACCTCGATCATCATTTGTGCACTATAGCTAGAGAAACATATTGTAACCAGCTAGGCCAGCCCAATCAATGGCGTCCGCCGCGGCTAAGATTGCCGTCGTCTGTCTGGTGGTTTTGTCCGTGGGGCAGTCCATGATGATGACGGCGGCGGCAACTACTGCCGCCACCGGCGCCACGACGTGCAACTGCGACACAAGCGGTTGCTACAATTGCATGCTGGATGTCGTCACCAACTGGTGCAAAGGCAGAGATTTCAACTGGATGGTGTTCACCGCCTGCTTGATCAAATACTCCAAGGAAAACCAGTGCTTCAGCAAGTAATAGACTTATCGGAGCTAGCCGACATACGCCGATCTATCGTTTGACGCGTACGACATATATCTATTTCTATTATCTATTATCTATTTCTATTATCTATTATCTATTATCTATCTATTCTATTATCTATCTATCTATCTATCTATCTATCTATCTATTCTATTATTTATATCTATTATCTATTTCTATTATCTATTATCTATTATCTATTATCTATCGATTTTGCTATATATTTATCGACAAATTTTTCCCCAAAAATTTGACGGATGTAATTACAGTACAATCGTAGTGTAATTACACTGTAACTTGCATGTAATTACACTGTAACTATAGTGTAACTTGTATGTAACTTTCAAAAATCTTTCCGCAACATGTTATTTCGGTAAAATGGAGGTCGTGGGAACAAATTCTTTCATATATGTGTGTGCTATGATTTGTTTTCTTCCTCACCAAAACAAATCTTGTGATAGATCTAACGATTCAAAATTATGTGAAACTTACAAGTCACAGTGTAGTTACATGCAAGTTACAGTGTAATTGGATATAAGTTACAGTGTAATTACGTTACGATTGTACTATAATTACATCTGTCAAATTTTTGGGGAAAAATTTGTCGATAAATGTATAGGCAGTCCCATTATCTATTACTTCCTCCGTATTTTAATGTATGACGCCGTTGACTTTTTGACAAACGTTTGACCTTTCGTCTTATTAAAAAAATTATGTAATTATAATTTATTTTATTGTGACTTGATTTATCATCAAAGGTTCTTTAAGGATGACATAAGTATTTTTATATTTGCATAAAATTTTTGAATAAGTCGAGTGGTCAATCATTGGTTAAAAAGTCAACGGCGTCATACATTAAAATATGGAGGGAGTATATATATACTACTTAAAAAGTATAAGATGCTTCCTTCGTCCATATAATAAAAAAATCCGCTTCTGATTAAAAAAACACCGTTCATAAGAAAACAGCGTGAAAAAAAAGGCCTTCTAGAAAACGGCATCGGTAAAAAAACCCCGCAAAAAAAGTAACCCCCACACGCGGCAAAACGCCGTTAGGAAGAAAGACGGAAAAAAGAAAAGAAATTTTGATTCCGATTTAAAAAAAACCGTCCCCAAGAAAACGGCGAAAAAAACATCTAGAAACGGCGTCAGTAAAATATCCGGCAAAAAAGGAAAAAAAAAAAAGGCCAGAACACTATCAGCAAGAAAAACGGCGGAATAAAAGAAGAGAGAAAAGCAAAAAAAAAATAGACAAAGAGAATCTTAACTAATTAAAAATTTGGTAGCTTTCGATCATCACATCGATTTTTAGTCCGTACTACCATTTTCCGTCCGTTCGCAACATCGCGCGCACCTTTTCTCCAAATCCCACATAATCAAAATCCAAGTCCAACCAAAAACATAATCTCAATCCAAATCCAAATCCAAATCTAAATCGGAATCATCACAAAATCATCCAAAATATTAAGAGATGTTGAGAGGAGATGGAGGGGCGAGCGGGAGGCCACCGTTCCTCCTCCGCCGTCCCGTCATTGCATCGGGGATCAGCCGAGCCGCCACTGTGTCGCTAGGGAGCCGGGGAGTAGCCGCGGTTGCGTTGGGAAGTCGCTGGCTCGCCTCTGCGCCAGGAAGATGCTGGGAGGGAGAGGGAGGAGCCAATCCTGAGCCACCATGCCGCCGGGGAGCCACCGACTTGCTGGATCTGGCGAGGAGTGGGATGGCAGCAGCACCCCGACGAGGAGGAATTAAAGGAGCCAATGGTTAGGGGGGGAGGGAGGGGGAGCGGCACCGCGGGAGAAAGGAGGGCATGGAGAGGCACCACCGGTGGGGGAGGGGCGTGGAGAGGCGCCACCGGTGGGGAAGGGGCAGCTCGCGGTGGGAGGAGTAGCGTCGTTGGTGGGGAGAGAGGAGGGGCGCCGCTGGTAGGGGACAGAGGCGGCCTGCGGTGAGGGGAGGGAGGGGAAAATGAATTAGGGTTAGGGATTTTTTAACCGCGACGATTTTGATGGATTCAAAATCGATCTGAGCCGTCCATCAAAACGAACGGCTCAGATCGATCCCGTGTTGGGCCAGCCTCCATCTTTAGGCCGCATCACTGCTACGCAGCACGCTGGCCGGCTGGTCCAACAAAGCACTTAGGTTGGACTTTCGGTTGGGGGCCACACGGCAATGAGAGGAGGAGTAGGGGGAGCCAAATTACACTTCCTGTTGGGCCGAATGCTTTCCTACAGGTTGAGACGGAGGGGAGGAGAAGGGATAAAAGCGGGCTGAAAATGGCCTAGAGACCAAGGTTGATTTTTTTATTTAAATAAATGCTGAAATAATGCTTGTACTATCAAAATTAGCTATTAAACTCTAGAAATTTCAATAAAATTCCAAATATTGTAATTAATCATGGAGACTTCAATAAAATTAAATCCAACTATATAATTTTATTTCGCACACTAAACTAATTTAATTATATATCTACCTACTTAAAAAATACCAAATATTTTCGGAAATTTATATTTCAATTAATTACATAATACATATCTTTCTCAAATTTTTCTCAATTTTCTAGTCTTTACAATTCCTGTTGCAACGCACGGACACTTTTACTAGTAAATATATATATATATACATGCGTGTGTGCTTGTATAGTTCTGCAAAAGAATAAACTCGATCACCAGCGTGCGGTGTGCGCTTATATACACACATATATATATATATATATATATATATATATATATATATATATATATATATATATATATATATATATATATATAACTACAATAGGGCACCTTAAGGTGCCACGGATTAAATGGCACCTGATACAACCTCACAACCACTCTGCCCCACATACCGCCACCGACCACGCAGCCCGCATCACACCAGATTAATAGTACATAGTTAAAAGTTAACTCAGTGTTGTACAACATCCATCACATATTTTACAGTGTCGCTATTCTCAATTAAGCAAAATTTTAACTTTATTTTTTTTCTTCAGGCATCATTCAAACCACACACTAGCGGGCGTCGTAGCACAGATCATTAGATGGGGTTATTTTTAAACTCAACAATCTGTTTTTGATTTATTTATTTTTAATTTTCCGACATTTATTCTAAATGTTTAATTAAATGTTTTCCATTTTTTTATTATTTGGATTCAAACACTTTTTTTTATCATGCACGACAAGACAGTTATTATTTAAGTGGAAGGGATTTAGGCATTGTGTGTTTCTTTTTTTTCGGTTACAATGGTGTGCACACATTGAGTTATTATTTAACTCATCGAAGCAACTAGATCACATAATGAGTTTTCAGTTATATTTTAACTGTTAGCGACTTAGGCATGGGTTGTTTATTTAATAATCGATGCGGATGCACGGCGAGTTATTTCTTAACTCGACACGCAATGTATTGTTATTTACGATTCCTTTTTTTCCCTTGCAGCTACAGTGCGAATAGCAGCGAATCTTCAGGGTCTAGTCTTTTCAAACCATCGGAGTTATCGTCTTCCCCACATTTTACGGCCAGTTCTTTCTTCTCCGTCGACCAAGAAGAACTCTCCCTCCTCTCTCGCCGCCTCTGCCCCGGAGATCGCCGGCGCCGCCGGGATTGATTCCCACTGATTTTCTTCCACAAGTCGGCCACAGGTAAATGTGATATCCCCCGATTTTTATCCGTTGTGTTATGGATGCTGGTTTCGTTTCCCCATCCCAAATCGACCGCAATCTAGGGATTCTTCCTAATGTATCGTCGCTCCCTTTAGGAAGGGTGAAGAGGATTCGGTTCGCCGATTCGCAAACCGCGTGTGAAGTTGTGTTCCACAGGCCATGGTCAGCGGCGCAACTTCTTCATCAATGGCTGGAGATGAAGCAACACATAGGAAGCCAAAAAGGAAGCGGCGGGCTAAGTCGGCCGATGAAGACGCATCAGGCGATGAGGTTAGTACAAAACTCAGTCAATCTTTTGCTACCTTTTTTTCCAGTGACTATTTTGGGCATATGTTAATTGATACAAATTTACTCATGTTGGGGATCCATACCGCAACAGGGGAGAGCAGGGTGTGCGTAGTTTGCGTGCACAAATCCATCATACGCGATTATAAGTTATTTCTTTTTACTCTTCTTTGTGTCACAATTTCGGATACCCTAGGTGTATCTATCTACAGCGCTCTGCAATTGACTTACCTTTAATTTGATCAGTCAAGCGCATGGGTATGTGTTGTTATTTTTCAGTCAAATTAGCGATATCCTTTATGCATCAATAGCTTCTTTTTTTTTTTACTATAATGTGTTATGCAGTATATTTCGGTTTTCGTTTGATTCCCACGACCCACCCACGGGCTCGTGCCGACTAGAATGAGGATTGGTCCATCTTTTTGGTTGCAAATATACGATTCTTTTGTTTTCAGTTCTGTCTCGCATGTATGCGAGTAATATACTATATTCACAATTTTTCCTTTTCAGTATACATAACAATAGGCAAATTGATTTATGTGTTTGTCATATGCCGTTTAATTTTTATTTTCATACATGTCAGTGTTATGCACACCATCTTGTGTGTATTCTTTTTTTTCTTTTTTTTGCAAACACTTCATAACACTGCCATTTATAGCCTCGTCTTTCCAGTGAACATATCAGATAAAAAATCACATCCTTTTATTTTTATTTCTAGTGTCGGCATTGATATACTAGCACCATTTTTTTTGGATTTTTATTATTCATGCTTAATTTCAATAGGTCTATATTTTTGTTTGCAGCCACCCGAATCAAAGGGGCCCAACCTGACATGTTGCAGCGCCACGTTAGCGTCGGAGGCTTGTCGTGTGCTGTCCAATACACACCACGAGAAATTGGGGGAAATCGGGCTAGACGCCGTGGCTTGCATGACACTTGAAAGTCTCAAGAAGACCAACCCCGACACAATGTGTCCTTCCATTGATGGTGAACGGAAGATTCAGATCACCCCTCGCACCGTGAAGCTTGTGATGGGGACCCCATTAGGCGGACATGATATTGTAATCCCACCTAACAAGGTTGTGCGAAGCGTGCACGACAGGATCACACAAGAATTGGGAATTGCACGGAATGGTCGGATCTCAGCTAAAATGCTGATTGAAGTGATCAAGAACCAGAAAGACAACCCCTCGGCAGTTCGTTTCTTAGTCATGGTTCTTATGTCCAAGCTCCTACTCCCAACAACCGACTTTTACATACCCAAGAGTGATGTATGGGTTGCCGCTGACCTCGATCGGGTCGCTGCCATCGATTGGTCGAAGGCAGTGTTCCAAGCACTGAGCGATACCATCAGATGTTGGCGACAAAAGCCCACATCGTCAATCACATCTTGTGTTGTATTTTTGGTGGTAAGCTATTCCGTTAATTTCATCTATTTTACTTCTGTTTCTAACAATTTTATTCATTTTATGCATACAAACCTAGGTTTATACTTCCGTCATGAATTTTTTTTATTCTCCATCATGATACTTCTTTTTGTACAGGTTCGGTTCTGTATCTTGACAACATCCTCGACGTCCGAATCAGGTGGGTTGAGGTCATCAATGTCCGATGGTGGAGATGGGCGTGGAGTTGACATGTACCCAAAATCTTCAGCGAACATCGTGTCATCTGCTTCCATCGAGGGCGACAGCAGGAATGGGTCTGGGGAAGGCGGTGGTGGCTCCGACACACGAAACTCTTCGGGGGAGTTCACATACCTCCTCACGGTGCTCCGACGTGGTATTAACGGACGGAGCTGGAACATGTTCTTCGGAATTAGTCGCTTTGGCGGTAGATGTTTGGGCAATCTCATCCATGGGATGAGTTGGGTCTGTGTTGGGCACTTGTGCAGAAGCCGTGATAGTCAAGTTTATAAAAGGGAATGCAAACCTTGCAAACAGAAATCACGGGATCTGATCCGTGCTAATCCAGGGAGTAATCGAAGATATTTTCTAGCGGATTAGTTAGCTTGTACGTACGTACAATCCCGAGATTCGTGGCTACGCATTATCACACAAATTAGCGAACCCCTAATTATATTATAGTTAAAAAAACATCCATCGAATCATGCAGGGTACAAATCAACAAAGTTATTTTTTAACTCAATAACCTATACACCAAATCCACGTCACAACCGTGTATAAGTCAAATATTAACTCCATCACCATACCATCCTTTTAAAAGTAAAACTCTTATCTAACATTAACTAAAAATAAGTAAAAATTTAACTCTTCGCGAACGGAATCATAACCCACCTCCAAATGTACATAAGTTAATTATTAACTTCACACTGGGTTGTTTGCTCGATGGTGGGATTTTCCCACCGTGAGTCGCGTCACGTTTCTTCCTGGCGCGCAGCGGCTGTGAGTAGCGCTAGGTAGCGCTACCGTGTGTGTGTCTATATATATATATATATATATACACACACACACACATGTGTAATATATGTATATATGTAATATATGTATATATGTATATATATATATACATACATATATGTATATATGTATATATGTATATATGTATATATGTATATATATATACATATATGTATATATGTATATATGTATATATATATGTATATATGTATATATATATGTATATATGTATATATATATATATATATATGTATATATATATGTATATATGTATATATATACTCTGTTCGTGTGTCCATGTACCACTAGTCTTGTGTTTAGTTTCTTTTTTTTTAACAAATCGTACGGGACAGTGAAAGGTTTTATATTGATAGTAATCATGCACGTAATAACCACTGTGAATTAAACCATCCATATTGCACTTGCAATGCAAGTTTCCCATGTAATAATGAACACGTATTCACATTTAAAATTCAAAAACCATTATAAAAAACATAAATCATTAACTGATACTATATTGAAATGTAGTCTCGATATACAAATAAATAAATCATACGCCGTCTCCCCCCCCCCCCCCTTCCCCGGTCGCCTTCTCCTCCTCCCCCTGCCCCAGGCCCCAGCTGTTGCCGCCTCGTGGCGAACGCGCGGGTAGGCGTGCTCGCTGCCCCATCCTCCTTCCCCGCATCGTCGCCTCGTCCTCCCTCCGCCCTGTCGTCCCCGCCGGCCGCCGCCACCGCCTCCCAGCGCGGCCTCTGGCGCCGCCTGGCCAGCCCTCCCCTGCGCTCCCCTCTCCCTCTCTCTCCAGGTGTTAAATATGTTATTCGAATTTTAGGCATACAATATATTTGGATAAGTTTTCTAGTACGAGTCTTTCCCCGGGTTCTCTGTTGTTCTGTCAGTAGCAAAATTTCCGGTATTTTTTGCAGCGTGCACATATCCAAATATCAGGAGTCAAGCTTTGCATTGTAGCTATTCTGTTCAAGTGAATTCAATTTCACGTTCAAAAGTGCTACATTCACCCGAGGTTGTGTGCCATGAGATTTTCAGATGTTGCTACGCACACACAATTTTGTGTATATGAGGTTTGTACGGAGTTCAAGATACTTTGTTTTATGCACCCAGGCGTTTCAAGTGGTTCCCAACTCCCCCTTTCGTTTTCCACGTGCACGCTTTTCAAACTGCTAAACGGTGCATTTTTACAAAAAGTTTCTATACGAAAGTTGCTTAAATAAACCATATTGATTCATTTTTTTAAAAAAAATAGCTAATACTTAATTAATCACACGCTAATGGACCGCTCCATTTTCCTTGCGGGAGGGATTAGTTTCCATCCTCCTAAAACGAACACAGCCCTGGAGTTCTGATAAATTTACTCTTTACTACCTTAGAGCATCCCCAGGAGATCCTTCATCCGGTCCTCCATCCGATATATGGTGTACGCGAGATGAAAATGGACCTCCAGCAGATACGGCATCCAGTCCGCCAAATATGGACGATGCGCCAAAGCGAGCAGATTTCGGCCAAATATAGCGATTCTCTCTCCTCACGCCATATCTCAATGCCCACATCTCCTGCCCACATTCGGACTTCCGTCGCGACCTCGCCTCCGTCGTCGCCGTTGCTGGCCGCAAGTTGCTGATGCCAAGTCGTCGCAAGCCGCAAGCTGCCGCCGCCTCTTACCAGCCTGTCGACCGCCTGCGCTGCTCGCCGTGGAGTGTGGAGAGGAGGGTGTAGGCATGGAGAGGGAGAGTACCAAATCTAGAAGGAGCCGTGCGGCCGCCGCCTGCCGCCGTTGCCTCGCGCGTTGTCGTCGCCTCCTGCCGTCGCCGTTGGTGGGGGCGAGGACGGAGCGAAGAGGAAGGGCGGCGCGAGATGCAAGACGGCGGGGGCGAGGTCGCGAGGAGCCAAGGAAGCGAGGACGACAGGCCAGCGGTGGTTGGTGGCGCACTCTAGATGCGCCGCTCCGCCGCCGGCGCCTCTGGATGGCGATGCGCCGCTCCCGGCCTCCCTCCCGATCTGTCTGACTTCTCTCTCTGCACTCTCTTCTCTAGGGTTAGCAGCTTGGGTTGGGCCTGCTGGGGACTTGGGGAGGGATTATGGACTATTGATTGGATGGGCCTTTTTAACTTCAGAAATTCCGAGAAATTTTCCGGAATGTTTCCGACCGATTCCGAGTTCTGACGGAAACTGCGATTATCATATTCGATTCCGTTTCCGAGAAATTCCAAAAAATTTCCGACCGGCTGATTCCGTTTCCGAAAATAGGTCCGGAATCCGGAAAAATTCCGTACCGTTTTCACCCCTAGTAAAGAAGAGGAAATAGGAAATAGGAAATAGGAATAGAGTGAAAGGAAAAGAGTAGTAGTAGTAGTAGAGAAGAGGAAATAGGAAATAGGAATAGGGTAAAAGGAAATAGGAAATAGGAATATTTTTTGCTGTGTTTTTATGTTCATTTCATTTTATGGATGATGGTACGAATATATAAAAAAATGTTTCCCTCAATTCAAATATATCAATTAAAAAACTATCCATTAAAAATATATCCGTTAAAATTTACTCGTTTCAAAATATTTTCGCGATAAATAACACCGTTAAAATTAAGTTAGTTGGAAATATACCCTTAAAATACAAATGTAAAGTTAGTTGGAAAGATATTCCTAAAATATAGGATGATGAGATATGGATGATGTAATATGAATGATCTGTTGGAGTTGGAAGGGATATCTTTTTTGGATGATACTCCATATGGACATTTGGAGGACCAAATATAGATGAGCGGCTGAGGATGCTCTTATGTTCTGAAGGCGGTGGTCTCTGAATCCGGCAGAAGTATGCGCATGACGTCATTAGCAGTCTACTTGTACAACCCAAGAACATTGTCTTGTCACTTGTGCAACATCAGATCCTTGAGAAGCAAAGAAGCTCACCCTCAACAAAATAACCTCAAATTTCAAGCAAATGCCGCAAATTTCACTTCATAATCAACTCAGTAATTTCCAATCTGAAGAGTAATTGACATTGACAGTGCAATCAATGACGGGCCTGTTAGCAACCCATATTGAATACAGCTCTTTGTTTGGTGGAGAACATAAGAAGAAGAAAAGAGAGATAAGTTCTATAAGGGTTCTAGAACTACAGGGGGTGGAGGTAGAAGTTGAGTTTGAGAAGGAATTGACAAGCAACCCATTGTAGTACTACAATCACGATTTTCACGTGCGTTGGTTCCGCCCGTCTAGAACCCAGCGTCTGCGAAAGTCACGATTTTTTCGTGCGGGAGAGGCACCCGCACGTGTGGGCGCTTAAGCCACCCACACGGGAAAATAAAAAATCAAAACAAAAAAAACCGTCGCCGCCGCCGCCACTGCCATCGTCATCGCCCGCTTCCCACGCCAGATCCGCCGCCCGCTCCCGTCGCCGACCGAATACACCCTTCCCCTCCGCTGGATCTGCAAGGGGAGGGAGGGGAGGGGAGGGAGTGGCCGCACGCCGTCATCGTCACCCGCCGCTGACGCTGTCGCCTCCGCCTGCGCCCACCACCGGATCCGCCGCCCTCATCCCTCCCCTCCGCCGGATCTGCTAGGGGAGGGAGGGAAGGGGAGGGGAGCCAAAGGGAGAGGGAGGGAGGGGCCACTCGCCACCATCGTCGACCGCCGCCGGATCCACCGCCCCCATGCCTCCCCTCCGCCGGATCTGCAAGGGGAGGGAGGGGCCGCGCGCCGCCGTCGTCGCCCGCTATCGCCCGATTACGCCCACCACCGGATCCGCCGCCCCCATCCCTCCCCTCCGCCGGATCTGCAAGTGGAGGGGAACAGAAGGGAGAGGGACGGAGGGGCCGCTCGCCACCGTCGTCCACTGCCGTCCCCATGCCTCTTCTCCGCCAGATGTGCGAGGGGAAGGAGGGGCCGCGCGCCTTCGTCGTCGCCCGTCGCCATGCTGTCGCCTCCGCCTGCGCCCGCCGGATCCGCCGCCCCCATGCCTCCCATCCGCCGGATCTGCAAGGGGAGGGAGGGGAGCTGAAGGGAGAGGGAGGGAGGGGCCGCCGCGCGCTATCGCCCGGCACCGCCGCTGTCGCTGCTGTGAGGAGAGGAGAGGCCGGGAGGAGAGAAGGAGTGGGAGAGTTAAGGAGTGGGGATGAGGATTATTTTTGCGTGCGGGGCGAGTAAAGAGGCCCGCACGGCATTTTCGTGAGCAGTTGAGTAAAGTGGCCCGCACGGGATAATGTGTTTTCCCGTGCGGGCGACAGCCTGTTGCCAGTCCCCCGATTATCCCATGTGGTGACAATTATGGCCAGCCTAGAAACAAACAGGTCTAGCGTCCAGGAAAATATTTCATGTAGTAGTGTTGGCCTCTAGGTCGCCGCCGCCGCCACCGCCGCCGCCGTCGTCGGTTCTTCTGTTGATCAATGCCCCTCGATGGTTGCTGCAGCTTTCGTTTTGTATTCTCTTGATCCAAGCCTCCACGGGGCATGGGGGAATTTATACAAGACTCGGTGCTGTTGTTGCACTTCTCCCATCACATACACCCAATGAAGCCATGCTACTCTACTCATTCAATTTCAATCTTAAAAAAATAGTAATTAAGAATGTATTAGTACATGAGGATATTGTAGGCTGCGATAAACACATATAGTACACGGATTGGATAAGTTAAAACACTATTCGAAGGTATGAGCGGTGCTCGGGGTTAACTACTTAGCTATGGGAGGGACGGACCGGGTATTGCTTGGGGTATGAAGCGTGATGTAGTTCCAATTGAAAACTAATACCCTTCTTCTAGCATAGTACATCATTCAATAGAATACTTAACAATGAGCCTAGATGGTATCAAGCATTGTGAAAGACTAGATGATGCCCCAGCGCTTTGCTGTGGGATATATGTTAGATATTGGAGAAATGATGGAATGATTTGGATTGAAATATTATAAAATGATTTGAGAATGATGATTTAACATGTGTATGATTAGTTTTAGAATGAAATAAATTGTAGGCATAATTATTATATTCTTGCATGTTAAGCTTTGTGTGCTTAATAGGTTGATGTGGCACGCTTGCATGTAGGTTTTAGGAGTGATAATAAATACTATGCTTGCATGTTGAGCTTTTGGTGTTTAGTGGGCATTAGCTTTATTGAAAGAAGTGATTTGAATAAACAATAGCAAAATAAATGAATCACACCTTATAATCTTCATGGACTATGTACATTGTTGATACCATTACATATCGTGTTTTGTTAATTTGCTTCCAGAGTATATATACTATATCTAAAAGATAGTGGTGGAGGTGACCAATGACATGTGGGTCATGATGTCTGATTACATATCGTGTTTTGTTAATTTGCTTCTAGAGTATATATACTATATCTAAAAGATAGTGGTGGAGGTGACCAATGACATGTGGGTCATGATATCAGAGTACTTAGCTATTTTTTTCCTTACTTGTGTAGAGTAGTTATGTAGTCTGTAACTCGATTGATTAATCTTGTTTCAACCAAGTACTTCCTCCGTTTCATATTATAAGATTTTCTAGTATTGTCCACATTCATATATGTTAATGAATCTAGACATATATACATGTTTAGATTCATTAACATCTATATAAATATTGGCAATGTTAGAAAGTCTTATAATATGAAACGGATGAAGTAGAAACTAATATTTTTTTAACAAGGACATTACTGCTGTCACACACAGGTATTTAGCTAGCGTTGCATATAAAACATAGTTTACAATGATAGTCCCAAAAATTTTGCAGGTTTGCCTTATGGAGGGCAGTCGGGTGTCGTTACTCATTCTAGTTG
Organism: Oryza sativa Japonica Group; assembly: GCF_034140825.1. NCBI lineage: Eukaryota > Viridiplantae > Streptophyta > Magnoliopsida > Poales > Poaceae > Oryza > Oryza sativa. Next base: position 16,762,355 of record NC_089042.1, on the reverse strand, counting down.
CAGCACAGTGTGAGATCGTTTTGTATTCGAACTAGCATGTTTTTTTCCTATTCGATCTAATCTATGTTTGGAACACATGAATTTCTCGTAGAATTTATGGAAACTTTCATTTTAAATAATCCTACTGGACATAACTAATAAGAAATTTTCAACGATCTGATGATGCCATCGTAGTACTAGGCAGAGTAGTTATCATTGATAGGTCACAGGAGTGCTCAATATTTCGACTCTAATATGTTAGACTACCGTTGACAAGATGTAGAGATCAACCGAATGAAGCAGCCATTAAAAAAAGGGAATATGTAAAGCGATTTAAAAGCCTAGGCTTACACTACAATGGAAAAAAAAACATCTCTAAATTCAACTTTCAAGATTCAAATTTGGTCGCGGTTAATAAACCAACAACCAGATAATGAGATCCACAGCAAAACCAAGACAAGTTCGTCAAAGGAGTATAAGTTTGGATTCACTCAACATAGAGCCTTGCCCTTGCTATGGTATATTGTTGATGTGCAAGTGAGCTGCACATTCTCTCAACATCTGGCATAGAAACCACCTTTGCGCAACTACAAATTGCCACTGCCTTTGTATCCTTCACCTAGCTGAAAAGGATATGAAAATAATAGGTTAATCCCCTTCCATAAGATGTTTCTAGTCCACTCCAACTCGGTTTGCACTAAGAATTACCTGGTTTTGACACCATACTTCCCTTAACTCTGTTCTTCGCAAGGGATGCAGACCATCTTGGCGGATGGGGATATAGACTAGTTCCAATAGCTTCATCTTGGATTGTGCGAAAGAAAAGAAGCCAATCCACATCTTGACTATCGAACGAACAAACTGGAGTACCATTTACAGAAGCAATTCCAAGTGGAACCAGGCTTTTGTAAGATGTTTCTTGAGCAAGATATTTCAAAACCTACACAGTTCAAACGATTTTTCAGTCAGTGATGAAGAAGGGTATAAAACACCTTATGTTTTAGTTTAGTAGTGGATAAACTGTCAGTATATCACACATATTACCAAGCTGTCTAGTCAATATCATTCAAACTTTTCAGAAAAAAATTAACCTGTGCTGCCCACTTAGGTAAGGTCATCAAGACTTCAAAAGTGGAAGCTCCAGAAGCCACGGACATTGAAGTCAACGGCTCAGCTGAAGATGGCCCATCCTCGCTAACCGAGACAACACGAACTAACTGGCGGCTCTCAATAAGTTCTTTTTTAATATGCTTCTCCAAAAGCTACATAATGCCATGAAACAACATATGACATTGCAAATATCAAACTGAAGACTAAAAAATGCTCCATAATTACAAAAACAATACCTTATCATCAAAACAGGTCTGTGGACTGCCAGAAAGAAGCAGTGACACATGGGAAGAACTAGATGTTGTGATATCACAACATATTGTAACCATCCCGTCCAACAGAGTTGAATCAACATGAAGAGGAGGAGCAGCGCTGCAAAGAGAAATGTTGTGAGCAGAAACAAGCTAAAAATTTTATAGTAATCGTGCAAGCAACCATGCATAACTGCAAATAAGAATAAGAAGCATAACTTTATAAAAGTTAAAATATGATTACAAAAGGATACAGGTTAAATACTCTACGGCACTTTAGTTTACATTTTACAAGACACACCAATAAAAGCATTTATAATTTATGTTACCATTAAGTTTTGTCTTTAGTCTATAGGAAATGTTACCTCAGTTAACCTTTAAATTATACTAGCAGCAAAATACAAGTTAGCTCACTGAGACAACATCAGTTTGAGCTTTAAATATTTCTGTGGCATAGAAAATTATGATATGATTACTGAAGCAAGGACACAGGCACAAACATAACACACACATGAGCAATAGTATTTAAGATACAACAGGTTGTGAGATATTGAATATGTATTATATAGCAGCGGAAGATACCTGACTCTATCCTGGAGTTTGCACCATCGAAACTGAAAAAAGGAGAGAAGAAAATCAAACATTAACAAGGCCCTACCAACAATTTTACTACTTGCATAATTTTTCTTGTCCAATTTAATAGAAAAAAATGGACAGAGAATATGAAAAGTATGTGCCATATTATCTTGTTCCTAAATTCATGGTACATAAAATTTACATACAATGGTACTAGCAAAATACCATTGTATTGCAAAAATCAACAAATATACAAGTTCCAATTTTAAAATTTGTATATATTTCATGAAAAAACAAATACATTTGCAATCCTACATCAATCAAAAAATAAATCCACAAATCAGAAGATCCTACCAAACAAAATAGGAGGTGGTGGGAAGGCACACCCACCAGTCACCACCACCACTACTAAGTTTTTCGATGTGGGTATGCTGCATAGTCTAAAATGAATATTTACAACTCAGAAAGTGAGACTCCAACTAAACTACATCGAGCTTCATTCCATCACCATACAAGTATGGACTTTAGAACCTAGCCCCGGCCCACCAGCTTGTATAAGGTGCTTAGCAATACTGGCCGGTGGCCACTAGCATGTTACTTATGATGCAGCAGTATTTCTGATTTGTAAGTTAGCATCATGTACTTCATTACTCCAATAACCTAGCACTTCTACAAAATAGGTCTTTGGGGTAATACTCTATTTAGAACTCAGCACTAATTAATTAGACATAGAAAATAAAAGGCAGCAACACATGGTAACTAGAAGAGGATTTGACACATACTTCAATATTGAGAAGAGCATTCAAACCATCCTCTAGTGAGTTCAATAGAGATGAATCCTGTAAAAGAGATGGAAGTACAATCATTGATTTGGAATAAGAAAAATGCCATATTTTAGAAGAAAAATATAGGCATGATCGCTTAAACTTACAAGGGTGCAATGTGCTCCACAAATAAGAAGCTTCAAGTTCACATCTTCATCATATATCTTTATGTCTGGAAAATATTCCGAGGTATCTTCTTCCTCGGCTATTTCGTTTCCAGGAGGGGTGATATATATCCTTGGAGCATCCCCAAGTAGATGAGGCCCAAGCATAAGACGTTGCACCTCATTATTTCTTACACAATACAGTTGAAAAGTAGCATATGCAACCTGAAATGCATCCCATGCATGGCTACAGGAGCTACAAACAGGAATACACAATTATTGGATAAAGAAACAAAACTTAATGGCTTACAATATATTCAACAAATGCAAGACGGATATGATACCTCTGAACAACTGACATCAAGGAATGGCGAAAATGAGATGCTGCATACGATGATAATGAATATCTCCAATACATTATATATGAAATACCCTAGCAATGAAAGAGTGTGAAAATTGCAAATCTGAAATTAGAAATAAGATTCCGAAGTATAATAGCACATTAGGAATTGTATTTTGGGTGGGGGGGGGGAAAGCTTAGTAAAACTACCCAAAAAAAATGTAAATTAGTAATCAGAATGTGGAAAAATGGACAGTGATTGCAGACATTAAAAGCATGTAATTATATAAAATTTCCATCAATAGAACCACACTATGCCAATCAAAACAAGTTATAACACATGCAGTTTAGTAGTAATTGTTTTATGGAAACTAATCTCTATAATACTCCACAAGAAAATGATTTTTTAACCAATAAATAGGGACATTTGGATATCGCATCGCAACAAGCAGATACCCACCTGTGGCAAAAGGAGATTTGCAGCAATAAGCAATCTACAAGCTCAAACGTAAATAAGAAACAGCTAATTGAAAATATCATAAAACAGACTACCTTCGATTGAAGAGATTGAGCAATCTTTTCTCCACTTGGAACTTCCAAATAAACCTGTATTATAGCTTAAAAGGTAATATGAGTAGCTACAAGGAAGAAGACTAAGGAAAAATTGGAAAAAAAAAACTTTCACTAAACTAAACAGGAAAATAGGCAGAGAGGAAGGTTAAAAAGAAATTTAATTGTTAGTAGCTACAAGTCAGACAAATATATCTGGAATATATAAACAAGGTTACAAGAGTTAAAAAAAACAAAAACCAAAATATGTAATTTTAAAGGGCCAATTAGTTAATCTCTAAATTGGCCCTTAAAACACAATCAACCTCAATAACAAAGGGAGCCTGGATGCATGCATTTATGAACTATTCCCTCTGCATAACTATATCGGCCGTGTATTTTTCTCGCATTAAACCAAGAAACCCAATGAGATAGCCTAAATGCCCATATTTATGGCTCCATAAGAGTATTGATGCAATTGTTGCCTGGCTCTAATCCCAGCTGCATGCATGCATGAATTAATCGTATTATCGATCACTCAATTAAAAGATCAATACCGTATGCTAAGAGCAGTGATAACTACATTAGCAAGCACTCTAGCACCCAAATTATACAAATTGGCAAACTTCATCAGCAAACACTAATAACTAAAATGGATCAGTAAACCAAACATGTAAAGAAGCATATTGGCTATATAGACTGCAGCGCTAAAAGAAGCATAGTCCAGGTGCTATTGGGAGCTGAAGCACCAAGCAGCCAAACATCAGTGCTCTAAAAATCGGTGCTAGGCGCCTATTAGCCGCCTGGGATTAGGCATTACATTGTGTACTAGACGGCTAGCCATCCTTAGGTGCTCTTGTGCGATCTAATTTAGTGTTGTACTGTCTAATTTTTATGTAATATGCTTGCTAATTTCCTAGGCGCCAGCCCTGCAGACACTCTAGGGCTATTGTATTGTCTAACATTTGCTAGTTTAAGTTAGACATGATAAAATGTATAGTACATAGAAAATCAGCAGAGTTTAGTGCATACAATGGTAGGAAAAGGCGGACGAATGAGTGAACTAAGTATCTGTGGATCAGATACATCAGCATCGCGCCAGACAAGTGTACCAATTTCTTCTTCGTTGTCAAGCTGCTGACCCCGGAGGTACATGAAGCGGGGTTGCAAAGCACGTTGTGCCTCCAGAAATTCATCAACTGTAGGGTTAATCAGCGTGTGCACCTGCATGCCCAGCTTTCCAAGTTCAGAACTGACAAACAAAATATATGTACTTAAGAGCAAGTTTAATAGTAGATCTAACTACTAGATATAAGCTAATCAAAAAGTAGCATTAGGGCTCACATGTGTAACAGATTAGTTATAAGGTTGTCTCTAATTTTCTTCTCTCTCTTTTTCTCATTTATATAATTAATGCATTTATCGTAGACAGGGGTGGAGCTATCAAAAATATCATTGAGGTCACTCTTCACATACCATGGTGCAAATGCCAATTCTAAGAGTAATTTATTAGTTCCAAGCATATTTAATAATATAATTAGCAAAAATAATTGGTGTCATCAGTAACCATACACTGGATCCGCCCCTGATCTTAGAGCATGTGTATAGCTAACTTTTTATACACAAGAGCTTAACACTTTTTATTCTCCAGGTTATCTCTCCTCCACATAGGTTTATACTAGATGGATTATAGCCTACAATTAAACTTGCTCCTTAACAAAAATAAACAGCAAAAGGATACTTACCTCCAACCTCCCGGACGAGATCAACTCCGGGAATGGGTACGATGGCCGCTGCTGCTGGGACCCAGGCACCGGACAAGGTGGCGCCCGCTGCTTGCCTACCTTCCCACACAGCACTGCAAGCACCGTGCACTTCACCCTTGAGCCGCTAGGGAAATGAGGCATGGTTGAAAACCTGCAAGGGTTTGCACCCATAGCAACAGCAGATCGATCAGACCTCCACAATAGTTCTCCACCCGAAACCAACAAGGAACACAAAAGGAACCGAGCAAATCAAACGAATACCCCAGATCGGATCGAGCAGCGAAAATGGGATCGAGCAGAGAAAATCGGATCGAGCGGATCTAAGCTAACAGGAGACCAAAACCGACTGCCACAACTCGGAATCGGGACTCCTGAGCCGCTAGGACGCCGGTGGAAGCGCTCGATCCATTTGGTGGTGGCGGCGGCGGAGGAGGAGGAAAGGGTGGAGCTGGGATATGGGGGCGAGAATGCAACGGAACCCTAGGTTTCCTCTCGGTCTCGGATCATTTAATAGAGCCAAAAATGAAGGGGAAAACGCCGATTAATCCCCAGAAGCGAAGCAAAAAAGGCAAAATCGTAACGGCAAAAAAAAAAAAAATCGATTGGCCGGGAGGGACGAACCGCTCGAGGCACTGGAGATCGAACGATGCACGGAAACGTGATTTTCCCCAATTCCTCACATTTGCTACGGCTGCTGCTGGCCTGCTGATGCTGATGCTGATGACGACGACGATGATTCATAGCTTGCGGAGAGAAAAACAAAAAACATGTCGGATTAAATTAGCTTTCTCGCAGCAGGATTTGGAAGGAGAATTGGAGAGAAAAATTAAAACCGAATTTGTTCTGTGCTTTTCTGGGCGCATACCTCGATCAGCTTTGATTATCTGCTGCTGCGGCTGCTACTGCTTTTGGGTTTTTTCGGCCGCATCCATTTCGATCGGATCGGATGCGTCGCAGGCCCGGGTGTTGTTGTGTTTGGCTCATGGCATTGGCTCCGGAGGAGGGATTTTGGGAGGAATCGGGATCGCACGGCAGGTCTCCGGGCGGGAGACGTGCGAGCGGAGGCGCCATGTTGGATTGCTTCGAGGGGTGATGGTGCGTCCAGTACTCCAGTTCCTGCATGTTCGTCCGGCTCTTGATATTTCGATGACAAGAGTGCGAATGAACAAATGCGAGCGGAAGGGAGATGGGGATGGTTGATGCGCGGGCGGTCGCGCACCAGCTCGATCAGTTTCCCCCTCTAGTCTTTTCCCTCTCTCTCTATAAGTATATTGATACGTATATACACGTACACATACAAACTTTATACTTCCTCCGTTTCACAATGTAAGTCATTCTAGCATTTCCCACTTCATATTAATATGTTTAGATTCATTAACATCAATATGAATATGTGAAATGCTAGAATGACTTGTATTATGAAACAAAGGAAGTATTTTACTAGAAAAGATACTAGTGCGTTGCAACAGGTGAAGATTATTTTAATCTTGTTATTGTCATACAGTTTAATTGCTGTGAAATTTATTGTAGAAATTCGCCTGGATATATATATATATATATATATATATATATATATATATATATATATATATATATATATATATATATATATATATATATATATTAAAAAAAGCGAACTTATTTCCAAAAGCGAACTTAAAAACGGACTCATACACGGATGATGTACTAAAGTACCGGTAAAAACATCTTCAATTTTTATAATAGTAGAGATGTGTGTATAGATAAAATAAACCGAAAGATACTTATATATTTAAAAACTGAAATAACTGAAACAAAACCGAAAGAAAACTGAAAAAAGAAAAGGAAAAATCGACTCTTCCCACGCGCTCCATGAGAGAGAATCTGACTTAGACCCTGTTTCTTTCCGCTTAAGATTATTATAATCTAGATTATTGAGTTAGATTACTATAAGCTAGATTGTTATAATCTGTAGTAGAATAACCGGTTAGTTGTTTCTTTCCTAGATTATTTGGGTTTGCAAGTCTAAAGAGGGAGTGGGGTGACATGGTGGGTAATTTTTCACCCAATAATCTAGAAAAAGCTCACCTAAATGAGTTTATCATATTATAATAAGCTGGGCTCCAGATTATAATAAGCTACTTCAATAAGTTGTCTGTTTCTTTCAGCTTACTCCCAATAATCTGGATTATAATAATCCCAAGCTGAAAGAAACAGGGCCTTATATGCGAGGGCCGACTAAATAGCTTTTTTCTTTAACTTATTTTGAAACTAGTATGGTGACTCATCGTTATAATTTTTCTCACATAATAGCATTTTTTTCATATTTTATTTTTAAAATATATTAAAATGGTAATAGGATTTTAAATTACTAGCAACATGTATGTGCGTTGCAACGGATGAAACTAATATTAATATAAACAACAAATAAATACTAAAATTAAAATTTAAGTGTCACAACATAACGTTACGGAAGAATTTAATTTTTTGGCTAAATTTCTTATTGGCCACATTTGGACAAAAAAAAATCAAAGTGCAAAAATATTCCTAAATGGTAACTCCGTTGGGCCAAGAAAATAAAGGAAATAATTCCTGCGAGCCTGACCTGAAGGCCTACGAACATTTTAATTGGTCGATCACGGTTGACAGGGGGAGCAGGTTGGTTTTTCTTTGGAGTTCATGTCTAGGGTTTTCCCTGCGAAATTTTTTATATTTTTTTAGATATTTTTATGTTTTAATTTTATTAATAGACCATTCTAAAAAATATTTTTAAATCTGGACCTTTTGGCCCGCACGTGGCCAAATAACTCTGTCACGCCGCGTGCAGCGGGCATGACAATTTTATCCTACCACGCCAGCGAGAGCGGCATGGCCAGATAACACTGTCAAGCCAACGACGCCGGCGTGGCCAAATAACGCTATCACTCCAGCGGGAGCGGCATGTCACGCCCAGAAATTCACTAGTAATTTCCAAACTTATTTGTGCATTAAATCCTCATCCAGAAATCAGCCGAGGTACACAAACTGACAATTTAATATACAGATTCATCAAGTTAACTAAAACGATAAATACTTACATAAGAGGCACTTAGTCCTCACCACGAAGAAAACTGCAGCGGAAAATAAAATCTAGCGAAGCTCCGGCTCCACTCCCACAGGCAGCTCAACTAGGGTATAAGCCAAACATCTTCTCCTTCGTAACTTTTCTTCAACTGAGGTTTGATTGATTATTACAAGGTGAGTACATGGAATACTCCGCAAGCCACACAGCAAATATGCAAGTGCACAAGGATACCAAAGGATGACATAATATAGGGCTCATTTGCAAAAGCAGCATTTAGCAAACATTTAAGAATTGTAAAACAGTAGAGTAATTAATCATCAATATTAATCAACACTGAACAGCACACCCATGCTGCACAGGCCCAACCATCCTGAACAACCATACCCGGCTGTACAGATCTATCTCCAAACCAGGAATAAACCATTCAAAACCAGGAGCTAATCAAATTATTACCAGTTATAGCATCATTTATTATGATGAAAAGTGTGAGACTAATCACGAAAGACATTGTTAGACCTGCCTATAACCGCGGGCACGGCTATTCGAATAGTTTTACTCTGGCCAGAGGTGTACCACTGTACCCACAAGACACGATTCCACACATGTTACCATGCCCTGAAGTACCACCACGCCACTGCAAAGGGGGAAATCGTGACAGTACCCTTCGCACAACACAACTCAAAGCAGTGCACCGTTCCTGGATCATAATCACCCCCTTATAAACACAAGGCATGGACTCCCCAGCGACCCCCGTGGGCTTATCTCCGCCACTTCTCAGTCTGGTGCCCCGCAATGAACCATGCTATACAAAAGATAAAGTTGTTGCCCATACTGGCTTGTGGTTTGCACGGTTAATGTTTCACAACCGAAACTCGTGAACCAGTCCTTAATTGTCATGAGCACGACCAGCAAAACCATGTGCTCACAACCCACATTTATCAAGTTTTAGTTGGCAAATTAATTAATTAACCAATCATGATTAGCCATCGTGAGCTACCATTATCATGTCCATCATTAAGTAGTAGTGAAACATTAGTTATCCCAATAGTGTGCTAATGTTTCTAAGCATGGCTAAGCAATTATATCTAATATATCTAGCTGAACCAATATATAAAGCTCAACTAGTCAAATTGTAACCCAAGGTATCAAAGGACAGAGTAATCAATACAAAGTGGCCATAACAAAGGTATAGTTTCACACCAACCGGTGACATTCGAAAATAGACCTTTCCAAAAAATATTTTCAAAACTGAACCTGGCTGGCGTGGCAGTGTTGTTTGGCCACGCCAGCTACAGTGGCGTGTCAAGCTTTTTATGTCACGCCACGCTCGCTGGCATGGCCAAACAACACTACCACGCCATGAACTCGTGGCGTGGCAAAGTTATTTGGCCACGCTAGGCGGGATGGCATGGCCAAAAGGTTCAGATCCTAAAAATATGTTTTGGGAAGGTCTATTTTTAAAATTAAAAAAATAAAAAGGTTCAAAAAATAAAAAAAAAGTTCCCAGTTTGGCTGGCCGGTTCAGATCTGGGAAATAAATTTTGGATGGGTTTATTTTTAAAATTAAAAATTAAAAAGGTTCATAAAATAAAAAAAATTCTTTCGCTGCCGAGCCAAGGGTGGCGCTCCCATCGTATTGTTGTTTGTCGTTGCCACCACAAGGTGAGAAAAAGGATGCAGCCAGGTTTTTTTCCTGGACGTGATCTTTGGTTCCTGTGAGCCAACCTATCTGATCGTGTTCTCGAGGTTCACAGGCAGGAAGATCCATTGGATTGGTTTGATTTGCAATTTCTGTAACTTTACCTATCAGTCTTACCAAGTATAATATATAAATTAGCTCTGTGTTGCTGTTTGGAAATATTCAGAGAGTTTTTATTGTGTTGGTAGCTATTGGTACCGTGAAAGAGAGGGATAAATCAGGGCGCTTGCTGTAGAGTGCTCATCAGAGATTCACATTCGCGGAGTTCTCTAAGGGTTCAAGTTAGGGATATTAGTGGTCACTTCAAATCTAGAGAAGCTTATAGGGATGTTGAGTTGAAAATAGGGCACCTCTTCCTAGGGCTTTGTTCGGTGAGGTTAGGGGTAATCGAGACCCAGCTCGTTAGAGGTCCCCAATGGAGAGTAGGATTCATATGATCCCATGTCTCCCCTCTTATGCAAATCAATGTATTTCGTGTGATTTCCTGCTTTGTGGTGCTAATATGTGTCCTCTGTGAGGTTGGCAAGTGTTGGGGTTCCTTGAGAATCAAGACTTTGTCTCGTGAGGCAAGAACTCCAGAAGTTTTGGAAAAGAACCACTGAAGTACCGGGCAGACCTCTCTGTCTTCGGTTGATAGCTGCCGAAAAATTTCTGTCCCCCCCCTCTTCTAGGCTACACCTTGGATTTCAGGTGCAGCTTCTGTACATAAGATTATAAGTATTATGGATGGCAATGCAGGAAACAATCAAATTTTTAGGCTGAAGAAGATACTCCGAAGACTGCTTTTAGATGTTCTGGAGCAATTGGCTTATACGAGTGGGTTGTTATGACTTTTTGGGTTAAGACTGCTGGTGCTACATATCAAAGATCTATGAATTATATATTCATGATCTCATCGGCTTGTTGGGTGAATCTATATAGATGATGTGATTGTGACGTCTAAAAGTGTTGATGGACACTTAGCTGATTTATGAAGGGTGTTAGATAGGACAAGGAATTCTAAAAATAACTCCATTTATACGGCTCTTAATCCAATTTTCGCTAGCGAAGGCTAAAGAGGACCACATGGAAAAAAACCGCCCTATATATCAAATAGCTCCGCACCATCTCAACTTTCCCCACATCCCAACTTCACGACTCCTTCTCTTCTCTCAAGCCGCTCCTCCCTCCTCCTCTCACCATACATCTTCACCTGTGGAGCGACAGCGATGGCGACGAGGGCAATGGGAGGCAGATCTGATGGTGGTATGGGAGGAGGCTGGTCGCGGTGGCGCAATAAAGAGTGTGGCGGCGGTGACCCTCCCACTCCCCTCTCCCATATCCAGCCTCCAGGTGCGTGCTCTCGACAATAGCGGCTCCCTCCAGCCTCAACATGCTCTCGGCAACGGCGTCCGTGGTGGCGATGGGGGTCAAATCTGGTGGCAGGATGACCGGAGACCGTTGACGGTGGAAGTAGTAGAAGTGGCACTGACGGTGACTTCCCCACTCCCCTCCCATCCTATCCCTATCCTAGATCTGACCATAGGGAGGCGGCCGCCGGTGGCGGTAGCTCGTCCACGGCGGCTTCAGCAGCCTCCAAGGTCATCGTTGATGACAATGAGTAGTGTTGATGTTTGCATGTTTAAAATGCAGTGAGAAATCAATGTAGTGATCTTGGATGTCAATTTGAATATGGATTGGATTTGAATCTAGCTTTCTAGACGTGGATTTAAAATTTGAAAATGCAACAATGTCTCTAGATGTTGATTTTTTTTTCCCAAAAGGATATCGCTGGCGGTCCTCTTAATTAGTTGTGTCTCCTGCGAAAATTGATTTTGCAGGCGATCTTCTTAAGTGTCTGCAAGCAAAATTCTATTATCGCAAGTGGATTTAAATTTTCATGGGTGATCATATTAAGTGGTCGTAAGCAAAAATCTATTATCGCAACCATGAACAAAAATCTATTGCCGGCTAGTAGTACCGCCAGCGAAAATCGGTTTAGGCCACCATGAAGAACACTCTTTTAAGTAGTGATTAGGAGTTTGTATTAAGGAAGCTCTTCGAGTCATGCATCGAGAGAATTTTAGTCCCGTGAAATTTCCTCCTCACTCGTATCGTAAAACTTCCTCCCTAATTTCATGGAGTCATCAACTGCGTTAGGGGATCGAGCAGAATCAAAAACTGATCGAGATCGATATTATCTTCGTAGACCAAATCACAGTACCGCACGTTACGACGTCCAGGGACCGCGTCAGTTGGCGACGGCGACGTGACGGAGTCGACTCTATCGTCACCGAATTGATCGATGGTGGCCTTCCGGAGGATCCGGATCTCCTACTCCGACCCGGACGCCACCGACTCCGACTCCGACTCGGACTCCGCCGACGCCGGCGACCACGATATCAGCAGCCGAAGCAGCAGGACCAACGCCGCCGCACGCCGGAAGGTGATCGTCATCTCGCTGTCCAGGAAGAAGGGAAGATCGTTATCGCAGTCCGGTCGTCATTATCGTCGTCGTCGTTCCGAAATTCCGGCGGCCGCGGCGAAGGCGGTGGAGGCGGAAGATTGGCCGTCGTCGAGCGACGGGATGCGTCGTGGCGCCGTAGCGGCGGCGAGGTCGGCGTCGGCGGCCGCCAAGAAGGGTTCCCGCGGCGGCGTGTACCAGCGCCAGCCCGGGCGGTGGGCGGTGGACTTCCGGGACAGCCAGCTCAAGGTCCGGCAATGGCTCGGCACGTTCCCCTCCGAGGAGGAGGCCAGGGCCGCCTACGACGCCTTCGAGGTGCAGGTCCGCGCCTCCCTGTCCCGCGGCGGCGCCGGCGCCTCCTCCCCCGCCGTCGCCATCGCGCCGTCACCTGCCCGCGTCAAGATCCAACTACCGGCGCCGCGGCGTGCATCTGGCCGCCGGAAGAAGACGCAGACGACGGCGACGGTGACGACAACGACGACGACGGAATCATTATCGCAAGTGACGGCCTCATCAGCGTCCCCGTCGTCCAAGGAGGCGCCGCCGCCGTCGTCGTCAGCTTCTGCCGCGACGCCGCCGCCGCTGAATCCGCCGCCGTTCGTCGTCGATACATTCCTGGGGGAGGATGACCACCTCGCCGCCGACGAGGATGACCGCTTCGGCTTCGGCCTCGCCGATCTTGGGCACCTCCCGCTGCCGTTCTTGGATGACAACGACATGGACTTCAAGCTCAGCGACAGCGACGATCTCTCCTTCCTCTTCGATATCGGCTTCATGTGACGTACGTGACAAACCCAACACCAACACGTACGTACACTTTTGTTGTGATCGATCGATTCTTCATCGATAGATCGATCTCTGCATGCCAATCCATGCATGATCGAGTTACATATTACATTAATTGTAAATCAACCAGGTAATTCTTCCATTTACCTACAATCAACTGTAAACTGTGTAACATATTATTCATCTCAATCAGTAGTAGTAATAATTAATTCTGCAGTAATTGGAATCATCCTCTGCTGAATTATATTATCTATGGCTGAGTTGACGACGACGACGCGAGCTGTGACGACATATAAGCTAGAAGGAGCCGGGGCACTCGAAGGTGACGTGGCAGCCGTCGACGGGAGTGAGCCGGACGACGTGCCGGACGGCGGTCATGAACGCCGGGAGCCGCGCCGCCGCCTGGCAGACGCACGAGTTGTCCAGCGACATGAGGCGCCGGCAGCACGCCGTGTCGTGGGGGTCCTCCCTGCTCTCGTCGTCGTCGTCCACGTTGCGCCGGTGCCGGTGGCGCCGCCGCCGCCCACGCCCCTCCTCGTCGCCGCCGCCTCCTCCCTGCTCCTCGCCGTCGGCGTCGTAGTAGTAGTCGCCGTCGTCGTCATACTCGTCGCCGCCGCCGCCACCGCCGCCCCGAGACTGGAGCCCGTGCCTGCGGCTCCCGCCGCCGGTGACCGACGTCTCGTTGAGCTTGAGCGGGCGCGGCGGCACGAGCGGCGGCCTCATGACCCCCGGCAAGGTGCGCATGCTGCACGCCTCGTTGGCGAGGTTGAACTGCGACCGGCACAACACCTGGGCGCTCGCCGTCACGGCGAGCAGCGGAAGCAGAAGCAGCGCCATTGTTAGTGCTGATCTCTCCATGCTTGCTTTGTTCTTGTCTTCTTGTCTTTGCTGATGATCCAGTGAGCTACCAGTCATCATATCAAGCGGCTTAAATAGCCACGGATCCTACTAAACTGTCTCGTGATTTAATTTCAAGATGCATGGAAAATGGGGTCAAGGAGAATCAGTGTTTTTTAGTGTGATTTTCAAGATGGATTCGAGGAGAATCAGTGTTGTTTTGTGGATCGCAAATGCTTGTTGGTAGAAGTTAGGAGGAGAGGAAGTTTTCCTATGACATTAGATTGAAATTTCCCATGCTTTTCTTTGGCTGTAATGACGTTTTGAAGAAGATTTAATTCCATCTTGGAAACAAGAACACGAAGGCTAGTTTCGAATGATATTCAGCTTTCAAGGATGGAAGATAAGCATTGCTCGACACGTGAATTATGTAATCAATTGATCAATATAATAGTTAGTAGTTTAGTACCAGGTTAGTTTGCCTTGCTGCTGCATAATGTATCTTTGGAGGTCAAAAGTAGGTAGATTCAGAGACTTAATTTAATTTTGGCGTGGATTAACACCAAATCAAGTAATTGTAAATTCGCTATGGTTCCATTTTTCAAGCATTTTTCAGAGTAGGCATACAAAGAATATGGGAACATTTTCATTTCCCAAGACAATTTTACAATGGTGACAGGAGAAATTTTGTCGTGTGGCACCATACATCTCAATTATGAAGCTTATTTTCTAGTTAGCTTTAGCAAGTTATAGATTTTTTTCACCAAATTGCCATGAAACGCACGACAACACATATTAAAAAAAACTAACATTTGGGCAAAATACTTCACATAATATCACCACTACAGAAATGATTTTTCTGAACGAGATCCTCGTTAGATTGCAGACAGACCATAACAACCCGCACCTGTAAAAATCGAGCAGGCATTTCCGCATACGACTCCTTAATAGGCCCGCAAAAATTCATTTTTGTATGCGGGTCTCTTTAGGGGCCGTATGCTCATTTTGCATGTGGACCCTTAAGAGGTCCGCATAAGAAAATCATTTTTGAATGCGGGTCTCGTAAGGGTCTGCTAAGTCTGATTTGTCTCATCTTCCCTCTCCACTACTTCAAAAAAAAATTTCACAAGCAGCCTTATCTTCTCTTCTCGGTCCTCTCTCTCTCCACCACTTCTCCTCTTCTCCTCTTCCCTCTCCACCACTTCAAAAAATTTTCACAGGCAACCTTATCTTCTCTTCTCGGTCCTCTCTCTCTCTCCACCACTTCTCTTCTTATCCTCTTCCCTCTCCACCACTTCTCAGTCCTCTCTCTATAACCTCCTCCTCTCCTCTCTCTCTCTCTCTCGGCAGCCGACGGTGGGCTTGGCGCCCGCACGACCGGTGGCGGCAGCTACTAACGACGGACGGGCGGTGGTTGGGCGGGTGACAGTGACAGCACTACGGAGGGTTGGTGATGACGGATCCACCGCCCTTGACCTTGGGCGGGGGCGATGGGGCGGGTGACAGCAGGCGCGATGGCGAGCGGCGGCAAAGGCGAGAGGAGCACGATGGCGGGTGGATTGGCGCGTCGACAGGCAGACGAGCGGCAGCGACGGCCGTCCTCCGCCCGGATCCAGTGGCAGCGACAAAAGACGCGCGACAGCAGGCGAGTGGGTGTGTCGGTGGGTGGTAGCGAAGGGCGACAGCGCATGACGACAAGGACTCGAGGTGACGGCGGTGGGCGGCCGGAGCGGGCGTCCGGCACGTGGTGGGATGGCTAGAGTTTTTTTTTTTTTTTTGCCAAAAAATATTCCGCATGTAGTTGGCTTAAGGTTTCGTATGCGAAAATTACCTTTTTGCATGCATATGCGCTAACCACATAGAAAATAGGGATTTTCGCAGACATTTTCTCGCATGCGGGCCAGACAACCGCATAAGAAAATCGATTTTGTCTATTTGGAAAATCATTTTTTAGTAGTGTGTACAAAGTTATTCTTTTATTTTTCTTTCCAGATGATTTTGTGAAAACAGAATTAATTAATTTCTCAAACAGAAGACAACGAAACTGAGAGCTGCAAAATTACCCGTACACCCATGGGCGAGTAAGGAGTCTGGCATGCGCGCGAATTGTCTCGGGTATATGTCGTGGGCGGAAGAACCTAACCGCAACCACTCAAGGCGCGTCCTTGAGGAGGCCGAACTTGTAGGAGTCACGGTCGAGCGGGTTGTGGAGGAAGAGATCGGCGTGCGGGTACTGCGGCGCTAGCACATTCCACGCAATAGACGGTCCGGTGAGCTCGAACCGCTGTGCCGCTCCGACGAGGCAGACCGCTATCCGCCCCTCCACGACATTTGTGCCACCTGCTGCAGCTGCTAGCTTCCTGTGGTCTAACTTGGGCGGTTTCTCGTTGATTTTGACGAGGGAGGAGGAGAGGAGGATGAGGAAGAAGAAGGCCGCGGCCAAGAGGAGGGTGATGGTGAGACCATGGTGATCCCCCTTGTGCACCACTAGCTGGCCATGGTTGGAACTTGGAATGGCAAAAGGCTAGCTAGCTTGATTAATTTGCTTATGTTGACGACGATAACAGTGTTGACCTGTGTATATTAATTTATATGCTGTTGTATTGCTATTTAATTAGATAAAATTACTAAGTAACACTACTGGAGAAACGATCTTCGATCGGTCGGCCAAATTTTACAATAGTCTCGGTTCTCTTATAAACCAGGACTAAACGTCATTATTTAGTCCTGGTTTTTAAGGACAACAGGACTATATGATCTTTAGTGTCGGTTCGCCGGTTGCTAGAGGGTGTCAGGCCGGATCTTTAGTCCACTAAAGATGCTTATAAGCTGCATGTTGGCGAGAGAGCGTGCATGTGGTGGTTCGATCAGAGCTAACCCTTGTGCAATCATGTACGTGTTCATCGTGCTTATTTTCATCGTTCCATGCGTGCAACGCGTTACTCGTGCTTAATTTCTATTATAAATTTAGACTAATCTAGATTTGGTCGGTGGATATTAGTTTTCACTAGAAAAAATACCTGTATGTTGCGATGGGTAAAAATATTTTTAGATTCTTTAGTTTTGGACCAAAAGCTCCCTATACATTTTACTCTTTGCTTTTTGAACAAAAGCTTATTCCCTTTTTTTTTCTTTTCAGTTTCAGCCTAGACCGCCACCTCCTTTGCTTAGACTGCTTCTCTTTGACCTAACCCACAAGTAGAGCTGTAGCTCCAGCTCGTATAGCTGACTGTCGTCTTCAACCTCTGGAAAATGGTGAAAACATCTCATGTTCATATAATGCCAGAACTGATCCTCCCCATCAAATCCGGTCAAATATTTCTAGATTTTCCAAAATTGGTTGATGGCTTTTATACAATCGATCTGCTCTTTCCTTTTTATCAAAATCGAAGCGAATCCGCAAAAATCGGGATAAAAACATTGACTTTTAAATAAAGACTAAATCCGGTGAATTAAAACAGAATTGAAAGGTAAAAATGGGAAAAATGATAAAGGAGTAACGGGGAATCGATTTTTGCAATTAATTGAAAAATAAGGTGACGAAAAAAAAGAGTAAAAAAGCAGCTGATGAAGAAAAACTGAAAAAAAGGAAAAAAAAGGAAAAAGAAGGCGAAAGAGAAGGACAGAAAAAAAAGAGGAAAAACCGGCGAAAAAAGATGGACGGAAGAAAACGGAAAAAATGGAAAAGGAAAAAGGAAAGGAAAAAAGGGTGAAAAAGAAAAAAAAAGAGACGGTCGGATGGAAGAAAACGGAAAAAAGGGAAAAGAAAAAAAGAAAGGAAAACGGCGAAAAAGACAAAAATGGGAAGACGGAGAAAATTTTTTAGCTGAAGCCTTACGTATTTCTGGGCGTGGCTGATGGGCGATCGCTCGCCCCATCCCCTATATATTCCTCTCCCCCTTCCTCCTCCCCTTCTTCTCTTCCTACTACACCATAAATTTAAAAAAAAATAAAAAAAATTAGAAAAATTTATGTATAGAAATACTATATATAAAAAATATTTGAATTCAAATTCAAATTTGAAATGGAAAAATATTTGAATTCAAATTTAAATTTGAAACGGGTATATAAACTTTTTACTTATAAATTTTGGGCCTATAAACTAATATTTGAATTTAAGTTCAAATTTGAATCGGGTATGTAAACTTTTGACTTATAAACTTTGGGTCTATAGACTAGATGTACAGAAATACTATATATAAAAAATATTTGAATTTAAATTCAAATTTGAATCGGATATAATTCAAACTCCAATTTGAATCGGATATAATTCAAATTCAAATTTGAATCGGGTATGTAAACTTTTGACTTATAAACTTTGAGTCTATAAACTTTAGGTGTATAAACTTTAGATGTATAGAAATACTTTATATAAAAAATATTTGAATTCAAATTTAATTTTTTTTGTGGAGATAATTCAAATTTAAATTTGAATCGGATATATAAACTTTTGATTTATAAACTTTGGGTCTGTAAACTTTAGATGTGTAAACTTGAGGTGTACAAACTTCAGGTGTATAAATTTACTAAAATAGGAAAGTAATGCGGTGCAAAAAAAAAAAGAAACCACGTGAAGGAGATGGGGGGCAACCCGATCGCTAGGGCCGATCGATCCCCATCAGGAGTTTCGCGTATTTCTTAATTAGGTACTAGCAAAAGTGTCCGTGCATTGCAACGGAAAGAAAAAACGAGAAAATTTAATTAAAACATATTAAATTCTAATTTGATGAAATATCGCAGCCATCGTTTCACTAACAAAAAGTAATTTGTGAATAAAACTTTTATATACGTGTTCTTAGCGATCAATAAAAAAAATCTCAAAATCAGCTCCAAATTTAAAATTGAAAATTCAAATTTTGGTTGATAAGAAAAAAGCACAAGTGAAAAGATGAGGCCCTATGACTGTAAGCTTTTTAACCATTATTTCTATATTTGCTGAAACTGAATTCTACCCTATTATTTACCAATTGATTTTTACATCCTTATTTCTCATTGATCGGTCAGGATTGTCCCAATCCAACGCCCGACGACGCTCCCACCTCCCTCACCCCCTTCCTCTCTCCGCCCTCCCAGAGACCCGGACTCATCCTCTCTCTCGCGTTCATCCAAAAAATCATGCTGCCCCACCCTCACACCAACTGCACAGCGACGCCTCCTCGCAACCCCTCCGCCCACGCATCGCGCCGCCGTCGATTTCTGCCTCGAGAGCATCGTTGCACGCCGCGTGTCACCAGATCGGCGTCACAGTCGCCGACATCGATCTCGCTCCACTATCGGAGTCACAAACATCGGCAATCAACCCGAGGCTCAGCGGAGTCGGCGATTTCGCTGCTTGCAGTACCCTGATGCACCAGTGCACCACTAGCCACCAATCCACCAGAGGCTCTCTTCATCTCTTTTATGCTAAATGCAACATTTGTGTGCTACCTTGAAAACAGTAGTAACTAATTATGCTAAATGCATCATTATAGAAATAATGATTTTTTATTATACTGGTAGGGATTGCCGATACTTTCCACGAGTAATTCTTTTCGCTTTTTCTTCCGTTCTATTTGGTGTTTTTCAGGGTTTTCTTACCTGTCAGGAATGTCAACAAGCCACGGTGCCCAGGCATATATGCACATGCATAACCAGGTGAGACCAAGGAAGCTATAACCTACATTAGGGATTTTCTTTTTTTGCAATTATACACTTCTTATTATGCCAAACATTTATCAAACTATCGCAAATTGTATATTTGGTATCATTGGTTGTTTTCCGTTTATATGACACATTGTAAACGGAGAGATATGTGGCATATTAAACTTCACATTTATATGGTCTGTTTAATATGCACAGTGGGAAAACATAATAAATTGAGATAATCCATTGTATGCCACTGAGTTTGTCATAGGTCTACAATTTGCCACTGATTTTGTCACGTTCTATAATATGCCATCGATTTTTGCTTAACTTCTACGATTTACCACCGCCATCCGGTTAGTCTCCGTTAGTACTGTACACTTTCATCCAAATGACCAAAATACCCCTGAGACAAAAACTTTCAAATTTTGGATAAAAATTCTGAAATGTCAGACTTTAAGTTTTTGGACAAATTTTGAATGTTTACAATCTTATGTTTATAATATGGTATTTCGGAATTTTTGTCCACATTTTGGAAGTTTTATCCTAGGGGTATTTTGGTCATTTGGACAAAATTGTACAGTACTAACGGAGACTAACTGGACGGCGATGGTAAATCATATAAGTTAAGTAAAAGTCGATGGTATATTATAGAACGTGACAAAGTCAGTGGCAAATCGTAGAGCTATGACAAACTCAGTGGCATATAATGGATTGTCTCTAATAAATTTGCAATTATATGTGTGGGAACGAGCCTCCCACGTGCACTGTTACTAGTTGTTACTCCCTCTGTCCTAAGCTACTTTGATCAATAATATCTATAAAAATAAGATGTTTTAAATAATAAGATTTGCATATTATGATAGTTTGTTTAATTATAAATATAGTAACGTCAATTTTACATGATTGACTTTTTTTTATTTTTTATTATTAATAGTCAAAGTTAAAAATGTTTGACTTACTATTATGCTAAAAATGCTTACATTTTGAGATGGAGAGTATGTACGAACCACAGTAATCGAGTATTCATGGTCTATGTGGTATAGCTAACTCATGTCACAAATATATATTAGAGCAGTGGCAACGTGATATACGTATGCAGATATATATGGTCATTACTTGGAAGCTTTGCTTGAGATTATATTACAAACCAAAAGCCTTACAAAAGAGAGTTCCGCATGCAAACAACGTGCATGCTAATCTTGATGGAGACTATCTAGTGAAGTACTAGCTTCAGGCAACTCATCGACCCAGCACGGTGTGTATGGAAATGCCTGGCTTATGTATTCATGTTGGGCGAAGTGGTTATAGTGTTTTGGGTATAAGTTACCCAAATGTTGAAGCTTTGAGCTATTCAAATGATAGGCCAATCCTTTCCTTGATATAGAATTCAGAAAGATGACCTCTTTATAAGGATGAAATCCAAGCAACTCAAGGTAGTCGCCATCATCGTGCTCTTCACAGTTACCTTGATTTTCTACAATATTATCATCATCGGAATACCATTCAAAGTTATTTTCCGCCGGTGCATCATCATTTGGAGAATGAAAATGAGAGGGATCATAGTTCCCATTGTATAACTCCCACTCTCCTGGAAACTTTTGACTATAAAGATGGTAGTTAACATCTTGTAAGATCTACGGTCCGTGATCTTGTTTACTATTATTCAGGCGTAGTAGCATGGGCTTAAGGTTGTTTTGGTGCTTCAATACCCACTTAAACTGACCACATGATTTATTGAGGATCCAAATTAAAAGGCAACAGTCCAGCATATGAAGTGATGCGAGGTACACTCCTTTCTCTGATTTTCCTATGTAAATATATGGTGGTTGTTTGCTCTTGTAAATTTTGGGATGCTTGATTACTTGATAGGTCGTCCCATCAGACATGATACCCTACGAAGAACAAAATAAACATAAGAATTTATATTAACAAATATGAAAACGGAATACAAGTTGAAACTAAATAAAAATATTAACGCTAAAGTTAACATCATGACAAAATACGAGTTCACGTAGAGTGCTCCTCGCCAATAGACAGTACCACACTGCTCCGGCCGGCACAGCCTCTGAGCGCTAGCCACGGTTCCGGCTGCATCCCCTTCTCTAGAGAATGATCTCTCCTCCCATCGCCCTGTCGCCGATGAGAAGACATGGAGGACGAGCGGCGATGGTGGCCATTCTGATTTCTTCAAGACGGGATCCATCGTTTTTACGTTGTACCATCCGACGTCAACAAATTGGATGTTAAAAACCTCATAGTGCGGCGATAAGGTAGTGTCGAAGACGATGAATTCTTTGTCAAAGAACCCAGATTCCAGCTTGGCGAAGGTGCGGGGCAATGGTGGCAAGCGCGCCCACCTTCGAGTGGCCGGGTTTACCACAAGGAGAGAGAAAAGCAAAAGGAGGCCGTTGCAGTGGTCCCCGATGTCGGGGCTTTGTTCTTCGGGTGGCAGGAAGTCGAGCATGCCCCTTACGGTTGTCGGTGACGAAGATGGACGAGAGAAGAACTCCGGGAACGTGAGGGCGTTGAAGTGGATGAAAATGCCGGCGAGCGACAGCGGGAGGGCGTAGCAGCCGGCGGGAGTCGATGGCGGAGCGCCAGTCCGTGCAGACGCAGCGCGACGCAGCGAGGCTTCGCGGGGGCAAGCGGCGGAGGATCTCGGCGAGCACGTCCTCCGGTAGCTCCACCTCGCGATCGTCGTCGCCTCCCGCTGCCGGCGGCGGCTCTTCCATGATCTCCATCGAGGTACGTATTGGTGGAAGGAACGGGCGGCAACTACTGCGGGTTAATTTCCCGTTTTCTTTCTCTCTGATCTGTCTTTTCTTGGTCGCACAGATTGTGCATTGCATGGTCGACTAGATAGGCTCTGTGTACAGGCTGAACTGGACACCGATCCGGATTGGATTGGAATGATCGTGTACGTGTACAGCTCCATCGGAAATAGCGACAGTGTTTTGTTCGTACGTATGACGAGTACTGCTACCTCTCACCTTAATTTGACTTTACATATAACGGTTGACCATTCGTTTTAGTCAAAACCCAAATATAAATATGTAGGAGTATAGTACAAGGGCTAATACTACAAATGGTTTCTCAAATACTCAAATGTTGTGGTTATTGCAATTTTCTTGTATTGATTGAAGTGGGTTGGAGCGGTTGCTTGTTGGAAAACGCCTGCCGAGTGGGCAGCGCAAGCGCAAGGAGGAGGAGAGAGAGAGCCGGCAAGACCTCATCCTGGCTGCGTTGTTTGCGGGAGAGTGATTGGCATGATGAATCACACGAAGAAAGCTAGTAAGCAGCAGTACAAGATATTTAATAATTTGATCCTTCCCAAGTCGGGCTCCCATTATTTAATATATCTTAGCCCGCTTATGGTCCCATATATCTGTTTACATCTAAATTTGGCACCTAAAAATAAAATAGGAAAAATTGTCAAAGTTTGAAAGTCCGCCGGTTTTCTTCTAAGAGGGTTGGTCTGACCGCCGTATGTCGGCCGGTCAGACCGCTGCTAGTAGACTAGTCAGACCGACAGTGTGTAGTCAGTCTTACCGGTAGAATCCGAGTCCAGTTCTGTTTTTGTCGGGACTCGAGTTTCCTTGCTCGGAAAGACATATTTTGGGTTTCCATTGGTTTTTAGCCCGAGTTGGACGTGGAGGAGAGCCTGTAGAGGGCAAGACCAACCCCTATATAAGAGACAAGTCCGGTTCATTGTAAAAAGACAATCAACCATCAATCAATCGAATCGTTCTTTTACTTTTGCTTCTAATTCTAGTTTAGTTTGTCCATCTTTGTTGATTTGCGCTGTAAATCATCCGCCGTCGCTGCGAGAGTGCGACACATCTTTGTAGGTTTATCCTGAAAACCTTCCGTTTTGCCCACGAGACGGGTAGTTATCTATCGTTCTATCTAGATCGGCTCCGGTAGCCAGTTTAGTTTATCAAAACCCATCTTGATTTAGCTTTTGCTAGATTGAGGTGGTTGGCGACTCTAGGATCACCGCAAAGCTTTAGGTGCTGTGATCGTGCTTATCAAATTGTCAAAAAAGTTACCAACAATATCATCCTCACACGTGTTAGTTAAAGTAAATTGGAAACTAAAAAGTGTCCAATTATTGAATTTCTCCGTGTTTCACATAGCTCGAACAAACAAAAAATATCTACAATGATTACTTTTTTAATATATAACGCCATTGAATTTTTAAGATACGTCTAATCATTCATCTTATTAAAAAAATATAATTATTATTTATTTTATTGTGATTTGATTTATCATCAAATGTTCTTGAAGCATAACTTAAATATTTTTATATTTACACAAACATTTTGAATAAGATAAATGTTTAAATGTTTGTAAAAAAGTCAACGACGCCATATATTAAAAAACGGGGGTAGTATAAGGGGTGTTCCGTACTACTGTGGTTACCGGACCCGGGTAATTTTTAATACTTGGATGTTTTAGCTTATATTAACTATATTGTATTAGTTAAAAATTAAAGTATTATATGTGTTATGACAGGTTAAGGACCCTGGATAATTTCCGTTCTAGGTTTGCCACTGTGTAGTACTCCCTCCGTCCTAAAATATAAGAAGTTTTGGTTGGATAGAACACATCCTAGTATGATAAATCTAGACTGACAATCTATCTAAATCTGCCATGTGTCCCATCGATTCAAAACTATTTATATTTTAGGATGGAGAGAGAGAGAGCATGTAGTGAGAGGATAGGAGATCATGAAGGATATCACAAGATCATGCCGCTAGACACCGTAGACCTGTGCTGGGCCTTGCCCATGGATGGGCCTACTCTACAATCCGGCCCACTCGAGCCAGCCCTATTAGTCTGCCTGGGTTGCACGAGCCTAGGCTGGGTGGTAAGGGCTTTTACATGTTTGGAGGTGTGCTAGGCCGGACTGCCTCGTTCTAGAGTGGTGGAAATTGATGAGTTCACATAACTGAAAAGGTAAGTTCCTCTAAAAAAAGTAAAAAAATAGACTGAAGAGTTGGTCATGCATTGTTTGATTAATTAATATTATTTTCTCTGGTTCTTACTCTCTCTGCTTTATATTAGAAGACGCTTTAAAAAAATTTTAGTCAAACTTTTTTTTACGTTCTACTAAATTTATATTTAAAACATAGCAATATTTTCAATATAAAGCAAGCGCACTATTAAAATATATTTAATGTTAGATTTAATAAACTAATTTAGAATTTTAGATGTTGCTAAAATTTTCTATAAACTTAAATAAATTTAAAGGTTTGACAATGAGAAAAATTAAAGTGTTTTATAAGTGAAAAGGAGGGAGTACAACTTAGTGGTGTAATATTTTTAATGGCAACCATATTTAACATCCTCAAATTTTAAACTAAAATTTGACTGCATCATGCTGGCTTTTGATTAAATTTGTTTGGTTTAAAAATCTATTTGATTCTTAAATTGGTTCAAGTATTTATTTCTTAGAGCCCTACTAATTTACCCTAATAATTCCCTTTATTCCAAACCCTAGTGAATTTGAGCAAATTCTCTCAAATTTCAAACCATAGATTATTTTCTTAGTTCATCGAAGATTTGCTATACTTCAAACCCTAGTGAAACTCTTTCAAATTCATAGATTAAATTCATTCTTTTTATAGGAAATATTCAAAAATTCTGAAATTCACTGTTCATCGCACACAAGGTGCTCGATGAAATGTCTAGCCCAACTAGAGCAGCCCAACTCCTACCCAATCTTGTGCAAAGTCTAGATTTGGTCCTAGGGGACCACAACCCACTCAAAACCGTGGCTTTCTTTGCCTCATCCTCCCCTTCACGCGCACCGCCCGAGCATCCGACTTAGCCACGCGCCGTGTCGCCGCGCGTCGGCCTCAGGGCCGCTTGCGCGTGCCTGACCGCCTTGGCGCACCGTCGCCCGTCCGACGCCCTCAGCCCACCGCCGCCGCACCAATCTTGACGACGACAAAGCCGGGACGACGACCGCCGCAAGAAATCGCCGCTCGACGCCGTGCGCGCCCGTCCAAAGCTGCCGCCGAGTACGATTTCGCTTCTACCCAGGGTGAATCGCGCCAATTCTTGCCGCACGGTTAGATTGAAGATAGACGGTGGTATCTCCTCTCACAATTCAAACCATTCACCCCTGAGCCAGCCGTTTTCACCCTCGCCGCCGCCGCGCGTCGCGCCCGGATTAGCGCCCTCACGTCGCCAGCTGATTCCAACCGCGGTCAAGTCAATACTTCATCGGTAAGTATTCGAACGTGGCCTCCCGCCACTCAAATCGATCTTTCCCGCCCTCTCTCAGCCTTTGCCACCTTTGCCTCATCCAAATCCCAAGCTCATCCATGGCGATGACGGTGTCCGAGCTCATCCGCTCCTCCTAGCCCTATAAATAGGACCCCAATCCCTTCCTTGTCCATCATCCATCATCAACAATCAAAGCCCTACAACCCCGAAGCTCTGCTTCGCCAATCCACCCCATCAACCACCATCCCTCGTCGGTCGAACACCTTGTGCGCGATCGACTCCACCCCTCTCCATCCATCCTCCGCCCTAAATATCCCTTAGAACACCTTATATCAACCATGTTCTAGCATAGTAAGCCCTAACCGAAGCTCTGCGTCGAGTTTTACCTCGCCGCACCAACCCGAGCACCGCCGCCCCCGCGCTGCTCTGTTCTTCACCGCCGCGAAGTTTTTCTGGCCGCAATCCGTCGTTTCAACCGATCTCGGTGAGTTTTTCCGTTTCAACCATCTACATACTACCTAGATTCCATTTTAGCAATCCCTTTGCACTACCATGCTCCCCTCTAAGCTGCCGATGT
This sequence comes from Oryza sativa Japonica Group, assembly GCF_034140825.1. NCBI lineage: Eukaryota > Viridiplantae > Streptophyta > Magnoliopsida > Poales > Poaceae > Oryza > Oryza sativa. The sequence continues at coordinate 16,735,612 of NC_089042.1, read as the reverse complement.
GAGCACGGCCGCCGCCTATGGAGGCGCTCGTCGGCAACTATTCTCCGCACCTTGCCAAAGGTCGGCAAGCTGCCGGAATCCCTCTAGACACCTCGTAGATGCTCTAGAACCCCCTCCCCTAGCCATGTCTAACTCATATCACCTTGATCACCATTACAGCCTAACCGTACCACCGCCGCCCTAGTCGCCAACCCATCCACATACCAAATTAGCTCCTCCGCCGCCGATCGCCGTCGCCGGAGATACCTAGCTCCCTCCCCTCTTCGGCCGCAACCACTTTCCCCCTCCATCGCCGCCGTAATCCCAAACCCTAGCACCGCCGGCTGCATTTGGGGAAACGGCCGAAGGTAGAAGAAGAGAAGAGAGAGAGAGAGAGAGACTGACAGGTGGGACCCGCACACAGTGCCATTTCACTTTTATTTGATTTTTAAACTTTAGAAGCTCATATCTTTTAAAATATAGATCCAATTCCAATGAAACTTGGACCAATATTCTTCTAAAATCATTCTCTATCTTTTGAGCCCCTTTTTGCTATTTTTGCATTTTATTTTATTTTCTCTATTTTTCATATTTTTGGATTTCATTTGAATTCCTTTTAAATTTGAATTTTACATATGTCTAACCCTAGGTCTTGAGGATTCTTCTGACTCAATAGATAATATCCATCAATCTCAGGACATCGAGCAAGGCAAGTTACCATATACCTTTTGATCATTCAAGCCTATATTTTATAAATTATTTACTTATAGCCTTCTATTCAATATTCTATTTTCTATGCATAAATCAATCATAGAAACCCAGATAATTTAGTATTGCTTATTTTGCTTACAATCTGGTTAAAATACCCTATACTTAGATTGGGACAGTACGTAAGATTTGGCTGATTTCCGGGTGGCTAGTACTGTCTCAATCAATATAAGTTTTACCAGATACTTATGTTGAACGAACGAGTACGACCGCAGTTTCTAGAATAGGGACAGACCTAGTTATTATGTTAATTAGCAATATGGCACCTCTGTATAGTGGTTCTTATTTTTAAGTCCTCGTGCAGGAGGCAACTATAGCCGCGAAGGGAAACTTTAACCATTACCATGTACAGGTAAATGGTTTGTGATACTCGAGTATAAACTATATGGTATATTTCTAAACCCTGATCGAGATGACGTGGTGTCATACGATCAGTTCCCCTTAAATACCTTGGGAACGCCAGAACTCCTCTTGCTGCTGTTAACATTACATTCAGAGCATATGAGGATATGAGTTCATGGAACAGGTGCCACAATTGTTAATGACTTAATACTGGACCATGACTAAAGCCGATGATTATCAGCAAGTCATGGACTGCGGGTAAAGCGTACATCTGCTACAGTAGAATATCTTTGAAACTATTCGAATAGCCGTACTCATGGAGTTGAGTACTGGGACTCATATGGTACCCTGGTTAGAAATCTAAAGTTTATATGTTTTATAAATTCTTGCTATAACTTTTCCAGATTGTCTAGTACTGCTTTTTGCAAAGAACCCTATTATATGTCAATGCATAACATATTCCCATGATAACTTGCTGAGTATTGTAAATACTCACCCTTGCTCTTATAACCCCTTTTTCAGATCTGGGTCAAGAGGAGGACCCTTATGACTATTACTACGAACATCCCGATAACTTAGAGAATCCCTAAAGGTTATACCTCACTAGTCAGAATGTATAGAAACTTCTGTTGTGTATTAATTAGTTAGGTGAGTACCTATTATTGTAAAACCCTTAGTATTGTAAGACTTTTTAACATATGCAATGAAGAACCGGTTATATTGTATGTATCAATATTTACTGATCCAGGGATTGATTCATTAATCTCAGTCGGATTCAAGTTATTAGTTTTGGGCTCCGACACCATATGTGCCTTTTTCCTCTATAATTATTCCATCGCAACACAGGGCTTCTCAGGTCTCAGCTACACTGGTGGAGAAACTGTTTGTAGTCTCGGTTGGTAACCCCCTTTAGTCCCGGTTGTCCAACCGGGACTACGAATCCGGGACTAAAGATAACTATCTTTAGTCCCAGGTGAAATAACCGGGACTAAAGATCGATATTTATTCCCGGTTCGTGTTACCAACCGGGACTAAAGATTGATCAGCCACGTGGCCGGCCAAACCATCTTTAGTCCCGGTTTGTGTTACCAACCAGGACTAAAGATCGGTGCACCATTTTTTTTTATTTGCAAGGCCCTGTTTGCTGCATGGTTGATTATATATATATATACATATATATGCATAATATATAGGCATATATATATATATACATATGTTACAATACATATATATGCATAATATATAGGCATATATATATATATATATATATATATATATATATATATATATATATATATATATATATATATATATATATATATATATATATATATATATATATGTGTGTGTGTGTGTGTGTGTGTGTGTGTGTGTATGTATAAATCATATATTACACAGACATATGTATAATTTAAAGCACTTAACATTTTATGTGCATATATATATGTTACCAAAATATATATTAACACAAAAGTAAATGTGTACATATATAAATATATATATACATGCATATATAGTACAATTCATTTGCTCGGTAGCTATAGCTACGACTTTGACGCCGGTGTTATGTCAGAAGAGGAAGGACCGACGTTATGAATTGTCGATCCGTCGTAGTAGAATTCACCGTCGAGATTAAGGACTTCTTCGTTGATGAATCCCATCAGTTGTTCTTGAACAGCCGTGATAAAATCCTTGTGTGGGAGATTATCCCTCATGTGAATACGCTATCGTTCGAAAAATAATGACGTATGAATATATGAAATTAATAAACAACTTAACAAATCGATACGCAATGAAATTTTGAATGGTTTATGTATACGTACATCGAGCTCTCGTGTTGTGCATATTTGGTTTGATAGGCAGTGGGCATACTCGCATACGTAGTAGCCGCATAAGTTAGTTCCCTGGTCCTGCTTTGCACACTACATGAGAAACGATGAGAGATTTAATATACTCTTTATATTAACTGTAATTAGAGATTCAATCCAATATAATTTTGGATCATGCATGTACTCACTGGAAAATCAAACCTCCGTCCAAGTTTTTCTTTCCAAGTCCCGCGGACCAATTGACGGAACCGATCCCAAGCCCTACATATGCAGTTGCAAGCTATGATTAATTAATTATTACTTGAGATCAACATAATAGCAATAGATTCCCCGCGACTTTGGAATAGATGGCATTATATTACCTGTCTATCAGTTTGAAGACCTTATCAAAAATCTTCTCCTCTTTATTCATTGAGTCGTACACAGTGACTCTGCATGCGTCCAAGTCGAAGAATAACAGGACCCAGTGGAATCTGGAATATGCGTGAGAAGAGATATATATGATCAAAAATGTACATGCTATATGTATGGGAACAAAATTTGTTCGAACGACAATAAAAACTCACTCTGTGTTGTACGGCAGTAGTATGTACGTCTTGAAATGTTGCTGCGTTAGGAGATGGACGAGATTGTCCTCTGTGTCTTTCTCGTACTTGTCGATCATTTCGGTGTTGATTTTCCGAGGGTCGATGAACCCAGTATCGTAGACCCTCCGCCGTCGGGCCCTTTGAATCTCCATTCTACAACGATGAAAGGAAAGTATTATTGCTTACATATATGCCAGGAGCTAATTATTGAACGAAACAAATCGAACTCAAAGATACTCACAAAATCCATGCGCTCAGAAGAGAGACGTCGAGGGCGTCCAACTGGTACAGATCGAAGAGATCCTTGAAATGGATCCAGAGAACATCTTCTCCTTGCAAGAAGTCGGGGTTTCTGATCCTCGCTCCGAACATCTCTCTACCCTTGGCACTCATTTCCATGTACCATTCATGGAATTTGTACATCTGTGTCGGTAGGGACTGCAGCTGTTTAGGTTTGACAAGCGGTTTACCGAGTTCAAACTTGTATGCCACTTCCGCCTTCGGGATTGGTGCTCCTCCAACCAACTGATCCACAGTTAGACCGGTGTCTGAAATGAATTCCGTTATGCCAAAATCTTCGCCGGTCACCAACGGCTCGACCTCTTGGTTTGGTTGTTCTCCAAGCTGAGGGACTGGTTTGGACTTCTTGTGATAGGCTCTCTGAAGTGTTCGGTCATAGTCCGATATCTGTAACGCCTCCTTGTTTGTTGTGGACATTCCCTTGAAGAAGTTCTTCACGCTCGGGTCAATAGGTATCTTCTTTTCAGGACTCCAAGGCTTGAGTTGCCTCTTCACCTCTCCTGCCACATAAGCATCAAGCTCCTCTTGACTGCAATCGTACGGTGGCTCCTTGTCTTTGGTGGCGTCAACTTTCGCCTTCTTTGTTGCCCTTGTGCGGGCAAGCAGTGGAGCTTGGCGAGACCTTGTCTTGGGAGGTGCAGGCGAACACGGTGGAGGCGGAGGAGCTAGAGGAGCCGGAGGAGATGGTGCAGCAGGAGGTGGCGGAGGAGCCGGAGGAGATGGTGCACGAGACGCCGCTTGTCGCCCAGGAAGGATGATGTACTGCTTGCGCCATAGTATGATGGCGTGGCTTGTGTCTCGTAGATGCGTCTCACCGTCTCCTCCTGGGTAGTCCAACTCGAGGTCCTCGTACGCGGCTTCCACCAACTCAACTTCGACACTCGAGTATCCTGCTAGAATCGGCCTGTAGTGGTAAGTCCCGGAAGGGTCCGTTGGGATGGCCATTCCTGACGCCACCTTCACGTGATGAGAGGTTATCTATTAGTAATCAACCTAAGCAGCAACTTGCGGAATGTACAAGTCAAAAATCATCAAACTATGAGCATACCTTGATTGATAAGTTCTTGAAGGGAATATGCAGCTCACATGGTGTCCGCTGCGTGATCTCATCAACGGGGCAGGTGGTTTCGTCCTGGGTTTGCATGGCGTCCATGCTCTGTGATCCGACCTGCCCCGTTGAGACGCAGCTGCTACGATTGCCTGATGGGCTGACCATTGCAGGATGAATGTACGGCTGGGGATCCTGGGACCGATGTGCGGCCATACGTTCATCCACCTTCCTTGCCACCTCCTCTTGCATGCTGAGCTCGTAGCTCGATACCCTGTACTCAAGATCTGCAATCTTCGCCTCGGTATCTCTCTTGCTCCTCATCCGACTCCTGTACGTGTGGATGTCCTCCTTAAATCCAATCTTCCAGGGAATCACACATTTCCCTCGTGTTCGTCCTGGATGCTCGGGAGTCTGTAGGGCGAGTAACAGCTCATCCTTCTCTCTGTCTGGTCGGAATGTGCCCTGACAAGAGGCTACCACTGCGTCCGTTAGTCGACTGGCGGCCTCGTGTATCTGATCGCTAAAGACAAGGGAGCCATCAACTAGATTAAGCGTTCCACCGTGAGCATAGTACCAGAACTTCGATCGATCCGGCCATTTAGTGGTGGCCGGTTCGATACCCCTCTCAATCAAACTTGCCTCCATCTCCTCCCACTTCGGCATTGCGACGCTATATCCGCCTGACCCCAAGTGGTGATGGTACTTCTTCTTGGCGGCATTTTCTTTGTTTCTGGCCATCATCGCTTGCCCTTGTCGCCCTGTCTTGTAAGCAACAAACTCATCCCAATGATCCCTTAGCTTTGGGAATACGTCGAAGTTCGGTGTTAGTCCCTTCAGGATGTATTTCTTGTAGAGATCTCCCTTGAAGCTCTGGAACTGTTCCGCCATTTTCTTCAGAGTCCACTGTTTCACTATGTTCTCCGTACCCGCGGGTAGCGTGAACGTCTCAAGCATTGTGGTCCACAGCATCTCTTTCTCTGAGTCCGGGACAAAGCTGTCATTATCCCTGCGTGCCCTTGTTCTGTGCCAGTACACCGTGCTGACAGGCACGTTGTCCCTCACAACCCAACCGCTGTGGCGTACAAAATTCTTGGCTGCTTCTGCCGAGGCACTAGGTCGGCCGTCTTCGTCCACCTCAGTTATGATGTGCCGACCCTCTATCTTCTTCGCGGCACCTCGTTGTCCGAGTGCCCTCTTCTGTCCAGCGGAGGGATGACTTCCACTAGCCTCCTCCTCATCGTTCCCCTCCTCGCTCCCCTCCGCATCCCTCTCCACGTTCCCCTCCTCGTTCAAGTACTGGTTTGGATCCTCGTTCCCCTCTTCTTCGTTCCAGTACTGGCTGCTTCTCTCTGCGATTGTATCGTATAGTATCTGTTCCTCATCGCGATCAGCCATCTGTGCATACAAAAAATACTTGTTAGGTATATAGGATGTATTTGCTAACCGTAATATTAAAACTCTACTAATCTTATATTAAATCTCTAATAATCTTATATTAAATCGCTACTAATTTCATATTAAAATTGTAATAATCATATATATATGCTAAGTATAACAATCTTATATTAAATCACTGCTAATCTTATATTAAATCTCTACTAATCTCATATTAAATCGCTACTAATATTATATTAAAATTGTAATAATCATATATATATGCTAAGTCTAAGAATCTTATATTAAATCTCTAACAATCTTATATTAAATCTCTAATAATCTTATATTAAAATTGTAATAATCATATATGCTAAGTCTAACAATCTTATATTAAATCGCTACTAATCTCATATTAAAATTGTAATAATCATATATATATGCTAAGTATAACAATCTTATATTAAATCGCTACTAATCTTATATTAAATCTCTACTAATCTCATATTAAATCGCTACTAATATTATATTAAAATTGTAATAATCATATATATATGCTACTTCTAAGAATCTTATATTAAATCTCTAACAATCTTATATTAAATCTCTAATAATCTTATATTAAAATTGTAATAATCATATATGCTAAGTCTAACAATCTTATATTAAATCGCTACTAATCTCATATTAAAATTGTAATAATCATATATATATGCTAAGTATAACAATCTTATATTAAATCGCTACTAATCTTATATTAAATCTCTACTAATCTCATATTAAATCGCTACTAATCTTATATTAAAATTGTAATAGTCACATATATATAATAAGTCTAACAATAATATATTAAATCTCTAACAATCATATATGCTAAGTGTTACAAACTTATATTAAATCGATAACAATCTTATATTAAAATTGTAATAATCATATATGCTAAGTCTAACAATCTTATATTAAATATCTAACAATCACTTCTTTACATCATTTGCCTGCGCGAATTCCTTCGATGGCTAGCTACCACTTCGGCTTGAGGGACGACGACGATGTCTTCTCTGCAACATTATCAGGAAAATGTATTAGTCTAAACGGGCCAAGTTACATATATAATCATATATGTATTACCAGTAAATCGTATTAGTATAAACGCGTTCGTTCTCACACTTTTAGTACAAGTGCATACACGTTCGTAAGCGTTTCGTGCACGTTCGTTCGCGTTCCGTAATCGTTTCGTTCACGTTCGTTCGCGTTCATTAACGTTTCGTGCATGTTCGTTCGCGTTCATTAACGTTTCGTTACGTTCGTTCGCGTTTCGTTACGCTCGTTCGCGTTCGTTAACGTTTCGTTCACGTTCGTTCGCGTTCGTTAACGTTTCGTGCACGTTCGTTCGCGTTCGTTAACGTTTCGTTACGTTCGTTCGCGTTCGGTCACGTTTCAATCACGTTCGTTAACGGTCGGCAATGTTGGGCGCGCGCGGCAGTAGCGTGGCGGCGCGGCGGTGGCGTCGGGGCGCCGTGGGCCGGCCCGGCGGCGTGCGGGCGTGGCGGCGGCGTCGGGGCCCGGCGGCGTGGGGGCGCGGCAGCGGCGCGCGGCGGCCGCGGCGTGGCGAGCTCGAGGCGGTGGTGGCGGAGTGGCAGTGGCGACGGCGTGGCATCGCGGCGGCGTGGCGAGCTCGAGGCGGGGGCGGCGGAGTGGCAGTGGCGGTGGCGCCGTCGGCGGCGGCGGCCGCGTCGAAGTCGGTCGTTGGCCGTGGAGAGAGAGATATATCGAGATCGAGATCGAGAGAGAGAGAGGCAGCGGTGGCTCTCACCCAAGAGATGCGGCGGCGGAGTCTGCGGCGGAGGCGGCGAGGACCGCCAAGCGACGGCGAGAGACGACGGCGGTGTCAGCGCGGGGTTGCCCTAGGCACGGTGGCAGCGAAGGAGAAGCCGAGATCGAAAAACGTCTAAGTGTTGGTGGAGAAGACGAGGGCGCACCGGGAATATATACCCCCGGATCTTTAGTCCCAGTTGGTGAGACCAATCGTTGATGGTTACGAACAGCAGCGCTCGTAGGTTAAACTCCTTCTGTTTGTCCTCATCCCACACGGGGACACCTTCCTTCTTCCACAACAGTTTAAGATCTTCGACCAGTGGTCTTAGGTACACATCGATGTCGTTACCAGGTTGCTTGGGGCCTTGAATTATAATCGGCATCATTATGTACTTCCTCTTCATGCATAGCCACGGGGGGAGGTTGTAGATACACATCATAACGGACCAAGTGCTATGGCCGCTGCTCATCTCTCCAAAAGGATTCATGCCATCCGTACTTAAACCAAACCGTATGTTTCGTGCGTCCTTTCCAAAGTCTTTAAATTTTCTGTCGATGTTTCGCCAGTGCGAACCATCGGCGGGGTGTCTCAGCATCCCGTCCTATTGACGCTCTTCAGCGTGCCATCGCATCATTCTAGCATTCCCCTTGTTCCTGAACAAACGCCTTAGCCGTGGTATTATAGGGAAATACAACATCACCTTAACAGGAATTCTTTTCTTCGTTAGCTGCCCGTCAACTTCTCCTGGATCATCTCGTCTAATCTTGTATCGTAGTGCTTTGCAAATGGGGCATGCTTCTAGGTTCTCGTACTCCTCACCGCGATACAGGATACAATCATTCGGACATGCGTGAATCTTCTGAACTTCCAGTCCTAGAGGGCAGACTATCTTCTTAGCCTCGTACGTTGTCTCGGGCAATTTGTTTACCTCCGGAAGAATGTTCTTGACGAGTTTCAATAAATCGCCAAATGCCTTGTCACTAACACCATTTTTTGCCTTCCATTGCAAGAACTCCAGAGTGGTATCCAACTTTTTGTGCCCCTGCTCGCAACCTGGGTACAACGACGTTCTGTGGTCCTCTAACATCTTGTCCAATTTATGGGCCCCCTTTTCACTTTCACAATCCTCCTTGGCGTCCTGCAACATCTAACCAAGATCATCCGCAACGTTGTTACCATCAGCATCCCTTTCCTCCTCACCCGTTTTATTTCCTTCAAATCCAGCGTACTGAGCAAAGTCCGGAATATTGTCGTCTTCCACTTCATCTTCTTCCATTTCAACACCTTGCTCTCCGTGGGATGTCCAACAATTATAGCTTGGCATGAACCCCGACTCAAACAAGTGGAAATGAATAGTCCTGGATGCAGAATACTCCTTCCGATTCTTACACTTATTGCATGGACAACAAATAAAACCCTTTTGCCTGTTAGCTTCAGCCACTCTCAAAAAATAATGCACACCATCAATAAACTCTTTGGACCGACGGTCAGCATACATCCATTGCCGATCCATCTACATGATATGAAAAAAAATCGTACACACATAATTATTCGTACAATAATGACAGTCATACAATAATTATAAAATAATTACAAACTCTTTCAACAGTCACACAATAATGACATATCATTATTCATACAAAAATTATGAAATATTACACTGAATAATTATATATTTACTATTTATAAAGTTTTAAACTAATATTAATGTGTTGTACTTATTTTAATTTTTCATTTTACTTTGTTTTCTATTATTCAAGATTAACTTTCACTATATTTTCCTTCTCAGCTATTTTATAAAACCTTCTTTAGCAAATAAACTAAATTTCTATATATTCTTTCTTCTCCACACAAATTTTCTCTCTCATCAACTAACAACAAAATTTTGGAGACAAAAAAGTGTGCAAAACATAGCTCCAAATGTAATATGAAAAAAAAACATTGGAGGATAAAGTTGCTAACCTTTTAGGCACCTCCGATTTGTATATAATCACCAAAATAAATTCACTAGAAATTTTGGCATGACCTCCCCTCTTTTTTGAAGAAATTTTGAAGCTTGCTCGGGCTGGAGGAGGAAGAAGACATATATATAGGGGTGGGACTTTAGTCCCGGTTGGTGTTATGAACCGGGGCTAAAGATCGCCGGGATCTTTAGTCCCGGTTAGTAACACCAACCGGGACTAAAGTTACAATCTTTAGTCCCCGTTGGTGTTACCAACCGGGACTAAAGATACCGGGGGGGGGCCTGACAGGTCCTGACAGCATTTGAACCGGGACTAAAGATGATCAAATATCAAATATGCCCGTTACCCTTTTTGTTGCAACTGGGACTATTGTGGAATTAGCCCGACCGACGAAAGATGGTTTCTCCACCAGTGCTAGTATATACGAGCTACCAGTATTGCATTAATTAATAGGGAAGACGTATGTGACCCTCTATTTTTTTTTCATAATAACTAACTTGACCAGTAGATATTGCTACAAAATGCACTCATCAAGGTTAAGAAAAGATAAGAGCCAAACAACCTAAGATTAGAGAAAAAAAAACAGCTCCCTCAATATGAACATATTTATTATTTGAGTAAAAGCATAACAACACTAGCTATCTAAACCGATAGCAATTAGGATTAATTTGTTCGGACTCCAGATAGCAATGATCAATTAGCATGATCCCAGGGTACAAGGTTTGTGTTGTTCTGCCAGCTGAAGTGATCATCAGCAGCCATGCCCGAATTCCAGCTGTACAAAGCAGAATCTGGAACAGTTGATGCAGGTTCTAGAGTGCTGATGTTATTGGTCACCATTTCAGCAGTTGAGGTTGTTGCAGTTCCCAAGCTGTCAACATACATGGCATTCTGAGATGCAGAGCTGATCATGCTTTCCTGGCTCATCTCACTTGGCTCCCATCCTGAATTCTCCATCAATCCCTCTGCTTGATTGATATAGCCTGCAAATAATAAGGTCCAAGGAATCAATGCATGCTTTTTTGAAATTAAAAATAAAGCTGACAAAGTCAGGGAGCTACAGCAATTTCATTACTTGGCATGCCTGAAGAAATCATGGGCTTTTCATCATGAAATGGAATTAAGCTTTTATCAACAAGTGCCATCTCATTCTGCACTTCCTCCATCTGATCCCACTGTTGGTATGCTTGGCTGACCAATTGCTTGATTTGGACCTGCAATTGAGATCAAAGCAAATTTAAGGTAATCTTAAGAAATTAGTAAGACAATCAAATTTCATTGACCATACAGGGATTAATTAATTTGGTGGAATGAAGGAAGTTACCATTTGGTGTGGAAGCAGTTCATGCAAAGAGCACATCCGACCGCCGAATCTCACTGCTAAGATCTCTCCTACGGGGTTGAATTTAATCTCACAACCTTCAGATTTGAAAACATAGCATTTCCCTCCCATGTCACATGATTTTGCTTGCTTCAATGTCGCGCTCCACTGCCGATCTGACATGCCAACAAGCTGAACAGTGTGTGCACAACAGAACAAATTAAAGCAGAAATAATTTGTATTATACAAATTATGAACTATAATCCCCCAAAGTGTTTGAACAAAATTGAAACAGGAGAACCTACACTTTTAAGCTTGTTGGGATTCATGGTGTTAAGCTTCAAGAAGTCCTGGACGTTCTTGATCCCCTCGGCCTCCAATCTCTTGTCGATTGGCCCATCTTTGCCTATGTTCCTCAGCCTCCAGACGTTGTCCGTCAGCAAAGGAGGGAAATGCTTCTTGTACACTGCAGGTAAAAGGAACTCTGTGATTAATAATTTGTTCCTTCTATTGTTGTACTTAATATGATCTGTTCATCGAACTTACATTCGCCTCGATGATCTTTGACTGTGAAGCTCTCACTCACTGCCTCTTGGATCCTCAATCCGCAACTGTCTGTCAGCATGACAACGCGCACACCGATTCTGAACTTCCTGCTCCTGATCCAGCTTGAATTGTCAGTGAATGATACATCATCAATCACTGCAACTCCATGGTTGCTCATGGTCACACTGACTGTACCCACTAGCAATGGCCTCCTCCCTTCCCGAGCCTTGACGATCGCGGTGCTGAATTGATCATCAGTCCACCTAGCGCCGTCTTCATCGTATCGGAAATCGCCATCTAGGACAAGTACTTCCAGTTTTATTGCTGAATATCCTAGGTGAGTGTTTGATGGTGTTACAATGAGGTTGGTCCTTGTGTCAACAAGCTGGATTTCTATTGGATTGTTGTCGATGTCGACGAGCTTGTTGTTGGTGAAGATTGGTAGCTTGAGCTGCTTGGTGAAGACAAGCTTCAATGGAGGTGAGACCCCTACATCTTGGATTTGTAATGGAAGAGATCTGATAGAGATGGTTTTATTGTCAGATTATGTGTTGAATATGTTTAACAAGTACTATTTCCATGCGTATTGCTCAAAACTTGTTTTTGTACATCCAAATTTGCAGAATAAAAACGTTTGCCATTTGTTTCAGTAATCTTACAAGGTTTCATTATACTAACCTCTGGCCTTGTGCTATATATATGCATCTTGTTTTAATTCAAAACCTCGCAATTAATTTTCAGAGATAGAGAGAGATTGAGAAATTTTATTTCACCATACCTATGTGGTAAGTCATGACCATACTGGGGAAATATGTTCCGAATTTCCTCACGCACCTAAGAAGGTAAAAAAGAAAAATCATCCAAAAGAAAAAGGGTTAAATGAATGTTCATATATGTGCACTAAAAACTGAAAAGCATAATGAAATTCACACATACAAGAGAAGGAAATGGTATACAACTACAAGAAGAACAAATAGTCATTCATATGTGTGGATGCATAACAGGTAATGTAAGTTTTATTGATTCTAGACAAATTTATTAAAATTCGCTTTCTCTACAATCCACAGAAAGTGAATAACTTAATTTGAATCCAACGTCTCACACATGAAAAATAATCATTAATTATTTCTCCATTGAAAATGACTAATAAATCGAGGCCTAATACATGGGAAAGGGAATTGCTAAAAAATTATCGCGAATTCAAATGTGACTATAGTATACTTGTACTGTATAGCATAGTTGTAGTGTATAGATGAATTAATATTAACTTACCACCCTACGAATGACCGGTTCCAGGTTAAGAACAATTTGTTGAATTGTTTCCGCTGCCACTGCCCTTCTCACCACCCTGCAGAAAGAGCACACAACTATCACACACCCAGTTCGCTTCAAGTAATTATTGAATTTGTTCGAAGTTCCAGTTGAACTAAATTAAAATAAGCATGCATAATATGCAAATATAATAGATACAATACTGTTCATATCTCTACATATCCAGAGTGATCAAGAGATCGAGATTATGATTTATATATCTCAATGGACAGGAGAAGAAGCATGGAACTGAATCTTGCCAATAAACCGTAATCAAATTTGACGAGGCTTGCAAAGTGATCGATCGATCAACATGAAAATTTGACGAGGAAAAAATTGAAGAGAAATGAGTTGAACTAACGATCTGAAGGAGAGCACAGGGCGGAGACGCCTGGCGCCATGGCGTCGCTGCTGATGTTCCTCGGCCGAACCGCTGCTCCCATCCTGATCATCGTCGTCGACCTCCTCCTCTACCCGTGGCCTTCGCACCGACATCGATCGATCTTCAGAACCAAGAAGTAAAATCGATCATCTGCTTGCAGGGCGTACGTGCAAGAACAATATTTTCAGAAATAGTTACACGAGCAGTAATATGTAACTAATGACTGAAAATAAGCTCGATTGCTAATTAACTAGACGAATATTTATACACACAATAATTAAGATGAGATAAAAATGAACGCAACTGAAAGTACCTGTCTGCCGAACTGAACAATTAATCAAACTATATGGCTAGCTAGCTAATTAAGCTTAGCCATAATTGCACACTAACTATATAATATGCTCGAGAGAAACGGTTTGTTGGTAGCAGTATATATAGGCCATGGAGATAGAGGGCCCTGGTCATTTCCTAGGAATTGTAACAGAGGAAGTGAAGAAGTTGCTGCAAGTTTTCTCCTGCAGTCGACAGAAAGACTGTGGATGGATGAGAGACAGGAGAATGTTCCGGGGAGGCCGCAGGAAGGTAGCTGGAAGCTATGCCTCGCCGTCGCATATGCATCCCAATTTCTCGCGTACTACTAGTAGTAGTAGCCTGCATGTGCGGCTCGCGAGAGGAAGTAGCTGCAGCTTTTGCAGCAGTTATATTTACCATTTACGTTATATATACTCCTTGGTTCTACTCCATTTTTATAACACCAAATTAGTTTCATTAAAAACTATAATTGAATATATTTTCATAATATATTTATTTTAAGTTGAAAAGGTTGCTATTTTTTTCTACAAGATTAGTCAAACTTGGAACAGGTTAATTTTGAAAAAAAATCAAAACGACTTTTAACTTGAACTGGAGAGAGCAGAATATAAGCTTTTTTACTTATGAATCTGAATATGTCTATATTCTTTGTAAAAATTACTACTCCCTCCATCTCTAAATGTTTCACGCCGTTGACTTTTTTTAAACATGTTTGACTGTTCGTCTTATTCAAAAAGTTTAAGTAATTATTAATTCTTTTTTCTATCATTTGATTCATTATTAAATATATTTTTATGTATACATATGGTTTTACATATTTCACAAAAGTTTTTGAATAAGACGAATGGTCAAACATATTTAACAAAGTTAACGGTGTTAAACATTTAGGGAATGAGGGAGTATATATTTTGGGATAGAGGTAGCATATCCATTCCATTATAAGTTTTTTTATTTATTTAGCAAACACTAAGATTAAAAAAATCATTTCAGTCATCTAAATGGTTAATTTTTTTATAAAAAAGAGTAAATTTAAGCATACCTAGGTTTTATGGTCAAAATTGCAAAAAAGAAATCATAGGTATTATTACATGAGCCACTTAACCCCAAATATTATGGTTTGAAAGTTTTACAAAATGCCACCTTAAGCATTTTGAGCACAAAATTAATATATAAAATTTTTAATGGTGAAGTTCTTTACTAAGGTTGATAGTTTAATTCTTTCCTATTTTCAAAATTTTGTTTAAAATATGCTGACATTTATCAAGATTTTAATTAAGGTGGGGTTTTATACAACATTGAGACATTATGTGTCATACATCATATAAGCATTGGTTTTCTACAACTTTAACCATAAAAACACGAGATTTTCCGAAATTTTTTAGTTAAAAGAAAATAGAATTGCTTAAATTCCTCCTTGCCAGCACCTGATTGGCGCAAATTGTATGTATTTTGATGCATGCATTGTAAGAACCTGTGGCATATAAATGTCTATATCGTGGTATGAATTCCCAATTTTATATGTCTACAACGACAAAACTTTACTTTGGGTATGTATTTTGTAGACAACGAAACTTTCTTCGGCTGAGTTCTTATCCCAATTTTTCCAACTCACATCTCTCGTTTTCAGCACGCACGCTTTTCAAGCTGCTAAATGATGTGTTTTTTTGCAAAAATTTCTATACGAAAGTTATTTTAAAAAACCATATTAATCATTTTTAAAAAATAAGTTAGTTAATACATAATTAATCGTGCAATAACGTGTGCTCTGTTTTGCATGCCGGGGTGCCGAACACAGCCTTTGAAACTTTTTATTACCAAATTAAATACTCCATATAGCAATGACGACTGGGAGCGGGATGCATGGTATAAGCACTAATCAGTCAAGAAAGGTGCTGGCAGAAACGCGTTACTAGCTAGTACGTGTGAGTCCGGCCAGGAGCATGGATGCAGCTTCTTGGGCATGACGGAGCAAATACGTATACGTGTAGCATGGATGCGACCGAGCGTGAAGACTCGGTCGGTCGGTCCGCCGTGTTCATGTTACATGCGGCGACGGTTTCATGACTAGACCACGACCACCACAGACGACGGCATGGTCGTAGGTTAACTTCCAGGGCCCTTCTGTCAAACTAACCACTCTGGGACGAGATATACGTAGTGCAAAACCTAGGCAACATACTAGTATAGTAGTAGTGGTGTAGTAGGAGTACTACTGTACGCACTTCCACGAACATTCTGGCCTTTCTCGGTCACATTTGGATTTTGGAGATAGGGCCTTTTTAATCCCTGGCAAGTTTTTTCCTCCTATCATATCGACTGTTTGGACACATGTATAAAATATTAAATATAGACAAACAAAAAAACTAATTACACAGATTGCGTGTAAATTGCGAGACTAATCTTTTAGGTCTAATTGCTCCATGATTTAATAATGTTGTGCTACAGTTAATATTTGCTAATGACGGATTAATTAGGCTTAATAAATTTATCTCACAGTTTACAGGCGGAATCTGTAATTTGTTTTGTTAATAGACTATGTTTAATACTTCAAATGTGTGTCCGTATATCCGCTGTGGCATGGTAAAAATGTTCACCCCTGAATCTAAACACAGCCATAATGCCAATATCATTAACGTGATGTATCAATCTTAGCTAGGTTGAATAATATCATAGATAAACAAAAATAATATATAGCTTAAGTTTTCCTTCGAGAAAAGCAATAGCAGAAGTTCGCCGAGAGCTGACAAAATTCTAGATCGGTATGCGTGTTATCCTATGGAAATGTAAATATACTCAAATTAAGTTGAATAGAAAAGTTACATTAAAGTTCGAATTTTGATTTAAAAAAACTACTTCTTCACATACTCCCGGCCCTTATCTCCACTAATCACAATAGTCTCTTATTTAATTTCTCAATTTACTTTTCCACCTCAACCAATCACAATCATCTCTCATTAATTTCACTTTTTTTTATATCCATAAAAATCTCCGTGCAAGTTGAAACTATTCGTGTACAAATTTAATTAGGTAGCTAATAAATAAGAAAAAGACTTTCTCCATTTCAAATTACTCACCATTTGTTGTAGGTTTATCATAAATAAAATATGTGAACATTAATTTTTGAAAATTCGTGTAGTTTAACAGCATATCAATTATATACTAAGAAAATATTTCTAGTGGTGAATCTATAAATAAAAATATAAATCTTATGATATTAAATCTATATAGAAATTGGTATTTACATATTAAAATATTTAACTTACGACAAACCTAGAATGGACGATAAGTAATTGGAAATGAAAGGTAGGAAATAGTGTTTTTTTTTAATTTCTGCTTAACCTTCTTTCAATCGTGGTCGCTTCGAACGGTTAATTTTATCAGATATGCAATTTCGTTGTTATTAACCAGCTAGTTGACAGGCGACTGGACGGACCGACGAAGAACGCCGCATGGTCAGTATCTACCGACCAAAGCTAAGCTTCCACCACTTTTCTGCATTCCTCAATCTCTAACGAAAGCAACTACTGGTACTAGCGTTTTTTTCTACATCTCAAAAGTTACACTTTGGCATGACATCTCCTTAATTTGGAGAGACTTGAGTAGACCACGCCACCATTTAAATTAAAGTGCGTTGATCGCCGGTCAACTAAACAGTGTATGAGTATGACATCAGACAGCGACTGTTAATTGATTAGCAAACAAAATACATCAAATCGAGCAAGCATTCAGGTATACTTACTACTCTAAATCTATTATAAGTTACATCCACCTAAAATCCCTTACAATTTAAAATAAAGGGAGTACCTGACGTTCATGTTCCTAGTTTTCATCAGCGAATGATGGCATGATCAAATCCTAGCCACGGCCCCACCCACCCTGATAGAAAGATTTGTTCTTTTAAGAGCAGGTACAATAGCAAGCTATAAGCCAGCTGCAAACATATTTTAAGAAGATAAATAAGGAGAGAGAAGAGCAGCGGGATACAGATTTGTAGCCAGGTGTAGCACGGGCTCCAAGACGTAATGTGTGTATGACAGGTGGGACCAGATATTAATAGTGTAATATGTAACTATTGTATGAATGAGCTATTAGATTGGCTATATATGAATTGGAGCTATTAGTTGGCTATACTATTAAACTTTCTCTTAGACCTGAAACAACTAGAATTACATATGTTAATTTATTTCGAGACAGGTCAACACATGTTAATTTGAACTTGTGGAACCATACAGTAATAAATCTCCTACAAGATTTTGCAACTGATTTTGATCGATACCGTTCCGTCCCAAGCTAGCCAGTAGCAATATCAGTTCAGCTGTTTTTCATGTGCCCGATCCTCTACTTTAGCCCTAACTTAATGCAGCTTGACTTTGTACCGGCAGTCAAGGTCAAGGTCAAGTATATATGTAGATAGAGCTAATTTAAGTCTACAAGTAGAAAAGAAGAACCAAATTAACAAATCTCCCTCTCTTTCTCGGTTAGCAGACCAAAAGAAACTGAACGTACAAAAGTTCCATTCTTCTATCTTTTTTTTTAAAAAAAAAGTAAAGTAAAACCCATGACAAAAGCTCCATTTTTATTTTAAAAAATTTATCAAATCCCATGCTTTATGGTAAAAAATTAAAAAAATCGCATGTATTATAGCTTGTAATACATATAATTGCATGTTTTAGTTTTGTGGTTCAAGTGTTACATCAGTCTTGTTGAAATCTCAATTAATTTTAGTGTGTCGGAAACAATACTAGGTTTTGAAGTAGTGAAGAGTTAAAATAAATAACCTAATAAAGAAATCAAAAATATATTTTACACTCAATACTCTAAAATTTTAAGTAAATATAACTTCAAAACTCCTGTCACCAGAAGTTCAGAATACCTGAACTTTGCTAAATAAAAATATGTTCTATAATCCAGGCCAGGATGGGCCGGGATGGATAGAAGCATGCCCGTATGGGCTGGAAATTGCAATAGGAATAAGTTCACTTTAGGTCCCTTAATTTGTCAGCTAGTCTAAATTTCGTCCCTGTTTCGCAATACCAGATATGGCACGTCCCGCAACTCTCAAAACAGTATAAATAAGGATCTAAGGCAGTTTGGATGGCGGTTTCGGCTGACGTGACACTTATGTGGTGTTGATATGGCACTTCAAGCAAAAAGAAACCGTTGGACCCACGTATCATCCGGTTAAAAATAAAAACAATACAGTGGGACCCACGCTATCAACCCATATCTTTCCCTTTTATCACTCTTCCTCCTCTCTCATCCTACCCAACCGTGCGCCCAAACCCGCGTGCGCTCTTTGGAGCGTCGGAGGCGACAGTGGCACGCCCCTGGGGTGCGCCTGACCGGCCATCGCCGTCGCGCTCTTCGGCGTTGGGTTCCTCCTCCTTGACCCGCTCCTCGACAGCATCCACTCCCGTGACGCGCTCATATCCTGGTGACAGTGACTCGTCCATCCTTCATCCACACTCCTTGTCCACGCAGTACATGGAGGAACCGAGCGAGTTTGTACACTAACCGTCACCGGTGGTGAACGAGTAGAGGTTGCTTGTGGCAAACGCACCCTTGGCAGCCCATCCAAGCGTCATCTCTGCGGACAACATCGCAAAGAAGGGCACGGACACCACATATGTGTCCCTCCAGTAGATGTCGGGGTCGTAGTTGAGCGCGCGGGCACGGATGCGACCAGTAGAGGTCAAGGAGGCCTTAGTTGGGTGCGCGAGCGAGTTTCTCAACGTAGACCCTGAGGCCACGATCGGCAATTTGCTGCTGTGGGAAGAGGAGCAGCAGGGAGGTGGGGCGCAGGAGGAAGAAGAAGAGGGAGCGGAGGAGCATGGTGGGGACGGGGAGGCACGCCATGGCCGTCTTCCAAATCTCGCTCTGCTTGCTTCAGATGGAAGGAGCCACCATGGTCTCGCTCATTCTGTTTGCTTCACCTACTCTCTCCCGCTGCTCCCCTTTTTCACTTCCACGACCATTCTCCTGGGGCTTTCCATCATGAAGTTGGATGTGGACAAGAGCGGCGACAACGCGGGGGCAGCTGGTCTTCTGTTGCTTCTAGTGGCGCCCGCTGTGTCCGTCATAGGTATACTGCTTTGGCTCGCGCGTGCGCGGTCAAACCTCGAGCCCGCCTGTCCTCACCCTCAGCTTCCTCTCCCCACGCCCGACCATCTTCGTCTCGAGGCATGTCGTCCCCCACCGTGCGCTCGTCCGGTGCAACACCGCGTTTGCCAGCCGGCCGCCTGCCATTGTGCCTTTCTGCGTGCTCACTACTAGCCAGTGCACCGTCAGCTCCACACCGTGTCCCAACATGTGGGTTACTCACTAACACGTGGGTCCCACTTTTTATCTAACTTGAAGTGCCCTGTCAGCGCCACGTAAGTGCTATGTCAGCCAAAACCGTCGTTCAAACTATGTTGAGACCTTATTTGTATTGGTTTTGGAAGCTGAGGAGACATGTTTTATCTAGTATTGCGAAGTTCAGACTCGGCGACAACTTGAGGTACCTGAAATGAACTTATTCCATTGCAATATACGGGCTGAACACGGACAGATGGGCCCAGAAAAAAAAATATCCCACACTCCAAACGGACATCCGCCTCTCATTCTCCGTCTCCTCTCCCCAACTCCTCGCCTCGCCATGGCGCCACCTCCCCTGCACCTCTTCTCCCCGTCCCCGCGGCCGCCGTCGCCGACCCCGCCGCCGTGGCTCCACGGCCCGCATGTCCCCTCGACGTCCGTCTCCCCGCCGGACCCCGCCACCGAGGCCCCTCCGGCTCCGAAGCAGCACCGTGGGCCCAGACCGGCGCCAAGAAACCCCGGCTCCGCCAAGCCCCTCACCGCCGGCGTCCCCGGCGGCCGCACCCGCCGCGCGGTCCTCGGAATCATCCGCAAGGTCCGCTCCCTCGAGCTCTCCGACCCGCGCACACCCAGCCCCAATGGTGGTGGTGGTAGTAGTAGCAGTAGCACCGCGACCGCGCGCGTCCCCTTCCACCTCCCGATACATCCGCCGCCGCCGGAGCGGGAGGAGGAGGAGGAGAAGAAGGGGATTCGCAGGGCGGTGCCGTGGGCCGCGGCGAGGGACGAGGAGACCAAGGTGGTGCTGCGGCGGGAGAAGAAGACGCGGGTGCCGACGCGCGCGGAGACGGAGCTGGAGGCCGGCGAGCTGGAGCGGCTGCGGCGGGCGGCGCGGGGGAAGGAGCGGTGGGCGCGGGCCAAGAAGGCCGGGATCACCGACGAGGTGGTGGAGGAGGTGCGGGGGCAGTGGGCGAAGGGCCAGGAGCTCGCCGGCGTGAGGATCGTGGAGCCGCTCCGGCGATGCATGGACCGGGCAAGGGAGATTCTTGAGGTGATTGCTTCACATTGCTATCTGCTGCTACTTGATTTCCTGGACGATGAGCTTCTTGTTGTGGTGATGCAAAAGCATTTGTTGCATCTTTGTGAAACTTTGGAGTTCATCTTTAGCTTCATGTACAGCAATGTAGCTAAGTAACTTAGTTTCGAAAATGGAAAGGGGGACGATCTTGTCTCTCTTTCTTCAAAAAAAAATGTAGAGCAATGTAGCTAGGGTGGGTTCATTTTTGGCATCATGAACCACAATTCTGCTAGGAAGTTGCAAATGTGACCAGCATTTTCTGGCAGATAAAATGATTGAATTGATGCAGGTGGTGCTACACCCGTTGGTGGACTGCTGGTGCTTGATTCAAGATTTTTATTGGCTGAAATTGTTAGGTTGGCTTAGCTGATGAATTATGTTTGGCTTAGTTAAACTATGGTTAAACAGAGAAACTATTTTAACGACACCCTCTTTACCTTGAATTATTTAAGTCCAAATCATTATTATCAATTCAAAACCTTTGATATTTATTTTTTTAATTCTCTTTTCATTAGATTAAAACAGGAGGCTTAGTTGTTTGGACAAGAGGGGGCATACATTTTGTGTACAGAGGAAGCAGTTACCTAGAAAACGCAAAGCGGCATCGTGACTTTGTTAATTATAATGAGGAACTTTCCCCAGTAACATCTAACAATCCTACATCCCAAGGGAAATATTGGAGTAAAGATGAAACTTTAACCAATGATAATGATGAAGCTGATGATAAGGACGACAAACCTATCAAGGGAACACTATATGAAAGAGAAGTCAACAGACTACTGGACAGTTTGGGCCCTCGATTTATCGATTGGTGGTGGAACACACCATTGCCTGTTGATGCTGATCTCCTTCCTGAGGTTGTCCCTGACTTCAAGACTCCATTTAGACAATGCCCTCCTGGTGTGAGACCAGCACTAGCAGATGAGGAGCTGACCTACCTGCGGAAGCATGCACGGCCTTTGCCAACACATTTTGTCCTAGGTGAGTTTGCTATTAGTCCCCATATTCTGCACTTGTCAGTCACTTTATTGATAGTTTCAAATGAATATGCTTTATAGGATGATTTAAGTGTTGATTGTCACTACTATCTATTGTAACATCTTATGCACACATAACCTATTTCCTTAAAGTTCCACAAGCATTATTGTATATTCATAAGTAACCCATCATAAGATGTTTATATATGTAGCCCAACTATAATCTTGACTAATTTCTGGCAGGTAGAAATACAAAACTGCAGGGTTTGGCTGCTGCTATACTAAAGCTTTGGGAAAAGAGCCTTATAGCGAAGGTTGCAGTGAAAGTGGGTATCCAAAATACCAATCATGAACAGATGGCCAGAAATCTTAAGGTGTGTATTGTTCTCATGAAATATATTAGAGTCATTAGGATTTCTTTGATATCCATATGTTCAATCTTCATCTGTGACACTGAATCTTCTCAGTGCAGCGTCTTACAGGAGGAACTGTCATATTGAGGAACAAGGATTATATTATTATATATAGAGGCAAAGATTTTCTTCCCGGTGGCGTTGCTGAATCAGTTATTGAACGGGAGTCTCAGGTACATGACCAGCAGGCGAAAGAAGAGGAGGCTCGATTAAAGATGGCTGACTCACTTCAAATGATTGTTGGACTATCATCGGAGAGAAGTTATGTGGGAACTTTCAGAGAGTATCAGGATTTCCATGATAGCCATGCACGTAGAACAACTGAAAACAACTTCAGAATTCAACTAGAGGCAAAGAAGCATCGATTGGAAAAGGAACTGAAAGACCAGGAATGGAGACTTTCCATGGTATGCTTTGATCTAACTCGTCTTGTACCTTCTTTTGAATTCCCGAACTTCCAATGGTAATGTAAAAATGGTACGTACTGCAGCTTACCAAGAAGATTGAAAGATCAAACCAAGTGCTGGCAAAGCTTCATAGTTCTTGGAGCCCTTCAAAGAAAGATGGAGACAGAGAACTCTTGACAGAGGAGGAAAGGAGGATATTCCGAAAAATTGGCCTAAAAATGGATGAACATGTGCTGCTTGGTATAGCCTTTTGTATCAAACTGCAATATTCCATGCCTATATGTGTCTCTATCCTTGAAACCAAGAAAAGCTATTTACCATCCTATGATGAAAGGTATTCATCCATGGTTTTCCCTTGCAGGGAGACGTGGTGTCTTTGAAGGCGTAATTGAAGAGATTCATCAACACTGGAAACATAAAGAGGTTGTGAAAGTAATTACCAAGCAGAACCAAGCCAGCCAGATCACGTACACATCTATGATGCTTGAGGTTGAGACAGGAGGCACATTAATAGCAATAGAGAGGTTCACTACCAGCCATGCCATAATACTTTACCGAGGAAAGAATTATCGTCGGCCAACAAAATCAGCACCCAGTAATCTCCTGACAAAAAGAGAAGCATTACAAAGATCAATTGAGGTTCAGCGACGAGGGGTATGAATTGACATATAATTCTCCCTTCTCCCCTTAATTTCCAATTTTCTGGCTGTCTGGGTATCTCATTTCCTCATTCGTTTTGCAGTCAATGAAATACTTCGCTCAGGAGAGGAAAAAGTCCATTGATGAATTGAAGAGAGAACTGGTTAGTTTACATGCTGTTTATATCAATACGACGAAATGAAACTTCATATGCTTAAGCAACTGGAATTTTATGTACTTGATTTATCACTCTTGTGTTACAGAGGAATGTGACATGGGAAATCAGGAAGCTAAACCATGATACTGAACAGTCTTGGACAGCATGATCGCTATCAACATTGAAGATTGGAATAACGATTCATCCTCTCTTTTTTTTTTCGTTTTTAACATGATAACTACAAAGAACAAAGTACACAGAGGCCACTAGATCTGGTAGGTATGGTAGATATGGCCACAATGAATTATCTTGCAAGTGTGAAGATGTTTTTTTTTTTGTTTATGTACATGTGATACACTAAAGCACATGAGAGCAGAATCATTCAATTTGGCTCTGATACTACGACGAAATACGAACTGATTACTGGGTGTTGATTAAAGCTCGGGGAGTTTGCTGAATATGCTTAGCGCTTTCATGTTCTAAAAGAAAACAAGTCGTATGACCTATTGAAGAGAAACTAAGAAGATTCAGAAGGATGCTGTACTATCTAGTTCTACATCACTGTTACAAAGTTACTATACCTTTTAAGGGCGAGGTTACGAGGGTACAAAAACATGTGCTGAAATTCTTTCCCCAAGCAAACTACAGAAAAGATCCTGCCTAGCAAAAGCGGTACTAGTCACCTGGCCCCTGAGGAAATTTTACAGGATTTTTGGAAGATTTGAACTAAGTCCTGTTATCCGGTGAAAATTCTGCAAAATTATTGTGTTCGAAGATCCCAATAAACTATGCATTGGTCGCCCAAACGAGAGCACTCAAGCAGAAGGACACAGAGAAGCACAAGTGCTGAAGAATCTCACTGGACGGCAGATGGCAAGCTTTGCATTCATCAGCTTCATTGTTCTTGCCGTCCCGTCCTTCATGGTTTGCGAGGCTCTCCCCTGAACTGCTGCTGCTGCTGCTGCTGCCGATGATGATCTCTCTTGGGCCTCTGCGGCGCGTTCTTGGGATTGGTGAACCAGGTGGTGTAGAGGAACTGCTTGTGCGGCCCGTCGTGGTCGCAGATGAGGCGGAGCTTCTGCTTCTCCCGCATCCACCGCATCATGATCTTCATCTGCCTCTTGCTCGTCAGGCCCCTCAGCCCAACGTCCTGGACACGAAAATGCCAAAGATTTTCTCGCTCGTCAGGGATGCATGCGATCAGGGTGGCAATCAGAGGAACACAAGATCGTTCAGGGATGACAGTTTCCATCTGTCAAGCACTGCTGGTTCATTTTGACACTGTGAGACATTACGTCGAACAGGTGGCGCGCGCCACCGGGGGGGCGAGGGCGAACGGTTTGCGAGGTGAGGGGTGGGCGCGGCGGACAGGGAGAAGGAGCAGCAGCAAGGATGCGGCGGCGGCGATCGAGACGGGTAGCATGAGGGCGTGACGAACCTTGACGTGGTCCCAGACGTCGGAGATGGTGAGCGGGCCGTGCTCCCTGACGACGTCGAAGATGGTGCGCGTGATGGACTGCGCCTGCTCCGGCGGCGCCGGGAGCTCGATCGGCGCCATCTTCGGCTTCCCCTTCTTCGCCGCCCACCGCGCCGCCGTCGCCAGCATCCTCTCCGACGAGGGGACGGGAAGCAAGCAGCAAACACGCGGCGGCGCCGGCCGACGAGGTGAACAGAGCAGAGCTTACCGGGTTGGGGGTGGGATAGTTTGGCTCTCAGATTCGAGTGTACGGTCCTCGCTCCCATCAAACACTCCCCGTCGAAAACTACACCAAACTCGTATGACATATTCTAATACTACAAATCTAAACGTATGTCTGGATTTATAATAAATTATATCAAATTTTGAAATAATAATTTTTCGATATTATGTCAAATTGTCATATTTGTAAAAGTTAAATTGCTAGATGCAGCTACAAAATAGGGGCAAATACATAACTAATAAATAAATTAGGGGAAATTGAGAGTATGAATGTCTTTTCGCCAAAAATTTAATATTGTTAACATGTCTATTTAAAATAGGGGCAAAACTTAGTTTTGTTTGAAAAAACAGGAGTGAACCGATATAAAAATAGGGGTAAGAACGAGATTTCCCCTTATAGTAAACATGTAACATATTACACTCATCTATGTATGGCGTGAATATATTATACAAATAGCACCGGTCTATACCACTGTTTATGTTTTTTTTATAAAACTAATAACTGATTTTAGATTGTATCAATGACGTGGGTTTAGACAGTGATCGATATGGTTTTGTAGAGTATTTTCCATACCCAACCTTAGGCTGGCCTGAATTCGAGAGCGAGCCTTGCCTACTAACACGGAAAACCAAACAAAGAATTAGTACATAATTAATTTTAATTAAGTATTAGTTAAATAAAAACTTTAAAATAAATTAATATTGTTTTTTTAAAGCAACTTTTCTAGAGAAAATTTTCGCAAAAAATGGTACCGTCTACTGATAGTTTTGGAGGCTTGTACACGAAAAACAAGATATGGGAGACTGGGAAAGTTGAGAGAAGAACCGCTCCTTGCCCCCGTGAAAGAGAAGCCATCCTGTACAACCACCATCACACCTTCACAAAAGGCTCACTATTCATTAGTCAACTAATATTTCTGGAACTATCTATCTATATATTGGTGATTTCTAAAAAAAAACATACAGATTTTTTCTACCCTTAGATTTACACCCAAGGTACTATAAAAGAAAATAACAAAAACATATTTACTTGCATATTATTTTTATCAAAATTACTATGAACTTACATATCATATCAGCTGAATTTACAAATGTTATTTTAATGTTTTCCTTTACAGGTTAAAGTCCAAATTACCTCCGGACTATTACGACAGTTTGAATTACTCCCCTAAACTACAAAACAGAACATTTAACACTCAACTTTTTTGGACTGGATGAATAACCCCCAGTACAAATTTGGTTTTGATCTTACGTGGCATAGAACGTGACAATATAATCCAATTTTTAATCCTAGGTGGCAGTGAGCCAGTGAGGCCCACCCATCATCTTGTCCGCCACCTCATGACGCCTGTCACCTCCTCTAGGTCATGTTGGGTGTGTATGAGATAGAGAGATAGAGAGAGAGAGAGATGGATATGGGAGGTGAAAGAAAGGAGAAGATTGGAAGTAGGTTGTCAACAAGCCGAGCTCAAGTGAGCTTTCACGTCTAGGCTCGAGCTCGACAAAAGCTGGAGCCGAGCCCGAATTGAGCCTAATCCTCCTTCGAGCTTTTAAGCAGGCTCGCGAGCTCGACCAAGTATAGGATAATATATAATTTGATGATAAAATTTTGTAAAAATAAAAATTTAATTAATAATATTGAAGAAAAATATTAGGTGTCACACCCTGAGAATTCAAAATATGTAAATTATTGTTTAAATGGAATTTTTAGAATTTATTTTTAAAAGCCTAGAAAAGAAGATCTAATTTTAATTAATAAATTCCAATATAAAATGGGGCCAGATAAAATTTCATTAAATACTTTGCTTAATTCTATAATTCCTAGATTTTTCTGGGATTTATTTGAGCTAAGGAAGTATTTTTAATAAATGGAATTGCATTTAAGAAATAATCTAAATTGAAAAAGGTTTTAAAAAGTCTTCTTTTGGCTTTGGGCCGAAAGTCGGCCCAAAACCTTCTCTCTCTCTCTCCCCGGCCCAAGTCGGCCCAGTCCGCAACCGAGCCGCCCGCGCGCGCCCTCGCTGCCGCTGACAGGTGGGTCCCGCTTGTCAGTCGTCGTCTTCCTCGCGCAGCCGCCGCCCGAAACCCTAGCGCCGCGCCGCCGCCGTTCCTTTCCAAATCCGGCCGCCCCTTTCCTTCTCCGGCCGAATTGATAGAGGGGAAATGATCCTCGGGATCTCCTCTACCTTTTCTCCTTTGGAAACATCGGCTAAATCGTTTTGGAAGTTCGTGGAATCGAGTTCGATTCGGATCGGCCTCTTTCCTTCAAGCCACGAAGTTTCCTCCTCGTCGCCGGCCGCCGTGGGCCTTCGTCGCCGCCTCCGAGCCCCTTTAAAAGGACCCCGAGCTCTTCTCTACCCGCCGCCACCCTTGCCTTCGCCTCTCGTCGTCGGAAATGCCCTAGCGCCGTGTGCCCTAGCGCCGCCGTCGCCGCCGTCGCTCCAGCCGTGCGCTGCCGCCGTTCCAGACGTCGCCGTCGCTCGGGAAGGACGTCATCGTGGTCGCCAAGTCGTCGCCGTCCTCGTCCGCCGCTTCGCCACCGTCGGAGACCGCCGGAGCATCGTCGCCGCCGTCGACCCGAAGAGCTTCGCCGCTTCCTCCTCGTCGCCGTCGCCGTCCGTTGATCTTCCGCCGTCGCTTTGGTCGCCGGTGAGTCCGTCGTGCCGTCCGCTACCCGTTGGTGCCCTCCGTTCGTGCCGTAGTGCCGCCGTTCGCCGGCGAGCGTGCGCCGTCCGAGCCGCCGAGCCGCCGCCGCCGGTGGTGACGTCACCGCTGACGTCATCGGGGCCGTTCGTCGTAGACCGGTCGTGGACCGATCGATCTCGGCCGTCCGTTTTGGATCAAGTCGATCTCGGCCGTCCGTTCGTGTGAACCGCCGCCGTGCGCCCGGTCCACCGCAAACCCTAGCCTGCTGACGCAATAAATCCCCTTTTCCTTTTCAAAAATAATTCATTATTGCGTCATAATTCAATTAAAATCAATATAAGTGTTTTAATCCGATTAAATCTTCAAAAATTCATATCTAATTCATCTTAGCTCCGATTTAGTTGGTTCAAGTCTCTAATTTTTTCTAAAATTGAGATCTACATGTTAAAAATATCCACATGTACTGTTCATGCTTGTTTATGTGCTGTTTTGGTGTTTTTGCTCTTTTCTGTTTAGATTCCGTCGTTTCCGGAGAGTCCGTTTTCGCCGGAGAAGAGTTTGAAGAGTTCCAAGGCCAGCAAGGCAAGTCACACAGATCCCAAACAACCCTTTGAGCATGTTGATCCTATTTAAAGCTATTGTTTCTATTCAAATATTGCATTTATTTTCGAATGTCATTGGGTGGAATTAACCTATTGTTTGTTATAGCCCTTTTGTTCTTGATTACTTTATTCCTTGATACCTTGGGTTATTATAACTTGACTAGTTGAGCTTTATATATTGGTTCAACTAGATATTAGATATAATTGCTTAGCCCTGCTTAGAAACATTAGCTCACTATTGGGATAACTTATGACTCACTGTTATTTAATGATGGTTTAATGATAGTTCACGATGGTCAATCGTGACTGGTTAATTAATTAATGTGCCAACTAAAACCTGGTAATGGTGGGTTGTGAGCACATGGTTTTGATGGTTGTGCTCATGACAATTAAGGACCGGTTCACGAGTTTCGGTTGTGAAACATTAACCGTGCCAACCACAAGCCAGCATGGGCAACGGCTTTATCTTTTGTGTAGCATGGTTCATTGCGGGGCACCAGACTGAGAAGTGGCGGAGATAAGCCCACGGGGGTCGCTGGGGAGTCCATGCCTTGTTTATAAGGGGGTGATTATGATCTAGGAAGGTGCGCTGCAGTGGATTGTGTTATGCAAGGGGTATTGTCACAACTCCTTTCCGAGGTACCGTGGTGGTATTGAGGCACATGGTGACATGATGTGGGGTTGTGTCTTGTGGGTACAGTGGTACACCTCTGATCAGAGTAAAACTATTCGAATAGCCGTGCCCGCGGTTATGGGCGGGTCTAACAATGTCTTTCGTGATTAGTCTCACCCTTCTCACCACAATAGAAGATGCTATAACTGGTAATAATTTGATTAGCTCCTGGTTTGGAATGGTATATTCCTGGTTTGGAGATAGAACTGTGCAGCCGGGATGGTTGTTCAGAATGGTTGGGCCTATGCAACAGGGTATGTTGTATAGCGTTGGATTAATATTGTTTAATTACTTAACTGTTTTATTAAATTCTCAAATGTTTGCTAAATGCTGCTTTTGCAAATGAAACCCTACTATGCCATCCTTTGTTATCCTGTTGTCACGCCCAGAAATTCACGAACCAGAATTTCTAAGCTGAATGTGCATTAAACCCCTGTCCAGGACCAGCCAGGGTACACAAACGACAATTGTTGACATACAGATCCACGTCTTACAAAAATATAAAAGATTACAAATGCAGCGGAAAAAGATAAAAGCGAGCTAAGCCTGAAGACTTGACTCCTGCAGCGGGCGACTCCATTCCACAGGCAATCCTTGACGGCAGCGACGAAACCAACCTCTTCGAGACATCTTCAACTGGGAAGGACTTCAACTCTGGTGTGGGGGAAAAGAGAGCAAGACTGAGTACTACCCACTGTACTCAGCAAGTCACACCGGAAGAGGAGGTATGATGCAAGATATATCCAAGGGAGGCTAAAGGTTCTTTTGCATAAAGCCGGCATTTCAAAGCAGTAGTTGAAAGCAGTAAAACAGTTGTAGTAATTAATCCATATTAACCAATCACTGTCCAACGTTACACCACGTTGCAACAGGCCCAAACCACCACCTGAACTAACCAGTTCCAAAAGCTAACTAGGGTGAAACTAATCACGGTGAATCTGGTCGACCGCCCATAACCGCGGGCACGGCTATTCGAATAGTTTTACTCTGATCAGAGGTGTACAGCTGTACCCACAAGACACAGCCCCACGACACGTTCCCGTGCGCCGACATGCCACCACGACATACCGGAAAGAGGCCGTGACAGGACCCTTCGCATAACCCCCTCTAACCGATCGCACCACACCTTAGGGTTCGCCCCCGTCCCCAGCAGGCAACGGGCAGCCCCCCTTTCGTGCCGCGGTGAATCCGGCAGCCGATCAACCGGACACCCCGGCCGACCCAACTCCATCACGCCCACCCTCGCCTGGGTACGTCGGCTAGAGAAAAGCTACACTACAAGCCCAGCCGTTGCCCACGCTGGCTTGTGGTAAGTACGATAAATTCTTCCAGGGCATCCCGCGAACCGGTCCTTAATCGCCATGGGCACGTCTAGCAAAACCATGCACCCACAGCCCACCATGTAGTGTATTTTAATTAGCCAACACCATTGCGGTGGCACTAATCCAGAGCTATTGCCAATAATCAAGTCTATGCTTTAATGTGGTCCCCTTTTATGCACTAGTTGAACTAAGCATGGCTAAGCATCTCCTAAACCAACATCTAGTCATTTTAATACCCAAGTTATCAATGGCATAAGGAAAACAACATATAGCTGAGTAATAGGACCCATCCCACATGATATTGTAAAACAATGCAATATTTAATAGAAATGCGGGACATTTGTAAATTAGGTACAATATGATCAATTGTATTGCATGACTTGCCTTGCTCTCGCACTGATGGAACCACAGCAACGTCTTCGAGAAACCACGGATCGACGAAACGGCCGAAATCTACGTGACAAACAAAGCACACAAGCAAAACATGCTATAAGACTACTGAAACAGATAACAAAGCCATTTTTAATGGATTCTACACATTTTTATGAATTTACTGAGACTTGAATGGACTTAATCGGAGCTCGGATGAATTAGTTATGAATTTTAGAAGATTCACTGTGTTTTTACTAATAAAGAAAAAGTCCTTAATTAATTATTGCGCAATATATTCCAGGGCTGACGTCAGCACGGGGTGGCGCGGCGCCGACAAGCGGGGCCCACCGGTCAGCGGCACGGGGAGAGAGAGGGGAAGGGCGCTGGTACACGGGCCCACTCGGCAGCGGCTCAAGGGGGGGGCACGGCTGGCAAGCGGGCCCCACGGCTCCGGCTCCACGAGCCGATGTACCGGCCAGGCCCGGCATCAAGCCGGCCGGGCGGCCATGGCAAGGCGGCGGCGCGGGCATGCGACCGCCAGCGACGGCGAGCGGCGGCGCGGGCGGCGGGCGGCGGCGCGAGCGGCGACGACCGAAAGCGACGGCGAGCGCGCGAAGAGGGCGGCGGCGCACGGGGAAAAAAAAAAGAAGGAAAGGAAGGGGAGGGAGACCTCACCGGAGGGGCGGCAATGGCCGGCGGAGAAAAACGAGGGAGGCGGCGAAGACCGGCGATGCCGAGGTGCGGACGAGCGACGGCGACACCTAGGGAAAGAGAGGAGAGGAATTAGGGCGGAGGAAAACCCCCACGGCGACCATCCATGCCGGCCGGAGTCGGAGGGGAGAGAGAACTCACCGACGACGCGAGGGAAATGGGGTTTCGGTGGTATTCCGGCGACGCAGAGCAGCGGCCGGGAAGGGTCTTGCGGCGGCGAAGCTAGTGGTGGCGGTGGCTTAGTGCGGCGGCGGCTCTAGCGACGGCGGCACACGGCCGGAGTGCGGCGACGGGCGGCGGCGTAAGTGGCGGCGGTGCGAGCTCGGTAGGGGGCACGGGATGGAGCGGTGAGAGCGGAAAACGAGAGAGGAGGGCATGGGGAGCATTTTATAGGCGGAGGGGGAGGCGGACGTGGCCGGGAGGCGCTCCGATTTCGCCGGTGACGTGGGGGAGGAGAGAGAGAAGGTGGGGGGAGATTCAAAATCGAATCCCGCCCCTCTCGTGCGCTGGCGCGGCCGGGAGACGCGGGGAGAGGGCGGCGACGTGGCGTGGGCGCGGCGACGTGGCGTGGGCGCGGGGAAAGCGGAGGAAGTGGGTGCGGCGGCAGCGGTTTCGGCGGGACGGCGCGAGCGGGAGAGGCGGGAGGTGGGAGACGGGTCCGACAGGTGGGCCCCACCTGTCGGCGACCCCGGGAGGGAGGGAGGCGGGCGGCCGGCTGGGCCTCGGCCTGCGGCCGGCCCAGCAGGGAGGAGGGGGAGGAAAGGAGGAGATGGGCCGGCGGCCCATCCGAAAGAAAGGAGGAAAAAGAGAAAAAAAAGAAAAAGAAAAAGAAAAAGGATTTTTTTTCCTGGAATTAAAATTGCACTTTGGTGATTTTTAATTGGTTAAAATTATTTCTAGGGCTCTGAAAATTCCACTAAAAATCCTGTTAGTGAGTTTCGACATGTAGAACTCAAGAAAAATTCCACATGCCAAATCCGATTATTATTTGCATTGATTAAATAGGGATTCATCTCTAGGTTAAATTAAACAATTTCTTCGGACGATTTATTTTATGAATTTAGAGCAAGGGAGGGGTACTTCAGGGCGTGACACCTGTGCACTTGCATATTTGCTGCGTGGCTTGCTGAGTATGTCATATACTCACCTTGCAATCATTCATCAGAGGAAGAGTTCTACAGTGAAGCTGATGGTGTGGAGGATTAGGTGTAGCCCTGGTCAAGCTGCCTGTGGAGTGGAGCCGTCTGCGCCGTTTATCTTATTTTCCGCTGCTTAGATATTTATTGATTGAGAGGAACTATCTACCTCTGTAATGACATTTTATTCGCTTATTAATTAGAGTAATAATTGTACTCTATTATCAATTTGTTATTGTGTGCCTCGGCTGATTCCTGGACGAGGGTTCACACACATGTAAGCGTTTGGAATTTTGGATAGAAATTCCGGGCGTGACAAGTTGGTATCAGAGCCCCCTTGACCCTAGGTTATGCCAAATGGTTACCCATAGAAGCCTTCTAAAAATATTGGAAAAGTAGAACTGTTCTCCTCCCTTTCTCTTTTAATTGAACCAAACTAATGGCACATGCACTTCATAATCTCTTTTAATGGTTCTCATTCAAAAATTTATTCCAGTGTTATTAGTACCGTACATCTATTACTGTACTAATGGCTCATTTTATCAGCAAAAGTTTTACAATATTGTTTTATTTAATCTTGCTGCAATAAAATAAATTTAGCATGTTGATTTTATAAGTTTCTTTCATTTCTTTTGAAACCAGTTATTCAAAAGTACAAAATTTGTAACCTGGTTTCCAACTGTTTCAACTTATCTCGCAAAGCTTGGTTTACTTTATTTACTTACCTTTTTACTTTGAATTTCTAATCTTTATTCAAATTAATCCAAAAACTTGTGCTATTAATTGGATAAATGTCTTAACTCCCTCCTTTCACTTGTCTTTAGATGCCGCGCTACAAGCCTGAGTACTTGTTTGGTGTTGAGGGTTTTGTCCAGGAGTTGCGTACGATGTCCTTTGTCATTGGATTTGGGACTGCCCCTTTTTATGCCCAGATTCCTCATGATCGTCATGAAGAGAAGTGCCGAGTCAAAGTCACCTTGAACAGTAATAGTGAAGATATCCCCTCAGTGATGTTTGAAGCTGGAGGAAGAAACTACATCCATGCATGTCAGGAGGTGGCAAGGATCGCCATAGGAGAGCTCCGTGATCGCTACAGTGATCAGTTGGCCGACACTGAGTATCGCTACCATCCTCGCCAACCCCAGGGAAGTGACCGTGGCAGTTACCTTGAGACTGAAGGAATTGAGAATGATGCTACCACAAGGCATTTGGTTGAGATGCTGTGGGCTATGGATGAAAGCCGCGCGGAGACTGTGTTAGCAGCTCAAGATCGTGAAGATTGGAATCGTGGTAAGATTTGCAAGTTAGAAGACAAGGTGGATCGTTTGGAGAAGGAACTAGCCGCATTGAAGGGAGAAGCACCACCTCAAAAGGCCAGGATTCGTCTTACCGCAAGGAAGAGAGCTCTATTTGTCCCTCGCTATCAATTGGCGCCAAAGGTTCGTGTGGTGGAGAAAGAAGTTGCTCCAACCTTAGCAGATCCTCCGGTTATCATCATAAGTGATGATGAAGAAGAAGAATCCAAGCGCAACCATTCCAAGATTGAGTGGGTAGCTACCCAAGATGATGAAGACGAGCCGAACGAGCCTTCAATCGACCTCCGATGCTCGGAAGAACTAGAGTGCCATGTCTAGCCGTTGTCTTAGATCGTTGTGTTAGTTTGCTTGTTTTAAGTTTGGTTGTGTGTGTGTGGGTCTTGCATGTGATTTACATCAGTGGTGGGATGTAAGTGCATGTGTTTGTTTGCTTTTGAGTGTTAGGAAGTTGGTGAGTTTAGTGGTGTGAGAGTCTTCAGTTTGTAATAATGAAACTCAGTTAAGATCAATAAAAGTTAAAGTAATTATCTGTCCTAAGTAGTTTCCCCCGGTTTCTCTTCTTGTGCCCTGTCCATGCCAGATGGTGAACACTCGCAGCAACGGGAATGGCCCCAACAACAACAACAACAATAACAACAACAATGAAGGGAACCCAACCCTTGCTCAAGTTCTTGCTCAACAGACTCAGTTAATGAACATGATGATGCAGCAACTTCAGAATCAGCAAAACCAGGGAAATAACCATGCACCTCCCCAGAACAAGTTAGCAGAATTTCTTCGTGTGAGGCCGCCTATTTTCTCTAGTACCACTAATCCTGTTGAAGCTGGTGATTGGTTGCATGCCATAGAGAAGAAGTTGGATTTGCTTCAGTGCACTGATCAGGAGAAGGTCTCATTTGCATCACACCAGTTGCATGGCCCTGCCTCTGAATGGTGGGATCACTTCCGCCTGAATAGGACTACTGCTGAACCTATCACTTGGCTTGAATTCACCGCTGCTTTCCGGAAGACGCATATACCATCGGGAGTGGTGTCTCTCAAGAAGAAGGAGTTCAGGTCGCTCACCCAGGGATCTCGCTCTGTTACGGAGTATTTGCACGAGTTCAATCGTCTGGCTCGTTATGCTCCGGAAGATGTTCGCAATGATGAAGAGCGCCAGGAGAAGTTCTTGGAAGGACTTAATGATGAGCTTTCTTACCCACTCATGACTGGAGATTATTCTGATTTCCAGAAGTTGGTGGATAAGGCTATTCGTCAGGAGGACAAATACAATCGCATGGAGCAGAAGAAACGCCGGATTGCTCAATTCAAGACACAACAGGGGAATAATCAGAAGCCGCGTCTTACTTTAGGACCCCAGTCTGTGCCACAGGGGGGTTCTTCGTCTGTTGTTCGTCCGCAGCGTCAGTTCTTCAACAACAATGCTGGCAACAACATCCGCAATCAAGCTCCACGTCCTGTTGCAGCTCCAACACAGCAACAGCCTGCCAAGAGGGAGCAAGGCAACAAGCCCGTGGTGTGTTTCAACTGTGGAGACCCAGGACATTATGCTGACAAGTGTCCGAAGCCCCGACGTGTGAAGGTTGTCCCTGTCCAGAGCAGCTCTACCGCACTAGCATTAAAGGCCCGTGTCAATCATGTTGCTGCTGCAGAAGCTCAAGATGCTCCAGATGTGATTTTGGGTACGTTTCCTGTTAACTTAGTTCCTGCAACAGTGCTTTTCGATTCTGGTGCTACACATTCATTCTTATCTATGAGTTTTGCGGGAAATCATGGGATGGAAGTAGAAGATCTTAGACGTCCTTTGATGGTTAGTACCCCAAGTAATCAAGCACTCTCCTTGCAACGTAGCCCCTCTGTCAGAATAGAAATTCAAGGAGTACCATTTCTGGCCAATCTTATACTGTTAGAATCCAAAGACCTTGATGTCATCCTAGGGATGGACTGGTTAGCCAGACATAAAGGTGTGATAGACTGTGCCAACAGAAAAGTAACTCTCACCAGCAATGATGGTCGAGTTGTAACTGTTCATGTATTGTCTTCTGAGTCTTTAAGGTCAAGACTGAACCAAATAACTTTGGAAGAGATTCCTATAGTCCGGGAGTATCCCGATGTGTTCCCAGATGATTTACCTGGTATGCCGCCGAAAAGGGATATAGAGTTCAGAATAGATTTGGTACCTGGAACAACTCCGATCCATAAGAGACCTTATAGAATGGCAGCCAATGAGTTGGCAGAAGTTAAGAGGCAAGTAGACGATTTGCTTCAGAAAGGATACATCAGACCGAGTTCATCTCCATGGGGAGCTCCAGTTATTTTTGTGGAAAAGAAAGACCATACCCAGAGGATGTGTGTGGACTATCGTGCCCTAAATGATGTGACTATCAAGAATAAGTACCCGCTACCCAGAATTGATGATTTGTTTGATCAGCTTAAAGGTGCCACCGTTTTCTCCAAGATCGATCTTCGATCAGGGTATCACCAGTTGAGAATCAAAGAGGAAGATATACCTAAGACAGCTTTTACCACTAGGTATGGATTGTTCGAATGTACTGTTATGTCTTTTGGACTTACCAATGCCCCTGCTTTCTTCATGAACTTGATGAATAAGGTGTTTATGGAATACCTAGACAAGTTCGTGGTGGTATTTATTGATGACATTCTTATCTACTCTCGAACCAAAGAAGAGCATGAAGAACATCTTCGCCTTGCATTGGAGAAGCTACGAGAACATCAACTGTATGCTAAGTTTAGCAAGTGTGAATTTTGGTTGTCTGAAGTGAAGTTCCTTGGTCACGTCATCTCAGCAGGAGGAGTTGCCGTTGACCTAGTAATGTGGAATCCGTAACCAACTGGAAACAACCGAAGACAGTTTCAGAGATCCGCAGTTTCTTAGGCCTCGCAGGTTATTATCGGAGGTTTATAGAGAATTTTTCCAAGATTGCTAAGCCCATGACACGACTGCTTCAGAAAGATGTGAAGTACAAGTGGTCGGAATAATGTGAGCAGAGTTTTCAAGAGTTGAAGAATCGCTTGATATCAGCTCCTATCTTGATTTTACCTGATCCAAAGAAGGGTTTTCAAGAGTATTGCGATGCATCCAAACTTGGGTTAGGTTGTGTTCTGATGCAAGATGGGAAGGTGGTTGCCTATGCATCTCGTCAGTTACGTCCGCATGAGAAGAACTACCCTACTCATGATCTTGAGTTAGCTGCAGTAGTTCATGCGTTGAAGATTTGGCGTCATTATCTTTTCGGTACTCGTACAGA
This sequence comes from Oryza sativa Japonica Group, assembly GCF_034140825.1. NCBI lineage: Eukaryota > Viridiplantae > Streptophyta > Magnoliopsida > Poales > Poaceae > Oryza > Oryza sativa. Next base: position 16,698,019 of record NC_089042.1, on the reverse strand, counting down.
GGTGTATACCGATCACAAGAGTTTAAAGTATATCTTTACTCAGCCGGATCTGAACATGAGACAGAGGAGATGGTTGGAATTAATTAAGGATTATGACATGGGAATTCATTATCACCCGGGAAAGGCTAATGTTGTAGCAGATGCTCTTAGCAGGAAAGGCTATTGCAATGCTACGGAAGGACGACAGTTGCCATTGGAATTATGCAAGGAATTTGAAAGATTAAATTTGGGAATTGTCAGTAGAGGTTTCGTTGCAGCCTTAGAAGCGAAGCCCACTCTAATTGATCAAGTTAGAGAAGCCCAAATTAATGATCCTGATATTCAAGAGATCAAGAAGAATATGAGAAGAGGAAAAGCTATCGGTTTCATGGAGGATGAGCAAGGAACTGTATGGTTGGGCGAGAGAATCTGTGTCCCCGACAACAAAGATTTAAAAGATGCAATTCTGAAAGAAGCTCATGATACTTTATATTCCATTCACCCTGGTAGTACTAAGATGTACCAGGATCTCAAGGAAAGATTTTGGTGGGCAAGTATGAAGCGTGAAATCGCAGAATACGTAGCAGTATGTGATGTCTGTCAGCGAGTCAAGGCAGAACATCAAAAACCTGCCGGTTTGTTGCAGCCTTTGAAGATTCCTGAATGGAAATGGGAAGAAATCGGTATGGATTTTATCACTGGTCTACCCAGAACGTCATCAGGCCATGACTCTATTTGGGTGATAGTCGACAGACTTACCAAAGTGGCTCATTTCATCCCAGTGAAGACAACATATTCCGGAAGTCGGTTGGCGGAATTGTATATGGCAAGGATTGTGTGTTTGCATGGCGTTCCTAAGAAGATAGTGTCTGATCGAGGCAGTCAGTTTACTTCAAATTTTTGGAAGAAGCTTCAGGAAGAGATGGGTTCTAAGCTGAACTTTAGTACTGCTTATCATCCGCAAACAGATGGACAAACTGAAAGGGTGAATCAGATTTTGGAAGACATGTTGAGAGCTTGTGCTTTAGATTTCGGTGGAAGTTGGGATAAGAATCTACCTTATGCAGAATTTCCGTATAACAACAGTTATCAAGCTAGTCTTCAGATGGCTCCTTACGAAGCACTGTATGGTCGGAAGTGCCGCACTCCGCTTTTGTGGGATCAAACGGGAGAACGTCAGGTTTTCGGGACGGATATCCTAAGGGAAGCAGAAGAAAAGGTGAAAATCATTCAAGAAAGATTGCGAGTGGCCCAGTCTCGACATAAGAGTTATGCCGACAATCGCCGCAGAGATTTGAGTTTTGAAGAAGGAGATTATGTGTATCTTCGTGTCACGCCTCTTCGAGGAGTTCATCGTTTCCACACCAAAGGAAAATTGGCACCGCGTTTTGTGGGACCTTATAAGATTGTCAGTAGAAGAGGAGAGGTTGCTTATCAGTTAGAGTTACCTCAATCTTTGGCAGGAGTCCATAATGTGTTCCATGTGTCGCAATTGAAAAAGTGTTTAAGGGTACCTACCGAAGAAGCTAATCTTGAACAGATAGAAGTCCAAGAGGATCTGACCTATGTTGAGAAACCAATCCGTATTTTGGAAATAGATGAGAGAAGGACCAGGAATCGAGTTATCCGCTTTTGCAAAGTCCAGTGGAGTAATCACTCGGAAGAAGAATCAACTTGGGAACGAGAAGATGAATTGAAGTCAGCTCATCCGCATCTGTTCGCCAGTTCTTCTGAATCTCGAGGACGAGATTCTGTTCAAGGGGGGTAGGTTTGTCACACCCTGAGAATTCAAAATATGTAAATTATTGTTTAAATGGAATTTTTAGAATTTATTTTTAAAAGCCTAGAAAAGAAGATCTAATTTTAATTAATAAATTCCAATATAAAATGGGGCCAGATAAAATTTCATTAAATACTTTGCTTAATTCTATAATTCCTAGATTTTTCTGGGATTTATTTGAGCTAAGGAAGTATTTTTAATAAATGGAATTGCATTTAAGAAATAATCTAAATTGAAAAAGGTTTTAAAAAGTCTTCTTTTGGCTTTGGGCCGAAAGTCGGCCCAAAACCTTCTCTCTCTCTCTCCCCGGCCCAAGTCGGCCCAGTCCGCAGCCGAGCCGCCCGCGCGCGCCCTCGCTGCCGCTGACAGGTGGGTCCCGCTTGTCAGTCGTCGTCTTCCTCGCGCAGCCGCCGCCCGAAACCCTAGCGCCGCGCCGCCGCCGTTCCTTTCCAAATCCGGCCGCCCCTTTCCTTCTCCGGCCGAATTGATAGAGGGGAAATGATCCTCGGGATCTCCTCTACCTTTTCTCCTTTGGAAACATCGGCTAAATCGTTTTGGAAGTTCGTGGAATCGAGTTCGATTCGGATCGGCCTCTTTCCTTCAAGCCACGAAGTTTCCTCCTCGTCGCCGGCCGCCGTGGGCCTTCGTCGCCGCCTCCGAGCCCCTTTAAAAGGACCCCGAGCTCTTCTCTACCCGCCGCCACCCTTGCCTTCGCCTCTCGTCGTCGGAAATGCCCTAGCGCCGTGTGCCCTAGCGCCGTCGTCGCCGCCGTCGCTCCAGCCGTGCGCCGCCGCCGTTCCAGACGTCGCCGTCGCTCGGGAAGGACGTCATCGTGGTCGCCAAGTCGTCGCCGTCCTCGTCTGCCGCTTCGCCACCGTCGGAGACCGCCGGAGCATCGTCGCCGCCGTCGACCCGAAGAGCTTCGCCGCTTCCTCCTCGTCGCCGTCGCCGTCCGTTGATCTTCCGCCGTCGCTTTGGTCGCCGGTGAGTCCGTCGTGCCGTCCGCTACCCGTTGGTGCCCTCCGTTCGTGCCGTAGTGCCGCCGTTCGCCGGCGAGCGTGCGCCGTCCGAGCCGCCGAGCCGCCGCCGCCGGTGGTGACATCACCGCTGACGTCATCGGGGCCGTTCGTCGTAGACCGGTCGTGGACCGATCGATCTCGGCCGTCCGTTTTGGATCAAGTCGATCTCGGCCGTCCGTTCGTGTGAACCGCCGCCGTGCGCCCGGTCCACCGCAAACCCTAGCCTGCTGACGCAATAAATCCCCTTTTCCTTTTCAAAAATAATTCATTATTGCGTCATAATTCAATTAAAATCAATATAAGTGTTTTAATCCGATTAAATCTTCAAAAATTCATATCTAATTCATCTTAGCTCCGATTTAGTTGGTTCAAGTCTCTAAATTTTTCTAAAATTGAGATCTACATGTTAAAAATATCCACATGTACTGTTCATGCTTGTTTATGTGCTGTTTTGGTGTTTTTGCTCTTTTCTGTTTAGATTCCGTCTTTTCCGGAGAGTCCGTTTTCGCCGGAGAAGAGTTTGAAGAGTTCCAAGGCCAGCAAGGCAAGTCACACAGATCCCAAACAACCCTTTGAGCATGTTGATCCTATTTAAAGCTATTGTTTCTATTCAAATATTGCATTTATTTTCGAATGTCATTGGGTGGAATTAACCTATTGTTTGTTATAGCCCTTTTGTTCTTGATTACTTTATTCCTTGATACCTTGGGTTATTATAACTTGACTAGTTGAGCTTTATATATTGGTTCAACTAGATATTAGATATAATTGCTTAGCCCTGCTTAGAAACATTAGCTCACTATTGGGATAACTTATGACTCACTGTTATTTAATGATGGTTTAATGATAGTTCACGATGGTCAATCGTGACTGGTTAATTAATTAATGTGCCAACTAAAACCTGGTAATGGTGGGTTGTGAGCACATGGTTTTGATGGTTGTGCTCATGACAATTAAGGACCGGTTCACGAGTTTCGGTTGTGAAACATTAACCGTGCCAACCACAAGCCAGCATGGGCAACGGCTTTATCTTTTGTGTAGCATGGTTCATTGCGGGGCACCAGACTGAGAAGTGGCAGAGATAAGTCCACGGGGGTCGCTGGGGAGTCCATGCCTTGTTTATAAGGGGGTGATTATGATCCAGGAAGGTGCGCTGCAGTGGATTGTGTTATGCAAGGGGTATTGTCACAACTCCTTTCCGAGGTACCGTGGTGGTATTGAGGCACATGGTGACATGATGTGGGGTTGTGTCTTGTGGGTACAGTGGTACACCTCTGATCAGAGTAAAACTATTCGAATAGCCGTGCCCGCGGTTATGGGCGGGTCTAACAATGTCTTTCGTGATTAGTCTCACCCTTCTCACCACAATAGAAGATGCTATAACTGGTAATAATTTGATTAGCTCCTGGTTTGGAATGGTATATTCCTGGTTTGGAGATAGAACTGTGCAGCCGGGATGGTTGTTCAGAATGGTTGGGCCTATGCAACAGGGTATGTTGTATAGCGTTGGATTAATATTGTTTAATTACTTAACTGTTTTATTAAATTCTCAAATGTTTGCTAAATGCTGCTTTTGCAAATGAAACCCTACTATGCCATCCTTTGTTATCCTGTGCACTTGCATATTTGCTGCGTGGCTTGCTGAGTATGTCATATACTCACCTTGCAATCATTCATCAGAGGAAGAGTTCTACAGTGAAGCTGATGGTGTGGAGGATTAGGTGAAGCCCTTGTCAAGCTGCCTGTGGAGTGGAGCCGTCTGCGCCGTTTATCTTATTTTCCGCTGCTTAGATATTTATTGATTGAGAGGAACTATCTACCTCTGTAATGACATTTTATTCGCTTATTAATTAGAGTAATAATTGTACTCTATTATCAATTTGTTATTGTGTGCCTCGGCTGATTCCTGGACGAGGGTTCACACACATGTAAGCGTTTGGAATTTTGGATAGAAATTCCGGGCGTGACATTAGGAGAACTTAAGATTAATATATCATGCCAAAATACACAATTTTTTTCACATGAATATATACTAATTTATCCTTGAGCTACTAACTTATCATATAAAAGATAAGCTCGAGCTCAGCTCGACAAAGCTCGTGAGCTTGCAGCTAGGCTCGAGTTCGGATCATTAAGAGTTCGAACCGCGCTCCAATCTAGTATGAGCCTCACGAGCTCGAGCTTTTTTGACAGTCCTAATTGGAAGTAGCAATGATAGGTCAGCCTCACTGACTTATTTTTAACTGGACTGCCACGTAGGTTCAAAACTACTCCAGACTAAGTTGTTGGGGGACTGTGGGGTAATTTGCACCATTGCAATAGTTCAAGGGTGTAATTTGGACTTTTTCCTCTTTTGTATACTTCCTTTTCTTTTTTAAAAAATACAGTACAAACGCAAGCCTTTCACTCCCACTGGGTGATCATCGCTACCACTGCCCCAACCAAGTGTGTTGCCACACTCCGTCTCGACGACACCATACCACCGCCGGCTAGGCTAGTCATTGTGTGATCCCATGTCCCGTCTCCTAACCACAAGACATGTCTCAGCCTCACCGCCACCGGCGCCTTCTTACTCACTCATCTCCTGTCACACCCAAAGTTTTCCCTTCCCTTAGGTTTCAAATCACTAATAAATGGCTTCAAGAATTTGCTTTGGTTAACCACTAGAAAACCCTAGTTAACAATACATTTAATAGTCGGAATTGTCAGGGAGAATTTTTTTCGAAATCTCTTTGCTCTAAAAATCACTAACAAGACTTAAAGAGTCAATATCAGATCACGGAGGCAATGTTGCTAAGTTAAAAGTGGCAAGTTAATTCTTCTTCCTTTGCCTTTGGTCGTGAATTGTGCCCAATTCACTCCCCTCTCAGCCCGTGGTCTTGTTTTGCATGAGGAACCATATACGTGTCAGTTTGCGGAACCATTTCCTTTCCTTTCCGTATAGGTAGTCGAGTTGTCTAGCCGTAGGTGCAACCCTAGGTTCCTACCGGCCAATCGTTTGCCGTACCGGGGCTTTACCGTGAATCGTGTCTAGCCCGCCGGTTTAGCTGCAGTCGTTGTTGTGTCGTTCACTCGTTCATTTGAACGAGGTGTTCCCTGTGGTTCGTTCGTTCGTCCGTCCCGAGTCGTCCTTTAGGTTAGAGCCGTTCAGAGCCGCCGGCTCCTTTCACCGGTTTCGATTGATCATTTGGGTGATCCTGTGTCACGTAGAATTGACTCGTTGAGTCGGTATCACGTGAGGCACGCTTGCCAATCAATCTATCCTTTGATCCTATGTTCTTTCGGGCTTAAATCCCTGTCAATTGATTAAGGTTTTTCTGTTAATAGTAATAGCACAGAGCATCTTCTAAAATTCATAACTTAATAATCTGAGCTCCGTTTTAACCCATTCAAATTGCAGTGAATTCGTTAAATGTCAAGAATCCATTAAAATTGGTTTCTTTTGTTGTTTCAGTAGCTTTTTAGCATGTATTTATTGTGTACCTTGTTTGTCGTTTAGACTCCGGCACTTCTGACGCTCCGGTTTATTTTGAAGTGGTCGCCGAGGTCCCGTCAATTGAAGAGCAAGGCAAGTCATACAGATATCATTGATCATATTGAGCCTATTTGCAAAAACCCCTGCTTTTCTCTCAAAATTGCATTACTTTTATAATGTCATGTGGGATGGTTTCTACCCATACTCAGCCTTTGTTTACCTTAATTCATTGATATTCTGGGATAAAAATTTGACTAGATGATTGGTCTAGGATTGCTTAGCCAAGCTTAGATCAACTAGCTCACAATGGGATTCACTATAATTTAGTCCTTAATTTGATTATGCTATGCCTTCTTGGCATATGGTTAATTAATTAAAATATGCTTTACTTGGTGGGTCGTGGGCACATGCATGATGATTTATTTGGTGGTTGTGCCCATGACAATTAAGGACCGGTTCTCGGGAATCCCTGGAAGATATACTCGTACTAATCATAAGCCATATGGGCTCTAGGCTGAATCTTAAGTATAATATTTTCTAGCTAGCACACCATTGGCGAGGATAGATGTGATGGAGTATGGATGGACCTGGATTTTGGTCTATGCTGCTTCCGGATTTACCTAGGCACGAGCGGAGGCTGCCTGCTCCTGGATTTTGGAGTGGGGGCGAAACTGGAGGTGGGCATGCTGGTTAGGGGTGGTTATATGGAGGGTTTTGTCACGATTTCCCCCTTTGCAGTATCGTGGCGGTACTTGGGGCATGGTTTCATGTGTGGAATCGTGTCTTGTGGGTAAAGTTGTACACCTCTAATCAGAGTAAAACTATTCGAATAGCCGTGCCCACGGTTATTGGGCGGTCAACCAGCTCACCATGATTAGTCTCACCTTAATAATTTGCCTTAATGAACTAGTGTAGTTCAGGTGGTTTTGGTTTGGGCCTGTCGCAACGTGGTTTAGCGTTGGACAGTGATGATGTTAATACTACTTAATTATATATTGTTTTACTGCTTTCAACTTATGATTTACAAATGATGTTTTTACTGCAAAATATCCTATGAGCCAATCCTTTGTTTTATCCTTGCATCATACCTTCCCCTTGGTATGACTTGTTGAGTACGGTGGTTGTACTCAGTCTTACTTCTTTTTCCCAATCCCCTAGAAGCAGAAGTTGGTTCAGATGGTGAGTTCTATGAAGTTTAGGATTGTGCCAGCCGTCAAGAGTTTGCCTGTGGAGTTATGGAGGAAGCTTCGCGTTGCTGTGAAGATTAAATTTAGTTCTCTAGTTTTTTCGCTGCGTATGAGTTTATTTTGTTATTTTTGTAAAACGTGGAACTATATCAAATTGTCATCTGTGTACTATAGTTGATGTCTGGACAGAGGTTAAATGCACAGATAGCCGGTGATTCGGGTTATTAAATCCTTGGGTGAGACATCTCCACCGCCCCTAATTGTTCTTCCATCGCCCTAGTCATCACTATAAAGCCGCCCTGAACCCCCTCCCCCCCCCCCCTCCCTAGTAACCTCCAACCTTGAAACCCTAATCCGGTAAAGCCTATCGGAGTTCGTTAGGGTGTTAGTGATGAGGCTTGCCAAGGAGGTTGTGGTCGCCATTGTCGTGACTGCCACCATCATTGTCCTTCACGCTCGCTGTTTGATCTGATGACATTCATCATAGTCTATTGAGATTTTTGGGAAATGTAAGTAAACCAATGAAAGATACAATTACTTTGGTAACTCTGTGAACATATCCTATGCACATAAGCTTTCCGTGCACACCAACTAGCAAATGTTACGAATAATTATACAAAAAAAATTGAACATTTACTTATAATAGTATTACACATATATGCAAAGTCTTATTTTCAAATTAATTATATTTTAACCCTAAAAAAAGTGAAAAATCTGACAACTTTTTGAGTTAAAATATATTAGAATTTTGTTTTTTTTTTGGGTTACGGCTAAAATATAACAAATTTGAAGATAAGATTTCACACTTAGGTGTAATACTATTGAAACTATGTGTCTAATTTTTTCTAGAATTTTATGTGACATTTGTTAATTGATGTGTATGGAAAATTTGTGTGCATAGTATATATTCCTGGTAAGTCCTATCTACATTTATCATTGTCATCATTCTTGAGGCTCTTGATACCATCCATTTGGCCTTGTTTCTTTCTCCATGTCTTATCTTATGTTTGCACTGAACTCTCAAGGTTTAAGGTCATACCTACAACAAACCCAGTGAACATGGAGTGTGGTGAGCTAACAAGCCGGGTTGGTTGTGGTCACATGGACTCGTCGGCTCAACGAGTAACCGAACCATAAATGCATGCAGTAGCTAAGCTAGGCCCAGCCACCCAGAAATTACGCCGGTCGAATGTGGTCACATCCACAGCTCCAGACCTGAACCGCCGATGGAAAACTCTGAAAACTGAAGCGAATAGATGAACATGCTGAAAAATCCCAGCATCAGGCATCAGCTTCGTGCCTCGAGCCCGTCCCGATCCCGACCGGAGTACTACGAGCTACCACTACCTCCTCCGTTGACTCCGGCGGCCATGGCCATGGCTGCAAGCACGATGGTACAAGTGTGTACTGGTAGTAGAAGTAGTACCAATGTACGAGCACAGTACATTCTTGGCAAGTGAGCAGTACAGTGGTAGTAATGATGGCTTTGCTGCTGCTGCTGCTGTGCTGATGATGATGATGACAAGATCATCGTGGCCTGTAGCAGCGTAGCGTGTCGCAGTTTGAGGAGAGGAGAAAAGAAATGGTGAATTTGTGATGAACTGATGATGCATGCAGAGTAAAACTAGAGCGAATTTGCAATTTGGGGTCAGATTGATTGATTGGGTGATGGTGGTGATTTGGTATTCCATATTCACAGCGGCAAATCTCCTACAACAAGAAGTGGATCAAAACTAATGAAAAGAAGAAACCAAAGAGAGGAAGAAGAAGACGCAAGAAACAGAGCAAGAAGATGAACAAGATGGGGACAGTGGAGGAATCCATGTCCTCTTCAGGGTTTCTTGATCTCTTCTCTTCCGTCGTTGCTGCTCCTGCTGTTCGTTATTTATTCCTCGATGACGGCGAGCTCCGGCCGGCCCTCGCCTTCCGGGATCGCCACCAGCACCGGCCGCCAGCTCCGCCGCATCAGCAGGCTCCGCAGCCCGCCGGAACCGAACCTCCTGCCTCCACCGCCGCCTCCGCCTCCGCCGCCATGACCCGACCTGAAGCCGCCAATGCCCCCACCTTCGTCGTCATCGCCGCCGCGGCGTCGCGCCGCCTCCGGCGACGCGACGAACAGATCCCGCAGCGTGCGGCCGCCGCGGCCCACGAGCGGCTTCCTGTACTCCTCCTGCTCCCGCGCGGCGGCCGCCTCCTTCCCCCCACCACCACCACCCCCGCCGCAGCCGCCCACGCCGACGCGGCGGGACAGGAAGCGCCGCAGCCGGCCGTCGACGCCGCCGCGGCGCCTGCGGCGGCGGCGGAGGCGGTACCCGGGGCTGGCCCCGGCGTACGACGGCGCGGGGCTGCGCGACGGGCTCGGCGCCGCCGCCCCCGCCGCGCACCGCGTCGCCAGCAGCTTGAACCGCTGCGGCAGCGTCGCCATGGCTGCCGCCGCCTCGCCCCCCCTCTCTCTCTCTCTCTTTCTCTATCTGTTTCAGTGTGCGTGATTTAGATGGGACTTGGATTCCGTGCGGGTGGGATTCCCGTGTGCGGTGAGCGCGTGGAGATTCGTGCGGGATACGATGATGGACGGCTGCGATGGAGTGGACTGGCACTGGACGGGGGTGATCAATGGAGGGGGAGGGTGGATCGGGTTGGGGGCTTTTGTTTGGGAGGGGTGAGGCGGAAATGATGGCTCAACGGTGGAGGATGAAAGGTGTGGTCTACACATGCAAAGCGTGGAATCGATTCGATGGGTTGATGATTGGAATTGGGTTTTCTTCGAGGAGATTATGCCTTTCATGATAATTATTTCTAATATCTGTTTTATTAGAATATAAGCTTTTTTTTAAGGTGTAGCTATATTTATGGCGCCGTATTTTTCACCAAAAAATAGTCGGCGTTTATTTATATTGTAAGTCTCTAAATTACGTATATAATTTTAGTGTATTTATAATGTAAATATCAAAATTACATATGTAAATCCTAAAATTACATATGTAAATTCAAAAATTACATACTAATTATATATATAAGTTAGGTGTAAGCGGGTGTAAGTGAGGTGTAATTACTGTGTAAGTAGCTAAAAAAATCGACTATAGCATGTGTCGACATAATTTTAGCTAATCCGTTTTTAGGTTGTTTAGCAAATATTAAGGTTTAAGCCAATTTACCCTATTTAGTCAATTGCGTCTACAGTAAATAAATTTGGTAGGTGGGTGCGATCTAGTTCAAAAACTTGAAAAATGAGTATATAGGTACAACAACTTGGCTAGTGCATGCATTTTGGTTAAAAGATCAATATTCCACACCATACTTTTTATACAATATAAAAAAAGCAGCTAATAATGCCATCTCGACAAGGATCTACATGTATTATGTATTGCTTTCAATTTGTTAGTTATAATAATAAAATAATCTATCGATTTGAAACCGAAAGATATATGATTATCAAAATTAAGTGCATGCAAATAGCATAATTTCCGAGCGATTTGATTAATCAACATATTCATTATCTTGGGTTATGAACATGGCAAAACACGAAATTGATCCAATGATCTACTAGCAGTTAAGCTTATAATACCAGGATTAATCCAAGGTGTGTATCAATATTTTTGACTAAAATGCACGTGGTTGTCAAGTTTATATACAATTCTACTCATTTTTCAAGTTCTTACACTAAATCGCACGCATCTACACCAAGTTCTTGTACCGTGGGTGCAATTTACTCCATTCTCTTTGTCACCTTGGTAGCCTAATTTTGAATTTTAAATTACTAACATTCCCCTTTCAAACGCCTGATTAACTGAAAATGAATGAATTTCTGTATATTCAATTGTTTTGAAATACTTGAACTGTGGTAAGTAAATTGTAGAGATGCTTATAGTTAGAACAGATGGAATAGGTTTGTTGTACTCTCTTCGGTCCAAAACAATGTTAGACCTTTCAAAATTAATGAAATGCAACTTTCACCACCTAATTCTTTCACATAAATTAAAAGTTATTACATCAATCAATAAATATATAATGTTACGAAAGCTTTTATAACAAACACCTGACCATGTTGCGGACTAAGCTAGTTGGTTTCCTTATAGTTGAAATTGCACATCGGGGTTTAAGTGATTCCAAGAGTACGGGTGCTTAAATTTACAGATAATTATTCTTTAACAAGACTTTGTTACCCTCAATATGTACGTGTTGGTCCAATCTAAGAAAGCGTGAGGTTAACTCATGATATGTCGATTAACTATTAACTCGCGAGGTTCTCAACATATGCCAGCCAACTCTTCATTTTTTTTTCGTTGTAGGTTATGATAATCTCGACATATACTGGTCCAATGATCTAATCTCTTAAATGTGCTATTAGAAATAAGTGTGCACATGTGCATTCATATGGGTGAGTACGCGTGTATGTATATGAGCATATATGTTTGGACTATGTTTACAGAAACTTGGCTATATTATTTTCATATGTCCAAACCCTATGCTCTAACCTATAAGGCTTATAATTATGATCAAAATTAATCTATGTGAATAGTATGGATTCTAAAATAACATGAATGTGCTCCCATGCTTTTATACTCCTTGATAAAATTTCTATAGAATATTTCAATTTATAGATATATTTATATATATACATACTTTTACATGATAGAGACTATTAGATTAAATCTATCATAATGTCCAACATTATCTGACCTTTGTCCTTTCTCCCTCCAAAATCATTAGTACTCCTTTTGAAATGAAATGTCGAAGAAGGACATTTAATGTATAATCTTTTTGGGGCCATCATTAAATGTTTCGTAAAATTATGACCTTCCATAAGAAGATACTTCCTCCGTTTCACAATGTAAGTCATTCTAACATTTCCTATATTTATATGGATGTTAATGAATCTAGATGGATATATATGTCTAGATTTATTAACATCAATATGAATGTGGGAAATGCTAGAATGACTTACATTGTGAAACGGAGGGAGTATTAAGGTGTTGTATCTCTTCAATCTTGATGTCGTGCCACTGAATTGGCTAAAGCTCTCGGGCAAATTTGAGCCTACCTTGTTCTTATTCGAGATGGCACCGTACTACTCTATCCATCATTCATTACTTTATTACTTGATCTCTAGGTACATATATATAGCATACTACTACTATATATTTCACGATTTTTTGATTTTTTTTTTCAAACTATATATCTATAGAAAATATTTAAAATATAAATAATATGACAGAGTTTTTCATAAAAAAAATACTAATTTAACTTTCACATTTTTAATACTAATATTATTTTTGTCATCTATCAATGATTTAAGATATTGACATCTGATAATAATACATTAAAAACTTTACCTTTTTTAGAGCGGAGGTAGTTAATATTCTCTCTCCACAGTTACAAAAGAGTGTCATTGTAACATAGGTTTTGGGGTGTAGCTAAATTTGTTAATTAAACAAAAGCTGATTATAATTATGTAGTAAAAAAAAGTTCGTTTATATATATGGACTTTAAAAGGCTAAAAATGACAAACTTTTCTAAAAGAGAACATATATAAGGCCCTGTTTCTTTCAGCTTGGGATTAAGAAACAGACAACTTATTGAAGTAGCTTATTATAATCTGGAACCCAGCTTATTATAATCTGATAAGCTCATTTAGGTGAGCTTTTTCCAGATTATTGGGTGAAAAATTACCCACAATACCACCCCACTCCCTCTTTAGACTTGCAAACCCAATAATCTAGGCTCTAATAATCTAGGAAAGAAACAACTAACCGCTTATTCTACTACAGATTATAACAATCTAGCTTATAGTAATCTGACTCAATAATCTAGATTATAATAATCCCAAGCTGAAAGAAACAGGGCCTAAACCTCTAGATAGTTCCGGCCAAACGTGAGATATTCATGGAACCTAAGTTTTTTTAAACTAGTAACGATAATATCATGGCCAAACCGAACAAATAGGGATATGCTATGATGGAGTATTTTGTAACAATTGTAATGGGCCAGGCTCATATAAATAGAGATAAGCTAGAAGGGTGATTAAAGATAAAACATTGGATGTCGTGTTTACTTTCAGCGTACGGACACACCGTGGTGGTGGGAGGAGGGGATGGAAGGAGGACGACTCCGTTTTTAACTTAGTAGAGGTATTTTTTTATTGGGATTATCTATATATATATTTATTGACAATTTTTTTATCAAAATTTATCAAATGTAATTATAGTATAATTATAATATAAAACTATAGTATAACTTGGATATAACTTTGAAAAATCCCACCATGTGGAGCTATTTCTGCAAAGCGGAAGTCATGGGACCAAATCCCCTCACCCGTGTGTGTTACGATTTTCTCTTTCCCACTAGCATGAATCTTAGAGTAAATCTAATGGTTCAAAATATATGAAATTTGCATACAAGCTACATTATAAATAGAGTAAATTTCACAAAGCTATAGATATTTTGACCAAACTACGCAAAACTACATATTTGAGATGTTGTATCAAAAAACTACAGACTTAGCGGTAAAATTATCACAAAACTATATATTTAAGACCAAGTACCACAAAACTATAGATTTTATATTATAAGTTATCTTAAAAGTACATATTTCATATTGAAGTTATCACAAGGATACAAATTCTAGAGTTTAAATCCCTATTGCAAACTTTATGTTGGAGCTATAAATGTTATAGTTTTGGGATAAATTAGCACTAAACCTATAGTTTTGTGATAAAATTGCTGCTTAGTTTTTTTTACACTCCATCCTAAATCTATAGTTTTGTGAGAAATTTTAGCTTCAGGTGATGAAAACGAGTCAGGCATGAAGAGGAAGATCAGGAGGGGGAACGGGATTCATCGCACACGTACCCATCATGGCTGCTTGGTTTTCTATGTTATATAGACTTGTAGTTTGTTTCTATTTCTTGATATCTATTAGTATAAGTTTTTTTTTCTGCGGGATCTATTAGTACAAGTTAGTAGTACTATTCTATTAGTTAGTGTTCTCGGTTCGGTGAGTTGTTTCTTCCGCGATAAATTGTCAGCGCTAGTTCTCCATTTTTTTTTCTGTGGATCAAGAAGAAAGGAGGCTCAGCAGGAAGCGGATTGTATCATGAGAGAAGCATCTGCAATGGGTGAAAGCCTGATGGAGCAATGTCATGTGGAGGTGAAAGCCCACGGGTCGTCAACTTCTTTTCTCAGAGAAGAACAATGACAATGACAGTATCCGAGAAATAAGCATCGGCTAACTGCACTAAATTTGTAGTTTTATGATAGAAGACCTTAAATCTGTAGTTTTCTAATATTTTGGTTGAAGTACTATTTTCGTGAAATTTACTCTATAATTACATGCAAGTTACAATATGTTTTTAGAAAATTTGCTGATAAATATATAACAAAACCGTTTTTTATTTTCACATGCATTTCCTATTCATATAATTACAAAACAAGATAGAAACATAAACGGGATAAAAGCTTTTGTAGGCAACCAAACACGTCCAATTATACCACCCAAAACAGCACGGATCTCATGGCGTTGGAATTACTCCATCGTTGATCATTGTCACTGAAGGGAGACCCTAGCTTAGCTAGGTAAGGGTAAGGTAGCGGTAGCGCCTCTATCAAAAGGAGCAAAAGAAAACGACCGTTCCTCCACGCATGAGCATGAACTGTGCGAGTCTGGGTGAACAGCAGCAATGAGGAGTGAGGAAGAGGATTCATGTGTACTGGCGTGGAGAGCGACCGGTGATGGGTGATGGGGTGAGGGGGCGGCGTGGCTGGCACGTGCTTGGTTGGGTTGGGGGCATCCACTCTTTCTTTCTTTGTTTTTCTTTTCTTTTCTTTCTTTTTAAGGAAAAGGATAGATCTCTTCACACTCTCATCACCTGTACTGGACCATCTTTTGTTAAAGGCGAATTCAAGAGAGAAGCCAAGAGAAATGGTTGGCTATAACAAAAGTACCGGGGGCTAAGCCCCTGGATCTAGAGTGTATTTTTTTTCAAAAAAAAAACAAATACTCCTTTTATCCCAAAATATAAAAAATAACCACCACTAACACAAAAACAAAAAGTAAATTTAATCACCTCATCAATTGGATCACCTCGAAACATGTAAATAATTATGTGATTGGAAGTTTGATGGTAGATGATTTAAAACAAAGCAAATTTAAATGAGCTAGTTAGTACTATATACATGACTGCGTGCCATATATTATAAGACATGGAGAAAAATAATAGTGTCTTTATATTTTATATTTTAGAATGGAAAGCCAGAGTACTTGGACAACCAAGAAAAATAATTGGTGTCGGACAATTAAAGTTGTGTTCGGAACCCCTTCTCTCCATCATGTAAAATGAAATATACATTGGCGCATAATTAATTAAGTATTATACATTGGCGCATAATTAATTAAGTATTAGTTTAAAAAACCTGAAAATAGATTACTATAATTTTTAAAGTAATTTTTCTATATATTCTTAAAAAAAACACGCCCTTTAGTGGTTTGAGAAGGATGTGCGTATAAAACAAGTGAGTAGAAGTTAGAAAGATGGGGGTAAAGAATATGGTATAGATCCTTATCAAATCCACGACTTAAGATGACTACAACTGAGCATGTGGTTTTTTCTTTCGAATACCAGATATATAAAGGTTCAGCCTATTCTAAACTGATACTGTAAGTCTAACATCGGTGTGTTAAACAGAGGAGAGAAAGTTCCTCGTTTTTCACGCGCGTGCATTTTGAACTGCTAATCAGTGTTTTTTGAAAAAAAAAAATATAGAATTTTTTTGCAAAAAACTATATTAGTCATTTTCTAGTTTAAAATAGTTAATCACACGCTAACGATATACCTCATTTTGCGTGCATTATCTTTTTCTCTTCTCCTAAATGCACCTTAGTCCCCTCACCCAAATGCCCTATGGTTGAAAACAGTATGGAAATTTCCGGCTATCATTTCTGGTCTGCACCTACCGTTTTAGTCGGTATCGGCAATTATCAGTGTTGGAAATAGAAATGGTAATATCTTCTGGAAATGATAGCGGAAGTGGGATGGAGGTTTTTTCAACCGTTTTTATTGGTAATCGTATTTATCCGGTAATTTCCGTCAAAATTCTGAGAAAATTCTGAAAGTTCTCCAACGGCTCAGCTAGTCCAACCCATCGGAAGCTCATGAATGTTGGAAGCCTGGCGGACTTGTAGCCCATTAGAAAAGGGAAGTGGCTAGGGGAAAACACGGTTAACCCTAGGGCGTGGCATGTGGGCTTTGTTGAACTTTGGTCTCTTCAACTTATCGATGTTAAAGTATTATTGAACTTTGTTTATATTATTCGTCGAACATATTATCATATCATTAATCATCATATAATGGTATTATGTGGAGTGTAATGATGTAAGAATAAAGTTATAAAGTTATCTTCATGTATAATTAAATATGTGATTATGCCTCACTTTGTTGTTTCCAATATGAATTTTCTTCCAACCAACATCGCTAGGTTCTGTTTCGACGTTTCCATTTCCAATATACTGATATCGTTATCGTTTTTTTATACCGTTTCGATTCCGTTTTCGGAAAAAAAGAAATATAGAAATAAAAATGGTAGAGGGTTTTTCCGACCATTTTCATCCTAAACACCAACAGCACCATCTCTCTCCAAATTGTACTAGCATCGTGTTATTACTTATTCCACGTTATTATGGTAAAAAATTTCACGGCGCAAAGCATCTAGGCTAGTCCTTAATTCACTACGTAGACTCGTGGTACCGTTTGTAAAAAAAAAAATTGCTCCTTGGAAATCGAGCGATTTTACAAAAAATGATAAAAATCCTAGTATGTCCCAAAAATTGTTTAGAGTTTTACCCTGATTCCAAAGTAGCAAAAACTTATAAATTTCCTTTTGTTATGAAGGAGGCCCAAGTTGCTTAGATGACTACGTACGTGGTATAATTTTCAATAAAAAATCGGTGCGTGTTGTATACGTGAGATCCTTTTTGTTTGACTATGGCAAATGTCAACTAAGGAGGTCCCACTTGCAAGACGTTGATGTTCCCTTAATTATTTTGCAAGTAAAAAAAAAGATTTTGCAAAGTAAGCGTAATTCAATCGATTAGGTTTTTTTTTAGACCAATCTACCCAATTGAAGTTATAGACTTGACATGGGTGCTCATATTTATAGTTTTTATTATTATTTGATGGGAATAGCTTATTATTTTATAATGGTAAACGACATACCCGTCGATAGTGAGTCGTCCGTGGTTTCGTCAATCTCAAGATATATCGGTCGGTCTTTCGAAGGTACTTGTATGACTAGGGTGTGAGTGTTTGCATTTAGGGTAAGAGCGCATATGTTGTGTACTTGTGTTTGTATATGTTTGTACCATATTTCTCGGAAGAAAAAAAAAAGGATTTTGCCAAATGCAGCCGATAAAGTGTTGAGTACTTCTATTTTGCCCATATATATTGAAAGATCAGTAGTGTTCCTTCCTTTGCAAGAAGTTGGTGTACCATTCTGGAAAGAGACTAATCTATTGATCTTTCAACAAATTTGGAACTCTAAATCTTGCAGAATATTGAACTAATGTATAGAACCCATTTTGAATGAAAAAAAAGGATAAACACATAAAAATCATAAATCTAGAGAAAAAATAGTTGTCAAAAACATAATTTTGATGCACTATAACTAATATAAGTTTTATGTAACTAAGTATAAATGCAATGTAATTGGGTATAACTACAAGTTAAATCTACATGTACACAAATCTTTGATGCAATGCAATATTTTACAGATGAAAAATCAAAATATATACTCTCTCCGTCCCTAAATATTTGATGCCGTTAACTTTTTAAAACATGTTTGATTGTTCGTCTTATTTAAAAAATTTAAGTAATTATTAATTCTTTTTCTATCATTTGATTTATTGTTAAATATAATACTACTACTCAAGCTTTTGAATATTATTCAAAAAAGTTTTTAAAAAAAGACGAATGATTAAATATATTTTAAAAAATCAATGGCGTATGATCTAGAACATATTTAGGAACGGAGGAGTATGATCTAGAAATCTATTCTGGTTCATGTACGGCGAACAGCACAAAGGGCGGAGGCGCCCAGGCTTCGTTCCCCAATTGGGCCCCTTAGAACAACATCTAAGCCCGCGGGCCACCCAACTTAAAATCCCAACATCGGAGCATCCTGGGCCCAAGTCATAAACCCTAGCTTCTCCCTTGGAATCAATCGAACCGATTCGCCCCCCTCCTCACTCACTGTCGTGCTTGCCTATCGTCTCCGCTCCCGGTGCGCAGCCGGCGAGCCGCAGCCGCCGCCCCCCTCTCCGCGCCGGCGGCCTCCTCCGCCCTCTCTGCCGCCAGTCCCCGGCCGATCCCATCGCCAGTCGGCGGGCGGTCTCCCCGCGGGTGGGGTGGGGGCGGGACGGACGATGAAGCCGGTGGTGGGGATCGTGGTGTCGAACAAGATGCAGAAGTCGGTGGTGGTGGCCGTCGACCGCCTCTTCCACCACAAGATGTACAACCGCTACGTCAAGCGCACCTCCAAGTTCATGGCGCACGATGAGACCGAGGACTGTAACATCGGCGACCGGGTCGGTAACCGAGCTCCCCTCTCCACTCCCCCTCTCTCTGTTTCAGCTTTTTTCTTTTTTTTTAATCCATGCTGATTTGTGATGCGAGCATTTGATTTCTCTGGTGTGATGTCGTTCATTTGGCTATAATGCTATATCATCTAAAATTTATTCATTCACCAGCTAAATGCTCGTAATATTGTTTCAAACAAATGATTGTGAGTTTTTTTTTCATTGAACACACCCTTCATTTATATATAACTTGTCATTTAAGTTACATGAAGCACTTGACAACTTTTACATTACTCTGGTCATAAAATTACTTTTATACTGCATATATATGCGACAATTTCATTATCGTAAAGCTTCGAATTATAAATTTGTATTTTAGAGGCGGAATAAGATATGTAGAAAGACTGTTTTGTAATACTAAAGAACTTCAGGAATGTGTTGATAAAAGGATCTACTGTAGAGTTGGTGTGGTGGCTGATTCACTGCCACCACCATTGACTTATAAAATTTCTTTATTCCCTTATGCACAGAGAAGTGAAAGGAGTAAATGAAAGATCTTGCCTTTTTTTCGCACAATACTGAGAAATGTTCAAGTCAATTTCTATCCCGGTTTTGGAAGATAAGAAATACATGAAAATATGAAATCACAAATGGCGTATTGTAACTTACAAATATAAATGCGAGTTTGATCCAAGAATTCTACATGATTATATATAACTTCCGAAGGCAATTGTACCACCAGAGGCCTACTGATCACCTCTTGCCCAGTAATCCAGCTATTGAATTGTCTTTTGACTCGAGTCATGCTGTAGTTGCTTTAAAGTGTCAAATCTGTTGTTGCATCACTTGGAGCCAACAAAATATGTGTTGCTTGCCCTGCCTTGCTCTGATTGCATTATCTGCCTGAGCCATGTGTTTTTATGTATATGTTTTTCTACTTCTAGGAGGTTGCTATCTTGATAGCTGTGTCTAGTTAACACAGTAATTGATGCCTTGGTAGCTTAAATTGCTACTTGTCATGTTGCTCGTCACTCCTCAAAAGCACCATCCAGAATGCTGCTAGTTATAACTTGAATTTTTGAAGCATTGTACTTTTAGATTGGGTTGGGGGTTTCTCTTCAGTTTCAACTGTATATTTAAGCTGCTCAACTAACTGATCAGTAGGTTACCTGCATAGCTCACCATTGCACCTGTCATGCTTATGTCTTGAACTATATTTGCACAAAAATAACACAATTCTCATGTTTGCGGCATTGGCCAGTTTAGCAGCGGGCCTTTCATTATGCTTGTTGCATGAATAAAATTTAGTTGTACTACTATGTTTGAAGCTGGAATTTGATTGTGCCATTTAGCAAAATTTGATTAAATGTCAACAGAAACTTTTTTTCATTTGTTAAATATCTAGCCTGCCTTTCTCTGTTCTCTCAATGTGCATGGCTGCTGGAAGTCCAGAACCACCATGTATGTACATGGAAGTGATGTTGTCTAGCCAGCCAGTTTGTTTGAACCGGGTCAGAGACCTTTTTTTTTTTAATTTGTATGCTTCTGAGCATCCCTGAGTGAATCCTTTCAAAGGAAAGAGAAAATCAGTACATGAATACTGACTACTGATCTGTTTTAACAACTACTCCTAATTGCTTTGGAACTGGAGTTGGATTCTATTGTATTTCTTGACCAGATTTTGCCTACATAGAATAGAGTTGTATTATGTCAACGACTCAAATGCCTATAATATCCAATAATCAATCTACACCGTTATACTCTGGACTCATAACAATCTAATGGTGTAAATATTTACTTTTTCCTTCAATTAATGTGGTAATATAATATATAGAGTGCACATGATGCCTTCTTTTTGAGCTATTTTTATAATCTACTCCCTCCGTTTCAGGATGTAAGATGTTTTCATTTCGTCCTAAGTCAAGCTTCTTTAATTGTGACCAAACATTTAGGAAAATGTGGCAACATTTATAACACCAAATTAATTTCATTATATCCGCCATTGAACATATTTTTATAATATATTTGTTTGGTATTGGAAATGATGATACATTTTTCTATGAACTTGGTTAAACTTGAAGGAGTTTGACTTGTAACAAAACTAGTTGTTACAGTATTGTGGATTGTTATCCTATTCTGTATAGTTCCAGCTGTTAAATTGATGCCTGTAGGGAGGTTGCAACCATATGGTTGACATCATTACATGTCATGGCACCTAATCCTTAAGAGTTGACATTTCTCTGTCTGCTTGCATATCTGCTCGTTAACAATGCCATGATAGTATTTCTGAAAACAACTTCAATTAGTATTAGTTTTGTATTTTACTACTCTCGGCAGTGAACAACTGTTTGGATTATATGCTACTGCTTTCTATTTATGATGTTCATATATGAGCTACTAGGGCACTACTGCATAGTGGTACTCTTTGAGTTACAGTTTGTGTTTTTTTTCCACCGTGATAAGTTATCTTAAATATTGTGTTCTTGTAATTTGATTTTGGTGTTAGTTATGTACATTGTTTCATATAGTTCAGAAATTTGAGGGTTAATCATAAGCACATAATAGTTCTTGACCAGAGCTTTTTGATATGTCAAGTATTTATAGCCTCAATCTATAACATTAGCAACTGAAAGTTAAGGCACAATCTGAAGTTTAATTCTTGGCGTAATTGATACACTAAACAGTAAGCCAACCCTTTAATCAGGAGTGTCAACTCCAGACAAGAGAGGCCCCTTTTGGGGGCTCTGAACTTCAGTAAGCTAGTTACTTCATCAGATGCAAAACAATCTTTCCATGAGAATTTTGACAATGATGGTTGTACTAGATTTTAATAGTGGCATAATCTTTTGCCTCTGAATTTTCTCATATCTTATGTGATATGGCAACTTGGCAAAGCATGGACGGAGGTCTGAAAGATAATTTGTTGCAAAGCATAGTTATAATGTTAACATGCCACTTTCTAATTAGTTTTGCTTTATGCAAATGTGATAACAGTGTTAACATATTCACATCATAAGATTTTGCCTATTCAAATTAATTTGTTTTGTGCGCCCGAAGATCCACATTACCAAGGGACTGGATTTAACAGAAACTTTTATGTTCTGACTATTGATTGCACCACCTATTGTTAAAATAAATAAATAAATAAATAAAAAGACAGCATAAAAGTTCAACTTTACCCTGTGAGTTTGTGACAGGGATTTTTTTTTTAGAAAAAAAAATATGTTGGGACTAACATATTTGCTCTTATGACGAATATATTAGTGATCTTGAGCTGTCCTACTGCACTTTTCTATTTTATCAGCTTGCTGGAGACTAATCTCCCCCTTTTGTAGTTCACAAAGTGCGACCTAAGAGCGCATTAATTTTTTATCTCCAAGAAAAACCTTTTTGATGATGACTGGATAATTTCTCTCCAGGTTAAGCTTGATCCTTCTAGGCCCTTGAGCAAAAGGAAGCACTGGGTTGTTGCCGAGATTCTTCGTAGAGCTAAGGTGTATTCTCCATCAGCTGCTGCAGCAGCAGTTTCTGCTCAACCTGGTGCCACAGTTCAACAGGCAGAAGCTGCTAGCAAATCATAAACATAGACTCCTCTTCTGCAATAAATGGACACTTTTTCGGGATTTTCTTTTATGTTGTGTAACTGTAGTATCATCTTTGTGGCTCCCTTCAAATGCACTCGTGTTTTTGAACCATGTGAATGGTGGTTATCAACTCACTGAGGGTGCATCTTCAAATACTTCGAAATTCATGGATGCAACAGACCATATCCATATGTAGAACGGAATCTTCTATTATGAATTGTATTCATCCATATAAATGTGTACATCGCAGGCACGCATGAAGCGCTTATTAGTCTTTCATCATCTACACATTTATGCATACATGAATAAGGTTATCTAAAGGTCATTCGTCATCGCCTACTCACTTATTTATGCATACATTAGTGAGGTGATCTGAACTCATGGAACGAGCGATGGGCGGTGGGTGACTAAGTTTTGTAAAAGGGCGGCGAGGGCGACTAGTTTTGTAAAATTTTCAAATAGAAAATTATTTATGTAAATATTTTAATAAATAAAAGAGTTAATTTTACCACCTTTTATTACCGATGTTTCGCTTTGGACCACCTTAGGACTAATGTTTTCACTTTGGACCGGGTATTTTTACCTTTATTTCACTTTGGACCACCCTTACTCTTTTATCGATCTACATCCAATTTTTAATATGTCGAAGAAATAGTCTTACATATAGCTGTGGCAGTTCATTGACGAGTAGGAGATGATGTAATCGAGATCGTTCATATGCTTGAGAAGAGAGTCGGGTGGTCCAAAGTGAAACAAAGGCAGGTTTACCCACTCCAAAGTGAAAATATTGCTTAAAGGGTGGTCCAAAGTGAAACATCAGTAATAAAAAGTGGCCCGAAGTGAAATTTATTCTTAAAATAAAAAAAATCAAAACGAGCCTGCTCGGTTCAACTCTTTTAACCTTAAGGAACTAAGTTTGGCTCTACTCGCAAGTTAGCCTGTTAAACTCGTATAAACGTAATTATATCACCCTTATACTTTCAACTTTTACCATTTTATTATAGCAAATTTGTTATATGCACACAAGTTTTCACGTGTATATATCGTGTTCACATAAAACTCTAGAAAAAAATGCACATGTATTTTCAATACTATTACATCAACGTGTAAACTTTATTATTAAATTCATCATATATACAGAGAGAAATTCTAAATATTTATATTCTTAAAAACATCAGATTTTTTAGGCTAAAATATAATGAGTTTGAGTTACACATAGGTGTAACCCTATTAGAAATTATATGCGTAAACTTTTCGAGAATCGTAAGTGACATTTAGTAGTTTGTGTGCAGGGAGTATACATGCGAAGTTTGTGTTATATGTTTCCACTAAACGGAGCCTTGGTGTAGCACGAGTAGGCCTATGCCATTCTTTCACGGAAAAAGTCCACTTTGACTACATTAAATATATATATATATATATATATATATATATATATATATCGAATTTGATTTATATCCCTCAACCGTCAAACAAGGTATAATGACTCCCTCAGCTATTAAAACTTGTACAAAATTACTCCTAAGGTAATAGTGAGAGTTGTATTGCTGACATGACGTCCATGTGTTGCATTGACATGTTATAATAAAAAAAAAAAACATTAAAACCATGGGACTCATAGGTCAACAATTGTATTTTTCTTCCTCTTTTTCCCTCCCACTCTCTTGTGGTCAGGGCGACGATTGGCGCCTTGGCGGGACCAAGGGCAGTGCACCAATGCCCGGCAGAAGAGGCCGGAAGTGGTGGTGACCTCGTAAACGAGAAGGAATGCAGCGGGGCCGGTTAGCCCCTTGGAGCACCAGGAAGGATGGGTAGGTAGCGGGGAGGCTGGAGAGGATGACGACAGGGGAGGGAGTGGTGGCGCCATGCGCGATGCCTGACGAAAGAGGAACCGGAGGCAGCAGCGACCTTGTCGAGGAGTGATCCTCCCTAGCAGGTGGTCGTGAGACCCCCCCCCCTTGTGAGTTCGGCCGGGGGAAATGGCACGATGACAGGAGCCTACTTCCGCTTGCAGTCTAGTTGCTCGATCGCTGTCGGGACTGTGTGGGAGATCGAGGATTATACAGGTTCGGGCCGCTACCGAGCGTAATACCCTACTCCTGTGTGTGGGATTATGGTGAGTTTTTACAAGGGATTTCAAGCTCCGATGGGAACCTAGTTGTTCTTCCTTCGAGCTTGAGTTCTCCTCCAATCGTCCTTTTTCCTAGTGGTAACGGTCCTCCTTTTATAGTTCAAGGGGATACCACATGCACCGTTTGCACTTACCCCTCCACGGAAAGGGGGGACCCACATGGTCCTAATCATACCGCTATCCTTTGCTTCAACCGGAAGCAACATGGTCGCCTATCTTCAGGTGGGGCCCAGCGCTGTCCTCTGCCTGACACGGGGGACATCCCTGTCATTCCCTATTAATTGCATGAAGACTTCGGCGGTTCATCACGCGCGTGGGGCGCCCCTAGCAGCGTGCCGACGGGACAGGGCACACATGCCCCCACTCCGCCTGACACAGAGCAGAACATGGGGGCACTGCCCCCCGTCCCGTCGCCTGTGACCAGTCACAAGCCGGTCATGCTCGATTGACATGGGTCAATCGAGCGGCGCCGCACGTCCCCCCACGCCGCATTGAATGCGGTGCGGGACGGTTGGGGCGCCGCGCATTAAAGGCGCGGAGCATCGTCTTTCGCCTCGCCTCCTCTCCCCACCATGTGGTGGCCGGGCGAGGGCCCCGGGGTAGCACGCCCCGAAAGCCCGAGGGGTGTGGCGTGGCACCCCGAGGCCCCCTGGCCACCGCACCCCGAGGCCCCCTAGCCACCTCGCTACCCGAGGGGCGGGGGGAAACGAGGCCGCGTGGCCACGCGACTAGATGGGAAAGATATTTCCCTTTACTGTGTGTACCCCTGGGCCCATTTCACCGACAGACCTCATCGGTAGAAAGGGACGCTACAGTAGTTGGAGAGCCCTTGGGAGGAGCAAGAAGGACGAGTAGGCAGCAGGGAGGCTGGAGAGGACGACGATAGGTAGAGGAGTGTTGGCACCGCACTAGTGCCCTGTGGAAGAGAAATTGGAGGTGGTGGTGAGCTTGTCTGCGGTCCGCGAGGCCCCAGGACTAGCAGGAAGGACGGGATCGCTCGCTCGCCTGCCAAATCTGCATTGGTGCTAGGAGGAAGGGTTTGGTGCTGGGGGAGATATCAAGCTCGGCGAATGCCATTGCCATTCGCAATGTCGAGCACCCTGGGAGCCAAATCACGGACGACGATGACGCTCGGAGCCCTTTGTCCCCCTTGGGTACAACTTCCGTTGTTCCTTCTCCAGTCGATGCCCAAGTGGCTCTTTGTTGAGCACGCCGCAGCCGCGGCCATGGGCTTTGGAGAAGATAACACCGCAAACGCCGCTGGGAAATCATAGCATTCCTTGCTGTTGCATACCCTTCTCACCCCTTGCCTTGGCCTCCTTGCTATCATCCTCGTTTCCCCAACCACCATCGGTTAGTCCTCCCTACCGTCGTCCTCTCTCGCCTCCCCACCGTGGCCAAGGCAAGACCAACGACGCCTAGATGATTCCGGCCGTGCGTGGCCAGCACTTCCCCCGCTGACGAGGTAGCTGCCGCCTTATGCTCTTCTTTCGCTAGGTGCCGCCTTGGTCCCGTTGGTTTCACGCCGTCGTCTGACCCATGGGCCCCACACATTATGTTTTATTTTTTTAATGCCACGTAGATGACGAAGACTAAGTCAATGCGATACTTAGATGCTACATCAACGAAAACCACCTTCAAAACCACCAAAGGATTCATATTGCATCAGTTTTAATAGCTAAGAGGGTCAAGATATCTGGTATTATGGGTAAGGGATACGAATCAGATTCATCCTATATTCGAGGGAGTCCTTGTGGACTTTTTCCTTCTTTCGGTTGCAGCGAAGTCAAGGCCCACGAGAACCCAGCCAAGCCCAGCCCATCCCCCTCGCAGCACCGCCTCCGTTTCCCTACTTCAAGACACTTCCTCTCCACTCCTTCATTCTCCATCTTCCATTCCCCAAAAAACCTCGCAAAACCCTCGGCCCTCACCCGCCGCCGCCGCCGTCGCCTCCACCGGTAAACGGCAGCATGAGGTGAGCGATTGCTCCCCTCCTCCTCCTCCTCCTCTCCCATCATCACTTCGGCTCCCGATTCGGCGGAGAAACCCATACTCCGCGCCGCCCGCACGCGCCGTCCAGCGCCGGGAGCGGTTAGATCTGGAGGGGGCAGCCGCTGTGCACGCGGGGGGAAGATCCCCGGCAGCGCGAGAGGGCCCGTGGGGTCCCTTCCGCGGGCGTGGGCTTGACGCTAGGGTTCGTCGTGTTTTGATTTCTGTGGGATCTGTTTGTTGCTAGGGTTGGGGGGTTGGGGGTTGGCCGTAGGAAGTTTAGATGGTTTTTGGTGGTGCGCCTCAGTTCACGGCCATGTCCCCGCGCACGTGCGCGGGTTGCCCCCAGCTATCGGTGTGTTGGTAGATCTCTCTGCTTTGGTTTCCCACTGTGTCGGGTTGGTTAATTATGCTTGTGCGGCAGCTACTGTTTAGGTGTAGCTCGTGTGGTTTATTGAGCTAGCCAGGGTTTTATTTGGTTAATTGGAGGTGATCATCTGCTCGTATAGTCCTATAGTTAACGAGGATAACTTCGCACTGACGACCAGGAGTTTAATAATAAAGTAATAATAAGCTCAAGTTTAATAGTGGGCTATAAGCCAAGTAGCCAAATGTAAGCTTATGTGGAAGAGAGAGTTTGAAAAATGAAGAGGGTTGGGTCTCAGTCTCATGTAAGAGCTAACCATTCACATACTTTAAGATGGATAAGTTAATTGTATAGATGAGATAGAGAGGAGAAGAAAAATATAGATAAGCTTATAGCTTATCTACTATGCATGTCAACTCTAATATGTGCTATAAGTTCATAGTTGGCTTTATTATTAAACTTGCTCTAAGTTGGTTCATGCCATGGTGCGTGCAGCTTCTGATAACTGTTAGGAGGCAATTAGTTTATCTCTTATTCCTAGATATCTCTTATTAGTAGATATTTCTGTGCCTTTGTAGTTTTGTCTATCGATTGTGATATTTTTAAGAGATTGAAATCTGGTTTGTAATACATTTTTGCATTAGTGCTTTCTCATTGTAAGTGTTAGTTCATGTTCAGTTGTAGGTAACTCTGATACTGATGCCAATGGCAATTGTGTCTCGGTATTCTCTAAGGATTCTTTGTTGGTTTTGCTTTATGATAGGATTACCAGACACCACCATTTTATATTCATTAAGAAAACTTTCATTTTTATCAGTATTTTGTATAATACTCCCTGTGTTTCACATTATAAGTCGTTTTGACTTCTTTTCCAGTCAATTTTTTTTAAAGTTCGTCCAAGTTTATAGAAAAATATGGCAATATTTCCAACACAAGACAAACATATTACCAAAATATATTCAGCATTACATTTTAGTGAAACTAATTTGGTGCTGTAGATGTTGCTAAATTTTTCTATAAATTTGGTCATACCTAAAGAAATTTGACTAGAAAAAAAGTCAAATATGATACGGAGGGAGTACTTGTCACTTGTTCATATAGCATGGATATTACTGGCACACAGTAAACTTGTGGATTTTTGTAGGCTGCTGATGTATTTGTATTGGAGTTTAACCTCAAAGGGATCTAACCCTCATTCTTTTGCTTCTTGTAAGGTGCTCAGAATTGAATTTTTTTTATGGTTTTCTTTTTGTTTCCTGTAGTCGGCACCCTGAAGTGAAGTGGGCTCAGAGGATTGACAAGGTTTACATAACTGTACAATTAGCTGATGCTAAGGATGCTAAGGTCAATCTGGAACCAGAAGGTGTATTCTCTTTCTCTGCTACAGCTGGAACTGATGGGAACTTATACGAATCAAAGCTAGAGTTGAACGACAAAGTAAATGTTGAGGTAATACATGCTCGTGCAATAGCTATATGACTGCAGTTTCCTCTATATTAAAATGCGTGGTTCCTTATCCCGTGTTTATTTGTTTTGATTCTACAGGAGAGCAAAATAAGTGTAGGTGTTAGGTCCATATTCTGTATTGTAGAAAAAGCTGAGGCCAAATGGTGGAAGAAGCTTGTTCGAGATGATCAAAAGGCACCACACTTTGTGAAAGTTGACTGGGACAAATGGGTTGATGAAGATGATGATGGTAAGCTATGCACTTCTTTTGCGGTGATAAACTGTGGACTTGTTTTCTCATGTTTGACGCAACTAGTAGCAGCATAATGAGAACAAGTGAGATGAAGCAAGTGCGCCTAACATGTTAGAATGGAGTATCATTTGATCATAGCACATAATGACATGTTTGAATTTGAAGAATGTTCCATATATGTTTCTCTTTAAGGCATTCCATTTGTTTTTCAACTGGTCATGGTAAAAAAAAATCATGCGCAGGACAAACTGTTATTACTCGTTATGTTGGATATAAACCTACATTGTCTCACTCGTTTAGATTCCACATTCAAGCCCCAAAACTAATATCAGTTTAGGGACCTAATCTGCTCTTATAATATATTATTTTTTAACTTAATTATATAGATATTCCAGGAAATTTAATCTGGCCTTATTAATGTAAATAAGCCCTTGTTCCTTATCCAACGTTTTGATATGCATATATTTTATTTTTTAGGTGCTGATGTCAACGTGGATGGAATGGACTTTTCGGTAATTAGTTCTTTTCAGATTTCATGTTTATTCCTAGATTTCCTTTTTGCTCATGCATATATTGTTTTTTAAACTAATGTTTTTCTTTATGTCTTTTTTTATAGAATTTTGGTGGCATGGGTGGAATGGGTGGAATGGGCGGAATGGGTGATATGATGGGTGGCATGGGTGGTATGGGTGGCATGGGTGGCATGGCTGAGATGATGGGTGGCATGGGTGGTATGGGCGGTATGGGTGGCATGGGTGGCATGGATGAGTTCGAGGACGAGAGTGACGATGAAGGTTTGTCTTCCTTTATTGTGTCCACAGATTCTCATTAATATCCACTTGTTTCTATTAGCTATATGATAGCATAATATGATTCTGTGAAAATATAAATTAAGGAAGCATTATTTTTGCAGTTTGGTAAGATTAGTATGGTTTAGTTTGAACTGCCTGACCAGATGAGTGATATGACTCATGCACGTGACAAATGCCATTAATTGAAAGGCCAATTCTTGAAAAATCTGCAATTGTGTGATTCGTACTCTTAACAGCAGTGATCAAAATATTGCACCTTTCATGCTTGGCACATATAAATGCAACTCAATAGGATAAAGCTATTTTTTTCATCATACAGGACTGTTTCTTGATATTGTGATTGTAGAAGTAAAAGTGCTATTTAATGGTTCTCCTGCACATTTTGGAATAGTTTGGCCCGAATTATGTTGTTCATGCTGTAACTATTATGGTGGTAATTAGTCTGATATGTTTCTTACTTGCATTGATTTTGTGATAGGTATGATACTAACCTTAATCACATGCATCAAAAGTTTCTTAACCATTATACTTACATACTGGTTAGGAAACTTTTTGATGCATGTAAAGTTAGTGTCACTAGGTGCAGATTAAGGTTAGTGTCGCGTGTACTCGTATTCATCATATTGTACTTACGTCTAGAGAACTGAAGCACATTCCCAAGAAATTGCAAATCAGTTTGTATTCATCATATTGTACATAAATCTAGAGATTTGAAGTACCTCCAAGAAATTGCAGACTTGAAGTACATCTAGGCATCAATTATAAGCAATTTAAACAACTATGTTATGTCAATTAAGTTGATATAAGAGTGCCAGTTATCTTTGTTTTTTTATATATCTTAGTACCTTTTAATTGTAATCTTGCTTGTTAAAAGTCCTCATGCCATCTTTTTTGACTTTGTTGCTCCCTTGTTTAGAAGAAGTGTCTAAACCTCAAGACGCAGAGAAGGCTGCTGAAGCCGGAAAATCCCAGGAGTCGGACGCTAAAGCCGAGACAAGTTAGAGCAATCGAAGGCCCCTCTACATAATTCCTTTCTCTGTTGCATCCCGTCTTTTATGGATCTGGTGAACTGAAGAAAACATTTTACGTTATGACGGTAGGGATGGGTGCTCCCTTGTAGAACGATGCTATGAAACTGGAGCTCCAACTGAGTACGCAAACCATTCTTGGATTGTTTTTCTTAATGCGCTTTGATGCTTCATCGCTCTGCAATCATATATTAAGCTTTGGATGCTTTAATCTGCTTTTGTGAGATACTGCTGTGCCCGTGCTAGAGTCCACTGAGCATGCAACAATTCATGTGATCTGACGATGCTTGTGCTAGACGAGTGAGGCAGTAGCACTGTTAGTTCCCAAGCTTGTTTTGAAAGGATGCATAGTGAATCCCTATTTATTTGTTTCACAACTCTGTTCTGCGCTAATTGGTTGACCGTGAGACCTTTTGGCCAGCGTAGAACGACTACTACCTGTTTGCATGTGGTCTTACGGTCAACGTGCATGGCAGGATGTAAGTAAGGTCCCTGACTCCTGCTGTTAACAGAGTAACAGGAACAGGGCTTTTCCGGAAAAGCCCGCATTCATCAGATTGAGGCGAACGTGAACAAACGTTTTTAATTGAATTCAGATTAACCAACTTGTTAATGCTTGTTCAATTCAAACGTAATGCTAAAAAGGGGCCTAACACAACATTTAGGAGTGTTGATAAGAGTGTCACCCTATTAGTACTGATTTATTCCCTCTGTTTCGATTAAAAATAATCGACGTATTGTAGAAAACCAAAAATTATCATCGTCGTACTTCAAAGGCAGCACCCGACACATCTCGCATATGCGCTTCGTTTTCTTATCCTCGCCGCTTCGTATGCCAAAAACCTCGAATTTTGTTGAGAATTAATATTATTTTTATGGAAAATCGCAAAAGTAGTGGCCAACCGGGGAAAATCGCGAAAGTAGGTCCCTGTCGAACGGGTGCAATTCGATAGGGCACCTATCGAACGACGGGCAGTCGACAAAGGCATGTCGAACGGCTGGCGTTCGACACGCTCACCTGTCGAACGGAGGGAGTTCGACAGGGCCCACCACCCGGCGCCGCGAGGCCTGTCGAACCGGGGGCGTTCGACAGGGCCCTCCACCGACCCTGTCGAACAATGGGCATTCGACAAGCCGGTTTAAAGCCCCGTCCACCCAGGCCGCGAGTTCGATTTGTTTTGAGGACCACATCGCCAGCCGCCGCCGAGAGTCGCCACATCGTCGCCGTGAGCGCCGGAGGGAGCGAGGGGAGGGGATAGCAGGCCGGAGAGGAGGCCGAGGAGGCGCCGGCCGGGAGGAAAGGGTTGGCGACGCCCTCCAGCAGTGAAGTTAAGGTATACATTAGTAATCCCTAAGTACAATGCATATGAAAGTTTAATAAAAAATTGGTTTAAGAGTTGTTAATTGTTTCGTATTGTTCGATGTTAGTATGTATGGTTAGCACATATTTGTTATTGCTAAATGTTGGTAGAGGTATTTAAGTAATTGTACGGTTAAATTAGTTCTTAGTTAGTACATATTATTGATATGTTGTGTGTTAAAATAGATACAAAGGTGTTATATTTTATTTGGATTATTAAACTAGTTGTTTGTTACTAATAGTTGTAAATTAGTACACGGCAATATAGTATAAGTTATAATAGGGTAATTATCGAATGATTAAATGATTAAACGTGAGACTATTTGTCATGTTTTATCAGGATGTCAGGTGATATGCCCATTCGTCTGTATTATGGCGATGCTCCTATACAAATATGTGATAGCGGGGTGGATTTGACTGTATATGCCTTCCATGATACTAGTCTGAATGCACCGGAGCATATGGGTTTGAACGACGTGTTAGGGTGGTTGTATAATATGTTTGGGGTAGATCCAGTGCACGATAAATTTGTCATAAATACCGTGTGGCCAGTGAGGGGTCAACATGAATGGCAGTGGAGAGTAGTGGAGGTTGCGTCAACTGGGAGTTGGAGGAAGTTTGTTAGTAAAGTAAGGGAGAAAGGCTATAGCCTGGCAATAGTGGTGCAGAAGACAACATGTGTTGATCGATCGGGGGAGTCAAGTCATGCCGTGGTGGAAGAAACTCCGTTGGAAGGTGGACAAGCTGAAAATGTTTGGCGGACTGAGCAAGGTCGAGGGGAAGAAGTAGTAGAGGGTAATACACAAGGAGAGGTCATTGTTCGTGGTACTAATCGTGAGGCCAACGACTCGGACGATGAAGAACCGGATTCGCCTATGCGTGTTGATGCAGCGGAGGAGAATGAGGTGGTAGTGGATCAGATGGAAGTGGAAAACGAGGAATACCTTGCGCTTGTAGTGGAAGGAGAAGATACAACACTGTGGGACAACGAAACTAACATACCCGATGATTGGACGACCATATCAATGAGTCGTATGAAGGTAAACGATGGTTTAGATGCCCACTGGTGTTATGATAGTAAGCAGGTGAAAGTTGGACAGATGTTTCATGACAAAGGTCACTTACAAGATGCGGTGAAGAGGTGGGCATTTGTCCAGAAGCGTGAGTTCAGGGTGAAGGTTTCAAATAGGACGACGTATGACGTGAAGTGCATACAGGGTGGATGTCCTTGGAGAGTGCATGGTTACAAGCCACAACATGACACTTTATGGGTAGGTTCGAGGGTTGAGCAACATACGTGTTTATTGGAGAATACCCGTCTGGTGCACAGAAACCTGACAGCGGCATTTGTGGCACAAATGGTATATTCAAAGGTGGTTAGAAAAACATCTTTGTCCCCTTTCACCATAATGCATGACGTTGAGAAAGAGTACGGATATGAGATATCGTACGACAAGGCTTGGAGGGCAAAACAGAAAGCATTGGAGATGAGGTTTGGAACTCATGAGGATTCTTATCACAATCTTCCCCCACTATTGGAGGTGATGCAGGCAAGAAACCCGGGCACACACATGGCTATTCTCGATGAGGTGAATGAATATGGGGAGAATATTCTTCGTCGGGCTTTCTGGTCATTTGGGTGCATGATAGAGGCCTTTAGAAATTGCATTCCTTTGCTCTGTGTTGATGGCACTTTCATGACAGGCAAGTACAGAGGAACAATTCTAACCGCGATCGGAGTCGACACGGATAGCCATGTCGTTCCTGTTGCTTTTGCATTTGTTGAAAGCAAGAACACATCAAGCTGGCTATGGTTTTTGCGGCACATTAAAATGTGTGTTGTTGAAAACAGACTAAATGTGTGTGTTCTGCATGACCGACACGCCGGTTTGCTATCAGCGATACAGAAGCTTCAAGAAGATGTCACACAGTCCGTGCCATGGCCAGATTTACATAGCAGATGGTGCATGCGACATTTTGGGGCTAATTTTTATAGACAATTCAGGAGTAAGAGATTGATGGACCTGTTCAAGAAGTTATGCAAGCAGATGATGATAGACACGCTTTAGTTTCTAATTATATGTATCGTTACTAACTACGTCATATTTTTTGGTTTCTCCCTCTTGTGCAAACAGACGATGAGTACGGTTCGGCGTCGACGCATCACGGAATGCCTGCTTACTCCCCTCGCACAGCATTCATTGAGGACTTCTTTTCCACTGATCCTCCCCAGGGGGAAGTAGGGATGGATTACTGGCACGCAGCACCTCAGGTCACACAGCCGACGCAGGAGACGGAGGCCGGTCAGGGGCCAGACGTGACACCACAGCAGGCAGCTAGAGATAGGCTCCCCCCTGATAATTTGACATATCCCACTGAGCAGATTAGGCATAGGAAGAAGGGAGGACCTAGCAAGCGTGCGAAGGGCACTGATCGTCCTTGACTTATCTATTTGTATTAAACTTTTAGTCATTTCTGTTCTGTCCGTACTATTTGAGAAACACTTTACGATTAACTTAGTACTATCAGTACTATTTCATAAACTTCTTCGGATAATTACTCAGTAGCATACCCTTCGAATGAATCATGACAAATTATCATTCAAATATACAAATAATGAAACTAAATAATTCAAATATCCAACAAATAAATACTACAATTTCTGACCAAACATTATCAAAACCCTAAATCATATACATATAACATTACAAAAATATTTTCCTTTCTTACACACTAAAATAAATTACATATTATTAAAAAAAATAACTTATTACAAATAAATGGAGAACGCGACCCTGTCGAACTGCGCCAGTTCGACGGATATCCTATCGAACAGGGGCAGTTCGACACAGCCCTTCCTGTCGAACGGGGGCTGTTCGACAGGTCCTGTCGAACGGCAGCCTTCCGATCTCCTCGCCAGTCGCGCTCTGGCCGTTCGATAGGCGACCTATCGAACTGCACCCGTTCGACAGGGACCTACTTTCGCGATTTTTCCCGGTTGACCACTACTTTTGCGATTTTCCATAAAAATAATATTAATTCTCAAAAAAATTCAAAAACGAATACCTCTCGGTGTTTCGTATGCCAAAACCCAGCCGTGGTGTTTTCTGTTCTTCTCCCACCTTTGGAAAGACATGGAGGCGGCGATGGATGAAGACATGGCCGAAGCAGGAGATGGTTTGTCGGTCGCAGCAGACAAAGCAGGAGGCGCCGTCGCAGGGATCGCGGCCACCACGGCCAGAGCGAGAGACGACTTCGCGGCCGGAGTGGGAAGCGACATCGTGGCCGTAGCGGGATGGTCACGCAGGGTCGTCGAGCGGCTGGGATGACACGATGTGATTCGTGCGGATGGAGCGAAGGAATTGGATGGCGTGTGGGCGCGAGCACGACCCGTGAAGCGATGGCGCCGTGGAGCCATGCATGGGGCAACGAAGCGACGACGGCATGGGGTAATGCGCGGGATAATGAAGCGCCGGCGCAGCATACCTTGCTCGATGCACAGCTTGGAGTACGAATCAAAGGAGAAAGGGAGTCAGTGCTCCTTGGTCTCACTGCCATGGTGGAATACGCCAATCATTTTAGAACGGAGGAAGTATTACTAAAACAGATTAGCAGTGCTGCTCTATCTGTACCGGTTTGTTAAAAATCATCACTACTAGAAGATTTTCCATCTACTAGATAAGTGTATGTCCTGGCAATAATGATTGCACATCAGTGCTAGTTCTTTAGATGAACTGATGTATTCATAAAAGAAAATCATGCCCACCTTGAAAAGACTACATGAGACCTACTTGGACTTTTACCAGGACTATACCGAAAACTTCCAACAATACCTTTGTGAGTTCTTCTAGGATACAGCTGTACAGTAAACATTGAAAGACAAGCCACAACCCGTCCAGCCAAGATCAAGCCCAAGATCCACTAGGAGCCCGAGAAATTTGACTTGTGATCGTCTAACCACTATCTCATCGGAACTTTCGAGACTATAAGATAGGGCTAGGAACACATACCCTCCTTTTATACTCATATTATCTATATATCAATAAAGATCACATGGCGCTGAAAACATAGGGTTATTACTTTGAGTATGGTCTAAACATGTATACAAATCCTCCCGAGTTTAGCTGGCATCCCTCATAAGAGATCACACGTAAACATAACTAGATGTATAGATTTTTTGTTGTCAAGATTTTTATCGACGACTCAAAGTATTAAATTGGTTGATCTATACAT
This sequence comes from Oryza sativa Japonica Group, assembly GCF_034140825.1. Taxonomy (NCBI): domain Eukaryota; kingdom Viridiplantae; phylum Streptophyta; class Magnoliopsida; order Poales; family Poaceae; genus Oryza; species Oryza sativa. The sequence goes on along the minus strand of NC_089042.1, from coordinate 16,661,810 downwards.
TTGTTATGTAGATTTACTGGCTCCTTTGCGCCGAAACCACACCATTGCCGCCATGTCCGTGCGGCGTGGTGCGAAGGTCACCGCGGCGCCGGTGCCCGTGCGGCGGGAGGGACGGCTGGCGCTCGCGGCCAGGTCCGCCGCCACGGCCGGCCCCATTGCCGGCGGCTAGAGAGGCAGGGGGTGGGGGGAGGGGGAGGGGGAGAACAGAGCGTAATTGCCGGCTTTGACACACATGGCGGCCATACGGTGGGGGAGGAACGAAGGCGCTCTAGTGCCGTGGGAGGAGATGGGACGGGTAGGGGAGGATAGAGTTTGGGGATGGGATGGGAGAGGGTAGATGCGGTTGTTTTTGGGAAAAACCCTTGTGTTTTTCGTTTTAACAGCGCTATCCATGTAGGCAGAATTTTCCCTTCTTCGTGTTGTATTTTTTCTGAAAGACGAGTGGTTTTTCGTATAAAATGGAATAGGGTGTCGGTCGGTGGGAGGATGTGCGTGCTATTCCGTTCAAACAAGAGGAGCTTTTTTTGCATAAACACCATCACACGTCATTTACTCTCAGGATAAAAAAAATGATAAGGAAGTGCGTGGCGCGCATGCAGCGTGAGACCGGCACAACCAGTGAGGGAAACCGGACAAAGAAAGAAGGAACGGCTCCACTGCTCACCCAATCGAGGAGCTTCTGCATCTGCAAACCACATACCACAACTATCGAGGAGAAAAAAAATTTCAAAAAAGGACAAAAACGGAGCCCTACGAGGCTTTACTATCTTATTATGCATGAGGATGAGGAAAGAGGATAAGTGACTTCCGTCATATATTGTAGACATAATATACAATGCAACGTTGGTAAACTACAACAAGTTGCAAGAGATGACTAGAGAGCACTAAGAGATCTTGTGTGACGTGGATAACTTATAAGCCTGAATCGGTCTCAATAGTTGAACATGCCCTTATATCCATTCTAACGAAACAAGGTACTCTTAGTGACACAATATATAAAATGGTTGCTATTTTTTTTCTCCAATTCAATAACTCAAAAAGAGCCGCTGTTTTTATGTCTTAATTCTCCATCCAATTTAAAAATTTGACATTTTTGATGTTTATATAGTCTTTAAAATTATTTTATTCACTAGTTTTATTTTAAATTATTTTACCCCAATAAAATTATAATGTGATATAATCTGACATGTGATTGGCATATATCATACTAAAAAGATGCTAATACTAAAGCTTTTAAAATTTAATATAAAATGGGCGATATATATATCTTTTCTTTTCTTTTTTTTTTTTGCGGGGGACGATATATATCTTTTCAATTAACACAATAGGTGTCGCATATACACAACAAGAAAACTTCTTTTTTTTTTCTTACCTTGGGAGTTGAGATCGTCTATGTACCGAAGTATACAATATACTAGTATGTTTTAAACCACGATACTTTTGTTGCGACAAACAGTTTAAATCTCGTATTTTGATTGAATGGCTATGGGCTACACCTAATACTAAGTTTTCCGTTACTGTTCCGGTAGGGGTTACCGTTTCCCGATATTATCATGGTTAGCACGAAAAAAATGATAGAGTTACCGTATAATGTTACCGTGGAAACTGAAAGATAACGGTGCAATATTATAAACCATAAGGCACGTACATCATGTGTCACCTTAATTGCAAAGGTTAAGGTGTTAACTCCAAATTCTACATAAAGTGTATTTTTTTTGGAAGTAAACTGATTTTTTTCCGACATTACCAAAATTGCAACTACCACTAGTAGTATATAATTAATGCTAACAGACTGTTTAAAGTGTTTATGCCAGGTTGATGGCTGAAAGAAGCGCAGAAAGAGCGCCGTTTATAACGACCCAAAAATTTATTTCAAATAAAACCAAAAAATGCCCAAAACGGCAACTCCGATGCTTCTCCAGCCCATCTCCGGCGCCGGCGCCGGCGCTCGCCGGAGCTCCGCCGAGGGACTCTCCCCTCCTCCTACCGCTCGCCTCCGCCGCCGCGTCCTCTGCGCGATCCGCGCCGACGCGCCGCCCCCGATCCACCTCTCCGCGGCGGCCCCCTCGCGGCCGGCGAAGCCGCCCGTCTGCACCGCCGACGAGCTCCACCACGCGCCCGTCTCCGGCGCCGGGTGGCGTCTCGCGCTCTGGCGGTACAGGCCGCCGCCTCATGTACGACCGGTGGTGCTTCTTCCCGTTGTTTTCCAATTTCCAGAGCCGTGCTTGATTTGATTTGATCTCGCCCGTGTTCGTGCAGGCGCCGGCGAGGAACCACCCGCTGATGCTTCTGTCGGGAGTCGGGACGAACGCCATCGGGTTCGATCTCTCCCCCGGGGTGAGCAGAGATTTCTCTCACTGCAACTCTTTTTCTGCTGATGTAGAATTTCCTCGCCTGAAACTAAACACTGAGATGGTAGGAAGTGGTGGCCAGAGTCTTGGAATCATGTAAATGCATGGCTCAAGTTTTTGGAGTGATTTGGGATGGGGAGAGAGCGATGGTGTTTGCTGAAACTACTCTTGTTTGGAATTTTCCTGCAAATTGTAAGTTGAGGGTCAATTTGGTTGCCATATGCCAAGTTGGATGGATATGGCATTGACAGGCATGATGTATACTGGGGAGTGGGGGCAATACATCTAACTCTGTTGAAAAATCTGGAACTTATTGTCTTTTCAAAGTAAACATTAGTTGCATATATCCAACTACAAAGTTATTTTTCTTGAACACAATTACAAAAAGTGATGTGTTACATACAGAGTTACATACTTTCATAGGCCTATCACATTATCAACATACATCCATGAGGTTCTGTTAAAAAAGGCATAAGTATAGTAGGATCTTGACCTTCAATAGTTTTTAGATCCTTAAATTTATTGACTATTTGTCTTGAAGAGAAGAATGTTTTTGAAGGGTGCTATCAAGCAAGATATTAGTGGCTTTAGGTCAACACCATGAAAGCCACATATTTCTATGTTCCAATTCTTCTTTTTAAGCATGATGAGAAGAATCAGCATAAGCAAATACTGCAAAATTTTCCTTGAACAAATACATTTTTTTTCCTCGATTATAGTTTAGGAACGACTAGATACTTAGATGGCTAGAGCTTGGAGGTGACAAACTAAGTGAGAAAGCACCTGAGTGGGAGATGCAAGAGGTGATGGCAAGCTCAAAGGTGAGGATGATGGTAGCTACAGTTATAGTGTCGTGTGCTGTTGCAAAAATGGGCATGATGACATGCGTGCACAGTTGCCCTGGTTATATTGTTTCTAGCTTGAACATGCTTCAGGTGATGCCTGCCATGTCCGAATGGAAAATTCATTTTTTTTTCATAAATCACCCGGTGCACTTGGCACATATTTTGACGCTGGGTGCAACGCCTTTTAGGAAGTGTATATGCTACTTGGTCTTGGTGACGGATGTAATATTTCCTATCTTTTCTGCCACTGTTGAATGACCTACTGAACTTACTATATCATAATTCCATATATGTCCAGGTTCAATTTTAGTGCGTCATATCACATGTAAAGTTGCTTCTTTGTAAGCACTGTAATCTTTTGCCCACTATTTTCTTGTTTGTTTCACACATGCGAGGAAACAGTCCCTGACTCCCTGTTAACATGATCTCCAATGAATAAGGAAGATAGGGTTAACTCATATTATAAGATTAACAGCATCAAGACAACTAAAAAAATGCATTCCAAAGAGGAAAAAACCGAGGATGCTGAATATTCAGTTTCTTGAGCTTCATTTGTTTTCTTATAAGCTGTAATAAAGTTAATCTATTTTTTTATAGAAAAATAAATGAAGTTATGTTGCATCTAACTCATATTATTGAAAGTAAAATGCGGTTCAAGTTGCAAAAGAACTATAGGTTACAAGTCATGGTAGTCTTGTATTTGGAGTATAGGTTATCAACTAAACTGTTGGGTTGTCTTCAATTTTTTTAGATAATGTGGGTTGTCTTCAATTAGACGGGGGAATCCAATTAACAGCCTCGACTCGTATCCTAACTTGTCTAAGAACTAGCTTCGCTTCAACCAATTCTTTCGTACCCTCAGCTCTACTCATGTTAGCTTTGGCTATTTCAAGTGCCTGTTGAGCTTCTTCCTGATCAATGTCACTACCCAGTTCCACATCATTCCCTAAAATGATGATCTCATTATTAACTTTCTGGCAAAACTGCTCCACAGAACCGCCGTTAACCATTGATCATTGAGGAGGCGATTCTCAAGGGACCCATATCTACAGCTGTGTTAATTGGGGGGAGGGGGGGGTATGGTTTGGTAATATGGCAATTTGGCCACTACTAGTAGATAAAATGATTTCTTTCACTTCACAATCCCAAATGATTCGCTTAGTGCATAAACATTTAATTTCATTTCTTCAATTTGTTCTCCTCTTCTAAGTTTATAGCTTTCGTGCTAGCTTCATCGATGTTACCCACCAAATAAAAAGCTTGTTCAGGTAGGGCGTCTAATTCCCCGGAAAGGATTAGTTGAAATCCCATAATAGTTTCTGCAAGACCAACATACTTTCCCGGAGAACCAGTAAAAACTTCTGCCACAAAAAAACGGTTGTGATAAAGAAGCGCTCAATTTTTCGTGTTCTTGCTACAGTTTTATCTACAAGTTTAGTACTATTGATTATCAAGGATCTCATTATCTTTTTCTTTTAATAGTTGTATCTTTCGCTCTCCCTCAACTATAGTGACAACTGATGGCAGTCTTGTGTTCTGCTAACAAGTTCTTTTCTATCTGTGCCGTTCATACTAATGGTGCCCCTCATTATTTTTAGGCCTCATTCGCCCGTCACATGTCTAACCAGGGATTTGATACATGGATTGTCGAAGTGAGAGGTTCTGGTCTGAGCATACGTGATCATGATAATTCTGCTTCATCTCCATCAGGCGCTTTCGATGATATATCTAATGGCACATTGGCTCTTGATAAATCAAGCACATTGGAGGTTGCTTCAGTTCAAAGTTCTGGTTTCTCTGGTATTGATTATGATGACCTTGGAATAGTTGCGTTGGATGACCCACCTTTACTGATGGAGATGACTAGTTTCTTTGATCGAATTTCAAAACTTCTGGAAGAGGCTAGTTTAAATAAAAATTTTCATGAGATCACAGATAAGATTTCGGTTCTATCTGAAATGGTAGAAAGCTCTGCCGTTATTGGTCCAATGAGAGAAGAAAGTCTGCGTCTTCTGAAGAACTTTCAAGAGCAGATTGACTCATGGGAACACTTTGTGGCAACTCAGATGAATCTAAATTCTGAATATAATTGGGACTTCGACCATTACTTGGAGGAGGATATACCTACTGCGGTGAGGCGTCACCATCCTTTTGTGAGCTATAATTGTTGAATAGTTGGCACTGTTGTTATATTCAGTGAGCTAACAGTGTAACAGTGTTTTTTAATTATTCCATTTGATAATTTCATCATTAGTGTTATAAGATTGTTTTTGTGGAATATCGCTTGACACACAGTTACTACAGGTGGAATATATTAGACAACATAGTAGAGTAAAAGATGGGAAGCTGCTTGCCATTGGACACTCAATGGGAGGAATTTTGTTATATGCAATGCTGTCAAAATATGGTGAGACATTACACTGTATTTTGCTGATGACTGTTTGCCTGCCCTTTACTGTTGCTTTTTCTATGGAAGTATAATTCTACTGCTGCTGCTAGAATTGGAGCCACTATTCAATTATCCAATGTAAAGGGAACATTCTAGCTGTAGGCAATCAACAACTACTGCGCTTGTTTTGCTCAGCTTTCTGGAGTTAACGGTAGATTGTTGGACGTCTTACAAGTTTTACCTTTATATTTATTCTAGAAACACAGTCAAATTGTTCATCTGATAAGCAATATCATGATCGTTTACAGCTCAGCCTACTATCTTTCGGTTGTGGATTTTTAAAGTCACGACTTATTATTTTTCCCTTAATCTCAAAGGTTTCGAAGGAGTTCCATCAAACTTAGCGGCTATTGTTACTTTGGCTTCCTCTGTTGACTACACGACATCCAATTCATCACTGAAGATGTTACTGCCACTTGTGAGTTCGTAGTCGATTGACAGTTTCAACTTGATAAAGATGTTTATTACTTTTCATTTTTAAAGTTTTTCTTCCTTCATTGTCATGAATAAAACTAATGAGTTCACTTCTCAGGTTCATCCTGCGCAAGCCCTTAATGTCCCTGCTGTTCCATTGGGTACATTATTAGCGGCAGCATATCCCTGGGCATCTGGTCCACCTTATCTTTTTTCCTGGCTTAATCATCAAATATCAGCACAGGATATGATGCACCCGGAGTTGTTGTCCAAGCTTGTTTTTAACAACTTCTGTGAGTACTCTTTAATTACACACTGTCACACTGGATTCTGCATGTCATGCATTTTAAGATTTCAGCTTTGCCAGAATGTTACTTTAAAGGGTGTTGCCAGAATATTGTTCAAGAACACACAGCACTGTATATATGCCATAGTATCCATATATAGGATTTCTGTACTCCAGAATTAATTCATAATACACTGCATTATTAACCTTTTATGCTATGATATAAATATGGGATGTCTGTTTCAGCAACTTTTGTCAATGGGGTTGGATATGTTCATTTAAGTTGTTATCATGTAATTTGCAGGTACAGTGCCTGCAAAGGTTGTCCTTCAACTTACAACAGCTTTTCGGGAAGGGGGGCTATGCAATAGAACTGAAACTTTCTCATACAAAGATCATTTGCGATATTGTCAGACCCCTGTCCTAGCACTAGCTGGAGATAAAGATCTCATCTGTCCTCCTGAAGCCGTTTATGGTAAGATGTGGTGCTTTTCTTGTCTGCTATCTCAGTTGCTTCTATGAAGATTGCTAACTTTTTGTACATCATACTCCCATCTTGTCAGAAACTGTCAAGCTCATACCTCAGCACATGGTGAAATATGGGGTTTTTGGAAAGCCAGAAGGCCCTCATTATGCACACTATGACTTAGTTGGAGGTCGACTGGTACATATTCTCAGTCTCTTCACATAAAATAAAATTTGCTGCTCCAATTCTGAAAAGTCAAATCTTTTTGTCATCCTCTTACTCATGATTTACACATGTTTGTCCCTTGTACAGGCAACGGATGAAGTTTACCCATGCATCATAGAGTTCCTTTCTCACCATGATCAGTAGTTTATGTAACAGTGAAGCTCCTGAAATTTCAATACGATGCGGAGTCAATGATACAATATATGTTCACCTCAGATGGTTTTTGAGTTGAGCTGAACAAACTTTCCAAGGTTGGCCATGTGACATGGCCAGCTGCGCAAAATATAGGTAAACCCACAGAACTCGTAGGATGTATCCTTGTAAACAGGTGTACCATGCGTCAGTGCACCACTTGTTATACAAAACCTATAAATATAGGTATATTACATGTGCCCCTAGAAATATAACAAATTCAAAAGAAATTGTATGCTGAACTCATTCTTTGACCTTGTTTCCTTAGTTGATGTTGATCCTTCAAATACTTGGCTTCTGTTGTTGTAACAAAATGAAATGGACTGATATGTACTGGGATATACTGTTGGCATGTAGCGCTGTCTGCATTTGTAATGAACAGTTCTGGAGGTAATGGAATGCTTCATTGTGCATGTAATCTGTAATATGGTACACTGACATTTTACATGCATTTGCTGTAGAAGTTCAAAGTGGGTGTTGAGACCAAACATACTGTCATAATTTTTGTTCATCTGTGAAATTTGACTTTAGTGATTCTCAGATGAGCAAGCTAAAGCATTGTCCAATACTATATCCATCTCAACTAGATCTTGCTGTATGCTTTCTAACAACTAACAAGGCACATTGCTGTATGCTCTATGGTCTTCCATTGAAGAAGGGGGCCAGGACCACCCTATCCTGGATGGCTGGACATAGCTTAGGACAAGATATACTACCACTCTTTTCTTTTTTGAGATGGAAGATCACCACTAATAATAAGTTAATAACTGTGCTTAGGCTCTTGTTTCTGTTCTTTTGTGCCAAGCATGATGCTGTCCAGGCATAAAGCTTGGAGAGGTAGGGCATGGTTGAGAATTTGGCTTCTTTTCCGCTTTTATTGGATCCTAGTTACCCGGTGGCCTACACAAAAGGAAGCAACGTGACTATGGCTTGTCACGCGCAATGCACAGCTCATGCTGGCTGTTGCAATCATAAGCACCATTGAGTGAACATTGGCTTTTGTCTTCTTTGGAATCTTGAGAAATTAGTTTATGCCACAATAAGTGTTTGGGAAATTGGGATGTCCCAGATGTAAATTAACATATGGTTATACACATGTGCTTGCTATCTCCTATTTTCGACTTATTTATTAAGCATTAACTTAGGGTGCGATCGTTTCAGCGGTGGTGGTGGACAGCTTAGGCGCACACAAAACGAGAAATACGATTAGCATATGATTAATTAAGTATTAATATATAATTTTTTTATGAATAAATTTGTTGGTTTTTTTAACAACTTCTTTATAGGAAGTTTTTGTACGAAATATACTGTTTAGCAGTTTAAAAAGCGTGTTAATGGAAAACGAGGAGAATCTAATCCTGTAAGCTGGAAAGAGCACACCCTTAGGTTATGCTCTTTACCCTATTTTTCTAATTCATTTTCTTCGTTTTCCGCACATACGCTTTTCAAATTGATAAACGGTGTATTTTTTGAAAAAAAAAAACAATTCTATACGAAAGTTTTTTTAAAAATTCATGTAAAAAATAGCTAATACTTAATTAATCATACACAAATGAGTTGTTCCGTCTTGCATGCACGAGGGATTAGTTCCCAGCCCTAACAGCTGAACACAACATTTAAGTCGTAGAACAGTGTTTTTGACAAGTAAAAAAATAAGAGTGCAAATTTTAAATTTACAATAAAATCAATAAGATCAAAGTGAAAAACAGTATAATTGCTCGAACGGGTACGCTCAAAAAACCATTAATTATGCCTAATCGCAAAAGAAAATTTTCCTTCTGTTTTTAAAAAAAGGGTTTGACCGTTGACTGCCAAAAAAAAAAGAGAGGGGTTTAGCCTCTGCCGTTTACGGTGGCCCGTGGGGTCTATAACCGACGGCCACAGATGCATCACAGCCACCGGTGCGTGGCCCATCTCCAATTCTCCAGTTGCTTCCTTTTCGTTCCCCTCCGCGGCTTCACCCCGTGTCCCCGTCACTCTCCGGCCAGCGCCTCCACTCCACTCCCCTCCCCACACTCCCCCGCGTCTCCAGCGCCGCCGCCGCGGTAATGTGACCTCGCGCGCGGCACTCCGGGATTATCTAGGTGCGTCTTTTCTTTCTTTCTTTCTTTATTTCTTTTTTTGTTTCATTTTCTTCCGTGGGTGGAAGATTCTCCTGCAACTGCAGATTGCTTTGGTGTAACCTTTATTGTTGGATTTTTTTTTCTTTGTTTTGTTTTTTGCCCCCCTTTGTTTTTGTAGGAAGAGCACGAGGAGGAGGCGCCGATCTGTAGGGCTCGTTGTTAGTCATCTCGACCAAGGGACCGGTGAAGCTGTTGGTTCTTGATTTCTTTCGTTGCTTTTATTATTGTTCTAAAGAGAAATCCTCGTTTTCTTCCTGTGAGATTTATGCACATATCTCTTAGGGCACTCTTACCTGGGAATATTTCGTTGTTTTTGCAGTGATTCTCGTTAGTGATTTCGTTGTTTTTGCAGTGATTCTCATTCGTTTATGGGTGCCTATTTTTAGGATTATTGGGTGTTTTCTAGGTTGTTATTGCTAGAAATGCTAGGTTTTTTTGGTTCAACTGGATAAGGTTGTTTAAGTTTGTTGTTTACCTTTTCAGCGGCTGTGGTTTGGACTGGTGACGTATCCAGTCAACTCTAGACATCTTTTGTCGACTCATCAGTAAACAGATTACGCCCCTTTCTATAAATTTGCTGCTGATTCTTCTGTCTTGGATTTTTAACAGCTCATAAGCTCATATAACCTGCAACTGATTTATGGATCCGTTGAATTGTTTTTATTCCCCTAGTCTTTACTGTTCACTAAAGTAAAAAAATGAATGGCACATATTAATAATGATAAACTGCTGCTTATTACTGTTTCATACAAGGGGGAAATTCTACCTAGAAATGCACACCATGGCATCAATAAAAAAAAAGAAGAAAAAAATCAGATTACTACTCAATCACATGCTGTTTAGTTTAGGTTGAATGAGTTTTTGTGAATGTGATAGGTTTTCTAGCTTTGTAATTGGGTTTGAAATGAAATGGATGGTTATCATCAACTTCCTGGAATTTCTAGTTTGTTGTCGTGTTTTGGATATCACAACAGGTCCAGTTATTAGGCATTACAATCCTGAACCTTCTTTCATGTTCTTGTTTGTTCAAACTTTTTCAAATACCCTTTGCCCTTTCAAGTTGTGAGGGATATACAGCAAGGTCAAGGCGTGAGGCATATAAAAAGGGTTGCGGCTTGCCAATACTTGCAGAACATCTTCTCAGTTTTTAGCGATACATGATTTGACATGGATATTCAAACTTCAAGACTTGGTCTCCTGCACAAAAGTTCTATCTCATTTTTCGTGTTTCTTTTCTAGGACTGGGTTTGACTTTGTATTAATTCTGCATCTCCCTTTCGTTTTCTAAACAACAATGTACTATTTAACTGTATTTAATCTAACAGGAAGTTTTCCATTAAATTTTTTTATAAATGATAAAATATGCTTGAAGGGCTTCAAAGATGTAGGTATTCTAGACTACTGGGCTTTATAGAGTCAAAATATTATTGCTGTCTGAAGACAGGTAAAATGTGACCAATGCATGATTTCAGCCTATCAAGAAACCTTTCTCATCCTTTCTGTTTGCACACTCATATGATCACTAGTTCATATTGACCACGTTCATGTTAGTTATATTTGCCCTGCTGATTCCAAGCTTCCTTTTTGATTTTACAGGGAAAAATGCCTGATATCCAGTTAGGGTGCCACACTATAAGGTCCCATGGAACCAGTGTGGCAAGACTCCACATGTATGACTGGATAATACTTCTCTTTCTTGCTGTTGTTGATGGGCTGCTAAACATAATTGAGCCTTTTCACCGCTTTGTTGGACGTGACATGATGACAGACTTGAGATATCCACTAAAGGGCAACACAATTCCATTTTGGGCCGTTCCAGTATGTTCTCGTTATGCCAGATAAAATTTTCTTATGGTTTCATCTATCGTTTGAGGCATGCAATTCTTTCTTGACTTGCAGCTTATTGCAATTGTGCTGCCCTGGGTTGTCTTTGGTGGAATTTACTTCAAAAAGAAAAATGTCTATGATTTACACCATGGCATACTGGGTATACGATGCTCTCATTTGTAGATATCTATTGAAGTTACATCTTTGGTTCATGCTGAACCATATAATTTAACCATAGAGTTTGTGCAGGGATTCTATATTCGGTACTTATAACTGCTGTGATTACTGATGCAATTAAGGATGGTGTTGGTCGTCCTCGCCCAGATTTCTTTTGGCGTTGTTTCCCTGATGGAATACCTGTAATCTCCTTGTGCTAGTGTCCTGATCTCAGATATTAAACTTCATGTAGTCTGCAGGTTATATTGAAGTAACAAATCGTTTCATTTTTCAGAAGTTTGATAATGTCACTACAAATGTCATATGCCATGGAGAAAAGAGTGTTATCAAGGAAGGCCACAAGAGCTTTCCAAGTGGGCATTCTTCATGTAAGACATGCAACGCATCGGTACTTTTAAGTTTTGAAGTACCGTTGTATGTTTCTGAGTTGATATCGAGCTTTACATGCCTTGCAACATGCATTTTTTACATCTGTTTCTCCACATTCTCTACATACATTTCCAAGGATTTTTCTCCAATTTTTTCTTTTGCAACAGTTCCGAGTATTTTAGTAGTTGCCTCAGCCTTCATGTAGGGCATTGTTCGGAGTACTGCTCTCCAATCTGATGTGCTCCTGGTAACTATGCAGGACATTTATGAATAAATGAAATTCTTGACTAGTTTAAATTCAATGCTATATTCTCTTGGTAACTATGTAGGACATTTATTGAAAAATTGAATTTATTCATGTTGGTACCCTTAACACCTATATGTTGTATCTATGATTAAGACTCCGAGGCTATCAAATAAATGGTGTAGCTCATCTTTTTCTTATAATTGTTTATACTTCCTCCTGTACAGAAAAATGTGTTTCTGGACATCCTCATGATATCTGACATACAACTTTGACCACTGATTTTATAGTAAATTATTTGTATAATCAGATTAAAGTATAGTGCTATAAAATTGTCAAACAAATCTATGAATATAGTTTTCATTTATCTAATAATAATTAAAGAGATTTGATGTTGAAGTTTTGAAAGTTTTGCTAGAGGGGTGTTCAAAACAATAGCTTTTCATGACCAGAGGAGAGGGAGTATATAATTTTTTCCTGGCATGTAGCACCATATACAGTTTGTTCTCCATATATTTTCGAATTTCATTACTTGGTGGATCTGTTGTCTGTAATCTGACGTATGTGTTGTGGTTCTCACTCACCTTCTGCAGGGTCTTTTGCTGGTCTAGGTTTTCTTGCGTGGTACTTGGCTGGTAAACTTAAGGCTTTTGATCGCAAAGGCCACATTGCAAAGTTATGCATAGTATTTCTGCCTCTACTTGTTGCGTCCCTTGTGGCAGTCTCTCGAGTTGATGATTACTGGCATCACTGGCAAGACGTATTTGCAGGTGGCATTATAGGTTTGTTATTTTGAAGCCTTTCTCTCAACCATTTAGAACACTCTCGTTGTCAGAAAGTAGGCATGGATCTCGTCTCATTCTTCTTTCCCCTTTTTCAGGTCTTACGGTTTCTTCGTTTTGTTATCTGCAGTTCTTCCCATATCCATTTGATGCTGATGGTACGTTTCCCTTCTGATATAGATGATATGTTGGACCTTGATCGACATATTTTACAGTATATTCATGTTCCTTTGCATTTGCAGCTGTATGGCCCCATGCATACTTCCAACAGCTAGCTGACACACAAAGCAACGGCATTGCAAACTCATACAACATGGGACCAACAGACATTGAGATTGCTGACGAAGGCCATGGTGCCATTTCCCTGAGAGACACCAGTCCTATTTTAGACACGATGGAGTCTGGTAGGAGAGGCTGAAACATGAGGCGACAAGTATCTTGATGTTGTGTGGATTCTTCGGCCTTTCTGAGTTTTAAGTTCTACAACATGACTAGTTCGTACGGTTCCCCCATTTCCATGTACATTGCGCAAGAATAGGTAGAGTTTTGCCAGGTAGAATTGTGCTTGTCATCTCAGGTGATCGTCTCATCATTGAGAGTTCCTTGCAACTCGGTGCTGGCCGTTATATGCTGACTTAAACTCGTTGTGGGTGTTGGCTGTAAATTACAGTGGGAGTTTGCACTCTTAATCATATTCCACAGTCCTCTTTGTTACCCTGCTGATGTACCTATCCTACGCTCTGGTTGTGCTGAAATTGGTCCCAATGTAAATTACAAATGTTGCTGATTTGTCTGATCCAGTTTATTGCAGTTTTAGTTGCTCCGTTGTGTAAATGCTCATAGTTATTTTTTGTTTTGTTTTTGAAGGCTGCTCATAGTTATTGTTTGTATTGAAGCAAGATATTGGTTACAAACAGAACAAATGAGGTGCGGTTTGGAGGGTCAATTTGTCTTGATTTTTACATGAGCATATTGGTTTCCTTGAAATCTGAGAATGTGATACCTGACTTCCACATTTCCATAACAATGTAGTAGTTATACGAGGAAGAAAATTGAGCCATCATAGGATTTCCAAATCATAGAAATAGAAAAAGTAAAGAATTATAATGCCATATGCACTATACTCCCTCCGTCCCAAAAAATGTTACTCCCTCCGTCCGAAATAATGCTAACCTAGGTGGGGAGGTAAAATCTCCGTCCCAAAAAATGCTAACCTAGGTGGGGACGTGATTTTACCTAGGACGACGAATTTGGATAACCTTTTATCTAGATTCGTTGTTCTAAGTGGAATCACATCCAACCTAGGTTTTTAGGACGGAGGGAGTATTTGTTACAAAACTTTTGAAGTGCAAGACTGAGGTCTTTGGTTAGCTTTCCCAACTCATCTCTCTCGTTAACTGTCCACACGCTTTCTAAACTGCTCAACGGTGTGATTTTTTTAAAAAAATTTCTATACAAAAGTTGCTTTATAAAATCATATAGATCGATTTTTTTTTAAAAAAAACTGATACTTAATTAATTACACACTAATGAACAGCTTTATTTTATATGTTTGAGTTGCCAACTCCCACTAAAGAACACGGCTAAAGTTGTTTTAAGACTACCGAAATTCGATACGATCTATTCCTATAAAACAAATGATGCATATATGAAAAAAATTCTAAGATTTAAATTATACTATAACCCTATAAAAATTATTAAAACCGAATAAGCCTTACTCCTATTGCTTAGGATCTTCTTCACTCTTAGTACCAGCGAATCCATTAGATTGGAAGGGGAAACTATTTCGATCCCTCGAGGGGATACCTCCTTGTTTTGTTAAAAAAAATTCAAATGGTTATGAAAAATTCTGAAAAAATTAGGTCCAAACTCAAATCACACGTTGAGATATAAAAAGGACAAATTTAGCGCAGGAATAGTAACGTACTATTTACATCTAAATTTGTCATTTTTGTTTCTCGATGTGTTAGTCGAATTTAAACTTGATTTCAGATAGATATCACGAATCTCAACATTTTCAATATTTTTCGTAATTCTTCACAACTACTCCCTCCGTCCCAAAATAAGTGCAGTTTTGCACTATTCACGTTCAACGTTTGATCGTTCGTCTTATTTGAAATTTTTTTATGATTAGTATTTTTATTGCTATTAGATGATAAAACATGAATAGTACTTTATGTGTGACTAAATATTTTTAATTTTTTCACAAATTTTTTAAATAAGACGGACGGTCAAACGTTGGGCACAGATATCTACGGCTGCACTTATTTTGGGACGGAGATAATATTTATATCGAACTTTTTAAAAAAATCCACTCCCGACTAGAAGTCCTGTCCAAAGAAGGCCTTTTAAGAAGAGAGAATGGCTTTTATCAGATTCGCGGTGGACACGTGTCCATCAGAGAAGAGAAGGACTTTTCTCCCCTCATCTTCTGCTGCGGGATGCTGCTTCCGCGTTGCCTCCTCTCTCCTGCACTCCTGCTGCTACTCAGCATCGTCTCCATCCATCCATTCGCTTTCGCGGCCGCGCGGCAAGCCGGGGAATGCGACGCTGCGGGCGACTCCGGCGCCGAGATCCCAGGTGAGCACCCTGTGCAGTCTGCAGCACGCATTTTCTTCTTCTTTTTTACATTCTCATTTCCAATCTATTTCATGTATGGATTCTCAGATTAGATTCTCCTGCCGACCACTTGGGTTGGGGGGGTGACCGTGTTCTTTACTTCTTGATTTTATTTTTCTTTATCTGGCAGAACTGTAACATATCTCGTCGGTGCGAGCTGGAGGAGGAGGAGCCATTGGTATCTCGCCAGCGGGGCAGTGAGCCTGTCAGTTATTCTTTTCTTCCTGTGAAATTCATTAGAAAGAACCTGTTGTGCTCTCCGTGTGGAGTTCTCGATAATTTGAGATTTTTTTTCTTAGTTTTTCCCTTTCCAAAGATTGTTAAGGTGCTTTAGGGGTAGTTTGTACTTCATTATGTTGTTACTTTTGTTTTATTAATAACATGATAAGGCTTTTGTTTAGATCTGTTATCATTTTTTAGTGATATGAGGTTTGGACTTATGTGGGGTGGTCAACTCTATTAGTATTATGGAAGTTTAACAACAAGTACAACCAAACGAATTATAATCAAACAATTTAAAAAATTACTGATGGTGAAAGTTTGAATATTAATTGTCATGTTAAGTATTGTCATACTGAATACTTCATACTCTGTAAATACTGGACTCAGGGATTGCATGAATATTGTTTCCAAGCAAAGTCCAAAGTGGCCACATGACAGTGATGAAATTTTAATATCGGGCCATGAGTATAATCTTATCAATAAAACACTCATACTTCAGTACTCAATCAGGTGGCTGGTTCAGGACTTCAGCTTAGATTGAATGAATTGTTGCTACTGAAATGGGTGATTATTGTGAATTGCTGGCTACATTGAAGTGTTTGACCACAGCCTTGGAACTTCTACCTTTTGTAGGCTATCGATATCGTAAATTGTTTGTATTATTCTGAATTTTCAAATAGTACATGCCCTTCGAAGTGCCAAGTAAATTGGATCCCACAGAATAAGATGATCTCACTTGTGTGGTGTATGCCTTTTGTAAATACAGTTATACGTTAGAATTTACATGAGTTCTGATGCCACTTTTTTCCACCCTATACTGCAATTTCATTAACTGTTTTCTGATTGCTGCAAACATGTAGTTTTCATTTTTTTTCAATACTTTATACTTTTGATCAAACAGCATCTACGTTCTATATATTCTGGAGAACCCCAACTGAAAAGTTTTATTGCTTTGTCAAGACAGAAAATAGCAACTCGGAACACATTTATGATTATGATCTATCATGACATCCTTTGTTGTTCCTTATTCATTTCCATGTTCCTAACACCACTGGATTACATCCATCACCTTCATGTTATTTACAATTTTCCTTCTCTGACTATGAACTCATTTCTGTTTATTTTCAATTTTAGGGGATAATGGCTGATACCCAGTTAGGGTGCCATACTATAGGATCTCATGGCATTAAAGTGGCAAAATTCCATTTGTATGATTGGATGATACTTATCTTTCTAGCTGTTGTTTATGGGCTGTTCAACATAATTGAGCCTTTTCACCGCTTCGTTGGAAGTGACATGCTGACAGACTTGAGATATCCACTGAAGGGCAATACAGTTCCATTTTGGGCTGTTCCAGTATGTTCTTGCTTTGTGAGATTTAATTTTCTTATAAGATCATCTATTGACTTGTCTGTGGTGCATGACATGTCTCTGAGGAAGTTTGGTTTTTCTTGATTTCCAGCTGATTGCAATTGTGCTGCCCTGGGCCATCTTTGGTGGAATTTACTTCAAAAAGAAAAATGTCTATGATTTGCACCATGGCATTCTGGGTATATGGTACTCTCATATGTAGATATCTATCAAATTACACTTTCACTTTTTTAGTTCATGCTGAACTGGACACTTTGTACAGGGATTCTATATTCGGTGCTTATAACTGCTGTGATTACTGATGCAATTAAGAATGGTGTTGGTCGCCCACGCCCAGATTTCTTTTGGCGTTGTTTCCCTGATGGAAAGCCTGTAATATCCTTTTGTAAATTCTGATTTCTCTCCTTAAGCAATTTCATTCCTATCGACATGTACTTGGTTTAGTTCTGTTTATTTCTTTTTTTTTTACAGAAGTTATGGAAAATAAAACCTTTTATGTTAAGGACATGCAGATTAATATGACCTGTACAGGGATTCCATTTACTTCTATGATTTACTTGCTTAAAGAATTATTTTTTGTGCCATAGATTAAGCAAATTGTACAGAAACAAGGTAAACATCCTTTACCTTATTAAAAGTAATCAATTATTTTTGTTTTTGTAGAATTTCAATAATGTCACTGGTGATGTCATATGCCATGGAGAAAGGAGTGTCATCAAGGAAGGCTACAAGAGCTTCCCAAGTGGGCATTCTTCAGGTAATAAACAGTGCACAGTTGTACTCTAGATATGATGTCTTATGCTTTAGGTTTTTTTTTTTTGAAGTTGTAACTTAACTGTAAGTAATTTTCTCATTGGTTCAAATTTCATTATGATTTATGCCTTATGTTTTTGTGGTGCTCCTCATTATTTTTGAGTACTTGTGAGTTGTGACATGCATTTATTTACATCAGTTTATCCCACACTCTCTACATCATGTACGTTTCCACGGATTTTCTCCAATGGTTATTTTGCATCACTGCTGTTTAGTCTAGTGGTTGTTTCAGGTTTTATACCTGAGCATTATTTGATACTGCTCTTGCAATATTAATATCTCATGTATATATGTGCTCCTGGCTTCCTGGGAACTATGTAGGAAAGCTGGGAAGAAGGTTTAACTATGAACTGTTTCTCTACTAGTTTAAATCCCATGCTATTGAGCAGTTAGTTTTTTTTTTTTTAACAATTGAAATTGTATTTGAATGCATCTCTTAATGCATATAGGTTGTATTTGCGAGTTCAGGTGCCAGGAGCCAGCAGATTAATTTTTTTAATCTCATTCTTGTTTTCTTCCAAATTGTTTGTATTTTGGTTTTTTTGTTCTATCATGCATCCCCATATCAGCAGTTTGTTCTCTATAAAGTAATGGTTTGGAGATTGCTATTTCATGGCCATACCCATAACATGTTATCCTTCCCTATGTGTTGGTAGATAATCTGATGTATCTGTTTCGATACTTTCTTCATTACTTTAGGGGCTTTTGCTGGTCTGGGTTTTCTTGCGTGGTACTTAGCAGGCAAACTTAAAGCTTTTAAACGTGAAGGGCATATTGCAAAACTATGCCTAGTCTTTCTGCCTCTACTTGTTGCATCACTTGTGGCAGTCTCTCGGGTTGACGATTACTGGCATCACTGGCAAGATGTATTTGCAGGCGGCATTATAGGTCTGTAGTTTCAACGCTTCTGTACCACTTTAAACATTCTTGCTCTCAAGATAAGTACATGTAATTCATCTCATTCTCTACCTTATTCAGGTCTCACAGTTGCTTCGTTTTGTTACCTGCAATTTTTCCCATATCCATTTGATGCTGATGGTACATTCCCCTCCTATATATCGATGATGATTTAGACGTTGATCGACAACATTTTACTAAAGTGTTATGTTTCTCTTCATCCGCAGCTATATGGCCTCATGCTCACTTCCAACTGCTAGCCGAGTCACGAAGCAACGGTAATGAAAACTCACACAACATGGGATGGACAGAGACCGACGCTTTCCATGAAGGCGCTGGTGCTGTTGCGCTGAGAGACACAAGCCTGGTTCTAGACTCGATGGAGTCTGGCAGGAGGTTTTGAAACATGTGAAAGGGAAGTATATTGAAGATGTTCATTGTTCTGTCTTCATCAGAGTTGAAACTCTGACGTGATTAGTTAATGTGGTATGTACAGGGTGAAACTGAAGTGCAGGTAGAGTACTATCATTATTCAGAGTATTTGGAACTCACTATTGTTTTTATTCACCTTTCTGTAATGCAGTATGCCATTGTTTTAGTTTATGCAGAAGCATGATATATATATAAAAAGGATTTTTGTAGTTTCTTCTGAAGCACGATGATACTGAATAATAGATTTATAAACAGTAACGCACTATCATTCTCAAACAGCTGAGGTTTTCAGGGTGGGTAGCAACTACAAATTCAGTATCACATCAGAATGAGGCAATTGGGTTTGTGCTTCATCCATTGGCATTCCTTGTGTTGAACCTGTTTTGTCGATGTTGTCATCTAGAATTTACCACGAGTGGTTGATTATCGTGGCAGATGAGACTACCATTTTAGTTCTGACACTTCATCATCTAACAGCTCGTCTGCCTCTGTAAACCCTTCCTGAACCTTGCGAAGTGTATAAATCTAAACACAAGAGTCACTGCCATTTGGGAACTTATTACAGCTCCAAGTTTTCCCCACTTTTCCAGATTTTGTTTTGGGAAGCAAATTGTTTAACATTTCACCCAAATGTTTTTGCTATTAGCAACAAAAATTATTGCAATTTAGCATGAAGGCTGAGAGAAATGAAGCGTTGACACTAAGCAATCATATCGATTTGATGCACAGAAATATTCAGAATCTGGTGCAAGAAGAACAAATTCACTACATTTTGTTATGCCTTTTTCCTGTAATATTAAGCAGTCTACAAAAGGGTCAACAAATTAATTTAGTTGGAAACTGTACATGACTGGCTGCAATTGAGGTAGCTAGAGTTTGCCATCAAAATACAAATTACATAACCAGACACCTACACTAGAAATCTAAAAACTGAATGGATCACCTGAAGGCATCCACTACAAAAAAAGGACCCAAGAAGTGAGGACAAAAACTGAAGAAAACTAACTCAAAGCATTTGCTACTTACAAGAGGTGAACTAATTATGTGATGGATTTGATTTGCTTGAGGGAACTCTCTTCAAGCTCTCAAACACCGCCTTCGGAGTCTTCTCGAACCTTCCAAGCCCGTCCACACGTGTCGAGCATGAACCCGTGCCATCGCATTGCGACAACAACCTTCTACTCCTTAGAACAGAAGGTTGTTCATGGGGTGATGATGTTGAAGAGTTGCAAAGAAGGAAGAAGAGGAGAAGCAGAGCAGAGAGGATAGCCACAGCTGGCTTGGCAAAGGTAGTACTACTCCTCATGGTTCCTTTGAGAAATGGAGAAGAAAGGGAGTTTGGAATATTGTGTATGGACCTTGGACAACATATTTATAGCATCAATCTCATTGATGTCATGTGAACTTCATATGTGTGCCTTGACCATCAAGTACACACAAAGAAAATTAATGTACCATATCAAGGTTGGAAAAATAATGAAATCCACAATAAAGTTATTCCTCCTTATATGATTAGCTAGAAGTTGGGTACTCATTGAGTTGTTAAATGTAAACACACTTTCAGTTAAAGTGATGGCCTTCTGGCCCTGGTTTTTGTCAAAAGGCTGATCTGGTTAACAATCTTTCCTAGTAGTAGTCCACAGGTTAAGTGAGATCAAAAGTGCATTAGAGACAACTAGAAGATAGTTGTAAAGGGTAATGTGACACTTGGGGGGAAGGAAGATTAAAGATTAATCTAAAGCCTAATTGAGAAAACCTGCATCTTAGCAGTAGCAGTCTGCAGGCATGCAGAGGAGGAGGGAGGGAGGCATGCTTCCACATGAGAGGTCTGAACAACAAAACAGCATGGCAAATTGTACCCACATGCAATGCAATGAGCACCAGCGAGGCTGGTTAGCTCACCAACCCCCCCCCCCCCCCCCCGGCGTGTCAGCGCGTGCGCCGGCGGGAGGAAGATCTGAATGCCGCGCCGTGCACGGACTCCGATGCACGTGACGGCGTGGAGGAAGAACATGCATTGCTTTTTCTCAATTTGCTCGTAGATTTTTGGCTGCAGCTGCCTGCATCGTGACAGCTGATTCAGCATTTCAGCATTGTGAGTGTGATTTGTTTTATGGGAAGACGAACGGTTGAGCTTGTGAAGAAAATGTAATGCCAAACCTGAAGAAATGTGGGGGGTGAAAATGTTTAAGTTTCATTGCATTTTGGTTTTGTATTTCTGTTCATTACATTGATATGGCGTTGGCTTAGAGTAGCCGTTCTTTTTCCTTGAAAAAATCGATCCCTATCTTAATGCCTGTATTGATTCTTTTTTTTCTTTTGCCGGGATGACCGAAGGAGGTCATCCAAATGTTATTAAGATAGAGGGAAAAAAAGGTTACAAGAAAGTTTTTCGCTGTCGAGGAAAGATGTGCACCAAAACACACGCCCCGACACCACATGCCAACCGCACCAACACAAGCTACAGAGAGGAGAGCCGAACACCGAACCGGCCGCTGCTATGCGAGGCCGGTCGCCACCGGGCTTGCAACAACACCACAGAGCAGAAATTCCAAAAACAACGCCTTCATGAAGGTTGCGACGCCAAAAGACGCTGTCGATGAAAAACTTTCTTTGCGACGCCAAAAGACGTTGTCGATGAAAAACTTTCTTGTATGATTCTTTTTTTCGTTCTTTCAGCTTTTCCAACCTGGTTCATGGAAGATCTAGATCCACATTTTTACTTAGTTAAATGAAGAAGTGCAGAACACCTTTGGTATTTGCATCAAGGACGCACACAGCCATGGAGATCTAGGACACATCAGCATTGCAAATCTTGTATGGATCAAGCAGAGCTCAATTAGTGATGGGATCACGAAATTGTTAGTTATTCTTCAAAGGACAATAACATAGTTGGCTGGTCATAAGATTCCTTATTTGACCATGACATGCATCAGCATCACCCTACATTCCTACTAACCATTTTCTTCAGTAGCGACTTAGTGAGTGATCACAGTCTAAACGCCCCTTTTTAGGCCTAAATTAGAGAAAAAAAACATGTGTTCCTCATAGAGGCATATGACTTGCATCACCTGAGTGGAAATTGCACAAATACATCCATATGTCACATGCCCCATGCACTGGTTTCTACCCTCAAAAAGTAGCTTCTCTTTTTGCATGTGCAGCCTGTTTACAGATGAAACTGCTATTGTCAGTCTGTGTATTGTGCTGTTAACAACCATTCTGATTTCATTGGTCAGGGGATCTGTCATTTTGAAATCTACTCTGGATTCACCTGAAGCTTCTGTAGATGGAATTGGATTCAAAACAATTGACTTCTGCAACATTCAGTTTTCTGCCCTGCCATCTGGTAAAAATTTATCTTCTGGTCCAGGTTCTGGTCCTGTTGAGATTGTAATTAATTATGCTCATATAAGAAGGATATACCATTGCCAGCAGTCAGTTATGTCCAGATCCAGATCAGATCCTAAAAAGAGATGGTTTGTGTTATTGTTCATCTTCTGTGGTCCTCAGATCTGTCATAGGAAGGAATATTTTCTACATCTTCTACAGATGTTCCAGTCCTTCACTGAAAAGTTCACTTGTTTGCATGTGAACATAAGTTCAGCCATAAACTATCTTCAATTAACCCTGGTAAACGATATTTCAGAAATTGTGACAATTTATGAATGTAAGAAACCAGGATAATTCTACTGCTCCAAGATTTCCAAAATAATGTCAGCTACTATTTTACTACGTATGGAGAACTCTGTGAATCCAGTCAATTTACATGCATATTACAGCCACATTTTCATTTGTGCATGTGCACAAAAGCACATGAAAAATGCTATTTCTCCGTCACACAGACTATAACCAGTAGACAGAAAAGCAGCCATGATGCATATAATGGCAGAACTCTGAGAATACTAACATCATATACACAAATTAGTGGAACAAGGGAAAAAAACATTTTTCTGGTATATTAGCAGAAAAGGAAACTGCGAGTCCTGTGTGTTTCCTAAGTAGTTTCTGAGATAAGACGAACTTCATATAGATCATCACCACCTTTTCCTGTATCATCAGAAACATAAATTGACAATGGATGATATAGACAAACCAAGCTTCAAAATCTAATGGAGCTAAAGAAAAAATAATACAACTCACCAATTTCTGCCTTAATCCCAGGACCAAAAAAGGATGTGAATTTGGCCTGCGTGGGAAAAATGTTTGCAAGGAATCAGTAATGTTAATATTTAATTCTATTTTGGATCATAAGCATGACGACAGTATGTATTGTTCTCGAACAGCTCGCCCAAGTACACAGTACATCAAAGAAATAGTTTATGGGAGCTATCTAGGCACAGAATTTTGTCATTTTTGAGCATCAAGTTTTGGGTTACACTTTCTTCTACTGCTAATTTTTGAACCTCATCTTTTCCACAACCCAAAGCTGCTAAAAATTCATGTATTTGTAACATGAGATTAGTTTAGTATAGAGCTTAAGACTAGTACATGTATCTAGATCTGACCACAAAGGCATACCACATGCATCTCAGTCCACAATGGAAGCCGTGCTGTATTATATTTAGAAATTAGGAGAGGGGATTCACCTGTCTCTTCTCAAAATCGGATATCTCCAATGCTTTGGCTTCAAATACAAGTACTAAACTGTACTTCCCATCATCAGTTACCTACAAGGGGAAAACTACTGAGTCCTTTAACCAAGAATCGCACCCAGTGAACAAGACATTCTTTCTGTAACCCACGAAGATGTTTTTTGGGGTAAAACTGGAGATATCAATAAACAAATATAACCCATTGGAATCTCCACAAGGCATTTGGACAGTTTCAAAGATTGTCTGAATTATTTTTGTGCAATTCCTTCATCATGAGTTCAGCCAAAAGCTATATCATTTACACTTGAGGAATATCAGATGAAGAACAACTAGGAAACATTAACATATAACTGGGCCATGTTCATTAACTGGGTAAAGTAGAATCAACTACAGGGCCTAAGGCTTGTCTCGAAGAGAAAAGAAGGGGCCGAGCCCTCTAAGGCCTAGTACTACCTTGTCCAATGAACAAAAGTTGACAATAATTTCAATAAAAATAAAATCAAGCCAAAGGATCTTTGGCACCACTCTTACCAACATTGGCTGTGCCTTTGCCCTGAGATCAGTGCTAACAGTGTACTAATTGAAGCCATTAAACAAAGGAAACAATGACCAAGGAAAACTACGGAGATCTAGAAATAGCATTTGATGCTAGCTGAAAAATCTGCTATTAATTTGACTTAATATCATTTGAGTTCATCTGTCATGACTTTAATGATGATACAATCGATTGGGACAAAACTTCCATTAGAAATGGAGGGATGCAGGATTTTTAGATGCATGGTGGACACAGAAACATCAATGAGGAATTATTTCCCACAAGAAAAATACATATTTATGATATTCATATTTAAATTTCCTGCCTCCTTTTCATGTATCTATAGTTCAAGAACACCACAAATTGGCCATTATGTAACAAGTTGACATTTGACATGCTAATCACTGCACTAATCCTTTTAGTAGTCTGGTTAGAGTAAAAGGGTCTAGGCCATTAAAAATCGCTACTTTGCCCATTTATATTCTTTTACAGGCAAATATTTTGAATCATCAACTTTGCTTGATGTTACTGTAGGAATTGTTTCAGTAACATCCTACAGTCCACATTGAAGTAACAGGTGCCAAATGCCAATTCACATGCGGCAGATATTGTGTGAACAATTTGGACCGGTCTTGGATGGCATGTTAAGTAAATCATCCTTACAGGATTAGTTGGGTTTGTTTGATATCAGCTTCAGATAAATCTGAAGCTCACCCAAGCAGGGTCTAAAGTGGCTTCTTTTAAACTTGATGGACCAAAGTAACCTTTTGTGAAACTTGAGGGGTCCATTTTGTAATTAAACTCTTCCAACGAGTATGAAATATAAACTATGAAAATGATATGTGTGATTTACATTATGCAATATTTTGGAAAGACTACTTCACAGAAAAAAATAAATGTATTGGGAACTTACTTCTTCCCGAATGTTTTGTAAAATAGGTGCACTACGCCTTGGAATTCCACCACCCTGTCAGTTGGATTGTGCAAAAGGAAGGCAGATCAATAAGTAGGATAAAGCAAGGAAGTTCTTGCCTTGCAAAACTTCTAATAACAGAACATGGAATTATTGATAAAAAATAGATGAGCCAAAACAATGTCCAGTTAGTAAAAAAGGGCAAAAAAAGGAATTACCAAACCATATTGAAAGATCCTCTTCAGTGCTTCATCCAGGTGCTGCTCATCACCGTATCTGTAACGTGTAACATCACTCCTGACCTAGAGGTAAGTAAAGCTGGAAGATCAATACTATTGCCGGTGTTATCTTTCCAAAATCCACAAATTCGCTAATGTCTACTCACGCCTCTTCCTACAATTTTCAACACTTAAATCCCCCCTGGCACCAATGGTAAGAAATCCACTAAGAGGATTGTACTCATCATGTAGCCTTATTTTTCTCCAAATAAGAAGAAAACAGATTATAAACAGCTCAAGTACACCATGAATAAATAGTTAAATTTGAGCAGTGGAAGTGGAGCATATGTCCTAGATAATGGAAATTGAATAGTACCTGATTGAGGATAGGGGTAGCACACTTTTCTCTTAGAGCAAAAGCATCGGCGTAGGTTGTGCAAGGCACCGGTTTCAGTTCAGCATACTGCATGTAGAAAAATTTAAGAATCAGTGCACACTGCAACAAAGAAGCTGACAACCTTCAACCTAAACTCCAAACTAAGGACAGCTGCTCATCTGAAACTCCAACACAGTAAACTGCATTCTATTGCTGCAGAGTTATTTTCAAGTATGTAATATGAAGGTGCAAACTCAATGAAAGGCCAATGACTGCTAATTGCCAAAAGGCACCTTCCTGAGGAAGGTCTTAAGTTGACCAGTATGGTCAAACAATCTAAACAAATACAATTGATATGTCTCAACATGTCATATGCCTCATTGCCTCTCCTCTTGTACATGTCACATGGGGGATAGTTCTTGCCTTCAATGCCATGCCGATGATGGTGAGTGGAAAACCATATGTTAGCATAAGTGCAGACCACTCCGAACCAGGAAGCAGGTTGAAATACGCCCCGAATCCATACCTGAAATCACAAGAACGCACCAAATCAAGCCTTTCAAGCTACTTCATCATTCTGAATAATGCCAAGCACAATTGTGCAATCCCAACTTACGACAAGAGGGTGCCACCGACACCTAGCCCAATCACACCGAACGAAACCTGCATGAAGTGAGATTCCATTCGCCGTCAGAAACTCGTCGCCGCCGCTACAATTCAACACCTGCTGTCGCTGCTGCTGCTGCTGCTACCGCAAGAATTAAAGAACGCGCCCCCGGTGGCTCACCTTGGCGAGGGTGAACTCCTCGTCGGGGACGACGGCCTTCCCGGCCGCGGCCCCGGACGACGGCGGCGCGGGCGCCGCGGCCGGCGGGGACGACTCGGCCGCCCTGACCGGCGCGACGGAGGCAGCGCGCCTCGGCCGGCGGGGCGAAGACGGCACGGCAGCAACAGCGACATGGCTCGCCCCGCCAACGCGGCGCGAGCGCGACGTGCCCGCCGCCGCCGGGAGCGCCGCGAGCGGCCGGACCGCGCACTGCACAGACATCGATCGCGCTCTCCCGCCGCAACGTCAGTGGCAGCAGCACACGCACCACCACCGCAGCCGCGCGAAATCGGAGGGGGAGATTTTGGTGGGAACGGGACGGGAGATGGTGGTGGTGGCTGGGGTTTTGGCGCGTGGAAGGAGGAGCGCGCGACTGGATCACCCCCACAAACGAGTGGAGGCGAGAAATCAATTTGGGAACGGCCACTTGAGCTCCTACTTCTTTTTTTTTTTTAAAAAACAAAGTATCATAAAACCTAGTTATTTTAACCTTTTCTCAGATATTATTATAATTATCAAGTTTCACAAAACTCTACTCCTATATATATTGAGTATGACTATACTTCAAATTTTAAACCATGGTGGATATAAAATTTTAAACTGAGTTCCTTGATAGTATTTCATATATGCTAAAACTAATCACAATTTAAATAAACTAGGAAGGTAGCCCGCGCATTCGCACGGGCATGCTTGTTATTTCTTTTCGAAAACAGGTCTAACAAAATGAATTTAAATTAAAGTTATGTATTTCCCTTCTTAATTGAATGCTCATTGTTTATTTTTTCTTAAAAAATCTTAAGAAACTTTAATTTCTCATAAATATAGTTTTCTACCATCCTGCTGTCTTTAATTTATTGATTTTGTATTGATACCTTAGAAGCTTATACATGCAAGTTGTGGAATTTAGTAAATTTGTTTAATTATCATTGACATTCATTTATTGATGTGTCAAAGCGAAATATGGCTTGTATGTAGAGAAGCATAAAAAAAATTAAAAAAGAATAAAATATCGTTAGGACATAAAATGAGTTTTTTCCCCTATAGCCAAGGGAGTAGATTGATTCAATACTACCTTTGCGGATTAAGTGCTTCACTAAAATAGTTCTCTCTATAAAAGTTTCAATGCTATCTTGTGGGTTAAGTACTCCACTAAAATAGTTGTGTAAAAACATTACAAAAGTTGTTTCTAAAGGTGGCCCATGAGTCTGAGCCAAGCTCGTCACATAGGAGGGTGCATATTTGAGGAACATGTGAAAAGAATGCCCGTGAAGATCATTTGTTTATGAGTGCGATGAACACAATTGTTCATTCAATTAAAAAGTTGGATAAGTGGCTTAAAGTTGACATTTTACATTGATTGATTATGAAAGTAATGGTACATACAAATCTTTGTGCCCGTATAACTATTTGCCAACGATCAATAGAACTTGATAGTTACTTTTGGTGTTCCTTTTAGTATGTAGAAAATTGGCTACATATTTTACAACTTACTGTATCTTTGGTGAGATGCACCTGCTATTTTTTTCTATATGTTGGCTAGATTGTTTCATTGTTATTAATCGATACCTTGGGTGCATGTAACACTATATATATTTCAAACAAAAAAGCCTTCTCGGGTCTAAATTGATTTCGCAGTGTGGGAGACAATTCATTTGTTCCGTGCACTGTGGTATGATTGTTGTCATGATTTAAATATTTTTGCTCTAAAATTTATGATTAAACATTAGAAATTTACGTGATCCAAACGATCACTGTTTGTGATTTTATGTTAGCTAACGTCCATTGGGCATTTAGTGACAATATTTATATTGCATAATCTTAAATGTGAAGCCTACCATGCTTACCCTATTTTATCTTTTTTGTTTGAAAGAATTAGCCATTTATACAATCATGGTAGTTTGAATACTAAATAGTTTTTATCTTTTAAGTTTCTAAAATAATTGGTAGATAAAGCTCTTAGCTCGGTCATCTGTGATATACACCTGTACTCCCAAGCTAATTTGGCCCCTATCACACATGTAGTCACAAGCTAATTTGGCCCCCATGCTGATGGTGTTCCCATTAATGTCGATGGGGGCAAAACTGTGACCGATCAGGAGTCTTAAGCGTTTCTAGGATGTTCACGTGGTGGCTTGAGAGTTCTTTTAGGAGGTTTAATGGACTTTTAGTATATAATAGATAAATATAATTATATTATTTTGACTTACCATAGTTTTAGAATGCGGGGAATAATTTTTTTTAACACCACTCATAGTTAAGTTTATTTTACTTTTACCGTTGTTGATCTAATTTAATTATTGTGAATACATTGATAAAAATATATATGATTATTTTTTCATATTTTTTATATTTATCTAAATGACATATATAAAAGTCAGAAATTATAACCAAAATGTGACTTTTTTGAAAGTTGAAATATAATGAATATGATCTTTAACCATATATTTAGTCATAAATTATCTAACGATATAAACAGATAAAAAATATCAATTTAGATTTGTGGTTTCTAACCAACATTGCATAAAAATAGGAATAAGAGAGGGAACAGATAAAGAGAAAAAGAGGGACCGCGGATAACATACCGTACTTACGACTCCATGCGCACTAAAATTTTTAATTACATGAAAAGATATGTACTTATTATGAGTATTGTGCATATCTAATATGATGAAAAGATATGTTCGAGAGCGATGAATTCTAGACTACCAAGAGCGATGAATTCTACCACCATGCAGAAAGATGCGGTGTTTTTTTTTTCTTTTTCATGGAGATAATTACAAATAATCCACAACTTTGCACGACAAAGGCGCATGCACATAATTCTGGTGCTCATAACAATCATATGCGTATACTGATAGAATTTGCAACAACATTAGAGCTAATTAAGTCGTTTTACCGGACAGGGAGTCAGCAATGCCATTGGCAACGCAATACGCTATGGACAGTACGGTGATCATGGGGTTGATGCCCACTGCGGTGGGCAGCACGCTGTCATTGCACACATACAGTTGCTCCACCTCCCAGCTCTCGCCATGGGCGTCGACGGTGCCGTTGCCCACCGCGGTGCCCATCCGGCAGCAACCCATGTGGTGCATCGAGCAGAAGAGGCCCCACGTCTCTTTTAGAGATTGATCTAATGGTTAAAAATATTGGGTCCACCGGATTAAATGAAATTCAATAGTTTTTGCCTTTTTCTAAGAGATTTTAAGAATTTCTCTAATTTATCAGAGTGCCACGTGGTGGCTTAGGAGCATTTATAGGTTATACGTGGCAGCTTAGAAGCGTTTGTAGAAAGTTTCATGACTTTTAATGTATAATATTATGTACCAAAACATGGTCAATATGGATCAAACAAAAAAAATCAAATATGTTAAAAAATATTTAGCCATCTAATTATTGATTTTTTTTAACTCTTTAGCTAGAAAACTGAGAGAGGAAGTGAGGAAAGCGGAGACTTATCATCTGTTAGGTCATATGCGTAATTCATCAAAACTACACTTGTCATAGATGATCTTACTTCTTTGATGGATTATCCCTACAGACATATCTCAAACATTCTACGTTTTGATCCGTTCGTTAGTATGAGAGCTATCATAAATGATTTGTCATGGATGGCTTCGCTTAAGCGTGTCATAAATTGAATGTGTAGATTGGCTTAAAAAAGTAATTATTTATTTATGTCACCAAGATCATTCATATATAAATTAAAGTTCCATGTAAAAATAGATCTAATAATTTTTATAGTAACAAATTATGGTGCATAACCTTAATAAAAAAATAAAAAAGAAAGAGAATACTGAGTGGGAGGAGCAGATGTGGTGGTTCGTACGTTTTATACGTACCTGTAGCTCCAAGAGAAAAGGGTGATCGGATCGGTGGATTTAATGTAATGGTTAGTATTACCGGGTCAACTGTTTTAACTTAAAAATAAACAGCTAGATATTTTTCTTTTTTTCTCAGAAATTATTAGAGCGTCACGTGGCGGTTTAGAAGCTTTTGTAGGAATCCCACGTGGCGGTTTGAGAGCGTTTGTAGAAAGTTTAATGGACCTTTAGTATATAATATATAATAATATATTTATTTTTTGGCTAGACGATTCCTCAAATTTACATTGCACGGGCTATAATATTGATACTATAGGATTCCTCGACTTATGAGTGTTTATAGAGTGCCATGCTAAATCATATCTACCTTGGTGCAAGTGAACTTAGGGGTCATCCGATGGCTTAGCTGAGCCCTTAATTAGTTGATGTCGTTTCATATCAGAAACGAAACAACTTGGAAGTTTGAACGGGATTTTTCTTAAAAAAAACAGCAAAAGTAGTTTGCAGATCAAAGTTTGAACCAAATCTTAATTGATAAATTGCACCGGAGCAGTATATGTTTGGGGACTCAAGAGTTTGGATGGATCCACATCGATGGACTCATGGCACTCACGGCTGTTTTTGTGGCGCAGATCTTCTGGTGCAGGGCGATCACCAGTGAAAGAGGTCGACGTATATGTAGTCGTTGTTTCGTCGCGCGTGCAGAACGTAAGGCTCACGTAGCACGTTCTTTTTTCTATATATAAATCTAAGCGATTATCAGGGACAACAGATCACGGAGGGATTACTGTTTCTTTTTCATAAATATGATCCAACGGTGTAAAATAATGGGTCCACCAGTTTAAGTGAAAACCGAAGGCTAAATGTTTTGTTTTTTATTAGAATTTCTAGGGATTTCTCTAATTTATTAGAGCGCCACTTGGCGGTTTAGGAGCGTTTGTAGGAAGTTTCGTGTACTTTTAGTATATAATAATAAATAGATAGATAGATGTTGTGTTTTATGAAACACTTATATCATAAAACTTGTGGAAATATGCCACTTGTCATAATACACGTTGTTTTCTACAACTTTGGCTATAAAAATGCGATTTTCTAAATTTTACTTTTAAAGCTACAGTTCGGACATATTTTTTTGTTTTTTTATGATATGATTATATCAAAGGTACAATGTACATGACTATCAACGCTCTAACACACTCTAACATATACATGTTAGAGTCAGTATAAATACATAATCTAACCTAATCCTACTAAAAACGTACCCACACGTATGTAACACCAGTCAACACACAAACATACTCCCTTCAACCTATAATTAGATGGGACACATCCTAATACAATAAATCGTGTCCCATTCAATGTTGGGTTGACGGAGAGAGTACGTGTTAGCACAAGTTGACAATGGCCTCACAAAACCAGAAAAGAGAAACCATTCATTTCATCTTACTTTATGTTTGTCATAAGTTAAACATTTGTATCTTTGACCATTAATTTTTGGACATCAATATAGTTTTATATCATAAGATTTACGTTATTATTCACCGTGACATATACTTTTTGTTGACGGGTTATACCCCGATCACAATTTCCGTACATATATGGTTTATTTAGAGGACGTAGGGATTGACTGATATGAGGATGCAAATGAATCTGTGAAGAAGAGAGGAAAGGAGATATGGATTTTTATATAGGTTTGGGTCCCCTGATTATGGGTAATATGTCTACTCCTGTTGGCTGGAGGCGGTTTTGCTATATATGTATGTATATGTGTGTGCGCGCATGCACGCGCGTGTGTATCGGTGTAAAGCTCAGGCATGGAGGTCGACGACTAATTGTTGTTAGCTTCCTCAAGTAGTGACTCGACAAGATCGAGGGTTGCTTGTATTAGGCTTCTATGGCTTGTATTTATATCCTCAATTGCCTACCTGGTCCAAGTAGAACTAGGAATGTAAGTATGGATACGGTCTGAGTAATCCTAACTGGGTCGAAATAGGACTCTATTTCTCTTTTCTGATTTGGAACTCCTTTCTTATTTACTCAGGATTTTTGTCATATGCATGAGACTTGTTTTCCAACATGACTTGGTATATAGTGGGTCTATCTGAAATTTTTACAATTTGGTCCTTTTTGAAAACTTATTTTACAAATAGACCCCTGGGAAAACTTAAACCGGAAATGGTCCTTTTTGGGGCGCCAGAGTGGCTGGCGCCGTACCCCAACATGGCGGCGCCAGCCACACTGGCGCCGTGCCCGTGCCACCGTGGCACTAGGGCTGTCGTGGAGGTACTGACTGGGCAGAAAGGGGGCGCCAGCCACACTGGCGCCGCCCCTCATACCACGGCACCAGCATAGCTGGCGCGCCCCTCCTCTGTGCCTTAAACCCCGTGGGCCCCACCACCTTTCTCCTCCCCACTCCCATTTTCGCCATTCCCAGCCCGAGCAGCGAGCTGCTGTTCTTCTCCCTCTCTCTCCCCCTCACCTCTCCACCTCAAATCCACTCAATTTGAAGCCGTTTTTCGCGGGATTTTTTGTGGAAATCGAAGAGAAAGGTAGACTCCTTCATTCCCCCCTCTTTTTTTTCGTTTTTATTGGTTGAATTTGTAGATCGGTGGGTAACCCTAGAACCCCTTTTTTACCCAAATTTGTGATTTTTAGCATTTGTTCTTAGGATTGGCTTGTTGTAGTGCTACATGTTTGCAATGTACTCATTGGTGTCATGATTTTTTTAACCATATATGTGGTAATGTTAATTTTTGGATGGTTTGGTTGGATGGATGGATGAAAAATTATGGTTGAGGCATGACGGAGGTTTGGGTTGTATGATAGAGTATTTGTAATATTTCGATGTGTAATGCAGTAGTAAACTTGTTGATAGTTGTAGGTGGATTAAATATTTTTTTGGAGTAGTAGCTTTGGGACAATTTAAGTTATGCATTGGTTATAATATGTCGGTTTGGACTACGTTTAGGAATGAAGATTTAATTTTTGTTGCAAAGTTACATTTGATTTTTTGGTGTAGATGGATAGACTTGTTCGTGTTTACTACGGTGGTAGAGTGGTGGAACCTTATGTTGGTGGACATGTTGAGTTTGAGGATATGTCATTGAAGATCATTTTGTTTCCCACCCACCCAACTCTAGATGAACTAAGGTCACGAGTGAAAGAAGTTCTTGGATGGACCGAGGATAATGTGGAGATTCGTTTTTATGGGAGATACGATGTTGGTCAAGGGCATAAGTATATATTAAATGTGATAGGTCAGTTGGAATGGGAAGTTTACTTTGATTTGGTAAAAGAGTCTTAGTTTAGATCTCTAGAGGTGTTTGCATCAAAGTTAGTTCGTACCGTAGAAAATTTGGATCTAAACAAATCTCCTTCTTATCATTACGTTGAGAAGAATTTTGTGACATATTATTCTCGTCGTGGAGGGGGTGCAAGTAAGAGTGAGTTGGTACGAGAAGACTTGGAGGGGGAAGGAGAGAAGAAGAGACTTTTGCTTGGAAATGATTTATGGGAGGCAGGACCATCAAAGAGACATTGCGGTACTGATGATGTGGATGCAGCGAGGGTGATGAAAAGGGAGTTAGTACAAGAGGGGCTTGATCTAAGTGAACATTTGTCGGCGAGTGTTCATTGGTCGTCGTACGGAGTCAACCCTGAATACCCGACAGAAGTAGCAGGCCAATATGTGAATCCAGATAATTACTTTGATGTCGAATTGAGTGGTGGTCACGATTCTGTCTCAGTAGAAGTCAATAGAGATGATGTTGACGAGGAGGCAAGTGTTGAGCAATATGATGTTGAATTTGCTGAAGACTCTGATGATGACCGTCCATTCCCTCCACTTACTAATAATGACAAGTTAGCATTAGAGGAATGTCGTGCGTTTGAGAAGGTGTTTGGGAGGAAGCCGGACATTCCTGAGTTTAGGGACCTAACACATGCCCATGGTGCACTACTAGATGGCGGCATCAACCTAGATCAGTTGCCAGAACCATTCCAGGTGGATGGTCTCAGAAAGGGTTTAGAGTTCCCATCCATGGTCGCATTGAAGCTATGGCTCCAGGAGTACGCCATCGTGCACCATCGTCCATACCGTGTTGTCAATTCTGCCGCAAATAGGAGGTACACTGTTAAATGTGAAAACCCACGGTGCAAATGGAAGGTCCATGCAACTAAGAGGTCTAGTGGCACGTGGAGGATATCACGGGTAGGTAAGGAACATAGTTGTGCTATTGCCGAAGGTTCAGGGAGCCACCGGCAACTGACATCAAAGTTCATAGCAAATAGGTTATGCAATGCCATAAAACTGCAACCTACACTCTCTGCTTCTGCGTTAGCTTTGTATATATTTGAGGTTTTCCAGTGTAGGGTGAAGTATGGCAAGGCTTGGAGGGCATGAGAGGAGGCTATGAAGCTCATTTACGGTGAATGGGGTGAAGCGTATGTCCGTTTGCCCACTTTGCTGTAAGCCATTAAGCAGAGGAATCCCAGTATGGTCTACCACATCGATACTCATCCTGATAGGGTTGTCAACGTTGATGGAGTGACCAAGAAAATTTTTATGCGTGCATTCTGGTGCTTTGGTCATTCCATTGAGGCTTTTAAGCATTGTAGGCCAGTACTAGCTATAGATGCAACCTTCCTAACTGGGAAAAACGGTGGTGCCTTGATGACTGCATTATCAGCTGATGCGGAGGACCAACTTGTACCTTTAGCTTTTGCCTTGGTGGAGAAAGAGAATTCACGAGACTGGTGCTGGTTTATCGATCTTGTCCGACGGGTTGTGGTTGGGCCGCATAGGGAGGTTTGTATTATCTCAGATCGACATGCTGGTATAATGAATGCCATGATGACTCCTGTTCCAGGATTGCCATCGGTTCACCACCGGTGGTGCATGAGGCACTTCAGTGCTAATTTCCACAAGGCCGGTGCGGACAAGCATCAGACAAAAGAGCTCCTAAGGATATGTCAGATTGACGAGAAGTGGATATTTGAGAGGGATGTTGAGGCACTAAGGCAGCGTATTCCCGAAGGTCCTCGTAAATGGCTTGAAGATGAGTTGTTGGATAAAGATAAGTGGTCTCGTGCATACGATAGAAATGGCCGCTGGTGGGGTTACATGACAACCAACATGGCCGAACAGTTCAATAGCGTGCTAGTTGGTGTTCGTAAGCTTCCAGTGACGGCCATCGTATCATTTACGTTCATGAAGTGCAATGACTACTTTGTGAACAAACATGATGAAGCTTTGAAGCGAGTCCAGTTAGGGCAGCGTTGGTCCACCAAGGTTGACAGTAAGATGAAGGTGCAAAAAAGTAAGGCGAACAAACACACTACAAGGTGTTTCGATAAGCAGAAAAAGACATACGAGGTCACAGAGAGGGGTGGTATAACGCGTGGTGGTGTTAGATTCGGCGCAAGAGCCTTCAAAGTTGAAGGTGAGGGGAACTCATGTTCTTGCCAAAGGCCATTGCTCTACCATATGCCTTGCTCATATCTTATACACGTTTATCTGATTCATGCAATTGATGAGGAATCTCCCAACCGAATGCCGTATCAGTTCTCTTCAAGAGCCGTTGTGAACACATGGGCAAGTCGCTTTGAGCCATACCTCGACCCCACACAGTGGCCATCGTACGATGGTGAAGAATTTGTTGCTGACCCAAATTTGAAGATTAAAACAAGAGGGAAGAGGAGATCGAAACGATTTAAGAACGAAATAGACTCGGGTCTGGGTGGTTCTGGAAGGAAACCACCTTCATGCGTTCAACTTGATGCTGCGCCGGTGCAAAATAGATGCTCGTTGTGTCACCAGGAGGGTCACAAGAAAACCAAGTGTCCTAAGCGTCCAAAAAAGAAGAAGTCCAAAAAAAAAATAAGTGTTAGGGAGGTAAATATTTTGTTTTCCTACTCATGTTCTCGCATTCATTTTCTTTTAATATATGTCACATTGGTAACTAACGGTGAATTTATTACTTTTTCATGTAGGATGGCCGAGGAGGGACAACCGCCGACTTACCCAGCCTTGGAGGCGTACTACGAGGCCCGTCATCGCGGGGCTGCGATCGAGGCGGGGAGGGTATGAATCGGCATTGATTCACTTGTGCATAAGTATCGGTAGCGTGTATTTGACATTATATTAACTAATTGATTTACAATTGCTAATGCAGGTACTTCAACCGCTCCGAGTCAGAGCTCATGCCTCCCCAGTGTTCGACGATAGGTACATCCCGTACCTAAGGGCTGCCGGGTTGCTCGGGGTGGCCTTGGTCGTGAGCAGAGGAATGCCAGTGTTCAACGCTCCTGTGTTGACAGCACTTGTGGATAGATGGAGGCCTGAGACACACAACTTCCACCTCCCCAGTGGTGAGATGACCATCACTCTACAGGATGTGGCTATGATCTTGGCCCTCCCATTACGGGGGCATGCCGTGACGGGCAGGACAGAGACTCCTGGATGGCATGCACAAGTGCAGCAGCTGTTTGGCATTCCACTGAACATTGAGCAGGGGCAAGGGGGGAAGAAGAAGCAGAATGGAATACCCCTGTCTTGGCTGAGTCAGAACTTCTCACATCTTGACGACGATGCTGAGCCATGGCGTGTTGAGTGTTATGCCCGTGCATACATCTTGCACTTGTTGGGAGAGGTTCTGTTTCCTGATGCTGGGGGTGACATTGCTTCGGCGATATGGATTCCTTTGGTCGCCAACCTTGGTGATCTGGGCCGTTTCAGTTAGGGCTCAGCAGTGTTGGCGTGGACATATAGACAGCTCTGTGAGGCCTGTTGTCGTCAGGCACCATCATCCAACATGAGTGGTTGTGTGCTATTGATTCAGATGTGGATGTGGTTAAGACTACCGGTTGGAAGGCCTAAGTGGAGGCAAAGCTTCACTCCTTGGCCCTACAATGAGCCAGACATGGAGAAGACAGTGGCCTACCTTTTTGAGAGTACTGCCACTGCACATGCTCACCGGGATGTGGCATACAAGCATTATGTCAATGAGATGGACTGCTTGCAGCCTCAACATGTAAGTACTTCCAATATCACTTCTAGTTAGACATTTACTTCTTTAATTGAGATACTAACCAACGACATCTCTTCAACTTTTGTAGATTGAGTGGTTACCATACCACACAAATGAGGCTTCAAGCCTGACCCTGAACTCGATGTGCAATCGAGACTCTGACTATTTCATGTACCAGTGCCCATTGATTTGTTTCTGGGCAGTTGAGTACCACCTTCCGCACCGTGTCATGTGACAGTTCGGGAAGAAACAGGATTGGCCGGTTGAGGACATCTCAACTGGAGTTGAATTACACAAGTAAATATTTCTTATCTTTGTTTGCTTTCATTGTCAATGTTCAATTTTGTACCATTTAACCCTTGTCGATGCTCACTATTGTTTCATCACCTTCTACTTGTCTAGGTATGACAGGGTGAGAACAAAGAATGTGAAAGACTGGGGGCTAGAGCATAATAGATACATTGATGAATGGAGAACAGCCGGAAGGAACGATAGGTACATCGAGACTATACACCAAAATCATCTTTTCTCAGAGTACCTTCGTTGGCTGCATAGGACATATAGACTGTTCCTCCGCCCTACTTGGACGGAAGCCGACATAGAGGATGACCGCGACTCCGATGAGGGGCGGAATCCCTATGATGTCTGGACTAGAGTTGGATATCAAATGGAGCACGCCCCACTTAGAGACAGAGTCGTAAGTTTTCTTGCATTTGTCAAAGTTACTTCCATTTGCACCCTAGACCCCAACATATATCTTCTCACGCTTTCAGTTGAGAGAGCTCCTCAGGAGTGTGAATGAAATGGGGCATGCCCTCCAATCTCCGAGGGGTGGTGAGGACACGGAGAACACGCTCCGCAATGTTTTAGAGGTAAAATTTATTTAGCACTTTGCATTACTTGAGTTATGCCTAACAAACTTCTTTTTTTTTTGAAATGCAGAAAGTTCGTCAAAGGTACCGGAAACTTGCAGCAAGATTAGGTTGCAGGTCGGTTGGATTGGACGACGTGTACCAACCGGGGAGACTACCACCACCACTACCTCAATCCGCGCGTCCAAGTACTGCTCGACACTCCATCAGGATAGAAGAGCGTGAAGGAGTTGGTGGCTTGTCGTCGTCACGCATTAAGCAAGGGAGGGGAAAGGGGAAGGCGCCGGCTCCACCTAGCGACGATGATGACGACGAGGACGAGGAGGATGAGGACTACGTCGCACCAGACGCCGAGGAGATAGACATGTCACAGCTTCCCGACGCGCCTCAGGGGACGCAACCCACGCAATACAATTTGCGATCCACTCGGGCAGCGAAAAAGAGGTAAAATGAGCTTACCATTCTCAAATGTTATTTGATTTCCCTTATTTTGTTTTTAAAATGTTTTAAACATTGGATTTTCAAATGTAGGTACACTCCGGGCTCGCAAGCAATTCGGCGCCAACGGAAGAAGTAATTTGTATGAAGTTAATCTATTGGTTGGTAGTATGACATATGTGGTGCACTATGTGATATAAAATGTGATGGACTATGTGAGGACTATGTGATGGACTTTTGACATTGTTTCATGTGTGGAATATAGAATGGACTTTTTGCATTGTTTGATGTGTGGGATATGTGATGGACTTTTGGCATTGTTTGATGTGTGGAATATGTGATGGACTATGTGAGGACTATGTGATGGACTTTTGGCATTGTGATTTGTGCAATTGGAACCTGTTTTAGTCTGTACGAATCTGTGAATTGTGATTTGAATTGCGAACTGTGAATTGGTACATTTGTGCAATATGGATCTTCAATTTGCAGGGAGGCAGAGGGCGGCGCCAACCACCCTGGCGCCGCGGTTGGGAAGGGCGGCGCCAGCCAGTGCCGCGAGGCAGAAGGGTTTCGGGCTGGGGGAGGGCGGGGCCAGCTACCCTGGCGCCGTGGTCCATGAGGGCGGCGCCAGCCGAGGCCCGGAGGCAGAAGGGCTTCGATGGGGGGGAGGAGGGGGGCGCCAGCCACCCTGGCGCCGTGGTCGGGGGGGGGGGGCCCAGCCGTTGCCTGGAGGCAGAACAGACTTGGCGAAAATTTTGGGGGGGGAGAAAGTTGGTGGGGCCCGCAGAGGAGGGGCGCGCCAGCCATGCTGGCGCCGTGCTATGAGGGGCGGCGCCACTTTGGCTGACGCCCCCTTCGGCCTAGTCAGCACCTCCACGACAGCCCTATTGCCACGGTGGCACGGGCACGGCGCCAGTGTGGCTGGCGCCGCCATGTTGGGGTACGGCGCCAGCCACTCTGGCGTCCCAAAAAGGACCATTTCCGGTTTAAGTTTTCTCAGGGGTCTATTTGTAAAATAAGTTTTCAAAAAGGACCAAAATGTAAAAATTTCAGGTGGGTCTATCGAGATAAGTACATGTATAGGGTGTTGGCCACAAGCCGAAGATCTGCAATCACAAAGAAAACACACACGCACTATGTGAAAGAACACGTCAAGAACAAACGCAGAGTGTTTGGGAAACTTTTCTAGCTCACTTCCTTCTCTAATCCTCTCTTCAAGAGCATCTTCGGTATGTTTCTCTCTAGATCCTGATGGTCTAATCAACGACATAGGAGTTGTTAGACCGGCAGCGGCGATAACAACAACAAGCTGGCGAGGAGATCGACGGGCGGTCTGACCGGTGGCAAGACGATGGTCTGACTGGCAGCATCGGGGTGGTCTGACCAGCAGCTAGGGTTCGGTTTGACCAGCTTTGATCTGATAGTTTGATTGATACATCTCCATCAGGTTTTAGGGTTCTTTTAATTTCACAAAAAGATTTGGTTTTTGGTGTTCTTACCATTCACCCTCTCTAGTAGGCTTGGTTCTTGTGTTCGATCCTACATATTATGCCCCTCCCCTAGAGCTCTCTCCCCTCTCCCTATGTTCGAGGCTCTAGGAGCTCACTAGCACCGGGGGAGAAGCCATTTTATCAAAGCCCCGTGAAATGGGTAGCAAATCGTGAATTTTCCCATGCTCCCCACTATAAAAGGGATTGTTCTCTCCTTTTGTATGTTTTTTTTCATGATATGACACGATAGAAATTTTCCTTTGTTTTATGATTGCCTGGACACGTATATGTGCACACGCACCAAACACACATACTTGTAAGTATGTCCCCTTTAACAAATACTCCCTCAATTCCATATTATAATACGTTTTGGGTTTGTTCTAAGTTCTTTATTACTGACCAAGTTTATATATAGAAAAACATAGCAACCTCTAAAAAATCTAAATGAGTTTTATTAAATTCACCATTTAATATATTTTTGTAGTATATTTGTTTTGGGTTACAAATGTTGCTACACTTTTCTATAAAAACTTGGTCAAACTGAATAAGTTTGATTTTGGACAAACCCAAAACATCTTATCATAAGGAACTGAGGAAGTACTCAAGAGATGGATGTTAGCAATCAATCCATAACATCATTAAATTCATAAAGCAATATTGGACCTTAGTGGATAGCCTGGACATGAGGCCATGCATCGCCTAGCTATGCCAATGTGCAACCCAGCTAGGGCTTACAGCCCATGCTATTGATCACAACCAATCTAGACGTAGACCCAAAGCCTGCTTTCATGGGTTGTAGGGGCTTGCTAG
Organism: Oryza sativa Japonica Group; assembly: GCF_034140825.1. Lineage (NCBI taxonomy): Eukaryota > Viridiplantae > Streptophyta > Magnoliopsida > Poales > Poaceae > Oryza > Oryza sativa. Next base: position 16,620,781 of record NC_089042.1, on the reverse strand, counting down.
AACATCATGCATGTGGAAGGGGGATTTGAGGGACCATGGGCACATGGTTATTGGGAGGGTTCACACGAGTGATGTGTGGGAAAAATACAGAGGGGTGTACCGTAGGGTCATAGGCAGGGTATGCTGGTACCATTTTTGGATAGAATGATGTCCAATAGAATGGTCCTTAGTAGTAGTTACTCCCAAAAAAAAAAACCTTTCATCAAGCATTTCATAGAAAATGAGAAATGATGAAAGCACCATGCATCCTTCTAGCCCCATTTTATCATGTAATTGTTTGGACACATTATGATAAGGACATCACTCCTTCGAATACACACAACAACAACAATCCTCCATCAGTCATTCAAGGACCAATAACAAGAGTTCGTGCGTGACAATTGAATTTAGAGCTGAGCTCGTTCCTATATTCTCCTTTATATGATTTTGAGAATAGATTGCTACCTAATGATTATATTGTGATTAGGAACAATGAAGATGACAAGGAGACACTTGGAGAGGGACTTAGAGGCATGGATGATCATCAAGGACGTCCAAGTTAAGGTGGAGGCCCAAAACAAGTCGACTTCGAGTACGATTCGGAGTTCAGGACCAGTCTGCACTAAAACGAGTGCCCAGGTCGCATACGTGCTCGGATTGGGGAGTTCTTTATATGGATGTAAAGCTAAGAAGATAACCTTTCCAATGGTTATGGTTCCACGTCCAAATTCTTTCTGAGTCAATGGGAATCGATCTAACAATTTGACATTCAAAATCTGTTCCGGTGCCGCGTCACCGTATTTGGGCCTTTGGGCCGTGTATCGTGTTGGAACTCATTAGGGTTAAGTCAAGGGTTTTTTGCACGACCATAAACTCTATATATTAGTACCCCCCGTCACCTTTAGGGTTTGGGGTTTTGCTTAGATTATTCTGTCAAGAACAGTTTCGCCGCTAGATCGGTTTGTAAGACCCCAACTTGTGAGTTTAATCATTCATCTGCAATTTTGGCTGTATTCTTCCTTGTTCTTGTTTGTGTTCTTCGATTCACAAACAGGGATTAGCCTTCTCGGCAGGTCATCCGTGTTTCGACACGGGTGCTAACCAGAGGAGACGTGGTGCTACGATTGTGGGGCTCAAGAGCGTGTTCATTCAGAAGCCGGATTAAGTTGTGTCGTGACTCCGCCCAAATCGACTGAACCTTTCGGAAGATCGGGAACCCTAGTCCACATCACATTATAGAGGTGAACATAATTCAAATGTATTTCCATTCTTCAAACAAACTATTTCTTATAATATTTTTATATTGCACATATATCAAGTCCACTCTATGAGGAAAGTCCACTCTTTTTAATTATGCATACGTTGCATGGACAGTTGTATGAGGACGTCATGAATGAATCATATCCTGATTATGTTTGATGTCAATCTGTAGAGAGATGTATTGTTAATTTTCATCCCCTCTTTATATGTCTAATTGTTTAACACACCTCTTAAAGTGATTGATTGGTTAAAACAACACAATACCATGTGATAAATTCCGGTAAAAAGAAAAACCATATCATAGAACCATATTCTTCGAGAGAAGGCACCGGAAGTATTTGAGTTTGATTTCTTAATCCCAGATAATTGTCATTCATTTCTATTTGGTAACAAACAAATTTTGCTTTCTCATATAGCAAACAAAGTACATAAATAGCTAGGTAATCTTAACACAAAATTTTATTCCATCTTGATCATTCTTTCTTCATCTTGCCAATCATATGTAGTTCAGAATACGAGGCACATCAGCAATCTTGACTGGCTTCAGAATATAATCCTTTGCTCCTCCATCGAAGCACCTCCAATAAGGAAAAAAAAAGAAGAAAAAAGGAGCACATATTAGGATCCACAAGCTCAGATGAGAATTTATCAACTAAAGAAATCAAGGTATACGTTTTCATACTTACTTTCTGATCCTTTCTGGGATGTTATCAGAGGAAGCAATTATCACCGGGAGATGTACCAGTCTAGGTGATTTCTAAAAGTAAAAACAAGTCAAATTTTAACATGTAAAATATTTGCTAGAAACATTGTAATATATATATGATGAAAATTAACACTATACTCCGATCCATGACACTATTGTACGCACCTTCACTTCCATGAGTAAGTCATAGCCGGTCATCTCTGGCATACAATAGTCACTAACAATCATGTTCACATCATGTTCCTGTGTCCATCAGAGATAAAAACATGTTTGTTGTATGATATGTAAATAAAATTACCTAATAAACAAGTAGAAAACTTTTAATTTACCGAGTCCAAAAATACTAATGCTTGCATGACACTTTCTACTGCAGTCACTGCATATATCAAACATGGAAACACTTAGTTAACAACAGTCTAAAAGAATGGCAGAAGATATTAAACATGGAAACACATAGTTAACAACAGTAAGAAAACATGGAAACTTGCACAACAAAGAACCTCGGACGTTATGGCGCATTAAGGCCATGGAAATAACATGTCGATCAACATGGGTATCATCCACAACAAGCACATGGGGGGATGACATTGCAAGGTTTCAGTGTAGAGTTACTTTGAATTTTAGTTGAGGAAAATGGACCTATAATGCACTTATTTATAGTGCAAAATTCTCAAATCGTGGAGATATTGCAAAGATATAATATCAATTCACTGGCATGAATGTTAGCTGTCATATCTCACAATATCACCAGTGACCGTATATTTGATAATTGTGATATATTATACAATGTATAATGATAAATGTCTTTGTCCTCTTTCGTACCTATAAAGGTGTTCATTTTGCACAAATTAATTATAGTAACCTTGCAACAATTGTATCAAGCTAGGAGGAAAAATACAGTCTAATGAATGAGCTAATATTTGATATATCTATAATGATAAATGTAGTTGCACTATTTAATTTGTTCATATTGAAATGTTCAATACAATAAAGAGGCTTGTGTAAATTAATTAATTGGTCACCTTCTGGTTTGATAGATGGTATGGTACTAAATGAAAGAAAGCAAGTGAATAGTACCGTACATGGGCATGGTTTGGCCCATTGGTCCAAAAGGCCCACCTTTTAAAGCTTGTACTTCCCCTCTATAGTTTTTACAAGACCTTATTTCGTAAGACCCATCTTGTGGTCTTGTTTTCGTGCCATTTATCAGGTAGGCCATCCTTAGTAACGTACTATTTACACGCGATTGACCACAATGCTGTAGTCACCATTGATTTAAGGCAATGCATAACAATAACTACTTATTTAATATTAAAATTATCGCAAAATATAGATTTTAATGTTTAAATCCCTAACGCTACTGATATATTGAAGTTATAAATGTTGCATATTGAAGTTATAAATGTTATAATACTTGAACAAACAATTTATTGAATCAAAAGTCTAGTAGATACATATCAAAATGATCAGTACAATATTATTAGTATAACATATTACAATATTAATCAAGCCGACCCCTAGTGTTCTCCTCTATGTCGGCCTTCTTCTCCAGCTCAAGAAGCTTGGACTTGGCCTTCTCAAGTTTGGCCTTCTTCTTGTCTAGCTCAGGGCCAATGTATTGGCTCAAATCAATGATCTCGATCATCTTCCTCAGGGCAACGGCATCAACTCAAATCTTCTCCTCAAGCCCCACCAGCTCGAAGAGATATATGGCCACACGACAGAGTGTTTCCTCTTTGTGACTCACAACAGCGTTTCATCATCCATTGTTCTCCTAGGCTCCCATCGCGTGCTCCTTCTTTACTTGGGTGTTTTGGAATGGAATCAAGGATGGATGATGAACCATTGTCTGGCTAAATCATGATGTTTACAGATGAATAAACCATTGGGAACATTCCTTCACTCGGGAACGATGGTGATCAATGGCGCCTCCTCAACTCTCGAGAATATCAACGTGTTTTTAGATGAGATAACCACACCGGGCTTTAGGATGCAGTCATTGGACAAAGTGTCGGATGTAAATAATAAGAAACTAGGGTATAAGTAAGCATACTGATTTGGATAAACAAATGCCGGGCAAATGGAAACAGTTCATGTGAACACTGGACAAATTGTCTCCTTTATGTTTTTTGATACTTACATGTGGGGCTTCGTGACAACTATTGCTGGAGTTCTATGACAAAAAAACTTTGCTGCCGTGTGCTGGCTCGACTCTTGTGACGAATAATGCCTCATTTATGACGATTTCGTCATAGAATCTCATACTTACAAATGGGACTGGCTACGTGGACCCATGAGGACCAAGGCTACCAATTTCTATGATGGAATATTTTGTCACGATGTGCCAGCCTAAACTTCTAATGAAAAATTGCGCAACATTTGTGGTGACCATGTTTGCCACCATGACATTTTTTGTGACCACAAACTCAAGTTGCCTGAACTTTATAATGATTTCTTGAAAATTCTTCATAGATCAACAATGGACCCTATACGTCACAGTGAATCCGTAATAGAAGGCTAAATCTATTGTACAGTTTCATCATAGTATGAATGTAATTCACATGGAGAAGAATGGATGTGACAACTTGATAGGAGTCCTATTTATGACACACTAAAAACACAGAGATATGAACGTTAGGAAGGAGCTACATCATGTAGAAAAACAACCAGGCCAACATTACCCGATAGACTCAGGAAGGCAGAGAAAACTAGCCTATGTGAGTATTTGCATAGTGTAAAATTTCCATCCAGCTACACTAGTAAGAAACATCAATTGTTCTCTTAAAAAGTAACATCAATTGTTGCTGGTTCCAAATGGTATCATTTTAGCCGGTTTATACTAGATGTGGCAATCAAAAGTTTTGGTTGAGCACTATTACCATCGACCTAAGAGCTGGCAATGATATTGCTTCTAGAAAAAGAAAATAGAATAGGCTAGCTCTAGCTCTGCCCCACTACTGGCTTCCCTGCTGATTCCTTGTGTGCACGACACCACCATGTGGTGATGAAGTGCCATCTATTGTTGCCATTGCCACCGACCTAGTTCCTACTGGATAAGCTAGATATCCATTGTCACTGATATTAGGGTACAATACCTAGCTCAGCCATGTCTTACATCGGTTGCCTATTGCCATGGTCATATGTCGTAGGCTCTCCGGACCTTCCATTATATTTGAGAGATGAAGTGAATAATTTAAGTCATCAAACAAACATGATGAAATATTCGACGCCTCGAGAGAAGAATATTAGAGACATTGCTAGACCTTTAGCCTGCCAGTCAACTTCAGTCTGATATGTGCCCGTCAAACCACTCGAAGGCGGCGACCAGATGTGTTACATATTCAAGAGACTTGACAAAAATGGCTAAAGATCTACAACATCTCAAATATTCTTAACTCATACTCATATGAATCTAGTTCCCAGGATGTGCACTAGATTCACACTTTCATCTTAAGCATGGACATACATAGCAAAATACATCTAAAGCAAATAAAATTCAGATTACAACTACTTAATAGATACATAGGCCGACCGGCCAAATATAACTATATTAGAGAACAGCGGAAGCTTGACTACCCAATCCTCAAGCACACCGACTAGGGGTTTACCCCATTAAGTTCAAATCCTAGAAGAAGCAGTCGAAACCCGCATCACTCAAATTAAACTAAGTCTATTCCTGCAAAACATAAATTAGACAAAACATGGCAAGACTCAGTACATTAATTTGATTAATGTACTGGCAAGAGCACTATCAAACCTACATACATGAAAGCTCTAAGTCAAAGGAAGGCTATTTGTAGTCTCTATTTTCAGCATAAAGCAAATTTTACTTCGCAAACCATTTACAACGTAATTTAAGCAATATGTAAAGCATATTAATCATGGCATGATATCAACATAAATAGATAGACATCATTCCCTTACAACACAACATAAATAGATAGACATCATTCCCTTACAACACAACGGGAAGTAAGGCAATGTATCACATATACCAATCTCATCATTATCTCAAAACATTTAGTTCCAAAAGCTTTTAGAAATCACAAGATTATACCCATAGCACATCATCATGTCGCTCATGACCGTGAGCACGGCTAATCGATTAGTTTTTACAACTCTGCAGAGTTTGTACAGCTTTACCCACATGATGTGAATCACTCTAGTTTGTCCGGTACCCGTCGGTACCACCATACTCTACACATTGAGTATGGTCTAGAGGTCACGACAAGGCTTTTACATTAAGTATTGTCTAACCTTGCATGAGCACGATACGTGTTCCTCCATCCTAGGCCATACACGTTATATGACCTAGAACCATTAAGTAGCGGGCCCACGCTTTAAACTTAACGCCGTGGTAATGGACACAACGGGAACCCACCAACGTGGCACAACATCATTGTATTGGACACACTTAGACGCCCATGCTATGAATCGGAACAGTACACTCGTCCCCTCATGGAAATCACACACGTAGGGAATTTATCATCCTACGATCGTACACTTAGGAACAGTACACTCGTCCTAAGGTTCAACACACACATGGGTAGTTCCTCTAGGTAGCCCACAGTACACTCGTGGCCCCTACCTATATTACAACGGCCTCCCGAATGCAAGGTCAGACAAGTGCTTAACTTAATAGGCCAAGGTCCCCCCATAAAGACACATGTGGATGTACGATAAACATAATGGGTGATATGATGTTCGGTCCTTAATCGACTTAGGCGAACACTCCCCCTATCGATATGCAACTACTACCATATGCATACCACTTGCCGCCCAAGTCTAAAATCATATTTTATTTGACAAATAATCAGAGAATCACCTCTGAACATAATGTTTAATAAGGAGTTCCAAATAGTATATCAAGTGACTCATAACCATGTTTTATTTATCACTAAGCAAGGCTAAGCATTTGCACTTTATAAAAGCATAGTATAGTCATATGAGCACAATTAAAGTACTCTAATTAATCCTAAGGTTCAAAACAGCAAGGGATGATTTTCAAAGGGGGTTTCATGCATCTTTTAAAGGAACAACTACAATCCATAGTTTTAAAAGTACCGATAGTTAGATATACGCGTGCAACTTTACAATCAAAACATTTAGCCAGAAAACATGTGATTCAATGTGTTCAAAGGAAGGGAAATACTTGCGTTGGTTGATATAATACCTCCCTGAGATCAGCTATAAGTCCAATCACCTCACCGATAACGATTTCGCCGTCTAAAAGAAATAACAGTAACGATAAATGCCAAATCATGTAAAAATCTAAAATGCTCTTAAATGCATGAGTTTACTAGTGTGGTTAGGTACTGATCTAAGATGAATTTAGGTGAAAGAATTTTTATTTTATCATTTTGCATCTGAAAGTTATTAATTTTCAAAGTTTAATACTAGCACTAAGATTAATTAAGCTTTATTAGTCCTTAGGTGCACTTTAGGGTCAAGTTTTTGTGAAATGATGGCTTGCTGCAGTAAAAGGGATGTTCACAGGAGTTCAAAAAAGTTGGTTTCACATTTTTCTAGAGTTACTATGAATTCCTTATATGTTTTACAATTTATAACGTGTTCTAGGCACATAATCTCTATGTATACATGGCTTTAGAAGTTTTATGTCCAGAACATGTTCTATTTGCTAGTGATGCATAAAAATTAATAATTTAGCTAACCAATCTAATCTTAGTTCAAAATTTTAGAGTTTATATTACTCTATTACATATTTTATAAGTTATGGAGTGTTCTATGTTAGTCACTTAACATATCAACCTAGAAATTGATATATGAGCTAAGTGTGCCAAGTTTTAGTGGTTAGGGATGGAACTTATGTTTTCTCTGGTCCAACAAGTTTGACTTTGATTTACTTAGAGCTAGAGTGCATTTATATATACATTTATACATATATAGTGTTTAACTATTTTTATTGTGATTAGCACCTAAGTTATCTATTTAAAGTTTATTGACACATTCAGTATATGAGTTGCCAGATTTTATTTTACCTATTTTTTTTATGTTCATTACTTTCTGGTTCTACAGAAACTTAGTTCACTCCAAATGGACTAAAGATGAATTTTCTACAAATTCTACAAATTTTACAAATTAAAGGTTGCCCTAGGTTGGTTATTCTTTACATAAATATTTAGGAGCTATTATTATACAGTAAGCTTATATTTTAATTTTACAACTTGGAAGTACATATCTTGTTGATCCTATAGAACTTGAGTTTACTCAAAAATGAGTTGAAATGAATTTTATATAAACCTCTAAAGTTCAGCTTATCTAAATCTCAATATTTTTAAAGATAATAGTTTTAGAGGCATTTGGTGTAAAGTATATGCTTTTATTTCCCCTATATATAGTGTTGGTGAATCTGTAGAACTTAAGTTTGTTCAAAAATAAGTTGAGATGAATTTTGGTTGCATTTTATAAGTTTGGGTATGTTTTGTGTATGATTTATCTTGGATAAATTTTAGTGGCAAACCTTGTACAGTGTGTGTCAATAAAATAAAGTTCATAACTTTGTGAATCTGTAGCAACTGGAATCATCTCAAAATGAGCTACTTTTCATTTAATATGGATTTTACAAGTTTGAGCATTTTTCTGCAGAAAATGTAAAGCTTTAGTGATTTTCCCTTATATTTTCAGATTTTAAGCTCATGGGGTCCACATGTCATCCTCTGCCAATATACAAAAAGGCCTCTATGGTTCCGAGGAATAGAACCCGCAGTCCAACATGTGTCTATGCCACAGTTTATAAAAAGTCCCCATATTTCTCTTGTATTTTCAACATGTGTCTAGCTACGGTGGCCATAATCTATGACGGCGTTGGTGCGAGCGGAGGTGGTTCTCGGCATGCTAGGGCATGTCGAGCTCTGGCTCGTTTCTATACGAATGGGTGCATGCATGCGTGTCTACTGGGTTCTTGGGTACTCACTGAAGCTTGACCGCAGCTTGGATTGTTCTGAACATCGGTGACAGTGGAGAAGACGACCCGGCAGCGACGGAAATCGGCATGGCGACGGCGTCGACGTTCCTTCGGTCTTCAAGCTGCCAAGGACAGGAGGGAAACGGCTTAGAGGGAACCTAGAGATGCTCTATCAGTGAGGAATCGCGCCGAAGCTCACCCGAGAGTGAGGAATGGGCGACGATGGCCGGCGGCCGGACTTAAGGTAGACGACGCCGATCTCCCTCCACGTTGCGGCATTGGCTGGGAGCCTGGGATTCTTGAGGGATTTTGAAGAGGAGGTCGTGGTGATGATGTTGGGGCGATGGCTTGGCCGGATTTGGTCCACGGAGGCCAGCGCGACGATGATGATGCAGCGGTGGCACTCGGTGCGTGCTCCAGAGCGTCGGAGTGCGCGGTCGCGTTTCCGTTTAACCGCTGCATGGAATGGGACGAAATTAGATGGAACGGGGACGGCATCAAGAGTGAATTGAGGAACGCAAAAGAAGAGGAAACGACCGTGGCTCCATGGCGTTGGCGACCTTCGTCTTCTCGGTGGCCGGCGATGGAGATGAGGGCGACGGAGAAGTTGAGAGCCTCCTCCTCGGTTGCGTCGAGGCCACGTGTCGAGCACGCCCAGAGCTCGGCTGGCTCTGTTTCCCTTCGCTCTCTCACCGTCTCTGTTTTCTTGTCGGCTGAGGAAGGTGAACAAGTGTGAGGACAAGCCAGTGAGACTGTCATGTGCGTCCAGGGCGGTGTGGACTAGGTGTGGGTATGAGGGATGGGTAGGATCTTGAGTGAAAATCGATTTTCAGTTATTTCCAGGATTATTTCTCTTCCCCATCTTTGTTAGTTCATAGATTAATTTGTGGTGTAGATAAATCCGTGTGGATTTTACTGGAGGTAGGTGAATATATCTAGTTTCCATTTTCTTTTGTTCCACTCAAAAATTATGGATAGATTGCTCACAGAAATTAGAAGAAGATGGGCTCATTGGAAAATAGTTTGAATTTTTAGGAGACCTAAACAGATAAGATAAATTCTGGAAAACTTATATTTGTTCATGATAATTAACCTAGTATTTGAATAAATTATTTCCCCTATACACTTTCATGCAGTTTAATGCACATTTGGTGAGGGTAGGTTTTAGCCGATTAAGGATTATAATTAACATACTATGTGACAGGTTTGACTGATTTATTTGAGGTATCAAACTTAGTTGTTAAACTATTTAACCTCATTCTCATGTCTTTACAATTATTGCTCAAGTGTGGTTATGGGTTTGCTTAGTGAAACTTTATCTTCTATTTATGCTCATGAGTTCTAATATGCAATGCCAACCAAATATCCAAATGTACAAAGAAGACTCAAGTTGAACCATGCCATATGTGTGTATGCATTTCTACACTTGTGTTTGCATTTTTGTCCTAGGTTATAAATGAAAAATTTTTAATTTGCCATCAAATTTTATTGATGCAAGAGATGGATCAACTTCACCTAGGTTTTAAAAAATGGAAATTTTTGGTCCACAAAATTGAAGAACTTTTCCTTTCCATAAAAATCCTTAATCCTAGAATTCGGGTATGTTACATCATCCCATGACCTTAATTTTTCACATCAATCTCACTTCTTCTTATTGACCTTGTGCCCCTGCTTGGAGTGGCTAGATTGGGTAGCCACGATCCTATGCTGGCTGGATATGGCCCTCTTGTGCCTTTCCTCCAGCGCTTGTTAGTGGTGGTTGTCGGGGGGGGGGGGGGGGGGGCGGGGGTGAGGAGAGATAGGGTGGTGGTGGGACGAGAGAGAGAGAGATGTTGGCGATAGGGTAGAGAAGGAGAGGACGGTTGTGCACAGTGAGAGAGTGTGTGAGAGAGAGGTTATGGGATCTACCTCAGCCTCCTCGAGTGCGATGGTGTGGAGGGATGAGAGGAAGATCTAGAGCGACATGCTGGTGGTGGCTTTTGGGATAGAGATGGAGAAGCATGCAGCGATGATGGGGGAGAGAGGAGGATGATGTAGATGGCAGTGGTAGACGTACAGGGAGGGAGAGAGATGCATGTGATAGCAGGAGATAATGGAATGGAGGAGGCTGGCAAGTTAGGGATTCAATACTTAACATGTTGGGTAGCTTCACTAGTTTAACTGTTGGTTCACAAATAAAACTGGCAATGATTGTGATTTTATCATTCCCGGTTTTACTGTGAACTGGCAGCGATATTATTTTTAGTGACAATTTTAAATAAACCACAATTGATGATTGTTCTTTGGTAGTGAGAAGAACATGCATGTGGTTGCATTAAGTTTAGGGATGCAAGTGGGGAATCATGTTACCTACATAAAAGCCCACTTCATAGTTCATTTCTCACTTGGTAGCATAAATTTAACTAGAATTGTGGTAAGAGGGTGAAAAAAAAGCTACTTGTCTATCTCTTGTGGACTTATTAATTTATTCCTGTGTTAATTAAGGTAGTTTGGTGGCTTTCAATGCATGAAATTTTCCCTCCCTAACCCATGGGTATTTGGCAGGTCCTCCAACCCATCTTACAACCACTTGCGTTTCAAATAATTTCATGCAAAGAAGTTCCAAAAATCCCAAAATTCATGAAATTTTGATGGTTTGAAAGCATGATTGTAACAAAATTTTGGCTTTTTTTCGAAAGTGTAAACCCTGATTGTAGCTATGTTTAGCTCTAAAAGAATGTATTGTACCTATGTGGGTATGGAAAAAATGCATGGTTAATCTTGAAATTACCCACGCCATCTAGAATTGAAATGTTGGATCCGATCCATTTGATCAAGAGCAATGAATGGCCCATATCTGATCTAAGGTACAATAACAAACACTAATACAGAACCAGGCATCGTGAACGGCAATCTGTGATGGACGCCAGCAGCCCATCATAGAGGTAGTCATCTGTATCAGGCCAACAAAAAAAATCCCTATTGAAGACTGGGATTCATGGACGCACCTGTCATCGATGACCCCTCATCGGGCGACGGGCTTCATTTTCAGCCTGACACATGTCATTTATGACCGTCCACAAGAAAACCCCATCACCGATGAGGGGTCATCACTCATTAGTGATGGGTCCGAGGTTACCATCATCTTTCGCGGGCTCCAATTAACAGCCTGCTACATGTATCTAGAGTCCCTATATATAACTCCAAACTTGGTGAAATAGTTATCGCAACTTAATTAGTATACTGTTCACATTTCGGGTGAGAGGGATAAAGGGGTGAAACTTTTCTCCTTTTTTGAAGAAAAAAGAATTAAAAAACAGCTCTCTGGGCAATAATAAATAAACCATGGCTACAAATTTCCTAATGCATATTGCATGAGATATTATATTTAATATTTATTCACATTTACAAATGGATAGAAGTTGGATGTATGGAGTTGACTGATGTATTAATGATTATATAAGTGGCGTTGCAGATTTCATTGAGAAAGAGTGATAAATACAATAGGTATATGTGTTTAGTGTTTATTCTTCAACCTATGTGCTTGTTAAGATGTTGCATTATAAATCGTATGAAATCATGAATTTTAATTGTTGATTCAAGCTTAATTGTAAAATCTTTGGTTCATGGTTATACTTTTATGTATGCTTGTTATGTTATAGATGGATTCGTCTTCTTTTTATTGCAACACATGACTTAATATGCTATATGTATGCTAAGCTCTTGAATATTAATGAACATAATTCTTATGCTTGATGAAATCATTGTCAAAAGGGGGAGAAGTAATGTGAGAATTTTTGGGAGGGAATTTCTTTCTTTTAAAAAGGGGGAGAAGTTTTCTTTTGGATTTTTGAGCACGATGTGTACGTTTGTACGAAGTGTTTTTTTTTACCACTTTTGTTTTTATTTTTCCAAACACCAAAACATTTTTAAAGAGTTTGCCAATGTGTTCATCAAGGGGGAGATTGTGAAATCATTGTCATGATTAATATTTGTGATGAACAATTTGCTATGCAAATGATTTAATCAAAGAATTGGTTTGAGAGTATGTGTGAATGTTGGTGTGAGTGCGTGTGACTAATGTGGGTCAGGTTGTGATATCTGTGCCCAGGAACGGTTGTTTTGTCTGATTGTATACAGGTGACTTGAGGTCAGCCTTAGTCAATGGTGAGGACCGGGACTATACTCAGGGAGGAGCAGAGGTCTAGTGCGGTCGGGATACCATGTGAGAAGGTGACTAGAGTCAGAATTCTTAGAGGTCAACTTCGGTCAACGGTGGGGATCGGGACTAAACTCGGGGAGGAGTTGAGGTCCAGACGGTCAAGGATACCGGGTGACGAAGTTGAATACGAGATGACACACGGTGGATGGATACTGTGTGGGTGAGATCTTCGCAACGGGCTTCACGAGGTGTGCGTGCAAGCATCGGTGTTCACGAATGAGATTGGAAGAATTTGGAGTTGAGTATATGGCGCTACAGTACGGCGAGGTACTGTAGCAATATATATGGGTGTGGTATATATGCAGGTACAGTGCTGTGCATGTGTGGCTGCAGCTCGTGTATATGCATGTGTACAGCATGTGGTGGCTCGGCTTGGTGAACAGGCCATTGGCCCACGTGCGAACGGTTCAGCAGGATGAACAGGCCTGTTGGATCAATGACGTGTGCATGAGGATACCGAACGGGAGTAGGAGACCGAGTGCACACTGACAACAGCGGAAAGGAATCCGTTTCGATGTGGTTTTTCTGCAGCCGGTACTGCTGATTTGGAATATGAGGGTTTGAATCCTATCGTGAATAGGAGTTCTACACCTACTTTGAGTAGGGGGATTTTGTGGTATAAATAGAGAGGGAGCGTGAGATTTCCCGGTATCGCTTTTGAGAGCAATTGAGTTGAGTTTTGAGTTAGGATTTCAAGTTTAGTCAAAATTTTTGTAAGGAGTACTGTTGGTGCACTTTGTAAACACAGAGAGAAGTAATAAAGTCGTCATCCACTTTAAGAGTTCTTTGATTTATGTTTCACCGGGTTTCGGCGATCCAACCGGTGACTTACCGGCGGCATCCACTTGGTCAGACCGGCAGATCAATCTCGGTCAGACCGATCTCCGTTGAATTCAAGGGTAACTTTTATTTCCGCTAAAAGTTTTAGGTTTTTACCCCCCCTTTGGTTGGCTTAGTTATTGCTATTCGATCCTACAAGTGGTATCAGAGCCTTGTTTTCTTCTTTGTATTTTTATCGATCTAGAGTTTTTGCCATGGCTACTCCTGTTAGGTTTTCAACTAAGCCTCATGTTTTCGATGGAACGGATTTTTCTCATTGGTGTAGTAGGATGCAATCTTATATTATGGCTGAAGATTATGATATTTGGAGAAAAGTTTCTCATCCTTATGTTATTCCTGAAGCTATTAATACAGCTGCTGAAAAAACTGCTTTTGAACAAAATTGCAAAGCTCGCAACATTCTTTTGAGCGGTATTTCTCGTTCGGATTATGATCGTGTTGCACATCTTCAAACTGCTCATGAAATTTGGAATGCTTTGAGTAACTTTCATCAAGGAACAAATAACATAAAAGAACTTCGTCGTGATATTTTCAAAAAGGAGTATATTAAATTTGAGATGAAACCTGGAGAAGCTTTGGATGACTATCTTTCTAGGTTTAATAAAATTTTGAGTGATCTTAGATCTGTTGATTCTTCTTATGATGCTAATTATCCACAATCTGAGATTTCTCGTCACTTTTTGAATGGTCTTAATATGTCTATTTGGAAGATGAAAGTTACATCTATTCAGGAGTTTGTTGACATGTCTACTTTGACTTTGGATTCACTTTACACAAAATTGAAAACACATGAGATGAATGTTCTTTCTCGAAAAGTTGATTCTAAGTCGACTGCTTTGGTTTCTTCTACTTCCTCTTTGGATGTTGATGCTTCTTCATCTAAACCTTCTTTTCTTGCTGTTTTTAATGCCACATCCGATGATCAACTCGAACAAATCGAGGAGGAGGATTTGGCTTTGTTTGCTAACCATATTGCTCGAGCTATGAATAATGCTAGGAACAGGAAAAGAGGTGGTCCAAATCGGTGCTTTGAATGTGGTTCAATTGATCATCTCCGTTCGCATTGTCCTAATCTTAGGAGAGGCAAAAGAGAAGACAAAGATGTTGAGAGGACAAGCAACAACAAGCCCAACAACAACAAGCCGCAAGGTTCATCTCAAGCGAGGAAGTTCAAGGAGAATCTTAGAAGAGCTTTTGATCAAGTCTATGCTGCTTTTGAGCCATCAAGTGATGTAGATGGTGAGAGTGGAGATGATGGTAAGGGAAAGAACATCTCCGGTGTTTGCTTCATGGCGCGTGGTGAATCGGATATTGAGTATGAAGATCATGAGGTAAGTGCTTTTGAAGAAGCTATTAATATTTTGAGTGCAAAAAATATGAAGTGTGAGAAGATGTATAGAAAACAGGAATTTATCATTGAATCTCTTAAATCTGAAATTGATAGATTAAAATCTCTTATTCCTAATGATGATGATTGCTCAAATTGTGAGGTTTTAATGAATGAGATTTCAAAAATTAGAGATATTAATGCTGCACATGATTTGAAAAATAGATCTTCTCTTGCTTGTAGTTTTGCTTTGCATACACGCACTTTGGATGAGTTGTTTTTAACTAAAAAGTTGTTGCAAAAATATCAAATTGCTTTTCATGCTAGTTTGATGTTTAACATGATTTCTGCTAAAAAGTTTAAACAACCTCATGATGTTTTGGATTGCTTAACATGTAATTTGAATAGGATGAAACTAAAAGATGCTTTAGGTCGTGTTGAGTACATGGAAGATGTTGTGAAAAACAATGAAGTGCTTTCTTGTCACGCCCTGAAGTTCCCCTCCCTTGCTCTAAATTCATAAAATAAATCGTCCGAAGAAATTGCCCCAAGTGTCGTAAAAGCAAATGTGTCATGGTAGATTGTGAAAATTGTGCTAATTTGGAAAAAGAGGTTTCTTATTTGAAAAATTCTTTGCAAAGATTTTCTGATGGTAAAAAGAACCTCAACATGATTTTGAATCAATCTAAGGTTAGTACACATAACCGTGGTTTAGGTTTTAATCCTTATGCTCATAATTCTAGACATCCTCCTGTTGTGTTAGGTGTTGGTGCTAGAAGTGGTGAGATTTTGGTTAAACCTGATACTAATAAAATTGTGTTTAAATCTGCTGGTATCATGTCTACTATGAATGCATCTTCTTCAAAATCCAATGTTGTGCATGCAAAACCTCCTGTTGCTGCTTGTGTTGCTAAGTCTTCTAATTCTAATAATGTGTCTAATCATTGTGAAAAATATACTTATTCTTTTTGTGGTAAAGATGGACATATTGTTGGTTTTTGTTTCAGATTAGCTCATAAACAGAAAAAGAAGAGAGAGATTGCTTTTGCAAAATCAAAGTGGCAAAAATCTGGTTTTCCCTCGAGGAAACCGGTCAGACCGCAGTGGGTCCCGCGGTCGGACCGGCGACCGGTCAGACCGGCTTCTGTGCCTGGGTCAGACTGGCCTCGGAGGAATTTTTCTGAAAATTCTAAAATTGATTTTGCACGTGGATATATGCCTATTGGATCTTCTGGTCGTGTGTCTCAGTACTGGATTCCTAAATTTTTATTATCATCTAACCCCAGTACTGAGGCTTCGACTACTTCTGCTTGTGTGTAGGTTTTGGTGGCAAGGAAGGAGAACGTGTGGATCGTGGATTCCGGATGTTCGCGGCACATGACCGGTGATAAAAATTGGTTCTCCTCCCTCAAAAAGGCATCCAAGACTGAATCGATTATCTTTGGTGATGCTTCTACAAGTGCCGTTCTCGCTACAGGTTTGGTAAAGGTAAATGAAAAATTTGAATTGAAGAATGTAGCTTTGGTTGAGAACTTAAAGTACAATTTGTTTTCTGTTTCACAAATTGTTGATGAAGAGTTTGAGGTTCACTTTAAGAAAACTGGAAGTAAAGTTTTTGATTCTCGTGGTGATTCTGTGCTGAATATTTCTCGCTATGGAAGAGTGTTTAAAGCTGATTTTGAAAATCCTGTTTCACCTGTGATAACATGTTTGGTTGCTAAGTTTGATAAAGATGTGATGTTTTGGCATCGTAGACTTGGACATGTTGGTTTTGATCATCTCACTAGGTTAAGTGGTTTGGATCTTGTTCGTGGTTTGCCTAAACTTAAGAAAGATCTTGATTTGGTTTGTACACCGTGTCGTCATGCTAAGATGGTTTCTACTTCACATGCTCCTATTGTTTCTATGATGACGGATGCACCGGGACAACTATTACATAAGGACACCATTGGTCCGGCTAGAGTGCAATCTGTTGGAGGAAAGTGGTATGTGTTTGTTATTGTTGATGATTTCTCTATATATTCTTGCGTTTTCTTTATGGCAACTAAGGATGAAGCTTTTCAACACTTTCGTGGTTTGTTTCTTCGACTGAATCTTGAATTTCCTGGTTCTTTGAAAAGAATTCGAAGTGATAATGGTGGTGAGTTTAAAAATGCTTCTTTTGAACAATTTTGCAATGAAAGAGGTCTTGAACATGAATTTTCTTCTCCTCGTGTTCCTCAACAAAACGGTGTTGTTGAAAGGAAAAACCGTGTTTTGGCTGAGATGACTAGAACGATGTTGGATGAATATAAAACTCCTAGAAAATTTTGGGCTGAGGCTATTAACACTGCTTTCTATATTTCAAATCGAGTTTTCTTGCGTTCTAAACTTGGAAAAACGTCTTATGAACTTCGATTTGGTCATCAACCCAAAGTTTCACATTTGCGTGTTTTTGGTTGCAAATGCTTTGTCTTGAAATCTGGAAATTTGGACAAGTTTGAGGCACGTTCTACTGATGGATTGTTTCTTGGTTACCCCGCACATACTCGTGGCTATCGTGTACTTATTTTAGGGACTAACAATATTGTTGAGACTTGCGAAGTTTCTTTTGATGAGGCTAGTCCAGGAACTAGACCAGAAATTGCAGGTACACTGTCACAGGTTCAGGGGGAGGATGGTCGTATTTTTGAAGACGAGAGCGACTACGACGACGACGACGAGGTCAGCTCGGCCTGTTAGACCGGGCGCCAGGCTGGTCAGACCGCCGGCACACCTCCGGTCAGACCGGCGTAGGATGTGTGGTCAGACCGGCCAGGGTCGTCGGCTGAGGGTTCTGTTGATGCTGATCGAGATGGTCCTCCAGAAATTACTACTTCGACCAGTACTGATACAGAACATGGATCAACTTCAGAAGTCACCGCTCCTTTGCACATTCAACGACGACATCCGCCGGAACAAATTATTGGTAATATAGGTGAGCGGACTACAAGGTCTAAGGTAACGACTCATGATGTTTGTACAAATTCTGCATTTGTTGCTTCTTTTGAACCCAAAGATGTGTCACATGCATTAACTGATGAATCGTGGATTAACGCCATGCATGAAGAACTTGAAAATTTTGAGAGAAACAAAGTTTGGACTTTAGTTGAACCACCTTCTGGACATAATATTATTGGAACCAAGTGGGTTTTCAAAAATAAACAAAATGAGGATGGTTTGATTGTGAGAAACAAAGCTAGACTTATTGCTCAAGGTTTTACCCAGGTGGAGGGTTTGGATTTTGATGAAACTTTTGCTCCTGTTGCTAGAATTGAGGCAATTAGACTTTTGTTGGCTTTTGCTGCTTCAAAAGGTTTTAAATTGTATCAAATGGATGTTAAAAGTGCTTTTCTAAATGGTTTTATACAGGAGGAAGTTTATGTCAAACAACCACCAGGTTTTGAAAATCCTTATTTTCCCAACCATGTTTTTAAATTGTCTAAAGCTTTGTATGGTTTGAAACAAGCTCCTAGGGCATGGTATGATAGACTTAAGAACTTTTTGCTTGCAAAAGGTTTTACAATGGGAAAGGTTGACAAAACGCTTTTTGTTCTTAAGCATGGTGATAATCAACTGTTCGTTCAGATTTATGTGGATGATATCATCTTTGGTTGTTCAACTCACGCTTTGGTTGTAGATTTTGCTGAGACTATGAGCAGGGAATTTGAGATGAGCATGATGGGTGAGTTATCGTACTTTTTGGGATTGCAAATTAAGCAAACACCTCAAGGTACTTTTGTGCATCAAACGAAGTATACGAAGGATCTTTTGAGACGGTTCAAGATGGAGAATAGCAAGCCAATTTCAACACCAATTGGTTCTACAGCTGCGTTGGATCCTGATGAAGATGGTGAAGCTGTTGATCAAAAGGAGTATAGAAGTATGATTGGATTTTTGTTGTATCTAACTGCTTCTAGGCCAGACATACAATTTGCTGTGTGTTTGTGTGCGTGCTTTCAAGCTTCTCCTCGTGCTTCACATCGTCAAGCGGTCAAGCGAATAATGAGGTATTTGAATCATACACTTGAGTTTGGAATTTGGTATTCTACTTCATCTTCTATATGCTTAAGTGGATATTTCGATGCTGATTTTGGTGGTTGTAGAATTGATAGGAAAAGTACTAGTGGAACATGTCATTTTCCTGGTACATCATTGATTGCATGGTCTTCTAGGAAACAATCTAGTGTTGCTCAATCAACTGCTGAATCTGAATATGTTGCTGCTGCTATTTGTTGTTCACAGATTCTTTGACTTTTATCTGCTTTGAAAGATTATGGTCTTACTTTTGAGAAAGTACCTCTCTTTTGTGACAACACAATGCTATTAACATTGCTATGAATCCTGTTCAACACTCACGCACAAAGTACATTGATATTCGCTTTCACTTTCTGAGGGATCATGTTGAAAAGGGAGATGTTGAATTGCAGTTTTTGGACACAAAGTTGCAAATTGCTGATATTTTCACTAAACCTTTGGATTCTAATCGCTTTACTTTTCTTTGTGGTGAATTGGGCATAATTCATCCTTTTGGCATGGTTTGAGGGGGAGTTTGTACCTCATGGTTTTATCAAGCAATAATATGACAATGAGAAAAATTGATAAAAGAGAGCTTTGATTATGCATATGGTATTTTCTTGTGCATGCTAGCAATACTTTGAAGGTTTATTTATCTCTAGCATAGCTTGTATGTATTCTAGTCTTTTCATGAGATTTAGATTTTGCTTTTAAGGGAGATGATGCATGACACTTAAATTCTACTTGAATTAAGTAAATATGCAACGTTAATGCTAGCATATGGTTTGATTTCTAAATGCTCTATATATATATTGAATTGTTATTCCTCAAATAACTTTAATTGCTCATTGTGAAAAAGAGAATAAAAATATGAAAAAAATGAATACCGAATCCTTGGAAACAGTCTTGACGACAAGGACGTATTCGATGTGAGCAAAATAATGGGTGCCGAATCCCTGGAAATAGTCTTGACGACAGAGACGTACCCGGAATAAAAAAGGAGAAAAATGAGCAAAAAGGCTCAAGAAAAGAAAAAGTAAAAATTCTCTTTGTTATTTTGTGCTAAAGGTTATTTGAAAAAGAGTGATAAATACAATAGGTATCTGTGTTTAGTGTTTATTCTTCAACCTATGTGCTTGTTAAGATGTTGCATTATAAATCGTATGAAATCATGAATTTTGATTGTTGATTCGAGCTTAATTATAAAATCTTTGGTTCATGGTTATACTTTTATGTATGCTTGTTATGTTATAGATGGATTCATCTTCTTTTTATTGCAACACATGACTTGATATGCTATATGTATGCTAAGCTCTTGAATATTAATGAAAATAATTCTTATGCTTGATGAAATCATTGTTAAAAGGGGGAGAAGTAATGTGAGAATTTTTGGATTTTTGGGAGAATCAATTGTTGGGGGAATCAAGATGAATTTTTGGGCGGGAATTTCTTTCTTTTAAAAAGGGGGAGAAGTTTTCTTTTGGATTTTTGAGCACGATGTGTACGTTTGTACGAAGTGTGTTTTTTTTTACCACTTTTGTTTTTATTTTTTCAACATCCAAAGAGGAAGTAGAAGAAACCAAAGCAGTCGACTTAGAATCAACTTTTCGAGAAAGAATATTCATCTCATGTGTTTTCAATTTTGTGTAAAGTGAATCTAAAGTCAAAGTAGACATGTCAACAGACTCCTGAATAGATGTAACTTTCATCTCCCAAATAGACATATTAAGACCATTCAAAAAGTGACGAGAAATCTCAGATTGTGGATAATTAGCATCATAAGAAGAATCAACAGATCTAAGATCACTCAAAATTTTATTAAACCTAGAAAGATAGTCATCCAAAGCTTCTCCAGGTTTCATCTCAAATTTAATATACTCCTTTTTGAAAATATCACGATGAAGTTCTTTTATGTTATTTGTTCCTTGATGAAAGTTACTCAAAGCATTCTAAATTTCATGAGCAGTTCGAAGATGTGCAACACGATCATAATCCGAACGAGAAATACCACTCAAAAGAATGTTGCGAGCTTTGCAATTTTGTTCAAAAGCAGTTTTTTCAGCAGCAGTATTAATAGCTTCAGGAATCACATAAGGATGAGAAACTTTTCTCCAAATATCATAATCTTCAGCCATAATGTAAGATTGCATCCTACTACACCAATGAGAAAAATCTGTTCCATCGAAAACATGAGGCTTAGTTGAAAACCTAACAGGAGTAGCCATGGCAAAAACTCTAGATTGATAAAAATCCAAAGAAGAAAACAAGACTCTGATACCACTTGTAGGATCGAATAGCATTAACTAAGCCAACCAGAAGGGGGGTGAATGGTTGGTTTACCCAAAAGTCTAAAACTTTTAGCGGAAATAAAAGTTACCCTTGAATTTGACGGAGATCGGTCTGACCGAGATTGATCTGCCGGTCTGACCGAGTGGATGCCGCCGGTAAGTCACCGGTTGGATCGCCGAAACCCGGTGAAACACAAATCGAAGAACTCTTAAAGTGGATGACGACTTTATTACTTCTCTCTGTGTTTACAAAGTGCACCAACAGTACTCCTTACAAAAATTTTGACTAAACTTAAAATCCTAACTCAAAACTCAACTCAATTGCTCTCAAAAGCGATACCGGGAAATCTCACGCTCCCTCTCTATTTATATCACAAAATCCCCCTACTCAAAGTAGGTGTAGAACTCCTATTCACAGTAGGATTCAAACCCTCATATTCCAAATCAGCAGTACCGGCTGCAGAAAAACCACATCGAAACGGATTCCTTTTCGCTGTTGTCAGTGTGCACTCGGTCTCCTACTCCCGTTCGGTATCCTCATGCACACGTCATTGATCCAACAGGCCATCGCAACCTGTTCATCCTGCTGGACCGTTCGCACGTGGGCCAACGGCCTGTTCACCAAGCCGAGCCACCACATGCTGTACACATGCATATACACGAGCTGCAGCCACACATGCACAGCACTGTACCTGCATATATACCACACCCATAGATATTGCTACAGTACGTCGCCGTACTGTAGCGCCATATACTCAACTCCAAATTCTTCCAATCTCATTCGCGAACACCGATGCTTGCACCCACACCTCGTGAAGCTCGTTGCGAAGATCTCACCCACACAGTATCCATTCACCGTGTGTCATCTCGTATTCAACTTCGTCACCCGGTATCCTTGACCGTCTGGACCACAACTCCTCCCCGAGTTTAGTCCTGATCCCCACCGTTGACCGAAGTTGACCTCCAAGAATTCTGACTCTAGTCACCTTCTCACATGGTATCCCGACCGCACTAGACCTCTGCTCCTCCCTGAGCATAGTCCCGGTCCTCACCATTGACCAAGGCTGACCTCAAGTCACCTGTATACAATCAGACAAAACAACCGTTCCTGGGCACAGATATCACAACCTGACCCACATTAGTCACACGCACTCACACCAACATTCACATATACTCTCAAACCAATTCTTTGATTAAATCATTTGCATAGCCAATTGTTCATCACAAATATTAATCATGACACCACAATAAGCGCCGTGGAGGAGAAAAAAAGAAGGAACAAATGATTATATGACTTGTCCACGTGTTGATTGCAAAAATGAGAAAATGTTTTCCAGAAGAGTACAAATACACTCTCATCTGATATGTCGAGGATTCATGAAGTGTTACACATGTCGGACCAGATGGTGAGAGCAAGAGCCGCTCAATATTGCAAATGAAGAGAGCGGTGGACCGAATGAGGAACAATATGAAGATGACATCTTTGTTCCTTCTCCATTAGGCGGCGAAATGGTTGATGTAAGCAATGATACTCTGAAAGCAATGCTGCATGATGTTTAGGAGCAAGCTTACATTGAGAGAGATTATGTGAAGCTCACCAGGTTGGTGAGTGATTTGGAGACTCCTTTGTATGTCAGATGCAAGGCAAAACACAAGAACTTATCTGTTACCTTAGATCTTATGAAGCTATAGGCAAGTAGTGGATAGACATATAAGAGTTTCACAAAACTGTTGGATCTACTGGGACTTGCTTTCAAAGGAGAACATATTGCCCAAGACGAAATGTGAAGCAAAACAGGTTTTGTGCCCTTTAGGGTTGGAGGTTCTTTTCACGCATGTCCAAATGACTACATATTGTACTACAAGAAATACGCTGACTACAAGAATATGGCCGGGAGAATCAATCTACATACCCAATTATTTTCTGCACCATTATCGACTACCTAACACTTGGTAGCCTTTCGGGATAAACTGTAAAAGGAATGAAGGTTTGGTCGGACTGTAAGGAAAATACATATAAGTGGCTAAAGAACTCACAAAAGATGGTTTATATGTGTCATAGGAGATTGCTCCCCCTTGATGACCTATATAGAATATTGAAGAAAAGTTTCAATAGTAAGAGAGATCTTCTCCCTGCTCCAGCAAATTTAACTAGAGAGGGGGTGAATGACATGGTGAAGGACATATGCAATGAGTTTGGAAAGAGAACATGTGAAATCATTGTCATGATTAAGATTTGTGATGAACAATTGGTTTTGTAAATGATTTAATCAATGAAAAGATGTGTGGATGTTGGTGTGAGTGCGTGTAAATAATGTAGGTCAAGTTGTGATATCTGTGCCCAGAAACGATTGTTTTGTCTGATTGTGTGCATGTGACTTGAGGTCAGCCTTGGTCAATGGTGAGGACCGGAACTATGCTCAGAGAGGAGCAGAGGTCTAGTGCGGTCGGGATACCATGTGAGAAGGTGACTAGAGTTAGGATTCTTGGAGATCAACTTCGGTCAACGGTGAGATCGGGACTAGACTCAGGGAGGAGTTGAGGTCCAGACGATTAAGGATACCAGGTGACGAAGTTGGATACGAGATGGCATACGGTGGATGGACACCGTGTGGGAGAGATCTTCGTAACGGGCTTCACAAGGTGTGTGTGCAAGTGCCGGTGTTCGCGAAAGAGATTGGGGTGAGAAATTGACGAAGGGTATATGGTATATGTGTGCCAACTATGTTGTGGCTGGCAGGGGCGGAGGCAGGCCTAGGGTAGCTAGGGCTTGGGCCCTAGGCCTGCCTCCAAAATCATGGACAAATTATGTTAAATCACCATGTAAATTTAGGAAAAAATAAATAACTCACTAGTTAAACCCTACTTTAGCCCTACTCTTTAGTAACTTCTGGCTCCGCCACTGGTGGCTGGCATGCATGTATGTGTGGTGCATGCGTGTATGCATGTGTGCAGGACTCGGGCAGCAGCAAGGCTGTTGGCCTGTTTGGTATTGATGCAGAACGGCTCGGTGTCAGGTCGGCTGGGAGAGGCAGTCGGAGCTGGAGACGATTTGCTTGCGTCGGATGGAGTCTGCTGAGATTAGGATTCCAGTTTAGTTGGCTTTGAAAATTGTAATTGATTTGAAAATTATGGATAGAATCCTAGTGTGACTAGGAGAGTAGGAGTTATACTCCTACTTTGAGTAGGAGATTTTCGGTATAAATAGAGAGAGAGGCTATGCTTTGAGGGTAAGCCAGATTTAAGAGATTAGAGAGGGTTTCGTAAGAAACTTGTAAAGGGTGTTGTGGCTGCACCTTGTGAACGATATACTTAAGCAATAAAGATCATGTTCAATCATCAACGCATCGACGATCTATTCCGGTTTCATAAGTTTTATGATTATGTTTAGTTTTAGCTTTAACTTATGATTGTTCGTTTTACTATGATTTTGTTCAAGTTAATACATCCAAAACCTTTCTAATACTTCATAGATCGAATTTGCTTAAGTTTTAGGTTTAGTTCAGATTTGCTGAAATTCTGAGACAGCTGAATTTCAAGGGTGTTTTCTTTTAAACCGTTTATTATTTTGCAAATCCCTCCGGTGGAGTTGTTCCTTTTTTTTGTCTAGTTTATTTTGTCAAGTTTGCAACTCGATCCAATAGTTGGTTTAAGAGAAATCGTGTTTTTATAGAAGCTTTGTCAAGCTGTTTTTAGGGCTGACGGTCAGACTGCCGAGTGACCTGCAGTTAGACCGGCCAGGCTTCGGTCAGACCGACCCTAGTAGATCGGATAGACCGTCGGACGTCTGTTCTATTTGTTTTTTTGAGGTTCGGGTGCGTTTTGATCTATGAAGATTCGATTTTTTGATTTCCGCTGACGTAATGTACCATTCACCCCCTCTCTGGTAGGCTTGGTTACTTGTGTTCGATCCTACAAAACATACTAAGATAAAGGACAATAGTATGTCGAAGAAAAAAAATTCTATATTCTGGCGACTACTATACTGGTAGAATCTTGAGGTCCATCATGCATTCATCTGATGAATGTAGAGCAGAACATATGTGGGGGTTTGACCAGATTACTGCTAAATATTCCTAGGAAGACAATGGATGGATTGAATTTACATCAAGATTTACATGTGTTAACAGTGAAATTTGTTAAACACCAAAGTTATCATCAACCTAGAGTCAGTATCAGCTTCAGAGTCCTAAAATCGGCCGATGGGAATTATCAAGTCGCCAATTGTAGGATTCCTAGTAGATTCGGTTAAAGAAATTAATCTACTAAAGGAAGTTTATCCAAAAGTGACCGAGTTCAAGGAGGTTGCGGCATGGTAGTTTATCTATTAATTAGGAATAGTCTGTTAGTTCCCTTTTATTTTTAGGAAAGTGTGTTTAGTGTCCGATAAGGATTTGTTAACATCGGAATTTGGTATCATATTCGGAAAAGGAGGAAGAAGATCGAAGCAGATTTGGTGTGTAATCGAGTTGATCTGCAAGTCGGACTGCGCATCGGCTGGATGTCGTATCGGCTGAAAACAGAGTATGAGTTGATCAAGGTTGATAAGGCTGATGGCCGATACAACCGATATAACATGATTTGGGCTCGGCGTGGGCCTAGATTGGGATAACCGTCATTGCCAATTAGAGATAGAGCTCGATTAAGACAATTGTATCTATTAATTAGGATATTGAGTCGGTTTGTTTGAGATTTGGCAAGTGACCACCGTATATGGTCTTGTTTGTATCTTAACTTTAGAAAGGTTCGAGTCGTGTCCATAATGGACTAAGTTTGTACTCGGGGTATAAATATGAACCCCATAGCATTGTAATACGAGAGCAAATCCAACACAACTTCAGCACATTGCTACCCTTTTACTTTTCTCGTTTTCCGGTGAGTTCTTCGCAAGAGGTAACCCATCTCAATGGCCCGCGCTATTGGGGCTAACATGTTGCTTTAGACGTGTTAGGCTCGATATCGCGAGTCATTGCTATCATATGTCTTAGTTAATTTATTCTTAGCTTCTCAATTTAGCTTTATCGGCTGCTACTCGCTTTAGGGTTTATGCTGGTTTCGGTTAAATTGTCTTGCTAGATTAGATTAGCTAAGGCATCTACCATCCTAAAAAGTGTCTTATTGCTTGATTGTCTAGATATTATTTTTCTTTTCATACTTTGAGATGCATCATCCCTGGTCGTGCATAGAACCATGCAAACTAGCCTGCAATTAGGCATAATAAGGATAGTATCGTGGTTTCAGCCGATCTTACCTAATATGCATGTTTCACCCCCCATTTCATGTATATTCGCCAATTATATAGATAGATCGTTCTATCGAAGCATATCAAACTTTAGTCAGTATCGACTAGATCCCTATACCTTCATACTTGATTTCTGTTTGATATGTTTATATGGATTAATCTGTTTATATAAGTTTGTACTGGAGTATTAGCTAGTACATTATCTTCCTTACTCTAAATACGGTCATATCGGCTACTTTTATAATGTTGTCTTAAATCAATCTATTAAAACTCCATAGACAGTATTTGTTGGACCCCCGTTTTTATAACAGGAATCAATCATGTAAACAGTACCATTTCCCTGGATCAAGTAGTCTGGTACACACGAACTCATAGCTGAAATATCAAGTGCACATACACGAGAGTCTAGTACGAATTATTACATCATAAGCCCGCAGGCACAGTCTTAAATCATCGGACCGAGCGGTCCGGAATACATCCAAAAGCAGAAATAGATAAGGCAGCGGAATTCAGGCAGCGGCATGCCATTGCCACAGGCAACGACCGTACTAAGACCTACTGAGCGCCATCGTCTTCATCTCCCTCCTGGTAGTAGGCATAGGGATCCTCCGAGGCTTCATCTCCCGCTTCTGATTAATTTTATATTTGCAAGGGTGAGTACCAACCGTACTCAGCAAGCCACCACAGCAATGATGCACATGACAGAGGAATTCAAAGGATGGCTATGGTTCTTTTGCGCAAAGCAAGTTTTGTAATTCTTTTCACAAGCCTAAGACCTAGCATAGACTGATCAAGTTTTAATACCAGTGTTCATATTAAACAATGACGGTTCTGTCCACCATCCATTGTGATCCCAAGGATAGCTTCCCGCCATTGAGTCGTTATGGTTTTCTGAGGACGTCCACATTCCCGCCTCTCAGGAAGTGGCTCCATCAGCATAAAAATTATCATGCAATATCCCATCCCATACAAGTTAAAGAATTTAGAGTCTAGCCAAGTGTAATACATGTCCCGGTGCTCAATAACCACGAGCACGGCTATTCGAATAGATTTGGTTTACTCACACTGCAGTGGATGTACACTTTACCCGCACTCCACGACTGCCCAACACATGAGCCTCGTCCCAACACATGAGACGCGTCACGGCAAAGCTTTTCGATAACCTTGCATTGGCAGTATCCGCTCCATGAACTTAAATCCTCATGCATTCTAGGCGTCCATGTTTCTAGCAGTGAGAGGAGTTCTGGCGCTCCCGGGACAGAGAAGTCTCACACACATATTAAATTATGGTTCAAGTTAAGTTCTCTCTCTCACACACTCATGGCAGTCCTACCAATGGTGACACCGATGTAGGGCACGCCTCTCGGCCCTACCTCAATGGCTGTCCCACCGTAGCGCACCTGCCTCACTCAGGGGTGAACCATCTATGCAGGGATACTGCCTCTGCTCGGCTATCTAATCCGCTAGGTCTATACCCATTCGAGAAGTACGGTGGTACGGGGGTCGTTTCATGCTTAACTTCATGGCTCGGTCCTTAATTGACCGGGGACGGTACTAGCCTTTTCCAGATACCACCCAAATCCTCCGTCCGCCCCAGTCGAAAACAGTTGTTTAAATTTTATTTCTCCTCTCACAAATCATGTCATCAACATCATGGCAATGTGGCGCTCATGTCTCCACATGCCGCATCTCAATTACCTTCCCAAAGGTAATTGCCCAAGCATATAGCATTTGATAAATATGAGTATGCATGATTCTAGAATGGCATTTCTAAGCAAATGTCATAATTGACTAGGGACTCATACGTAATCATGGTTATAAGGATTTTAAGGGTAAACAATAATCAAGGCATGGCATAATCACAAGTAGGATGTTCATCATTGCATGCAATTTTATTTGTAAACAAAACAATTTCGCAATTAGGATCAACATGTTCAAGGAATAGTGATGACTTGCCTTGCTCAAAGTCTTGCGGGTCTTGGCCTTCGCTTGGATCCGCAACTCCCTCGGGCTCTATAGTTACGTGCGAAAATTGATTTGAATTCGGTTAGAATTCAAATAAAAATCCAAATAAATCCAAATGAAAGTCGAATGCGAAAGTCGATTCCTTTTTATTAACTTTACTATCTGCGAACTACGGCAAACCCAATTTCGATTTAAACTATTTTGCGGGTATAAATATTTTGTTGTCATAAGTTTTTAATTTACTCTTCCCGAGCATTATATCCATATAATAGGTTAGAAATTTCTATTACGAGCTAAATATCGGACGAAATCCTAGAAATATTATACAATTTAATTTAGTCTATGACTAAACGATTAAATATAATACACGGCTAAGATTCCTAGTAATTAAATCCGAATTTCTACCATGAACCGATGACTTATAGAGATTACCAAAAATAATCTATAATAATCTATAAGAATTCATCTAATTGTTTAGTTATTAATTATATCTAAATTACTACCAATTTTAATCTAATCTGATCAAGAAACATATTTTTTATAATTAACTCGGAATTTCGATCGAAATACTATTACGCTCGAGGAATTTCCAAAAATAATCTATGATTAACCCCGACCATTTTTATTTCCTAAATCCTCCTAATTTCTCCCCCAATTTCCCTTCTATTTTCTCCTTTTCTTCTTTTCTATTTTCCCTCTTTTTCTCTCCTCTCTTTCTTTTTCTCTCTTTTCTCTCCCTCTCTTTCTTTTTCTCTCCTTTTTTTCTCTCCTCTCTCCTTTTTTTCTCTGCCGGCCTCTCTTTTCCTCTCCCTCTCTCTCTCGGCTCTCTCCTACCCGAGCAGCAGCGGTGGACGCAAGGGGGAAGGAGGGCTGCTCACCGGCGGCGGCAGCGGCGACGACGGCGGCGGCGACGGTGGCGCACGGCGGCGCGGGAACGGCGGCGCGGCGGCACGGGAACGACAGCGCGGCAGCACGGGAACGGCGGCGCGGCGGCACGAGAGCGACGGCGCGGCGGCACGGGAACGGCGGCTCGGTGGCACGAGAGCGGCGGCGCAGTGGAGAGGGAAGAGGGGAGGAAGGGTGAGATGGGGTGGGGGAAAATGGAGAGAGGGGGGGTATTTGTAGAGAGGGGGGAAGGAAAGGGGGAGGGGCGGCGGCGTAATGGCGACGCGACGGCGGCGCTCGGGGTGGGACGACGGCGACACGCGGGCGGCGACGCTATGGCGGCGCGGGGCTCGGAGCGGCGATGCGACGGGCGGCGGTGCGGGGCTCGAGACGGGCGACGCGACGGGTGGCGTGGGAGCGGCGTGACAGGCGGGGCGACAACGGGACGGCGCGGCGCGGCGCGGGGCTTGGCGCGCGGCGACGGCGACACGACGGCGACGGGCGACGTGAGAGCGACGGGGCGGCGCGGGGCTCGAGGGCGACGGCGACGGCGCGGGCTCGAGGCGCGGGCGACGGCGCGCGGCGCGGGGCTCAAGGGCGACAGGACGCGACGGCGACGCGGTGCGGAAGCGGCAATGGGACGGCGGCGCACGGCGGCAAGCGACGATGGCGACGGCGCGCGGCGGCTCGGGGTGCGAGGCGGCGATGGGACACGCGAGCGGCTACAGGATGTCGACGGCGACGGCGACAGCGGCGACGTGACGGGTGGTGACGGCGTGCGGCGCAGCGGCGGCGGCAGAGGGGAGGCGGAGCGGCGCACGGCGCGCGGGGCGCGAGGCAGCGTGGCAGAGGAGGGGCTTGGGCTAGGGTAACCACGTCGAGCACCTAGAGTGCAATGAACAGTGCACTTTCCTATTTTTCTCATTTTAGTCTATTTCTTTTATAAATTTGATTCCACAATTCCTAATTTTTGCATAAATGAAGTTTACTCCATATTTGTGTTATCCTAACTTAAAAATTCACCCTAATTTAATATCACTCGTATTTTGTTTATACAATTTATTTGAATTTTTAATTAGGGTTAATTCTCATTCCATCGTACTAAAATTTAATTATTGCTAATATGGTTGCGATAATATTTTATTTATTTCCAATCCCACCTAATCTTTATTTTAATTTATATTTTAATTATTTATTTAGCCAACTTGATTTTTAGTGTTTATTCCTAGTTAGTTATTCATTATTCGCGATTAATAAATTCCGAGATCAAAATCCAATGAAACAGGCGAATAAAATCGGCATGATGCAATTTATTACTTAAAAAGTTTTTGAAAATCCGTATTTTTGGTGTTTTGATTTCGTTGGTCGAATTTTCAGGGTGTTACAGTATTACAGTCGATTGGGCCTATTTAGGGTTTATTATTCTTTGATATATCCAGTCCATAGCCGATTTGGTCTAACTCCATCGGTTGTGACCATCAACGATATACTATCGGCCGATCGGCTATCGGTTAACTGATTCTGCTTTTATTCAAACCTTACTGATTGCATGATCAAATCAGCTAGCACTCGCTTGACACACTCAAGGCTAGCCTTGGACCTACACTAGAGTTAAGCAGATCTCCCAGGCCGTCGTGTTTTCACATCAACAGGACTTTATGTTTTCCTTTTATCCTTAGGAAAGTTTCTTTCTTGTCTAACAAGGACTAGTATCTACCCATGGGTATAAATGTGTATACCCAGGGTCATTGTAATCTATCTCACGATCAATACATATTCGGCGCATCGCCACCCTTTTTACTTTTCTACTTTTTCGATGAGTTTATACTTGTCATGGCTGTTTGCATCAGCGGGGCTAGAGTTTCGACACTCTGATCTTGTCAATGTAAGCACTTCTCTATCATATATCTTAGTTAATCTAGTTTGGTAATTCAATCTACTTGTATCGGCTAAGATCCATTTTAGGGTTTATGCTGGTATCGACTAAATTGCTTTACCAGATTAGATTAGCTAAGGTATCTACCACCCTGAAAATCAGTCAAAGGCTTGATTATCTAGATATTATGTTTCATTTCATATTTTGCGATGCATCAGCCCTAGTCGTGCTTAGAACCATAACCTCTAGCCTGCTTTTTGATTGCCAATAAGGGTTTCATCGGGGTTTCAGCCGATGAGTTATCTAGACGTTGCATCGGCTTATAAGGATTACGTACAAGTTGTATTTAGCCAATCGCAACAAAGGTTTCACTGTTTATCTAATCTTATGGATTTAATGACATCGGACCATCAGCCGATGCTTTAACCTTCGGATTAATGCTTATTCTATCATATTGTTAGTCGATTGGTTTCTACTAGTTTTACTGTTGTTTTGTTATATTATCATTAGCCGATTGTCTTTATTTACATCAAGTGTCAGATTCTAGATCAACCATATAGCCGATAGCTCAAAATCCTATCGTTATCGGCTGGTATCTGCATCATCTGGAATTACTCCATCGGCTTGTCAGCCGATCGGCTCATTGATCTGCTATTTGTATATCTTGTCAGTTGCAGGATCAAACTGACTGGCACGCCCGCGTCTCATCAACCTTTGGACCTGCACTAGAGCTAAGCATATCTCTGTTGGTATTTATTAACAGCATTACAAGAAATATAATTCCTAGCAATGGCGCAGAAATACTCCTGGTATATTATGGTTACAGAGTTCATCCACAAGCGCATGGATATACCATTGTAGCATTTCATCTGAGAGTATTCCAAGGGTATCATATTTATTTAATCCCATGGGAAGATCATAGTAGAGAGAACCGTACTAATAATTTATATGTTACTTGTAATAATCATAGTGTAAGCAGGGGTTAATATAATCCAAAGGGTAGAGTGACACATAAGCATGGAGCTACTCATTCTCATACTAAATTATCTAAACTAAGTGGAAAGAAAATAGAAAATAATCTGTTCCTATACTTCTAGTATACATAGTATACATACATTTTAGTTATATGATTAACTAGCTAATACCCTCTATCCGATGCCCTCATGGTACTTCGAGAAGCCACCCCTGACTGCCGAGTCCCTTACGACAGCCCGTCATAATCATAAAACTGGGGCTAAATACGGAGTACCCTCCCCAGGAAATTAACTTAAAGACTATATACACGCGCGGAGGAATACCCATACTGAGCTGTCACCATCAGCGGCCCACCTCTCATCCGCAGCATATAACCTCAAATAATGATATCCCGTAATCTAGACACCACGCCTAAACTACCAGATACTACTCTAATATCATCGTCATGACATAGAGTAATTGCATAAGCAAACATTATACCCGTACCTATGCATCTCCTAGATAAGCTAGTAGTATAATCAGTATAACATGAACATAGAGTAAAGTTGGTATTCATATACTCAGAAAGTATTTCAATATCAGAAATGTATAAAGAAGAGTATTCTAAGTAAAGTACAAAGTTTACAAAAGAGGAAAGGAGAGCTACTAGAGCCATACCCAAACTCTTCCGGACTCCGATTTCTATTCTTTTCCTACTCCACTAGCTTAAGACTACTAAACTAAACTTGAGAGAATATGAGAGAGCTTTGCTTGGAGTGTGTGTGAGAATGAATGAAGTGAAGCTCTTAAATAGGCAGGTATGACGGTTGTAACTGCTGCGAAATGTCTGAAGTACCCTGCAATCGTCATCAGGAGAGGATCTGGAGCGTCCCTGCCAAACCCCACATCCAATGATGGAGAGGTGGGCCGGCCCAATGTGCACCCCCGTTTTTATAACAGGAATCAATCGTGTAAACAGTACCATTTCCCTGGATCAAGTAGTCTGGTACACACGAATTCATAGCTAAAATACCAAGTGCACATACACGAGAGTCTAATACGAGTTATTACATCATAAGCCCGCAGGCATAGTCTTAAATCATCGGACCGAGCGGTCCGGAATACATCCAAAAGCAGAAATAGATAAAGCAGCGGCATGCCATTGCCACAGGCAACGACCGTACTAAGACCTACTGAGCGCCATCGTCTTCATCTCCCTCCTGGTAGTAGGCATAGGGATCCTCCGAGGCTTCATCTCCCGCTTCTGATTAATTTTATATTTGCAAGGGTGAGTACCAACCGTACTCAGCAAGTCACCACAGTAATGATGCATATGACAGAGGAATTCAAAGGATGGCTATGGTTCTTTTGCGCAAAGCAAGTTTTGTAATTCTTTTCACAAGCCTAAGACCTAGCATAGACTGTTAAAGTTTTAATACCAGTGTTCATATTAAACAATGACGGTTCTGTCCACCATCCATTGTGATCCCAAGGATAGCTTCCCGCCATTGAGTCGTTATGGTTTTCTGAGGACGTCCACCTTCCCTCCTCTCAGGAAGTGACTCCATCAGCATAAAAATCATCATGCAATATCCCATCCCACACAGGTTAAGAATTTAGAGTCTAGCCAAGTGTAATACATGTCCCGGTGCTCAATAACCGCGAGCATGGCTATTCGAATAGATTTGGTTTACTCACACTGCAGTGGATGTACACTTTACCCGCACTCCGCGACTGCCCAACATATGAGCCTCGTCCCAACACATGAGACGCGTCACGGCAAAGCTTTTCGATAACCTCGCATTGGCAGTACCCGCTCCATGAACTTCAATCCTCATGCACTCTAGGCGTCCATGGCTCGGTCCTTAATTGACCGGGGACGGTACTAGCCTTTTCCAGATACCACCCAAATCCTCCGTCCTCCCCAGTCGAAAATAGTTGTTTAGTTTTATTTCTCCTTTCACAAATCATGTCATCAATATCATGGCAATGTGGTGCTCATGTCTCCACATGCCGCATCTCAATTACCTTCCCAAAGGTTATTGCCCAAGCATATAGCATTTGATAAATGAGTATGCATGATTCTAAAATAGCATTTCTAAGCATTTGTCATAGTTGACTAGGGACTCATACGTAAACATGGTTACGAAGGAATAAGGGGTAAACAATAATCAAGGCATGGCATAATCGCAAGTGGGATGTTCATCATTGCATGCAATTTTATTTGTAAACAAAATAATTTCGCAATTGGGATCAACATGTTCAAGGAATAGTGATGACTTGCCTTGCTCAAAGTCTTGCGGGTCTTGGCCTTCACTTGGATCCGCAACTCCCTCGGGCTCTATAGTTACGTGCGAAAATTGATTTGAATTCGGTTAGAATTCAAATAAAAATCCAAATAAATCCAAATGGAAGTCGAACGCGAAAGTCGATTCTTTTATATTAACTTTACTATTCGCGAACTAGGGCAAACCCAATTTCGATTTATATATCCTCAACTATTTTGCGGGTATAAATATTTTGTTATCATAAATTTTTAATTTAATCTACCCGAGCATTATATCCATATAATAGGTTGGAAATTTCTATCGCAAGCTAAATATCGAACGGAATCCTAAAATTATCTTATAATATTATATGATTTAATTTTAGTCTAGGACTAAATGACTAAATATAATATACGTCTAAAATTCCTAGTGATTAAATCCGAATTTCTACCGTGAATCGATTACTTATAGAGATTACCCAACATAATCTATAATAGTCTATAAGAATTCATCTAATCATTTAGTTCTTAATTACATTTAAACTACTACCGCGAATTGATTTCTTGTAGAAATTACCAAGAATAATCCATAATTTATATTAAATTTCGCAATTCTACGACTATAACTAATCTATAACTAAATTCTAATTATTTTAAATTTTCTAAACTTCCCTAATCTCCCTCTAATTTCCTATTTATTTCCCTTTTCTTTTTCTTTCCTTCTTTTTCTTTTTCCTTCCTTTCTTTTTCTTTTCTTTTTTTCCTTCTCTCTCTCCTTTCTTTTCTTTTTCCTTCTCTCTCTCCCTCGGCTTCTCCCTTCCTCTCTCTCTCGGCTCTCTCTCTCCCTACCCGAGGCGGTGGTGGCGACAACACGCACGGAGGGGGGGTGGCGGCTTACCGACGGCGGCGGCGGCGACGGCGGCGCAAGGCGACGGCGGCGGAAGGGGGCGACGCACGGCGCGGCGGCTCCGGGGCGACGGCGCGGCGCACGAAGGCGGCGACGCGGCGGCACGATGGCGGCGGTGCGTGGAGAAGGAGGAGAGGGAGGGGAAATGGAGGGGATGGGTGTGGGATGGAGAAGGGAAGGGCCGGGTTTTATAAGGGCACGGGGAAGGGGCGGGCGGCCTAATGGCGACGCGATGGGCGGCGCGGCTGGCGGTGATGGCGACGGGCGAGCGGCGCGGCGCTGGGCTCGGCGTGGCTCGGCACGGGGCTCGGCGCGACGACGACGGCGACGCGACGGGCGAGCGGCGTGGCAGTAGCGTGGGGCGCGAGGCGGCGACGCGATGGGCGAGCGGCACGCGGGGCGAGCGACGCTACGGCGGGACGGGGCTTGAGGTGACGGTGGCTCGCGCGGCGCGGCAGCGGGGCTCGGCGCGACGACGATGGCGACGCGACGGGCGACAACGCAACGGTAGCGCGGCGCGACGGCGACGGGGCGAGACGACGGGCGAGCGGCGATGGGACGGGCGGCTCGGGGCGCGAGGCAGCGCGGGGCTCGGCGCACGGTGATGGCGACGGGCAACGCAACGGCGATGGTTGACGCGACGGCGACGGCGGAGCGGCGGAGATGACGACGGTGCGGCGCGGCTCGGGGCGCAAGGCGGCGCGGCACGTGGCAGCGGCGCGGGGCGCGAGGCAGCGGGCGTGCGGCGCGAGGCGACGGGACGGCGCGCGGCGCGGCAGCGGCACGGCTCGAGGCGGCGATGGAACGCGCACGCGGCGACGGGATGGCGACGGCGACGGCGCGGCTGTGGTGGCGCGCGGCGCGAGGCGGCGATGGGACGCACGCGTGGCGGGAGGCGGGACGCGACGGTGACGGCGCGGCCGCGGCGATGAGATGGCGACGGCGACAGGCGGCGATGGCAACGGCGCGCGGTGGCTGGTGACGATGGTGACGACGCGCGGCGGCTGGCGACGATCGCGACAGAGAGAGGGGGAAAGAGGAGGAGCTGGGTTAGGGGACCACGTCGAACACCTTAGGTGCAATGAACAGTGCCGTTTTCTAATTAACCCGATTTTGGCCCATTTATTATTTAAATTTGATTCTTTAATTCCCAAATTTTGCATAAATGAAGTATACTCAATATTTGTGCCATTCCAATCCATGGATTCATTCTAGATTAATTTATTCCTTGTTTTATATATTATTATTGTAATTTACTTGAACTTAATTAGAGTTAATTCTCATTCCATTGCTTTTAAATTTGATGGATATAAATATGGTCGTAATAATATTTTACTCATTTCTATCCTCACCAAATCTTATTTTAAGTTGCACTTTAATTATTTACTTTGTCCATTTACTTTTTAGGGTTTATTCCTAACCAATTATCCATTATTCACGATTTATAAACTCCGAACCCAAACTCCAATAAAATAATTGAATAAAATCGGCATGATGCAATTTATTTAAAAAGTTTTTTGAAAATCCGTATTTTTAGAGTTTAGATTTTTTTTTTGTCGTCGAATTTTCAGGGTGTTACACCCAACTAGCCCATAATTTGGCTGGTAGCCTTCTGGACTTCTCCTCTCCGCAGACTTCTGAACTTTGGCCCAATTAGTCGTGTCATTTTCTGAGTTCACGGCCCGTTCATTGATAAGTCTGATTCTCGACATTGTCCGATTGATCGATCGTCTGATTTGATGTCGATTCTTCTCTACTTTATGGTTATTGTCTGCAAAAGGTTAGTAATCCTAATACTAGTGGAATATTATTATTCTAATATGAATATGCATTGCAAGCATAACTAGTTCTCCTCTATTTTGGTAATATTGATGGTCGAAACTGATCGCTAACGACCGCCAACAATCTCCCAGGCCGTTGTGTCCGTCGACTTAGTTCACGCAAACAGTTCTGGCACTATCAGCTAAGCGCGGATTTCTCATCAACAACATGACATGAATATTCGAAATAAACTCACGCCAATAACTAATTCCAACACAGGCAGAGTGTACCTCTCTCTAACATGCCACACTTTGTCAATGGATGAGAAGATTTGGATGTAATCTTGCTTCAAAGATATTAAAATGGCTTCGAGTTATTCATCAAGGATGTTTATTTCCATTGATGATCTAAAACTAGTTGGAATGAAGTTCCATGATTGCCATGTACTAATTACATAGGTCCTATCAATTGCTATTAGAAGTATTTTGCCAATCAAGATCCATCACACGATTATGCGTTCTTGTGCCTTCTTCAATGCCATTGGTAAAAAAGTTGTTAATATAGAAAAATTAATGTCCTGCACTCAAATATTATCAAACTATCTATCTTCTTGAGATGCATTTTTCCCGCCGTTCTTTGATATCATGGTTTATTTTCATGTCCATCTTGTGGAGAAAAATAAAGTATGTGGGCTAGCTTTCCTTAGGGAGATGTACCCATTAGAAAGATACATGGGAATTTTGAACTCCTATGTTCGGAATAGATCCAAACGGGAAGGGAGCATTATTGAGGGTCACACGGGTCACACAACTAAGGAGTTTATTGACATCTATATCGATTACATGTCTGAGACCAATCCAATCAGAGTTTGTTGATCTCATCATGTAGTAGGCTATCCGGTATTGCCACATTAGGCAGAAAAAGAACTGTATCAGATCAAGACGAGTATGGCCAGGCCCATTTTACTATCCTCTATCATATGACAGAAGTTGCGCCATACTTTGAAGATAATTTAGCGAGGGTTGGACATGAAAACAAGAGTCAACAGGATATCTAGATCAACAAAGAGCATATCTGTTGTTTTAATGAATGGTCTAAGCATCGTATAAGTACATAGACTAATAGCACTTGCAAACACTTACATGGTTAGCGCCTTAGTGGCAGGACCGCTATGGGATATTGACACTTCACATGGATATGCTATCAATGGATACATATTTTACACCATCAAGCAAGATGTCAAGAGCATAGTACGGAACAACGGGTCCGTATAGAGGCATTTCAGGACCAACTTGGCATCAACTCATACTACAGCCACATAAAGCAGATCTAGGAGCTGAACTATGTTAAGTTCAAAGTGTCGTTTCTTTGCTGATGGGTCAATCTATGCGGAGTTAAGGTTGATAAGAAAGGTTTAAAAAATGATGATCTAAGCAAGGTCAGATACATGGATGAACCATTTGTTCTTGCAAAACAAGTTGTGCAAATATTCTAAATTAAAGACCCGGTAAACAAAACATTGCAAATCATTAGGGAGGGAAAAAGAAGATATGCTGGGGTTGACAACATCGTTGATGAGGATGGTTACAACTAGATGAGCACACGGAAGAGGAGGTGGCAGGTGGCATATGTATGGTTGGATCACCATGAATGCTTATTTATGTAATTGAAGGCTTGTAATATTTTGAATCGCTAAATACCGCTATACCATAATCTTTATGCATCACGATGCCATAATTAATAGTAGTACCATGTCACTCGAGCTTCAAAAGTCATGAAGCATATGGGAGAGTCCAGCTAGTCGCGGTCGATGAAGTAGGTCATCTCATATTCTCCATTGCCTATATATAATAACATAATAAATAGAATGCCATGAAATAACAAAAAAAGTCCACAATAGACAAGGTCAACAGGTTGGCATAAAAAAAAATACAATCCAATATAGTCAAAGCTAGCGATGTTAGCTGTGAAGGGCCGTAAGGCAGAGCCCGTCAAATATCACTCACCTTTGACATGCTCTCTTTGGAGCCTGTCTAGAATGAGCATCCTTTGACGGGCTCTACTCTTTAGCCCAACACGGATGATTGCATCAATGGCAGGATCTAACTAGAGCCGGTTACTGACGACTGCATACGTAACAGGCCCTTGTTAAAGCCCGTCACTGATGATGGCTGACCATATTTTGACCAGATCTAGAGTTAGTTCCACATACTTCACACGCTTCACATTTCACATTACAGCCCGTAGCTGTTGCACCACCGCCACTGTGGAGTCGGAGTGCTGCCGCGCCAACAACAATGACAATCCCAAGTACCGCCCAGGTGACCTGAGTAGCCTCACTGGCACATTCCTCCAGTGACGCCTTGTGTGCTTCCCCAAGCCACCACTGTTGGCTTGCCTCA
The DNA here is from genome assembly GCF_034140825.1 of Oryza sativa Japonica Group. Taxonomy (NCBI): domain Eukaryota; kingdom Viridiplantae; phylum Streptophyta; class Magnoliopsida; order Poales; family Poaceae; genus Oryza; species Oryza sativa. The sequence goes on along the minus strand of NC_089042.1, from coordinate 16,580,962 downwards.
AACTCCTGGAGCAGCTGGCCTCGCCTCCACCTTCCCAAGTCACCTTCACTAGTGCTGTTAGCCTCACCACCACCTCCTAGAGCAGCGTCCACAATGACCCCGCGCATGCTGCCCCGAGTCACCTCCACCAGCACCATGAAACTCATCTCCACCTTCCCAAGTTGCATCGGCACTATCTTCTCACCTCCATCGTCCCAAGACGCCTCCACCGATCTCACGCGTGCTGCCCCAAGCCGCCTCTACCTGCACCGTCGACCTTGTCTCCACCTCCTCGAGGCACCACCGACTCCTAGTCTAGCATTTGATATGAATGTGAACTGGGAATGTGAAGTTTGGATGTGAAATTTGTGGGAATTTGAATCTATGACTTAGGGAATGTATAATTTGAAGGATTCTTTGATGAATTTAGAGATTTATTCCCACGAGGGGCTGGTCTCCAGCGGGGACCCGCCCCTACGGGGGCAACGGCGGGTGGAGTTTTTGCCTTGCGGGGCATCAGGGCCAAGGCCCCACAATTGGGCAGGTGAGGGGATGAGGGAAGCATTCCATCCGCGGGGCCACAAAGGAGGTATATTAGACCTCAAAATATAGCCCATTGTATGCCCACGAAGGCCAACTTGATATAAAACCTAACCCTAATTTATTCCCTCAGTCTCTCTCAGCCGGCCCTCCACTCCTCTGCGCATCTGCCACCATCCTTTAGCGCGGCCGTCTCTAGTGCGCCCCTCAACGGCCGGTGCTCCCCTTCTGGCGGCCGACGCTCTGTTAAATATGTGATCCAAATTTAGGGACCACAATATATTCGGATTAGTTTCGTAATAGAACTTGACTTGGTTGCGACAATCCAATGTATCTTCTGCGTTTGTATCCAACTCCTCTATAGTAATCATTGCCGGTCGGCGCCCATGGTTTTTTCCGCAAGGGTTTTCCACGTAAAATTCGTGTCTTCGTTGTGCATCTATTTTCATAACAAGTGGTATCAGAGCATTGGATTCGATCTATCGTTGCTTCGTTGTTGGGTTCGTGGCCATTCATCAGATCGATCTATTGTCCCGGTTACCGGCGTGTTTCTCCGATCGAAGAAATCGATCTCAGCGGCGATGGCGGCGGCATGCGTCGTCTCACCGATTTAAAGCGGAGTCATCCGTCAACTCTGAGTCCGATCACGGGAGGAGCAGCCGGCGTCCACCTACCAATCTACCAGCCCACGTCGGAGAAAAGAAAAGCAGGAGAAAAGCAACTTTCTCAAGGTGATATCTCAATCTGGAATCAACCTTGGTGTTCTATTTGGAAATCCCTTCCTAATCATATTACTGATTCTGCAATGACTCTTCATTTACCTACAAAAGTTTCTCATCTCTGGAATGATAGAAAAGAATGGGATATTTCCAAAGTGTCTCGGATCTTTGATCCTCAAGTTTCAAATGAAATTTTAAAAACTCCAATTGTGCATTCTAATGCTGATGACAAACTTTACTGGATTCATAACTCAAAAGGTATTTGTACTTCTCAAAGTGCTTATAAAGTCTTATCAACCAACTCTATGTTACCTGCTGCTAATATTTCAAATTTGCAATTAAACCTTTTAAAGAAAACTTGGAAATGCAAATTTATTCCTCCAAAAGTTAAAACCTTTATTTGGAGACTTCTCAGAAATGCTCTTGCAACTGCAAAAAATTTAAACTTTAGAATTCCTACTATTTCAGACTCCTGCTTTCGTTGTAGTTTGTCTGAATCTTGTGCTCATCTGTTTTTTCATTGTGCTTCTGCAAATCTGGTTTGGAAACTGTCTGAATTTCATCTAGATACAACCATCATTGCATCCATGCAAAACATTAGTGATATCTTAGCTTATGTTTTAGCTACAAACAACTCTGAATTAAGCCTTCAAAAAGCTTCTATTCTTCTTTGGATGATTTGGAAATCTAGAAATGACTTCTACTTTAAAAAGAAAACCTGGGAACCCATTCAGGTTAATTTTGCAGCTCAAATCATGTCTTCAAACTTTATTTCCTGCCTTGATATTATTGATGAAGATCATGAATCTCAAAATCATGATGTTAACAACTGGACTTCTCTCAATTCTGCCTCAGTAATTCACTGTTATACTGATGCCTCCTGGCAGGATGGTAATATTGGTATTGGAATCTTCATCCATAACTCTGATACTCATAAAGCCCTTTTTATTCAAGCTACTTCTAATTTCTTCTCCTCTCCTTTACAAGCTGAGCTTGCAGCAATCATGAATGCCATCTTGATTTGTCAAATTTTAAATATTATTGATGTTACTCTTCTTTCAGACAATCAGGAATTAGTTAGCCTTTTGCAGGTTCAAGACTATTATTCTCAGGAACGCCCGGAAATTCACTAATAATTTCCGAACTAATTTGTGCATAAAATCCTCGTCTAGAAATCAGCCGAGGTACACAAACTGACAATTTAATATACAAATCCATCATAATAATAACGTTACATACTTACAAAAGAAAAGAAAAACAGCAGCGGAATTAACGGTCTAGCGATGGCTTCAGCTCCACTCCCACAAGCAACTCAACTGGGGTATAAGCCAAACGTCTTCTCCTTCTGGATCCTTTTTCTTCAACTGAGGTTGATTGATTATTGCAAGAATGAGCATATGACATACTCAACAAGCCACACAGCAAATATGCAAGTGCACAAGGATACCAAAGGATGGCATAATATAGTCTCATTTGCGAAAGCAGCATTTAGCAAAGAGTTAAGAGTAGTAAAACAGTAGAGTAATTAATCAGAAATTTTAATCAACACTGAACAGCACACCCATGCTGCACAGGCCCAACCATCCTGAACAACCATACCCGGCTGTATAGATCTAACTCCAAACCAGGAGCTAAACAAATTATTACCAGTTATAGCATCAATAATTATTGTGAGAGGCGTGAGACTAATCACGAAAAACATTGCTCAACTTGCCCATAACCGCGGGCACGGCTATTCGAATAGTTTTACTCTGGCCAGAGGTGTACCACTGTGCCCACAAGACACAGCCTCAACATCATGTCTACCATGCGTCGCGATACTGGAAAGTACCCGAATAGAGGCTGTGACAATACCCTCTGCACAACACAACTCACCACAGTGCACCATTCCTGGATCATAATCACCCCCTTATAAAATAAGGCATGGACTCCCCAGCGACCCCCGTGGGCTTATCTCCGCCACTTCTCAGTCTGGTGCTCCGCAATAAGCCATGCTATACAAAAGGTAAAGCCGTTGCCCACGCTGGCTTGTGGTTGGCACGGTTAATGTTTCACAACAGTAGCTCGCGAACCGGTCCTTAATTGCCATGAGCACGACCTTCAAAACCATATGCTCACAACCTTAATTGTCATATTTTAATTACCAATTAATTATCATAACACGATTAACCATCGTGAGCTACCATTAAATATAACCATAAATAATAATGTAGTATATATGATTTATCCCATTAGTGAGCTAATGTTTCTAAGCATGGCTAAGCAATTATATATATAACATTTAGCTGAACCAAACCAATACATAAGGTTCAAGCTAATCAATTTATTACCCAAGGTATCAAGGAATAGGGCATTCAATGCAGATTGGCCATAACAAAGGAGTAGGTTCACACCACCCGGTGACATTCGAAAATAAATGCGCAGTTGAAATAAATAGAGAATTTAAATATAGGATCAACATACTCAAAGGATTATGTTTAGGATCTGTGTAACTTGCCTTGCAATAATCGGTCTTCAATTAATCTTCTGAACACTCCCGACGCACTCACGAACCTTCGCAACGACGGAAACGACAAGCTAACACGCAAAACGAAGAAAAAAACTAATAAAAACCAAATAAACAGTAAAAAACAAGCATAAACAGTACATATAAAGTAAACAAACATGTAGATCATGATTTTAGATGAATTTAGCAACTTGAACCACTCAAAACCGAGTTACGATGATTTAGTTATGAATTTTCCGAAGATTTAATCTATTAAAAAAAACTGAAAAAGAGGAGATGATGACGTCATCGACGGCAGCCACGGCACGGGTGGCGACCTCGCCGGAGCTAGGGTGGTCGGCCGGACTTTTGGAGGACACCTACGCGTAGAGGACAACATTGCGAACTCAAAGGTGCTCACCGATACGACAAACGACGACGGACGACGGCCGGCGGCGAGGTGGACGGCGGCGGCGGCTTCGGTCGGCGGTGGCGCCGGATCTGCGGTGGTCGGCGGCTTCGGTCAGGCGGCCGGGCTTCTCCACCCTCCCGCGCACCTAACGGTGGTGACGGCGACCGGCAGCGACGACGGAGGCGGCGGCGCGACGCGGATGGAGCTCGGCCGGCGACGATGGCAGGGTGGAGCACGTGGCGGCGGCGCTACGAGGCACGGGAGATCACGGGAGAGGGGGCAGACGAAAGAGGAGGACTAGGGGGTCCTATTTATAGCCTTGGATTGAATAGATCGGACTCCTCCCGCAAGAAATCGCTCCGGGAAATCAAAAACTCGGTTTTGGAGATAAATTCAAAACGAGTTCGATTCGGATAAAATACTCAACGATTTGCTCCGATTTTTGGGGGTAAGGATAGAGGAAGATGAGAGGATAAAAACCCCTCAAAAAAACGGAAGAAAAGGGGAGAGATTGGGGCGGATTCGGCGCGGCAAGGCGGCTCGGCATGGCAGCCGACTCGGCTCGGCTGGCGGCTGGAGCTCGAAGACGCACTGTAGCGACAGGGAGGTAAAGTAGACTTCTTGCCGGGCTTTTCTTTTCTCAGCCTGATTAGAAGAGGGTGCAAAATCGGACTTTGGCTGAGAGAAGAAGAGAGGATGCAGGCTCGGGTTGGGCCGGCGGAAGAGAGAGGAAGGAAAGGAATGGGCCGATTCAGCCTAAGACAAGGGAGGAGAATTTTATTACTTTTCCAATTAAAATAATCACTTAAATGATTTTGAATTGTTAAAAATACTTCCAATGCTCAAATAATTTCAAGAAAAATCCTTAAAATACTTGGACACTCAAAGTACTTAAAAAATTATAATTAGACCATTTAATGATTAATTTAATATGTGGGTAATTACTGAAATATTCTTTGTATGATTAAAATTAGGAATTGAGCTCCGAAAAAATCCGAGAAAATTCCAGAGAGTATAATTAACCATGAAGAATTTAATAAAAATTAAATCCATCCATGCTTTATATTTAGAAAATTTTATTTCCTACATTTAACTTCACTTGTAAATTAATGAACATTTAATATAAATTCTAATAATAATTTATTAAATACTTTATAAATCCTGAAACAAAATTCAGGATGTGACAATGGCTGACTTTCTAGCAGAAAAAGCAAGGAATAAATCTAGACAAAATCTGAATCAAATAGTTTGTCAAAATATTTCTCACTTATGTTCCCATTCTGACAGTCCGACTAAGACAGCTTTGGAATCTTCTCCTTTTATGGAGAATGTATCTTTGGTTGATGTATTATTCTTCTAAGTTCAATAAAGATCTAAATTATCAAAAAAAAAAAGGAAGAGAAAAGCAAGTCATCTAATCGCGCACGGTTCCGAGGAAAATCAAGTCAGGAAGCGGAAGCCACCGTTCCTGCCCTGTTCATGTGAATTTTCCAGGAGGATTTATCCGGAGATAAAGATACTTCGTTTTATACACCTAGAGTATTTCGTATTTCTACTAGGGTTCCACAATTTATACCAGCAGATTCAGGGTTTTATTCCCAAGGTGTGTTTGAAATTTAAACTACCGCTCCTGGATTGAGATGCAATAGTCTCATTATGGCAAGTGAAGATGCAAGTTGGCGTATATATAGAGGAGGAGAAGCATCGTGCACCAGTCTATCAGTTGTGCATACATGTTTCAGGAGACACAAGCGAAGTCGTTGAGAGGGAGCCAGAAGGTTCCTGTCCAGAGCACATGGAGGTGGTCAAATTTCTGATGGAATTGCTACGTAAGTTTGCACAACGTCCCAAAAGGTTATTAAGGAGATATAATTATTTCGTTTTGAGCACAAGAGTTTCGTGTTTCTGCTAGAATTCCAAAAATTAATGCCAGCAGATTCAGGATATTATTCCCATGGCGAGTTTGAAGTTTGTGCATCAGTTTCGTGTCTCTGCTGGGTTCCACAATGTCATACCAGCAGATTCAGGATTTATTCCCAATGGTGAGTTTGAAGTATGATCTACCTCTTCTGGATTAAGGGTGTTATGGATTATAGTCCAAGTGACTATTTGGCGTGCATTGATTTTATCATCACGGGGTTGTTTAGAGATTGAAGATTTTTATGCTACAAGGGAAATTTGTCTCAAGGTGGAGATTATTAAATATGTGATCCGAATTTAAGGCCTACAATATATTCGGATTAGTTTCCTAATAGAACTTGACTATTATGATTAGTTTCCTAGTATGACTTCCAAGTCTTTCCCCACTAGAACTCCTAGTTTTCTCCTATATATATTCCTTGTAAGCCGCACGGAGAGGGTGCGACAATCCAATGTATCCCCTGCGTTTGTATCCAACTCCTCTATAGTAATCATCGCCGGACGGTGCCCATGGTTTTTTTCCGCAAGGTTTTTCCACGTAAAATTTGTGTCGTTGTGCATCTATTTTCATAATACGCTCCCCTCCCCTCCTCTCTCCCTCTTGCGGCAGCCTCTTCCCTCGCCTCTCTCTCCGGTCGCACGTGCCGCTTTCCCTCCGGTCTCCACATGATGACATGGTGGCGTGGGACGGTCAGCGCTCTCCTCCCTTCTCCTCTCCCTCTCGCCCTTTCCCCTCCCCTCTCCCTCCAGTCTCCACGCAGCGGCACGCGAGGCAGCGTGTGTGGTGGCCGGCGCTCCGCTCCCCTCTCCTTCTCTCCCTCTCCCCTCCCCTCCCCTACCCTTTCTCTCCGGTCTCGATGCGATGGCGTGCGGGGCGGCGGGCGGCGAGCCAGTAAGCGGAAGGGCGTAGACAACCCACTGCGGGGCCCCGGAGGGGCCGGGTCTGGGGGTTGATTTGGCTCCGCAACTTAAAAGAGACATCTTTATTAATTATATCACGATAATGTTTACATTGTTACAAAGATACATTAGGCCTGATAACGAAAGAAAAAAATAACAGGAGACTAACTGGCCTATTGCTCCATCTTTACATGCGCTCAACTGGGATATAAGCGAGAACTCCACCTAAGATTTCTCCAAAGCTTCGCTGACTGGAGCGGGAAAAGATTGAGCAAAAATGAGTACTCTAGCCGTTGAAGACCAACATGTTTTTTTTAGCAATTTTACGGTCCTTGAGGAGGTACCATGAGGTACCATTTTTTCTATTGTAAATTTGGTATCTCTTGGTACCTAGGTACTATGAGGTATTAAATTTTGCACCAAATTTTTCATTAGATAGAGCTTCTCCATGGTCTAATTTCAAATGTTATAGGCAATACGAGTGACGATACACTAGAGCTCACAACCATGCCTAATGATCACCAGCTTGCACTAGATCGAGTGTTCCGAGTGTAAAGATATTTACAGTTACACAAGATGTGATGTACGAGCTTGGTAATTAAGCTGACAATTATAACTGAAAAGCAAACAACGTCTACATAAAAGGAAGGAACAGAGAAAGGAGAAAATTTCTCTAAGAAACTCTAGAAAAGGAGGAGGCTGGCCTTTCTTTATGCCACTGAAATTCCTAGCTTTTACTGCATGCATGCATAGCGCCACATATAACCTCTGAATGCTCCATGGATCGATGGGAGTTAAATTTGTTGTTGCCCAGCTCCACAATCGACCATATTTATATATACGGCGGCCAGAGTCCAGAGTCCAGATTGTGAGAAGATACACAGTACATATAGCTCATATGTATATCATCGCATCAATCAATCATGGCAACAGAAAAGCCTGACGACGCACCAGCGGACGATGCAGAGCCTGGCTCGGCACTCCTTGAGAGCTCTGCTGAACCTGCTTCTGCTTCTCCTCCTCACCGTCGTCGTCCTTGCTGCCTCCATGTATATACCACTGCAGCTTCCTTGGCAACTAATTGATCTGAACGTACACAGCATCTGCTTTATCTATGGCTACGATCGAGCTAGCTAACTAAGCTGCTCTCTCTATATATACAGGCGTGCAGGCATGCAAGGATCAGTGGATGACAGATGCGAGCTCTCAGATGCATCCTGCATGAGATTAGCCGATGGCGATCGATCACATGCATGCACGAACAGAAGCAGCCAACGGTGCAGACGGTTGAGGAGACAGAGGCCGGTCTGGCACTTGATACGCGATCTCGCTGCTGACACCGATTATCGCAAAACGATGATTCTGCCGCGCCGTACGTCGTCGTCGATCGGCCGCTTAATTTGAAGCTGCTCTCTACCTATGTAGCCAGATACATTTCACATCTCTGAACCTCACAAGATTCATCGATCCGTGGTACGTACATACAGGAGCAGGACGTGTATCTGTATATCCCCGACAGGAACGGCGCCTGTGTTGTCGCATGGCAACAACCACCACTGCAAACGCTGTTTGGCTCGCCATAGACAGCTTCTCCTCAAGCTACAGGAGGGGTTTGCTAGTTAGTTAGGATGCTTCGCTCGCGTTGTGTGTGTGGAGTGTGAGATGCATTCGTCTTGTCGGTGGTTGCGCGGGAAAGGGGAGATCATGTACAGATTCTGGTGCTTTGGTATTTGGTTAGTTTGCATGATATCCTGCTGATCTCTTGTTGCTGGGGGCACTCCGGCGTACGGAATGCAGGTAGTGCGGCGCATCTGGACATGTCGTACGTAACGTATAGCGGCTGCCATGTGCGGTGAACTGATTTGGAGCTCGGGAGCGAGAGAGCACGTGGGTGGGAATGCGCATGCATGCTTTTGTCTGGTTGGGTGGCCTGATCGAGCCGCCTGTGTTTGCAGTACGGTTTCTGTTTATCCACTTTGGGAGCTGATTGGTTAAGAGTTATACTAGTATATATCTCTATCTCTATCTCTACTATTATAAAAATTGAAGATGCTTTTACCGGTGCTTTGATAAGTCATCCGTATATGAGTCGGTTTTTAAGTTCGTTTGCTTTCGGAAATACATATCCGTATTTGATTCAGTTTTTAGGTTCATTCGCTTTTTGAAAATATAGAATAAGTTGTATAAGAAATCTCTTTAAAAAAACTCTCATACTAACTTAGGCGATCGGAATCCTAAATTCCTAATTGAAGCTCATGATTTTCTAAAAAAGTATATATCCAAACAAATTCCCACAGTGAATTTCATTTTAGCTAAACCATATAACAATAACAAGATTAAAGTATCTTTCACCCGCTGCAACGCATGGGCATTTTTCTAGTAGTACCAGTTAGGAACCCCCATAGGTGTCGGTTTCCCAACCAACACCATGGAGGCGGCACTCATGACTTCGGTCATCGGTGCCTGTTTTAGAACCGACATCTATATGGATAAAGTTGTCGTTTTTTTATGTTTTAGAATCGGCACCCTTTAAGGTTTCACGATTCGAGCCGATGCATCGAGCCGAGTAGCTCCCTTTCACCCCAACCAATTCACATGAACAAGAACACACCCGATTCACATGAACAAGAACAAGAACAAGAACACAATCTCAATTCCTTCAACTCGATTCTTTTGCATCAACAAGAACAATAACACATGAGAAAAAAGAAGAACATCTACCCGATTCTTCTACCGCCGCCTCCTCCACCCGAGGCCGCCGCCACCGCCTTTCCTCCCACCACCGCCCTCCCGCCACTGCCACACCTTGCGCCGGGCTGATGCCTCCCCTCCCGACCGGATCTGGTGTAGGGGAGACGTGGCCCCCGCCTCCCCTCCCGCCACCGCTTGCCTCTGCCGCCGCCGCCGCCTTTCCTCCCGCCACTGCCCCCCTCTGCCGCTAGCCGGATCTGGCAGAGGGCCCCGGCGCCTCCACCACCGCACCTCGAGCCACCACCGCCTCCACTGTTGGGCCACGGCCGACGCGTGCGAGAGATGTGGAGGAGGAGGAGAAGAGGAGAAGAAAGAGAAGGGAGAGAGAGCGTCGGTGCGAGAGAGAGAGAGGGAGAGCGAGCATCGGTGGGATGGATGGATAAGAACGGCTTTAAAAACCATGCGAGAGAGAGAGAGTGCGGCTCGGCTTGGTTTTACGGGGTGTCGGTTTTTAAAAATATCGGCACCTATAATATATTATAAGTGCCGGTTTTAAAAAAAAGGCACCTATTCTTTTTACTACAAAGATGCCGGTTCTTGGGTGGGCCCCACGCCAACTAAAAGATGCCGGATTTAAATTAAAACCGGCATATATCTCTGACGGGGGTAAAAGTGCCCTTTTTTAAAAAATCCGGCACCTATTAGGAGACAAAGACGCCGGTTCTTGGAATTTTGGCGAGCTGACGGGCGCGTGGGTGGGAAAGCCACTATAGGTGCCAGTTTTACCACTTTCGGCACCTATAGTGCCGGCATTTATTTGATGTTTTGTAGTAGTGTAATTAGTTAAGAGTTAAATTATATATGCATTTGCACATGCTATTTTTTCTGCTCGATTCATATACGTTTATTTTGTTTTCATATACTCCCTCTATTTTATATTATAAGTCATTTGACACTTCTCTTTGTTACTCAGTTATTTAGGTTAGACTAATTAAGTTTATAGAAAAAATAGCAACATCTGAAAATCAAATTAGTTTCATTAAATTTAACATCGTATATTTTGATAATTTGTTTGTTTTCTTGAAAATGTTAGTACATTTTTCTACAAATTTGATCAAACTTAAAGAAGTTTGACAAAGAAAAAGGTCAAATGAAATTTGCAAAAAGTCATATGAAATGGAGGGAGTAGTCAACAACAAAATAAGTTGATTTTACTAATACTTTTAAAAACATGGTTGAGGAAATTTGCAAAAACTACAAAATTTATGATCAAATTATCAACCTGCTTTAGCATTAGTGTGCAATTTCGACTAGCGCAACTGTGGATGTAATCAGCAGAAACTACAAAATCTGCTACCATGCCTCGATGGTGCTGACACCATGTGAGTCCATATCACCATGCATGTGTCAAACACGTACTACCTCCGTCCCATATTACTTCGCCTTGAGTTTTTGTTTGTAATATTTGATCATTCGTCTTATTCAAAAGAAAATTGAAATTATTATTTATTTTATTTGTGGCTTGCTTTATTATCAAAAGTACTTTCAATATAAGACGTGGTCAAAGTTGGCACGGTCTCCAAAGTAATCTTTAGCTTATAATTTCTCATATACTATAAGGTTTGTGGTAACAAAATTATAATCATATGAAGTAAATTTAAATCTCAATCTAATGATATATTTTTTAACAAATAAAATTCATTTCATATTATACTAAATATCGGTCAAATGTTTCAAATGTTGAATCTTGAAATACATGTGTGTCTTATATTATGGGATGGTGGGAGTATGACTTATCCTTTTTTATATTTGCACTAATTTTTCAAATAAAATGAATGGTCAAATGTTACAAGGAAAAAATCAAAGCGGCATCTATTATGAGATGGAGGTACTAGCACTCAGCTAGGACAAGACAATGCTACACATCAAAAATCCACGTTGATCAAAAGTACCATACAGACATATGTCACATCATCTGCCAGCTCAGCATGAGCGGGTGGGGAGCCTGGGGACGGTAATGGGTAAGGCCAACGTGTTGTTTGACAACCTTAGTTTGCCCTTAAGGATTTTTCGGTCAAATATGAATAAAATTCAGCCAACCTTATTTTAGACCCATCCCTCAAATTTTATATATAGGCGTCCTGTTGTACCAACCCTATATGCATCTTATCTAAGGTTTATAGGCCAGAAAGTTAAGTCCTCAAGTTTCATCTATCGCAATATCTCACCCTAGCTGTCATGGGTATGACATGTGGGCCCATGGTGTTAGAAAGATTGGTGCGGTAACAAACTTGCAATTTTGCAATAGTTACATTTGCTCACTGCCAGCCATCTTAACCTGTCCTCCCGCTGAGGTGGCCACATGCAAAATATGTGATAGCGTAGAGCAGTAGTCTTGCACGATCAAATGAAGTTTGGACCTGCTATAATACATTGAACCAAGATTATGGACCTAAATATGTGTTTCACAATGCCAGGGACCCAAGTGATACCACCATGCAACTTTAAGGAACAACAGTATATTTTACTTCTATTGCAATTACTCAAAATTGCCCGCTAATGTTGCACCAAGTTGATAGTTTCACCACTAAGTTTGCAGTTTCTGAAATTTCCTCAACATAGTACTATTAGTGCTTGCAAAATTATATGTAGAACAACTTTTACATTTCTTTTCTCAGTTTCATTTTTAAACTGAAGAATTCTGCAATCTATAATTAAAAAAATTATTATATGGTTGTAACTTGTCGCTGAATCCTAAATTAGTTTTCAAACATCTAATTCATAATTTCCAAATTAGAATGTAATGGTGCAGTTTTGTGGAAATTTATAACCTTTATACCTGGAGTTAGGTGGTTCTGGGTATCTTAAAATATAACAACTGAGATTTGATGAAATTCACTTATAAAGTCGTTGTATTGAAGTAATTGAGGTTTCGAGTGTCAATTACATTTCTTTATGATCTATGCTTTTGAAATTAGTTCGAAATTTATGAGTACCAAGTTATACCTGCTTTGGCGTCTCAATTTAGGTATTTTTCTTAATTCAAAGATTTAGAAAGAGATACAGATAAAATAACATTTATAAACACATATAGAAATATCGAGTAGATGTATATATTTAATGCAAGATTATTCTCGGAGGGTACAATTAGTATACATGTAGATACTGATAGATTTATATACACTTATTGAGGCAGAAATACATACACAGTTAAAATATAGATACTGATATAAAAAACATACATAAGATATATATATACAAATATCAATGTAGATGTAGATATATTAATGTGAGATTCTTCTTCGAGAGCACAATAGCATAGATGTAGATATAGGTAGATTTCGATACACTTATTGATACAGAAATATATAAAGGATATTTATTGATATAGATATATATAGTACATTTATTGATATAGATAGAGATACAAACATATCTATGAATACATAAATATAAATATGTACAGACACATATACATCAATGCATGAGATACAGATATAGATATAAAAACATATGTAAGATATGGATACAAATATCAATGTAGATGTAGATATATTAACGTGAGGTTTGTCTTGTAGAGCACAATCAGCATAGATATAGATATAGGTAGATTTAGATACACTTATTGATCCAAAAATATATAAAGGGCATTTATTGATATAGATATAGATAGATTTAGATATATCAAAATATTTATTGGTACTGATAGAGATACAAATATAGATATGAATACATAAATATAAACATATCTATCCATCAATGTGTGAGACATACATACATACATATATAGAGTGACGGATCAATAAATGGACCAAGACCATTAGAGTTTTAGCCCAACAAAAGTTTATATGGTCAAACCACAAAGTGCTCCATGGGCCTTTCATCTTAGATCCAGGATGATGGATTAGGGTCTGGATCCGCCCCTTATAGATCTAGACCAAGATGTTGATATATGTATTATGATGAGAGTTTTCTTGAAGTGTTAAATTAATGTAGATGTACATATATTTGTTGATATCATACAAACTAGATATGTATAGATATATAAATATGTATATAAAAAGAAAAAAGATAAAATGCTGCGGTGGTTATGATACATAATTAGTTGTAGCTTGCCTTGCCATGCCATGACCTCGTACCTAATCTTGGTCAACACTGATTTTTGCTCTTCTATGCTCCTTGTTATAAAAGTTAGTCGATATAGCGGAACGACGATTAACCTTCCTGATCGCTTCAGTCATTGATTACCCAAGACACGCCAGATGACAACACAGGAACACACGATATTTGTTAACGAGGTTCAGCCGAAGCCTACATCCCTGGGGCTTTGATTATAGGCGCTCCTCCCCAACCAGTATAGCACCTAGCCGCTACGAGTCCATGGCCTCGCCGCCATCATCTCCCTGCGTGTCTACGCTATATTGTAGTTGCCATGGTTACATTGTGATGCCCCCTCTCTATTTAAGAGAGATGCCAGGATATAGAGTTCGACTCTAACTCAACCCCCTAACACCTATTACAACTCCAAATCCAACTGTAACCAAATAGGACTAGTATATTCGACACCTATTCTAAACCTCCAAGCCTCGGAATTGCCCGTTTCTCCAATGCAATGCTTAGAAGGATGCGCATCAGTTTTCTATCGTCACATCACGCATGTGAGAGGACGTTTAATAGTTGATACTTAAAGTTTCTTGAATAATAAAACAAGTTACTACAAAATAAATAACAATTATAACTATAACAGATAGTCAAGTATCATTTCAAAAGTTAATGATGCTATCTTTTTAAAAAAGAAGTATGTACTTTTTGTTAGGAAACCACCGGCCCATGAAGGCCCGGCCCGGTTACCCACTAATTGGGCCCATCACTAATATGGAAAGTGGGCAAGGCATTGCCCTATAAATAGAGGGTTGGAGGAGAGGTTTTGTACACTTGAGAATGCAATGGATGAATGAGAAAGGATGCCACACCCTCATATCTTGTGTCTCCACTTTTGTAGAATTATGGGACCCTCTTGGACTACTTCGTATAGCAGGAGGGTTACGTAATACGTTATCAGCACGACGTTCTACCGGAGATCAAGAAAGAAGAAGGGTAAGAAACTCGCAAATCCGTTTTGCATCTCGCCGATCTAATCGCGAAAATGAAATCCTCTCCCCATGCTCGTTTCGTTTTTGCCGCTCTCGGTGAAATCCGCTACGGCAGACATGGAGTCGCCGGCGAAAGCCGATTAGCAGATTACAGTAGAGCAAGAAGCTCTATGGTACCGTTAATCTAATCGCGACATGTGCATTGACTCGATGAGTTTGATCCAGCATTTCAATCTCTCGCCAGTGCCTCCAAGCTACTCTCATGAATGAGTACGAATGAGCGCATTAGAAGATTATGGACCCTATCTCTCGTAGAGCAAGTACTATGAGCAAGAGTGGGTATATTTCGACTATAGTTCACTGAGTAAATGACCCAGAGAGTACGGTAATACGGTGCACTGAATTTGCACCACATACTGCAGAAACTCTTGATGTTCTACCCGAACGCAACGAAAGTTGCACGCAAACATTACTAGTGTACATACAAAGAAGTATGCCTAACTAGTCAATAATAGATTTGCGTAACGTTCAGGATAGTATTCACTAGAAGAACATTGTCTTCCCAAACCAACTAGCACAATTAATAATGAAATCAACACGAGCAGCTAGCCCAGGGCACTTACCTCAATGAAAGAAGAGGACAAGTGGAAGTAGAACACATGTCAAGGTGAACAATCTAGATCTTTGAACATGAAAAGAAAAGGACAATCCTAATAGCACACTCATCATGAATTAAGGGGGAGAACTCCTTGCCTATTTGCATGGCTATGGACGTAGAATCTCCTATGCTAGATCGGATCAGCCCTAAAATTTATGTCGGAATAGTAAATCATTGCCATAGAGAATTTTTGAATAGAGCATTGCATCGAAAAATGGTCCTTGCCCAAGTAGAGCACACATTTTCCTTGCAATAGAGAATTATTTTTAGTATAAAATAGCATATTTAAGGCATTAACTATTTTGTTGCTCTTTTCTAGCTCATAGTCATAATGCTTTGAATTGTGTGTAGCGCCAAAACATAAGAGAAAAAGAATGAATTCTGGTCCGCATAACCACAAATAACACTTTAAGAGAAAGAGGTCTTTCTAGACCCATAAAACTGGAAATATTATGACTGTTGCTAGCAGCAACAATTAAATTTGTCGGCCTAGAATGCGCCACAGTCATATTACCTATGGAACAATTGTGCACTTTATATAAGCATATATTGTCCGTCAACCCCGTTGAACTCTCTAAAAAGTGTGATGATTTGGGCTACACCATTTTAGCAATGGATATTCAGCCATTTTCGGTCTTAGAATTATAGGCATAAATATTACAACTCGTATGGTCATAGCACATATATGCATAATTTCATAAATCATGAAGATTTGTGTGCCAGTATGCACCGATAGGAGATCAATGCATAAACCGCATATAGTTCTAGCATCCCTGAACTGGATTGCGAAGAATATATGTGGTTCCTATTTGGTACTGTATGGATAAATGTGCTTCCAAAGCACCAAACATCCAGTGTCTCTTAGACACTATGTCTTTGCCAAGACTGATCCAGCAAGATCATGTGAACTCCAATAGAACTCACTAAATCATCTTCAGAAGTCCATGAGGACAATGCTAGTATTGCATTTGATGATTGGTGAATTGGCCGCACAAAGTACCAAATATCCGCAAAAGCGGACTAAATATAAGCTATGAATTGCAATATTTGCTATATCATTGTTGTAATACCCGTAGTAGAAAAGGACATGTAGTCCTGAAAGCAGTGGACTCTGGAAGCAAATTCAGACCATCGGCATGAACATCCATCTTGCAACTAGTGCTGTTGCATCTGTTTGGTTTATGTGCATATCCCACTATCATAATGCGTTGCAAAAGGCTTTCTTTGAAAGTCGGAAACATTTTACAGAGATAGTTATGAAACCTAAATTCCTTGTCAAATAAGAATTATTTCCAGTCATTTAGGGGGAGAGAATGAACCCTTAGATAGGAAATGTCAGCAAATCTGATAGTCTGGGACTAATGCATGTTACACCACACTAGTGAAAGCAGTTTGCATAAAGAATTAAAACTACCAAATCACTTTGTAAATACTTTTGTGATTTCGAAGAGTTTGACTAAGTTGCATGAACAAAATGCACTGAAAGAGGGTGATACCGAAGAAAGTAAAGGTACCCCTCGTCTTGTCTAGAGGCCTCGAACAAAAAGAATTGGACAAGAAACTCCGGCTCCTCATGCCCCTAAAGTAACCGGAGACGTCTGGTGAAAACAGGGGAAGAGGGACTATCATACTTAAAGTCACGAAAAGTACCCCACTGAATAGAAGGGGAGCCAGTTGAGATCTGGCAAGTGGTACGGAACCTCAGAATGGGCGTACCGCACCTTCCCATCAAGGAAGAAAACCAGCTGTTGGAGTACACACTAACTATGTACATGAATTGCATAGAAGCGACGAACTAAGTCTTGTGGAAGTCTTGCAGATTCATCCGCTAACTCATTATTGACTTCTTCACTGAATAGGTGTGTCTGAGAAATCGGAATAATGAGACTAAGAGAAATGCAAAATTCAGGGGGAGAATTTCGCCGACTCATTCCAGAATCTTGATATAGAAAATCAAGTACCCAAAATCAATCTAGAAAGATTGAACGAAGAATTGGGTGGATTGTACTCTTTTTCCCTTGGATAAGTTTTCCCAGCAGTTTCTTATCAAGGTTTTTAACGAGGCAATTCGTGCGACATTGCAAGCGTATGCTATGTACTCTTTCTCCAAATTTTTCCCACTAGGTTTTTGTGGAGTTTTGATGAGGCATAGGTATCACGCAGTGAGAGCCCAAGGGGGAGTGTTAGGAAACCACCAGCCCATGAAGGCCCGGCCCGGTTACTCACTAATTGGGCCCATCACTCATATGGAAAGTGGGCAAGGCATTGCCCTATAAATAGAGGGTTGGAGGAAAGGTTTTGTACACTTGAGAATGCAATAGATGAATGAGAAAGGATGCCATACCCTCATATCTTGTGTCTCCGCTTTTATAGAATTACGGGACCCTCTTGGACTACTTCGTGTAGCAGGAGGGTTGCGTAATACTTTTATGTTTAATGCTTTAAGTAAAGCATCCACCTAATTAAACTTTAATTAGGTGGGTACTTTACTTATATAAACATATTAAGTACTCTATATTAAAAAATAATTTTATCGAGGCTGAAAACGGTAACACTAGAAGGGATACCCTCATCTCAATCGGGCGGTAAGCCCCATCTCAATCGGGCACAGCGTCCGTCACAGGCTAGAAGTCACTGATGTGAAGAGTTATCTCAATCGGGCAAACGGCCGTCACGAATGAATATATCTCAATCGGGCCCTAAGTAAAGCCCGTCACCGATAACTTTGACCCAGACGACCAGTCAAACTATAGACCGTCACAGATGACCTATCTCTATCGAGCCACAACTAGGGCCCGTCACAGATGACTACTAACCTTTATCGGGCCTAAGCTAGAGCCCGTCACATATGATACTCATCTCAATCGGGCCTAAACTATAGCCCGTCACAGATGACTGATGACCTCAATCGGGCCTAAAATAGAGCCCGTCACAGATGACTACTCATCTCAATCAGGCCTAAACTAGAGCCCGTCACAGATGACTACTGACCTCAATCGGGCCTAAACTAGAGCTCGTCATAGATGACCTCATCTCAATCGGGCATTTAGTTATGGCCCGTCACATATGACTATAATCCACAAAAAAAATAAATTTTGTTTTTTGGCTAGCCTCAGGCCTTTGCTAGCCATGCCCGCTATAAAAATGACAGAAACAAACACAGATATCCAATATCCCCAGCTCCCTAGCATCACCCATTCATATACATATGCATTCACATACACAAACATCAACATATTTCACACAACCACACATTCATAGCCATCTCATATTTCACATCCATTCACATATTTCACATCCATTCAAATATTTATCATATTTCACCTGCAAAACCGAGTTAATTGGATCAAATATTTATTTAGCAAGTCTTAACATAAACATATGAAATATATACATCATCACAGTTGCATAATAAGTGTTCATCATTGCCTAAACATAAAAGTTCAACATTGTTCATCATTTTAGTTTAAGCCTAAACATTCCTTTGGGGTTAATTATTTCGCGGAGGATGAAGCTGGCTATCTCCTCACGAACCTCCTCAAAGCTGGTAGGCAGAGACTTGGTTATTGTGCCCTACATTGTCATAATTCCAGATTAGTTGATCGATCATATATAAGTACTAAAATGTAATTAGTCTATCACAATTGAGACCACCGACCTCAAACTCAGCCAAAGTCTTCACCTTTTCTCTATACAGAAGGCGCATGTTGTGGCACACATGGAATCCGCACTGGTCACCTATTTGTTGCTTCACCGGGAAGTCTTTTTTGTGGATGAGGGTGTCATGTCCTGTCTTCCTGAGGCCTCCTCTTTGCACGTATTGGGCCCACGCTTCATCTATCGCTAGTTGAATTGGGGTCCAATCATATGCGTTCTTATCAATTCTGGAGTTCAATTAGTGACATGTACTCCACTTAGGTGTTATGACCAGAAGGATCCAATGGGCACTGCGGCATTAATATAGTGAAAGTTAATTAAGTACTCAAGGAATGTGTCATGCTGTTGTGTATATTTAGTTCACACACTTACTATTGATTATAGGCGCACATAATGTACTCCTTGTCTCGGCGGGACCACAAGGTGTCGTAGATGTAGTTGACCATTCCTTGACGGTCATTCTGGAGATTTGTGACAGTGACCACTTGTGGATCAAGGAAGGCAACTTCCGGTGCATGCTTCTGACACCATTGCCAACTTAACCTACACACAGGATAAACGATCTTGTAAGCAAGTTAAACCGATTGTTATTACCAGATTGAGTTGGGCGACAATACTTACAAGGAGTAGCACTTAAGGAGGCTTGTGTCCACCGCTCGGAGCCTGTAGAGGTCGAAAAGATCCTTGAAGTCGACTACGATATAATTTGTTGAACCAAGGAATGGCTTTCCATCGTGCTCTCCAAGGATATCAGTAGCTTTACTTGGCTTCCTGGCGTTAGATTTCTCCATGTAGTATAAGTGAAGGTCCTTGCAAGCGGTGCCCATTGCGGCAAGCACGTCATCTCCAACCAATGGCATGCCTAGTTGGAACTCCTATGGAGCGACGTATTTCTTCTTGACCTCTTTGCCCTTAGTCTCTTCCTGGCCCTTGCCCAGATCTAGCTTCCTTGGAGCTAGAAGCGAGGCCTGCACCTTTCCTCCCCTTCCTCTCCCATTTGCTTCGGGTTTATCGAGAGTAATTCTCTGAGGGGAAGAGTGTGCCTTCCTGCTCTTCTTCATCGGTGGGGGTTCATGAATCGCCTTGCTGTCGGCCTCCATTCGGTCCTCCCCAAAATCCGTGTCGTACTGCAACTGCACATCGTAAGATTGTGCATGACGATCTTGAGCAGGAGGGGCTGAAGGAGTAGAGGCGGGTCTCTTTGGTGGACGACCGCCTGCTGCAGTGGTTGGCCTCGTTGTAACCCTGATCTCAATGAGGTCCTTGGGCCATTGGATGAAGGTACCACGGGCATTTCCTAGTGAGAGGACCTCGTCGTTCGGTGGATACTTCAGAGGGAACAGCTCGTATTCGGGCTTCACCGAGTCGACTTGAACATTTGCACAGTCGGCCCTGAGTTGCGCTCCATGCACTCTTGTCTCTAGGGTTGACTTGTACGCAAGTCCCTCGGCTGCTGGAACCGTGAAGGTCGGCATCACCCTAACTGTGAGGGTGCAAATCGTTGGTTCCTGTGATAGATTAATCATTTTTTTAGAATATTATATATCATATGGATTCGTTAAGTCTTTCATGTATTGAGTAAGTTCACGGTTACTGTTATGTGGTCGACGGCGCTGTCGACCGATGTTGAATTTTCCGCCAACTCAGTTGATGCGCAACTGCTGCGTTTTTGGGTGGGACTTCCTAACTCTTCGTGCGCAGCAGCAGCGGCGGCCTGGGGGTTCTGTTGCTCTTCTCGGATCTCTTGCCTAATCTTGGCCCTCATCGACTCGAGCTTTTCGTCGAATTCAGATGTCAGCTCAGCTCTTATCGACGCCCGGATTTTGGCTCCAAGGCGTGCATCTTTCTCCGCCTTGTTGGAAGTCCGCTTCTTGTACTGCCACTTGTAGTCTGGAAATCCATTCTTCCAGGGAACAGAAGACCCAACGCCCCGTGTCCGTCCACGGTGTTCCTTGTTGCCCAACGCTTTCGTGAGGAGGTCGTCCTCGCGTCTTTGAGAGCAGGCCTCTTGCGAGGCTTGTTGCTCGGCAACCAACTCCTTCTGCATTACAATTTAGTGGGGTTAAATAAACTGCACGATGGGAAACAATGCGAACATCTAGTTTGACTAGACACTTACTATAGCTTCGTATACTCGTTGATCTTCTGCATTTGGCATGAAGATTGTGCCATCATCATTCTTCTGGTACCTGGCCCTGGCCCAGTTCCTAGCCCAAGGGTGTGGGATATCGCCAAACACGAGCGGTGTGCACGATTCCTCCGCTTCTTCATCCTCACGCTGCCATTCCTCTTCCTTACCGGCATATCCGGCGGTGCCAAGCCGGTGAGGATGCTGGTTCCTGGTCTGGAGCAAGCGATATGCCTCGCTTCTAGCTTTGGACTCGGGGGTCGACTTCTTCGCATGGAATTCCTCCCAGACCTGTGCCGTGATCCAAGAAAATTTCTCTCTTTTCTACATGCATGAGATCAATGCAACGACGGACATCAAGATCTTTCCAATAAGGTAGCCGCCAAAATATGGATTTTTTCTTCCACATACCCTTCTCCTTTGTCTTGCTACGTTTTCTTTTCTTCCCAAACTCATTGCTTATGTCCTTGACCATATTGTGGACCTCATCTCCGGACAAATCTTTGGGAGCAGGCTGAAGTTCTCTCTTACCATTAAAAATTTTCTTCTTTCTTCTAAATGCATGACGTAGCGGGAGCCACCTCCGGTGACCCATGTATACCATCTTTCGTGATTTCTTCAGCTACCGGCTTCGTGTATGTTCCTTACAATCGGAGCATGCCTTCTTTCCTTTTATAGTTTGTCCGGAAAGATTACCGAGAGCAGGGTAGTCATTAATGGTGCAGAACAATAGAACTCTTAGCTTGAAGTTCTCCTGACCATATGCATCCCAAGTTTCCACACCTTCTTTCCAAAGAATCTCCAGATCGTCGATAACAGGCTCCAGGAATACATCGATATCATTGTCGGGTTGCCTTGGACCTTGGATTAACAAGCACAACATAATATATTTCCGTTTAAAGCATAACCATGGCGGGAGGTTATAGTTCGCAATAAGAACTAGCCAAGTGCTGTGAGTACTACTCATGTCACCGAAAGGATTCATGCCATCCGTACACAGATATATCCTCATGTTTCTAGGGTCGGCAGCAAAGTCTTTGTGTTTTCGATCGATATTCCTCCATTCAATCGAATCTGCTGGGTGTCTAAGCATACCGTCATTCCTTCTCTCCGTGGCGTGCCAACATACTAACTTCGTGTCACGCCCGGAATTTCTATCCAAAATTCCAAACGCTTACATGTGTGTGAACCCTCGTCCAGGAATCAGCCGAGGCACACAATAACAAATTGATAATAGAGTACAAATATTACTCTAATTAATAAGCGAATAAAATGTCATTACAGAGGTAGATAGTTCCTCTCAATCAATAAAGATCTAAGCAGCGGAAAATAAATAAACGGCGCAGACGGCTCCACTCCACAGGCAGCTTGACCAAGGCTACACCTAATCCTCCACACCATCAGCCTCATTGTAGAACTCTTCCTCTGATGAATGATTGCAAGGTGAGTATATGACATACTCAGCAAGCCACGCAGCAAATATGTAAGTGCACAGGATAACAAAGGATGGCATAATAGGGTTGCATTTGCAAAAGCAGCATTTAGCAAACATTTGAGAATTTAATAAAACAGTTAAGTAATTAAACAATATTAATCCAACGCTATACAACATACCCTGTTGTATAGGCCCAACCATTCTGAACAACCATCCCAGCTGCACAGTTCTATCTCCAAACCAGGAATGTACCATTCCAAACCAGGAGCTAATCAAATTATTACCAGTTTAAGCATCTTTTACAATGATGAGAGGTGTGAGACTAATCACGAAAGACATTGTTAGACCCGCCCATAACCGCGGGCACAGCTATTCGAATAGTTTTACTCTGATCAGAGGTGTACCACTGTACCCACAAGACACAACCCCACATCATGTCACCATGTGCCTCAATACCACCACGGTATCTCGGAAAGGAGTTGTGACAATACCCCTCGCATAACACAATCCACTGCAGCGCACCTTCCTGGATCATAATCACCCCCTTATAAACAAGGCATGGACTCCCCAGCGACCCCCGTGGGC
Organism: Oryza sativa Japonica Group; assembly: GCF_034140825.1. Lineage (NCBI taxonomy): Eukaryota > Viridiplantae > Streptophyta > Magnoliopsida > Poales > Poaceae > Oryza > Oryza sativa. The sequence continues at coordinate 16,557,760 of NC_089042.1, read as the reverse complement.
TTATCTCCGCCACTTCTCAGTCTGGTGCCCCGCAATGAACCATGCTATACAAAAGATAAAGCCGTTGCCCATGCTGGCTTGTGGTTGGCACGGTTAATGTTTCACAACCGAAACTCGTGAACCGGTCCTTAATTGTCATGAGCACGACCAACAAAACCATGTGCTCACAACCCACCATTACCAGGTTTTAGTTGGCACATTAATTAATTAACTAATCACGATTGACCATCGTGAACTATCATGAAACGATCATTAAATAATAGTGAGTCATTAGTTATCCCGAATATGTACTAATGTTTCTAAGCAGGGCTAAGCAATTATATCTAATATCTAGTTGAACCAATATAAATAAAGCTCAACTAGTCAAATTGTAATAACCCAAGGTATCAAGGAATAAGGTAATCAAATACAAAAGGGCCATAACAAAGAATAGGTCAATTCCACCCAATGACATTCGAAAATAGATGCAATAGTTGAATAGAAACAATAGCTTTAAATAGGATCAACATGCTCAAAGGGTTGTTTGGGATCTGTGTGACTTGCCTTGCTGGCCTTGGAACTCTTCAAACTCTTCTTCTGCGAAAACGGACTCTCCGGAAACGACGGAATCTAAGCAGAAAAGAGCAAAATCACCAAAACAGCACATAAACAAGCATGAACAGTACATGTGGATATTTTTAATGTGTAGATCTCAATTTTAGAAAAATTTAGAGACTTGAACCAACTAAATCGGAGCTAAGATGAATTAGTTATGAATTTTTAAAGATTAAATCGGATTAAAACACTTATATCGGTTAAAATTGAATTATGACGCAATAATGAATTATTTTTGAAAAGGAAAAGAGAATTATTGCGTCAGCGGGCTAGGGTTTGGTGGACCGGGCGCACGGGCGACGGTTCACGCGAACGGACGGCCGAGATCGATCCATCCAAAACGGACGGCCGAGATCGATCGGTCCACGACAGGCTCACGGCGGACGACCCCGATGACGTCAGCGGTGACGTCACCGACAGCGGCGGCGGCTCGGCGGAGGAGACGGCTCGAACGGCGCACACTTGCCGGCGAACGGCGGCACCAGGACGCAAACGGAGGGCACCAAGACGTAGAGGACAACACGGCGAACTCACCGGTGACCTAAACGGCGGCGGAAGACCAACAGACGGCGACGGCGACGAGGAGGAAGCGGCGGGAACCTTCGGGTCGACGACGGCGAAGCTGCTCCGGTGATCTCCGGCGACGGCGAAGGGTCGGACGAGGACGGCGACGACTTGGCGAGCACGACGGTGGTCTTCCCGAGCGACGGCGACGGCTGAAACGACGGCGGCGCACGGCTGGAGCGGCGGCGGCGACGGCGAAGCTAGGGCACACGGCGCTAGAGCGATTCCGACGACTAGAGGCGAAGGCAAGGGTGGCGACGGGTAGAGGAGACACCGGGGGTCCTTTTAAAGGGGCTCGGAGGCGGCGGCGAAGGCCCACGGCGACGGCAACGGTGAAGGAAAGCTCGGGAAGAACAAATCCGAGACGAACTCGAATCCAACTCTTTCCAAAACGATTTAGCCAAAGATTCCAAAGGAGAAAAGGTAGAGGAGATCCCGAGGATCATTTCCCCTCTTTCAATTCGGCCGGAGAAGGAAAGGAACGGCCGGATTTGGAAAGGAAACGGCGGCGGCGCGAAACTAGGGTTTCGACGGCGGCGGCCGAAGGTAGACGACGACTGACAGGTGGGCCCCACCTGTCAGCGAGCGAGGGCGCGCGCGCGGGCGGCGGACTGGGCCGGCTTGGGCCGAGGAGAGAGAAGAGAGGTTTTGGGCCGACTTTCGGCCCAAAGCCAAAAGAAGACTTTTTAAAACCTTTTTCAATTTAAATTATTTCTTAAATGCAATTCCATTTATTAAAAATACTTCCTTAGCTCAAATAAATCCCAGAAAAATCTAGGAATTATAGAATTAAGCAAAGTATTTAATGAAATTTTATCTGGCCCCATTTTATATTGGAATTTTTTAATTAAAACAAGATCTTCTCTTCAAGACTTTTAAAATTATTTCTAGAAATTCCATTTAAACAACAATTTATAAATTTTAAAATTTTCAGGGTGTGACAAACCTACCCTCCTTAAACAGAATCTCGTCCTCGAGATTCGGAAGAACTGGCGAACAGGTGCGGATGAGCTGACTTCAATTCATCTTCTCGTTCCCAAGTTGATTCTTCTTCCGAGTGATTACTCCATTGAACTTTGCAGAAACGGATAACTCGATTCCTGGTTCTTCTCTCATTTGTTTCCAGGATACGGATTGGTTTCTCAACATAAGTCAAATCCTCTTGGACTTCTATCTGCTCAATATTAGCTTCTTCGGTAGGTACCCTTAAACATTTTTTCAATTGTGACACTGTCACGACCGGAAATAACCCAACGGGCATTCCTTACGTGCGTGCATTAATCCTTGTCCCAGGAGGCAAGGTACACCAAAAGTTGATACAAATCAGAGTTTAACAAGCGGAAGCGTAAATAGTTAACTTATTACATGGGCAGCGAAGGCCCTGCACACACAGAGACAAACGAAAAACAGCGGAAGACTAGGGCGACGACCACAGGCGCTTGACGGCAGGCACGAGCTAGACACCAAAGCCTTCATCTTCAAGGAGCTCCTCTTCTGGGCTTGGGAAAAATTGAGCAAGACTGAGTACAACCACCGTACTCAACAAGACACACCCACAAATGCAGAATAAATGCAAGGGAGTACAAGGGAATTATAATATAAAGGGGTTAGGGTTGCAGTAAACAGCATTTAAAGACATTTAGTTGCTCAGGGCTAGTTTGTAAACGCGATACTAGACCTATACAATATTATTAATCAAGGCCGTGAACCCACACGAACCTGCCTTAACCCAAGGCCTATGATGATTCAGACCGAACTGGCAACCCGACCCTGGGTCCCAGCTCGTCCCAAGCCAACCCAGGCCAACCATTCCATATTTTAGTTGTTAAGCAAGTTTTAAGAATTAAAACACTAACTTGGGTACATTGCTCGGCTTGCCCATAACCGAGGGCTCGGCTATTCGAATAGATTATACTCTGATCAGAGGTGTACATCTTTACCCACAAGACACATCTTCCTCACGTGTAACCACGTGCCACATACCACCACGGTATACGGACGGAAGACGTGACATAGTTTCCAACCCATCCTAGCCTTAGACAAGAGTACCGACCCAATCTCGCCTACGGCCGGAACCCCCGGGACAGGCAGGCAAGACTGAGCCCCTAGCAGCAGGGCACCAACCCTCTGCCATATGACATCTCGACTACCGGGCCTCAGCTCGTGTAGCCTTCATTTGCCCTGGAGAATGTCCATCGACCCCCGACTTCATCCATCTCCAATCCGTGTACTTTTGTTTATGACTAGACTGAGCCACAAACTAAGCCTTACCCACTAGACATGTGGAAGTACGGTAGTGCTTTGCAACAGAGGCCCGAAGACCGGTCCTTAAATGGCCGAGGTGCTACCATCAAAACCATGCACCCCGAGCCCAGCCTAAAACCATTTTAGGGGTTTTTGAATAGAGGGGGCGGTGTGAAGCCAATTCCACAATAATCCAACAATTCCATAGTGTCCAGGTGATATGAATGTTTCCCAAGTCTAAAGTTATAAAACCACCTAATGTTACCTAATTAAATTGCGAAGCATCTACCTAAATTTAAACTAGGGATACCACGAGTAGAGTGTCCACTAGTTGAGGTTTTGTTTAATCTAGGGTGAACAAGGTAATAATAATAACAATAACAATAATAATATGGTCATAACAAAGGTAAATAGGCATGGCTAAATAAAACAGTGATAACGCGGGAATTTAAATAAAGCGATAATGCAATAATTTAAATCAACATAATTTTACAAACTGGGATTCAATATGCTCAAGGATGATATGACTTGCCTTGCTCGCTTTCCCAACCGACGGCTTCGACTTCCACGAAGAGCGGATCTTCCGAAGCTGCAGCGTCTACACGACCAACGGAAAAGAAAAGGCTTTTACTTTAATAAATTCCACATAACAGCAGAAACAAAGCACAAAAATGGGTTCTTGACTTCTTAAGGAAAAATTAGAGACTTGAACGGCCCAATTCCGAGTTCAAATGGCCAAGATATGGCCATTTGAAGTTTATATGCTCTTTAAATGGATATTTACGAATTTCTTCATTTAAATTTTAATTAAAAACCCGTTTATTGCGTCAGCCGAGGGAGAGGGCGCGCGGACCGGGTCCACGGGAGTGGGGCCCACGCGTCAGCCTCTCGGTCCACGGTGGACCGGGAGCACGCGGCTGGCGGCGGCCGGCGCCGTGGGTCCCACGCGTCAGCCGCACCCGCGGGCGCGGGCGGCTGACGGCCGGGCCCACTTGGCAGCCGCGAGGGCACGCCCGAAGGCGGCCTCGCCGGCACGGCCGACGGGAGGGGGACGCGCCCGCGCCCCGATGGTCACCGCCGGCGACCACCGGCGCGGCGGAGCGGCACCCGAGAGAGAGGAGGGAAGGGGGAAGCGAATGGAACGGTCTTCGGCTCACCCCGGTCGACGGCGACGACGGGAACGGCGGCCGAAGCGGAAGAAGGCGGCGGCGCGGTTCGGGACGGCGAGGACGACGGTGCTCCGGCGGTCGGCGAGCGAAACGGAGGCGCGGACGAGGTCGACGGGAACGCGGCGAAGCCGATGGAGGTGACGCCGAGTGGGGAGGAAGTCCGGAGCGACGGCGGCGGCGAACCGGAGCACGGCGGCGACGGCGGAGAGAAGGTGCGACGGTGCGGGCTCGATTCCGACGGGGAGAGCGAGCGGCGAGCGGCGGAAACGGAGGAGGAGAGCACGGGAGACGTTTAAATAGCACCGGGAGGAGGAGAGCGTGGCCGGAGAGGGAGGAAACGGGCGCGGAGATCTCGGCCGCCATTGATTGCGCCGGCGAGGTTTGCGGGATGGAAATCGGACGAATCCGAGGGAGAGAGAGAGGGGAAAGTGGGGGAATTGGGAGAGGGAATCGCGGGGAATGATTCCCCCCTCATTATGGCGCGCGGGGACGGCGGGATGCGGCGGAATCCGCGGCGGCGGCGGCGCTAGGGCACGGGCGAGCGGCGGCTGCGGCGGGAGGAAGGCGATGACAGGTGGGCCCCACCCGTCAGCGAGAGTGGCGGGCGGGCCCGCCTGTCAGCGGCGCGCGCGCGGGGGGGGAGGAGCCGATGGGCCGGAGGGAGAGGAGAGAGAGAGGGAGGGAAGTGGGCCGAGCCGGCCCAATTAAGGAAGGGGGGGAAAGAAGACTTCTTTTAGGGTTTTTCTTTTTATAAACCTTTTCAACTTTGTTCATTTCTTTTCAATTATTACTTGTGCTCTGAAAATTCCACTAAAATTTATTTACGCATTTTAGGCTTTTAGGAAATATACAAAAATCCTCCAAGCCTTATTTGACTTTTATCTTTGCACATTTTAATTGTTGGAGGCTTTCACATGAATTTTAATTATTCTTTGCGCAATTTCGAGGATGTATTTTAGAGTCGATTTGGGACGCGACAAACCTACCTCCTTAAACGGAATCTCGACCCCGAGATTCGGAAGAACTGGCGAAGAGATCGGGATGTGCTGCCTTCAACTCGTCTTCACGCTCCCAGGTAGCTTCTTCTTCGGCGTGGTTGCTCCACTGGACCTTGCAAAAACGGATTACCCGGTTCCTGGTCCTGCGCTCCATGGTGTCCAGGATTTTCACTGGCCTCTCCACGTAGGTCAAATCTTCGCGAACTTCAATTTGCTCTGAGTCGGCCTGCTCGGATGGCACTCGGAGACACTTCTTGAGTTGCGACACATGGAACACATCATGCACGTTGCCCAAGGAGGCGGGCAGCTCCAATTGGTAAGCGACTTCTCCGCGTCGAGCAACGATACGGAAAGGACCCACATACCGAGGTGCGAGTTTCCCTTTCGTCTGAAACCTGTGTACACCTCGCAATGGCGTGACCCGAAGATACACAAAGTCATCCACTGCGAATTCCAGATCACGGCGACGGTTATCTGCATAACTTTTCTGCCGGGACTGTGCCACCTTTAGATTATCCCGAATGATTCTGACTTTAGCTTCGGCTTCTCTCAGGATATCGGTCCTGAACACTTGGCTTTCTCCAACTTGGTCCCACAGGAGCGGTGTCCGGCATTTGCGCCCGTACAACGCTTCATAAGGTGCCATTTGTATGCTGGCTTGATAGCTGTTATTGTAAGAGAACTCAGCATAGGGGAGACTCTTATCCCAGGTCTTCCCGAAATCTAGTACACATGCGCGGAGCATATCTTCTAGGATTTGATTTAGACGCTCGGTCTGTCTATCTGTCTGTGGGTGATAGGCGGTGCTGAAATTCAATCGAGTACCCAGCTCTTCTTGGAGCTTCTTCCAAAAGTGAGAGGTGAATTGGCTTCCCCTATCAGATACGATTTTCTTGGGAACGCCATGGAGACTCACGATCCTAGCGAAGTAGAGCTCCGCTAGTTTGTTCCCTCCATAGGTGGTCTTCACAGGAATAAATCGAGCTACCTTGGTTAATCGATCCACAACTACCCATATAGAATCATATCCACCTTGGGTCTTTGGAAGTCCGGTGATGAAATCCATCCCAATTTCATCCCATTTCCATTCAGGTACTTGGAGAGGTTGGAGAAGTCCGGCCGGTCGTTGGTGTTCTGCCTTGACACGCTGGCACACATCACATAGGGCCACATACTCTGCAATTTCCCGCTTCATGCAAACCCACCAGTATTTCTCCTTCAAGTCTAAGTACATCTTCGTACTGCCAGGGTGGATGGAATAAGGACTTTCGTGAGCTTCCTGAAGTATCAGCTGTTTAAGTTCTCTGTTATCTGGAACGCATACCCGCTTTCCGCTCCATAGGGTTCCGTGTTCATCCTCTGTGAAACCAGCGGCTTTACCCTGTTTCATATTCTTGAGGAGTCCATGCATGTCCGGATCATTCTTCTGAGCCTCGCGGATTTGATCGAGCAAGGTGGGCTTGGCTTCTAACGCGGCCAAAAATCCACGACCAACTATGCTTAGGTTCAGGGCTTCCATCTGTTGATTAAGTTCGGGTGGAATGCCACGGACGTTAAGAGTGTTGCAATGGCCCTTTCGACTTAGAGCGTCGGCAACCACGTTGGCCTTACCAGGATGATAGTGAATTCCCACATCATAGTCCTTGATGAGTTCTAACCATCTTCTTTGCCGAAGATTCAGGTCCGACTGAGTGAAGATGTATTTCAGACTCTTATGGTCGATATAGATTTCACAGCGATTCCCAATGAGATAGTGCCGCCAGATTTTTAGAGCATGAACCACTGCGGCTAACTCCAAATCATGTGTAGGGTAGTTGCCTTCATGAGGACGTAGCTGGCGTGAGGCATAGGCTACCACATGACCGTCCTGCATGAGCACGCACCCCAATCCTTGGCGCGAAGCATCACAATACACCATGAAGTCCTTGCGAGTATCCGGCAGGATTAACACTGGCGAGGAAACCAGCTTTTCCTTGAGAGTTTGAAACGCCTTCTCGCATTGCGGGCTCCACACAAATTTCTCTTCTTTCTTCAACAACTGTGTCATGGGACGAGCGATTTTGGAGAAGTTCTCGATGAATCTCCGGTAGTACCTTGCCAAACCTAAGAAGCTGCGAATTTGAGTGACTGTCTTGGGTTGCTTCCAATCGGTGACGGCGGTCACTGTTTCGGGGTCCACAGCAACTCCTTTAGCAGATATCACGTGCCCCAAGAATTTGACTTCGGACAACCAGAACTCACACTTGCTAAGCTTGGCATACAATTGATGTTCCCGCAACTTTCCCAACACCAGACGGAGATGGTGCTGATGGTCTTCCTCGGATTGTGAGTATATCAGAATGTCATCAATGAAAACCACAACAAACTTATCCAAGTATTCCATGAACACTTTGTTCATCAAGTTCATGAAGAAGGCAGGTGCATTGGTCAAACCGAACGACATCACCGTGAATTCATACAGCCCGTATCGCGTGGTGAATGCGGTCTTCGGAATATCTTCTTCACGAATACGTAATTGGTGATATCCGGAACGAAGATCAATCTTGGAGAATACAGTGGCACCTTTAAGCTGATCGAACAGATCATCTATCCGGGGAAGAGGGTACTTGTTTTTGATGGTGACTTCATTGAGAGCTCTGTAGTCAACGCACATCCTCTTCGTCTTGTCTTTCTTCTCTACAAAAATCACCGGAGCACCCCATGGGGAAGTACTCGGACGTATGTACCCCTTTTCTTTCAACTCTTCCAACTGTTTCTTTACTTCGGCTAGTTCATTTGCTGCCATACGGTAGGGTCGCTTGTGCAGAGGAGTGGTTCCTGGAGCAAGATCTATTCGGAACTCAATCTCTCGCTTGGGTGGCATACCGGGCAGTTCTTCCGGAAACACGTCTCCGAACTCTCTGACGATGGGGATTTCTGACAGTTCTATCTGATGAAGTTCTGAACTTCTGACAGAGGTTGGGGGTGCAAAGAAAACAACCGGTTGTTCTGGCCCTCGGTACAGAGTAACAGTGCGTCTCGCGCAATCCACTACTCCTTGGAATTGAGCCAACCAATTCATCCCAAGAATCACATCCAAATTCTTGGTGTCTAGCAGAATCAGATCCGAGGGAAAAGGAATCCCCTGAATTTCTATAGGGACGGCAGGGCTATAATACTTTGCTGTCATAACCCCTCCAGGGGTGGTGATGAGCAGAGGGTTTCTAAGCCTTTCTACCCCCAACTGATTTCTCCCCACGAATGGCACAGATATAAACGAGTGGGAAGCTCCAGAGTCGAACAAAATTGTAGCAGGGATGGAATGAACGAGGAACGTACCAACGATGACGTCTGGAGTTGTCAGCACGTCCTCGGCCGTCACGTGATTCACACGACCCCGAATGACATCCTTCCCGCCGTTGTTGGAGCGGGGAGGCGCTTGGCCTTGCTGACGCCTTGGCTTTGGGCATTTATCCGCAAAGTGCCCGGGCTCGAAGCAGTTGAAGCACAGACGCTGCTGACCTTGAGCGTCCCTGCGGCCTTGAACGGGCTGCACAGCTGGCGTAGGAGGACGGGGCGCACGAGTCCCTTGCTGATTCTGCTGCTGCTGCGGCTGTGGGACGCGCACCACGAATTGAGGTCGGGGCGCTGGGCGAGGTTGCTGCTGCTGTTGTTGCTGTTGCGAGGAGGATCCCCCTGGATAGGGATTGGTGTAGCGGACCCTCTGGTTAGCACCCTGTTGATTGCGGAAATTCGCCAAGCGGCGCTTGTGCGATTCCAGCTACTTGTGCTTGGCTTCCAAGCGGATGCTCTTGTCCACCAGTCGTTGAAAATCCGGATAGTCCCCAGAGACTAGACGGACGGACAGCTCGGGGTCCATTCCTGCCAGGAACTTCTCCTGCTTCTCCTCATCTTCCCGCACATCCTCTGGGGCGTAACGGGCCAGGTTGTTGAACTCATGCAAATACTCCATCACGGAGCGGTTGCCTTGCTTCAACTCTCGGAATTCCTTTTTCTTAAGGGCCACGACTCCGGCGGGCACATGGGTTCTTCGGAAGGCGGCGGTAAAGCGAGCCCAAGTAATAGGTTGCCCCTCTGGCTGCGTAGCCTGGAAATGGTCCCACCATAGAGATGCGGGTCCCTGCAGCTGATGGGCGGCGAAGACGACTTTCTCCTCATCGCTGCACTGCACCGTGTCTAGCTTTTTCCCCACGGCATGCAACCAATCCAAAGCATCCACGGGGTTGTTGGAGCTGGAGAAGGTAGGTGGGCGGATGCGGAGGAACTCGGCGAGTTTAGAGTGTTGGGGAGGTGGTGGTGGAGCATTCTGTTGTGGCGGGTTTTGGAGGTGGTGGAGGAAAGCGGTCATCATGTTGGCTTGCTGGGCGAGGATTTGGGTGAGAATGGCGTTGGTGTCTGGTGGTGGTGGTGGAGGCGGAGGAGGAGGTGGAGGTGGGTTGCCCTGGTGGTTGTGGTTGCTGCCTTCGGGTTGGTTGCCATCACCGGTGACAGCATTTCTCCTGGTCGTCACCATCTGAAAACCCCACACAGAACCAGCAAACAGAGAGAGAGCTAACAATTAAAACTAACCACCCACGACTACCATTATTCTTAAATTTATCACTGCTATTAAATTGGTTCATTAATGTTCAAGTTGCTTAGGCAAATAAAATAAGACAGGCTCCGACATAGTTATGCCACACACCAGCATAACCATGCCCCACACAACTCAAGAAGACAAACGAGGAAAAACACACGCGCAAGCCTACTAACTGCTCGTCTACTGCTGCGACGGGCCAGGACGGAAGGTGAGCAACAGCGCACCCTCCGAGCTACCAACGCCGGAGGCTTCCCCCTCCTGGGGAACCACGGGCGCAGGCTCGGCACGAGGGGTCTCGACGAAGCAAGTCCACGCCAGGGACTGACGGACAAGCTCAGGCCTGGAGGTGCTCTTGCGGGCGGTGATCTTCTGGCTGCGGCAGACGCGGCGACGCTTGGGGCGGCAGATCTCTCCCTGGGCAATCTTGAGCTGGTGCAGCTGCGCCTCCACCGCGTCGAGGTCCTTCTTGAGCTGCAGGTTCTCCTAACGCAGCTCCAGGATCTTCAAGTTGTTCTCGACCATCCCACGACGTACCATCTGATGGAAGTCGATACGAGCCGCGTCGTACGCCTCCACCATGCGTGCCAGGTGCACGATGGTAGCGTCATCCTCCGGGCTAGCATCCCGGAAGGTGGCGAAGTCGCGGGCTCCTCCGCGACGAGGGTGGTAGTGGTAGGGCGAGTGCTGCAACTCGTCCGGGTAGCGCTGGTGAAGAGTGCCGATGGCGAGGAGAGCGGCGTTCTGGCAAGCGGCGGGGAAGGAGTCCCCACCCGCGGTGACTGCCAGCGAAGTCCGCTCGGGGGAGCCAGAGAGGATCACTGCGGTGACCTCCCACCCAGCGCGGGGCTCCGCGTCCTCACCCTCCTGCTCTGGGAGCGGCCTGGCCTGGTAGTCCACTCCATGTGGATACCCCAAGACCACGCACATGCCTCGCAGCTCCAAGACGAAGCCAGTCATGTCCAAACCACGACGGGTGACGCTGCCGGCCATCTACAAACAAAAACAAAAAGAAAAGCAACATTTTAAAGGTCAGATTTTGATGATAAGTGAAGCAGCAAGACAGAGAGAGACTAGACAGTTTTCACAAATAACAAAGAATTTTTATTTTTGAAAATATTGCTAAGGCTTGGGATCTACGGCTCGTCCTAGGGTCAAGGGAGGCTCTGATACCAACTTGTCACGACCGGAAATAACCCAACGGGCATTCCTTACGTGCGTGCATTAATCCTTGTCCCAGGAGGCAAGGTACACCAAAAGTTGATACAAATCAGAGTTTAACAAGCGGAAGCGTAAATAGTTAACTTATTACATGGGCAGCGAAGGCCCAGCACACACAGAGACAAACGAAAAACAGCGGAAGACTAGGGCGACGACCACAGGCGCTTGACGGCAGGCACGAGCTAGACACCAAAGCCTTCATCTTCAAGGAGCTCCTCTTCTGGGCTTGGGAAAAATTGAGCAAGACTGAGTACAACCACCGTACTCAACAAGACACACCCACAAATGCAGAATAAATGCAAGGGAGTACAAGGGAATTATAATATAAAGGGGTTAGGGTTGCAGTAAACAGCATTTAAAGACATTTAGTTGCTCAGGGCTAGTTTGTAAACGCGATACTAGACCTATACAATATTATTAATCAAGGCCGTGAACCCACACGAACCTGCCTTAACCCAAGGCCTATGATGATTCAGACCGAACTGGCAACCCGACCCTGGGTCCCAGCTCGTCCCAAGCCAACCCAGGCCAACCATTCCATATTTTAGTTGTTAAGCAAGTTTTAAGAATTAAAACACTAACTTGGGTACATTGCTCGGCTTGCCCATAACCGAGGGCTCGGCTATTCGAATAGATTATACTCTGATCAAAGGTGTACATCTTTACCCACAAGACACATCTTCCTCACGTGTAACCACGTGCCACATACCACCACGGTATACGGACGGAAGACGTGACATAGTTTCCAACCCATCCTAGCCTTAGACAAGAGTACCGACCCAATCTCGCCTACGGCCGGAACCCCCGGGACAGGCAGGCAAGACTGAGCCCCTAGCAGCAGGGCACCAACCCTCTGCCATATGACATCTCGACTACCGGGCCTCAGCTCGTGTAGCCTTCATTTGCCCTGGAGAATGTCCATCGACCCCCGACTTCATCCATCTCCAATCCGTGTACTTTTGTTTATGACTAGACTGAGCCACAAACTAAGCCTTACCCACTAGACATGTGGAAGTACGGTAGTGCTTTGCAACAGAGGCCCGAAGACCGGTCCTTAAATGGCCGAGGTGCTACCATCAAAACCATGCACCCCGAGCCCAGCCTAAAACCATTTTAGGGGTTTTTGAATAGAGGGGGCGGTGTGAAGCCAATTCCACAATAATCCAACAATTCCATAGTGTCCAGGTGATATGAATGTTTCCCAAGTCTAAAGTTATAAAACCACCTAATGTTACCTAATTAAATTGCGAAGCATCTACCTAAATTTAAACTAGGGATACCACGAGTAGAGTGTCCACTAGTTGAGGTTTTGTTTAATCTAGGGTGAACAAGGTAATAATAATAACAATAACAATAATAATATGGTCATAACAAAGGTAAATAGGCATGGCTAAATAAAACAGTGATAACGCGGGAATTTAAATAAAGCGATAATGCAATAATTTAAATCAACATAATTTTACAAACTGGGATTCAATATGCTCAAGGATGATATGACTTGCCTTGCTCGCTTTCCCAACCGACGGCTTCGACTTCCACGAAGAGCGGATCTTCCGAAGCTGCAGCGTCTACACGACCAACGGAAAAGAAAAGGCTTTTACTCTAATAAATTCCACATAACAGCAGAAACAAAGCACAAAAATGGGTTCTTGACTTCTTAAGGAAAAATTAGAGACTTGAACGGCCCAATTCCGAGTTCAAATGGCCAAGATATGGCCATTTGAAGTTTATATGCTCTTTAAATGGATATTTACGAATTTCTTCATTTAAATTTTAATTAAAAACCCATTTATTGCGTCAGCCGAGGGAGAGGGCGCGCGGACCGGGTCCACGGGAGTGGGGCCCACGCGTCAGCCTCTCGGTCCACGGTGGACCGGGAGCACGCGGCTGGCGGCGGCCGGCGCCGTGGGTCCCACGCGTCAGCCGCACCCGCGGGCGCGGGCGGCTGACGGCCGGGCCCACTTGGCAGCCGCGAGGGCACGCCCGAAGGCGGCCTCGCCGGCACGGCCGACGGGAGGGGGACGCGCCCGCGCCGCGATGGTCACCGCCGGCGACCACCGGCGCGGCGGAGCGGCACCCGAGAGAGAGGAGGGAAGGGGGAAGCGAATGGAACGGTCTTCGGCTCACCCCGGTCGACGGCGACGACGGGAACGGCGGCCGAAGCGGAAGAAGGCGGCGGCGCGGTTCGGGACGGCGAGGACGACGGTGCTCCGGCGGTCGGCGAGCGAAACGGAGGCGCGGACGAGGTCGACGGGAACGCGGCGAAGCCGATGGAGGTGACGCCGAGTGGGGAGGAAGTCCGGAGCGACGGCGGCGGCGAACCGGAGCACGGCGGCGACGGCGGAGAGAAGGTGCGACGGTGCGGGCTCGATTCCGACGGGGAGAGCGAGCGGCGAGCGGCGGAAACGGAGGAGGAGAGCACGGGAGACGTTTAAATAGCACCGGGAGGAGGAGAGCGTGGCCGGAGAGGGAGGAAACGGGCGCGGAGATCTCGGCCGCCATTGATTGCGCCGGCGAGGTTTGCGGGATGGAAATCGGACGAATCCGAGGGAGAGAGAGAGGGGAAAGTGGGGGAATCGGGAGAGGGAATCGCGGGGAATGATTCCCCCCTCATTATGGCGCGCGGGGACGGCGGGGTGCGGCGGAATCCGCGGCGGCGGCGGCGCTAGGGCACGGGCGAGCGGCGGCTGCGGCGGGAGAAAGGCGATGACAAGTGGGCCCCACCCGTCAGCGAGAGTGGCGGGCGGGCCCGCCTGTCAGCGGCGCGCGCGCGGGGGGGGAGGAGCCGATGGGCCGGAGGGAGAGGAGAGAGAGAGGGAGGGAAGTGGGCCGAGCCGGCCCAAGAAAGGAAGGGGGGAAAGAAGACTTCTTTTAGGGTTTTTCTTTTTATAAACCTTTTCAACTTTGTTCATTTCTTTTCAATTATTATTTGTGCTCTGAAAATTCCACTAAAATTTATTTACGCATTTTAGGCTTTTAGGAAATATACAAAAATCCTCCAAGCCTTATTTGACTTTTATCTTTGCACATTTTAATTGTTGGAGGCTTTCACATGAATTTTAATTATTCTTTGCGCAATTTCGAGGATATATTTTAGAGTCGATTTGGGACGCGACAGACACATGGAACACATTATGGACTCCTGCCAAAGATTGAGGTAATTCTAACTGATAAGCAACCTCTCCTCTTCTACTGACAATCTTATAAGGTCCCACAAAACGCGGTGCCAATTTTCCCTTGGTGTGAAAACGATGAACTCCTCGAAGAGGCGTGACACGAAGATACACATAGTCTCCTTCTTCAAAACTCAAATCTCTACGGCGATTGTCGGCATAACTCTTATGACGAGACTGAGCCACTCGCAATCTTTCTTGAATGATTTTCACCTTTTCTTCTGCTTCCCTTAGGATATCCGTCCCGAAAACCTGACGTTCTCCCGTTTGATCCCACAAAAGCGGAGTGCGGCACTTCCGACCATACAGTGCTTCGTAAGGAGCCATCTGTAAACTAGCTTGATAACTGTTGTTGTATGAAAATTCTGCATAAGGTAGATTCTTATCCCAACTTCCACCGAAATCTAAAGCACAAGCTCTCAACATGTCTTCCAAAATCTGATTCACCCTTTCGGTTTGTCCGTCTGTCTGCGGATGATAAGCAGTGCTAAAGTTCAGCTTAGAACCCATCTCTTCCTGAAGTTTCTTCCAAAATTTTGAAGTAAACTGACTGCCTCGATCAGACACTATCTTCTTAGGGACGCCATGCAAACACACAATCCTTGCCATATACAATTCCGCCAAGCGACTTCCGGAATAGGTTGTCTTTACCGGAATAAAATGAGCCACTTTGGTAAGTCTGTCGACTATCACCCAAATAGAATCATGGCCTGATGACGTTCTGGGTAAACCAGTAATAAAATCCATACCTATTTCTTCCCATTTCCATTCAGGAATCTTCAAAGGCTGCAACAAACCGACGGGTTTCTGATGTTCTGCCTTGACTCGCTGACAAACATCACATACTGCTACATATTCTGCGATTTCACGCTTCATACTTGCCCACCAAAATCTTTCCTTGAGATCCTGGTACATCTTAGTACTACCAGGGTGAATGGAGTATAAAGTATCATGAGCTTCTTTCAGAACTGCATCTTTTAGATCTTTGTTGTCGGGGACACAGATTCTCTCACCCAACCATACAGTTCCTTGCTCATCCTCCAAGAAACCGATAGCTTTTCCTCTTCTCATATTCTTCTTGATTTCTTGAATATCAGGATCATTAATTTGGGCTTCTCTAACTTGATCAATTAGAGTGGGCTTCGCTTCTAAGGCTGCAACGAAACCTCTACTGACAATTCCCAAATTTAATCTTTCAAATTCCTTGCATAATTCCAATGGCAACTGTCGTCCTTCTGTAGCATTGCAATAGCCTTTTCTGCTAAGAGCGTCTGCTACAACATTAGCCTTTCCCGGATGATAATGAATTCTCATGTCATAATCCTTAATTAATTCCAACCATCTCCGTTGTCTCATGTTCAGATCTGGCTGAGTAAAGATATCCTTTAAACTCTTGTGATCGGTGTACACTTCTGTACGAGTACCGAAAAGATAATGACGCCAAATCTTCAATGCATGAACGACTGCAGCTAACTCAATATCATGAGTAGGGTAGTTCTTCTCATGCGGACGTAACTGTCGAGAGGCATAGGCAACCACCTTCCCATCTTGCATCAGAACACAACCTAACCCAAGTTTGGACGCATCGCAATACACTTGAAAACCCTTCTTTGGATCAGGCAAAATCAAAATAGGAGCTGATATTAAGCGACTTTTCAACTCTTGAAAACTCCGCTCACATTCTTCCGACCACTTGTACTTCACATCTTTCTGAAGCAGTCGTGTCATGGGCTTAGCAATCTTGGAAAAATTCTCTATAAACCTCCGATAATATCCTGCGAGGCCTAGGAAACTGCGAATCTCTGAAACTGTCTTTGGTTGCTTCCAATTGGTTACGGATTCCACGTTACTAGGATCGACGGCAACTCCTCCGCTTGAGATGACATGACCAAGGAATTTCACTTCAGACAACCAAAATTCACACTTGCTAAACTTAGCATACAGTTGATGTTCTCGTAGCTTCTCCAATGCAAGGCGAAGATGTTCCTCATGCTCTTCTTTGGTTCGAGAGTAGATAAGAATATCATCAATAAAGACCACCACGAACTTGTCTAGGTATTCCATAAACACCTTATTCATCAAGTTCATGAAGAAAGCAGGGGCATTGGTAAGTCCAAAAGACATAACAGTACATTCGAACAACCCATACCTAGTGGTAAAAGCTGTCTTAGGTATATCTTCCTCTTTGATTCTCAACTGATGATACCCTGATCGAAGATCTATCTTGGAGAAAACAGTGGCACCTTTAAGCTGATCAAACAAATCATCAATCCTGGGTAGTGGATACTTATTCTTGATAGTCACATCGTTTAGTGCACGATAGTCCACACACATTCTCTGAGTATGGTCTTTCTTTTCCACAAAAATAACCGGAGCTCCCCATGGTGATGAACTCGGTCTGATGTATCCTTTCTGTAGCAAATCATCTACTTGCCTCTTAACTTCTGCCAACTCATTGGCTGCCATTCGATAAGGTCTCTTATGGATCGGAGTTGTTCCAGGTACCAAATCTATTCTGAACTCTATATCCCTTTTAGGCGGCATACCAGGTAAATCATCTGGGAACACATCAGGATACTCCCGGACTATAGGAATCTCTTCCAAAGTTATCTGGTTCAGTCTTGACCTTAAAGACTCAGATGACAATGCATGAACAGTTACAACTCGACCATCATAGCTGGTGAGAGTTACTTTTTTGTTGGCACAGTCTATCACACCTTTATGTCTGGCTAACTAGTCCATCCCTAGGATGACATCAAGGTCTTTGGATTCTAACAAGATAAGATTGGCCAGAAATGGTACTCCTTGAATTTCTATTCTGACAGAGGGGCTACGTTGCAAAGAGAGTGCTTGATTACTTGGGGTACTAACCATCAAAGGACGTCTAAGATCTTCTACTTCCATCCCATGATTTCCCGCAAAACTCATAGATAGGAATGAATGTGTAGCACCAGAATCGAAAAGTACTGTTGCAGGAACTGAGTTAACAAGGAACGTACCCAAAATCACATCTGGAGCATCTTGAGCTTCTGCAGCAGCGACATGATTTACACGAGCCTTGGATGCTGGTACAGCAGAGTTATTCTGGGCAGGGACAACCTTCACGCGTCGGGGCTTCGGACACTTGTCAGCATAATGTCCTGGATCTCCACAGTTGAAACACACCACGGGCTTGCTGCCTTGCTCCCTCTTGGCAGGTTGTTGCTGTGCTGGAGCTGCAACAGGACGTGGAGCTTGATTACGGATGTTGTTGCCAGCATTGTTGTTGAAGAACTGACGCTGCGGACGAACAATAGACGAAGAACCTCCCTGTGGCATGGGCTGGGGTCCTAAAGTAAGACGCGGCTTCTGATTATTTCCCTGTTGTGTCTTGAATTGAGCAATCCGACGTTTCTTCTGCTCCATGCGATTGTACTTGTCCTCCTGACGAATAGCCTTATCCACTAATTTCTGGAAATCAGGATAATCTCCAACCATGAGTGGGTAAGAAAGCTCATCATTAAGTCCTCCCAAAAACTTCTCCTGGCGCTCTTCATCATTGCGCACATCTTCCGGAGCATAACGAGCAAGACAATTGAACTCGTGCAGATACTCCGTAACAGAGCGAGATCCCTGGGTAAGCGACCTGAACTCCTTCTTCTTGAGAGACACTACTCCTGATGGTATATGCGTCTTCCGGAAAGCAGCGGTGAATTCAAGCCAAGTGACAGGTTCAGCAGTAGTCCTGTTAAGGCGGAAGTGATCCCACCATTCAGAGGCAGGGCCATGCAACTGATGTGATGCAAATGAGACCTTCTCCTGATCAGTACACTGAAGCAAATCCAACTTCTTCTCTATGGCATGCAGCCAATCACTAGCTTCAACAGGATTAGTGGTACTAGAGAAAACAGGCGGCCTCACACGAAGAAATTCTGCTAAATTGTTCTGTGGAGGTGCATGATTATTTCCTTGGTTTTGCTGATTCTGAAATTGCTGCATCATCATGTTCATAAGCTGTGTCTGTTGAGCAAGAACTTGAGCAAGAGTGGGATTCTCTCCATTGTTGTTGTTATTGGGGTTGTTGGGACCATTCCCATTGCTGCGAGTGTTCACCATCTGGCATGGGCAGGGCACAAGAAGAGAAACCGGGGAAACTACTTAGGACAGAGAATTACTTTAACTTTTATTGATCTTAACTGAGTTTCATTATTACAAACTAAAGACTCTCACACCACTAAACTCACCAACTTCCTAACACTCAAAAGCAATCAAACGCATGCACTTACATCCCACCACTGATGTAAATCACATGCGAGCCACACACAAGCAAACTTTAAGCAAGCAAACTAATACAACGATCTAAGACAACGACTTAACAAGTCACTCTAGTTCTTCCAAGCATCGGAGGTCGATTGAAGGCTCGTCTTTATCATCCTGAGTTGCTACCCACTCAATCTTGGAATTGTTGCGCTTGGACTCTTCTTCCTCATCACTACTTATGATGATGACCGGAGGATCCGCTTGAGCTGGGGCAACTTCTTTCTCCACCACACGAACCTTTGGCGCCAGTTGATAGCGAGGGACAAATAGAGCTCTCTTCCTTGCGGTAAGACGAATCCTGGCCTTCTGCGGCGGTGCTTCTCCCTTCAATGCGGCTAATTCCTTCTCCAAACGATCCACCTTGTCTTCTAACTTGCAAATCTTACCACGATTCCGGTCTTCACGATCTTGAGCGGCTAACACAGTCTCCGCACGACTTTCATCCATAGCCCACAATAACTCAACCAAATGCTTCGTGGTAGCATCATTCTCAATTCCTTCAGTCTCAAGGTAACTGCCACGGTCACTTCCCTGTGGTTGGCGAGGATGGTAGCGATACTCAGTGTCGGCCAATTGATCACTGTAGCGATCACGGAGCTCTCCTATGGCGATCCTTGCCACCTCCTGACATGCATGGATGTAGTTTCTTCCTCCAGCTTCAAACATCACTGAGGGGATATCTTCACTATTACTGTTCAAGGTGACTTTGACTCGGCACTTCTCTTCATGACGATCATGAGGAATCTGGGCATAAAAAGGGGCAGTCCCAAATCCAATGACAAAGGACATCGTACGCAACTCCTGGACAAAACCCTCAACCCCAAACAGGTACTCAGGCTTGTAACGCGGCATCTAAAGACAAGTGAAAGGAGGGAGTTAAGACCTTTATCCAATTAATAGCATAAGTTTTTGGATTAATTTGAATAAAGTTAGAAAATCAGAGTAAAAAGGTAAGTAAATAAAGTAAACCAAGCTTGCGAGATAAGTTAAAACAGTTGGAAACGAGGTCACAAATTTTGTAATTTTGAATAACTGGTTTCAAAAGAAATGAAAGAAAATTATAAAATCAACATGCTAAATTTATTTTATTGCAGCAAGATTAAATAAAACAGTATTGTAAAACTTTTGCTGGTAAATGAGCCATTAGTACAGTAATAGATGTACAGTACTAATAACACTGGAATAAATTTTGAATGAGAACCATTAAAAGAGATTATGAAATGCATGTGCCATTAGTTTGGTTTAATTAAAAGAGAAAGGGAGGAGAACAGTTCTACTTTTCCAATATTTTTAGAGGGCTTCTATGGATAACCATTTGGCATAACCTAGGGTCAAAGAGGCTCTGATACCAACTTGTCACGCCCGGAATTTCTATCCAAAATTCCAAACGCTTACATGTGTGTGAACCCTCGTCCAGGAATCAGCCGAGGCACACAATAACAAATTGATAATAGAGTACAAATATTACTCTAATTAATAAGCGAATAAAATGTCATTACAGAGGTAGATAGTTCCTCTCAATCAATAAAGATCTAAGCAGCGGAAAATAAATAAACGGCGCAGACGGCTCCACTCCACAGGCAGCTTGACCAAGGCTACACCTAATCCTCCACACCATCAGCCTCATTGTAGAACTCTTCCTCTGATGAATGATTGCAAGGTGAGTATATGACATACTCAGCAAGCCACGCAGCAAATATGCAAGTGCACAGGATAACAAAGGATGGCATAATAGGGTTGCATTTGCAAAAGCAGCATTTAGCAAACATTTGAGAATTTAATAAAACAGTTAAGTAATTAAACAATATTAATCCAACGCTATACAACATACCCTGTTGTATAGGCCCAACCATTCTGAACAACCATCCCAGCTGCACAGTTCTATCTCCAAACCAGGAATGTACCATTCCAAACCAGGAGCTAATCAAATTATTACCAGTTTAAGCATCTTTTACAATGATGAGAGGTGTGAGACTAATCACGAAAGACATTGTTAGACCCGCCCATAACCGCGGGCACGGCTATTCGAATAGTTTTACTCTGATCAGAGGTGTACCACTGTACCCACAAGACACAACCCCACATCATGTCACCATGTGCCTCAATACCACCACGGTATCTCGGAAAGGAGTTGTGACAATACCCCTCGCATAACACAATCCACTGCAGCGCACCTTCCTGGATCATAATCACCCCCTTATAAACAAGGCATGGACTCCCCAGCGACCCCCGTGGGCTTATCTCCGCCACTTCTCAGTCTGGTGCCCCGCAATGAACCATGCTATACAAAAGATAAAGCCGTTGCCCATGCTGGCTTGTGGTTGACACGGTTAATGTTTCACAACCGAAACTCGTGAACCGGTCCTTAATTGTCATGAGCACGACCAACAAAACCATGTGCTCACAACCCACCATTACCAGGTTTTAGTTGGCACATTAATTAATTAACTAATCACGATTGACCATCGTGAACTATCATGAAACCATCATTAAATAATAGTGAGTCATTAGTTATCCCGAATGTGTACTAATGTTTCTAAGCAGGGCTAAGCAATTATATCTAATATCTAGTTGAACCAATATAAATAAAGCTCAACGAGTCAAATTGTAATAACCCAAGGTATCAAGGAATAAGGTAATCAAATACAAAAGGGCCATAACAAAGAATAGGTCAATTCCACCCAATGACATTCGAAAATAGATGCAATAGTTGAATAGAAACAATAGCTTTAAATAGGATCAACATGCTCAAAGGGTTGTTTGGGATCTGTGTGACTTGCCTTGCTGGCCTTGGAACTCTTCAAACTCTTCTTCTGCGAAAACGGACTCTCCGGAAACGACGGAATCTAAGCAGAAAAGAGCAAAATCACCAAAACAGCACATAAACAAGCATGAACAGTACATGTGGATATTTTTAATGTGTAGATCTCAATTTTAGAAAAATTTAGAGACTTGAACCAACTAAATCGGAGCTAAGATGAATTAGTTATGAATTTTTAAAGATTAAATCGGATTAAAACACTTATATCGGTTAAAATTGAATTATGACGCAATAATGAATTATTTTTGAAAAGGAAAAGAGAATTATTGCGTCAGCGGGCTAGGGTTTGGTGGACCGGGCGCACGGGCGACGGTTCACGCGAACGGACGGCCGAGATCGATCCATCCAAAACGGACGGCCGAGATCGATCGGTCCACGACCGGCTCACGGCGGACGACCCCGATGACGTCAGCGGTGACGTCACCGACAGCGGCGGCGGCTCGGCGGAGGAGACGGCTCGAACGGCGCACACTTGCCGGCGAACGGCGGCACCAGGACGCAAACGGAGGGCACCAAGACGTAGAGGACAACACGGCGAACTCACCGGTGACCTAAACGGCGGCGGAAGACCAACAGACGGCGACGGCGACGAGGAGGAAGCGGCGGGAACCTTCGGGTCGACGACGGCGAAGCTGCTCCGGTGATCTCCGGCGACGGCGAAGGGTCGGACGAGGACAGCGACGACTTGGCGAGCACGACGGTGGTCTTCCCGAGCGACGGCGACGGCTGAAACGACGGCGGCGCACGGCTGGAGCGGCGGCGGCGACGGCGAAGCTAGGGCACACGGCGCTAGAGCGATTCCGACGACTAGAGGCGAAGGCAAGGGTGGCGACGGGTAGAGGAGACACCGGGGGTCCTTTTAAAGGGGCTCGGAGGCGGCGGCGAAGGCCCACGGCGACGGCAACGGCGAAGGAAAGCTCGGGAAGAACAAATCCGAGACAAACTCGAATCCAACTCTTTCCAAAACGATTTAGCCAAAGATTCCAAAGGAGAAAAGGTAGAGGAGATCCCGAGGATCATTTCCCCTCTTTCAATTCGGCCGGAGAAGGAAAGGAACGGCCGGATTTGGAAAGGAAACGGCGGCGGCGCGAAACTAGGGTTTCGGCGGCGGCGGCCGAAGGTAGACGACGACTGACAGGTGGGCCCCACCTGTCAGCGAGCGAGGGCGCGCGCGCGCGGGCGGCGGACTGGGCCGGCTTGGGCCGAGGAGAGAGAAGAGAGGTTTTGGGCCGACTTTCGGCCCAAAGCCAAAAGAAGACTTTTTAAAACCTTTTTCAATTTAAATTATTTCTTAAATGCAATTCCATTTATTAAAAATACTTTCTTAGCTCAAATAAATCCCAGAAAAATCTAGGAATTATAGAATTAAGCAAAGTATTTAATGAAATTTTATCTGGCCCCATTTTATATTGGAATTTATTAATTAAAACAAGATCTTCTCTTCAAGACTTTTAAAATTATTTCTAGAAATTCCATTTAAACAACAATTTATAAATTTTAAAATTTTCAGGGTGTGACACTTCGCTTCGTTCGGGTTTGCAAAGATTCTCTTGAAACGATCAATGATAGGTAGATACCACACAACCTTTGCCGGACCACCCCTCTTTGACTTATTTCCTTCGTCAGCACTTTTCTTTCGCTTGTATCGAGAAGCTTTGCAGACAGGACAAGCATCCAAGTCCGCATATTGCTTGTGGTACAATATGCAGTCGTTGGGACAAGCGTGAATTCTACGGACCTCTAACCCCAGTGGACACAGAACCTGCTTTGCTTCGTATATCGTCTCGGGCAATGTGTTCTCAACAGGAAGCATAGCCTTCAAAATTCCTAAAAGATCTGTGAAACTCTTGTCTGTCCATCCACTACTTGCCTTCAGCTTCATTAGGTCCAAGGTAACTAACAACTTAGTGTGTTTTGTTTTGCATCCAGCGTACAGAGGCGTCTTGGAATCACTTACCAACTTGCTGAACTTCATTCCATCTCTCTCATTCTAGGCTGGGTCCTCAACGTCACGTAACATGTCTTGCAGCAGATCGTGATCCACATCAACCATTTCACCGCCCAATGGAGAAGGTATAAACATGTCATGCTCATCTTCATCTTCCTGATTATGCGCACCACTTCTGTCTGCTGTTGCTCCACTTCCTGATTCTTGCTCTCCATGCTTCACCCAACATGTATAGCCCTCCATGAATCCTCGTTGTATCAGATGGCCGTGTACGTCCTCTCCGCTATCAAACATATTCTCATTCTTGCAATCTGCATATGGACAACACATATAATCACTGTTTCTTCTTTTCCGATCCTCCTCCTCGGCGTTCATAAAATTTATTACGCCCTTTCTGTACTCCGTAGAATGACGTTTCAAATTTTTCGCATACATCCAACTTCGATCAATTGCTACAAAATAAAAAAAAACAAATTAGAGGCACATAATGTAAGATCAGTATTGCAAAAGTAAGACATGATGAAATTGCTCAATTAATGAATAATATTACTCACTTGATTAATCCATTTTGATCACTTTTGGGAATTTAATTTCTGTTTTCCTTGGAAAAAGGACAAAAAATCACCCCCTACAGCCTCCCACCAAAATAGTGAACAGTGGGATACAGTTACACTAGGTGGTGGGGGGTATTTATACTGTGCAACAAATATCTGTAACGGACCTAAAACAATCAACCGTGACGGGCATACAAATAATCTCTATCGGGCCTTAATAAAAGCCCATCAAAAAAGAGTGTCATCTGTGACGGGTATTAAACTTATCTCAATCAGGTCTCTAGTTGGAGCCCGTCACAGATGACCCTCATCTGTGACGGGCTTCTTTTAGGGCCCGATTGAGATATGGAACCCTCATCTCAATCAGGCCTCAACTATAGCCCGTCACAGATAAGTGTCATTCGTGACGGGCTTTAGTTTTATGCCGATATACCATGGCTGTGCGACCATATCTCATACTTCCTTGTGACGGCCCGCAAATTCTAGTCTTGTTATGGGCCGTCACAGATGAAAGGATCTGTACTGGTGTAAAAACCCTGATTTTTTTCAGCTTTTAATTGCTTGATCTTATGCCAAAGGCCAGACTTATATCCATTGATCCTATTCACTCAAGGACCTACTTACCCAGTCTCTCCATTTTCGATGGAGTGAGGGTACATACTCTCCCACATTATAAAGGCTCGTGTCAACAAACTTTTTCTTAATTCATTTAAACATATCAACAACAGTTCATGGTCAAGTTGTGCAACAATTGAGACAATTAACATTTAACAAGTGCTGCTCTGATCGAGGTCGATCAGAAGAAACCATGGGCAAACTGTGAGAGACAGGGAGCATATTTATAAGATGGTGATCAACACTGAACAGGATGCAACTTGGCCCACGATCCTGTTGCCGGGCTATTGTCTACCTCAAATTGCACTTTCTGCCTGCACTTCCGGTGTTGGGAATCCAACCAATCGAACCGATTTGGTGGAGATATTAAAGCCCGGAGAACTTTCTGATCTAGCTAGGAACAAACTTGGACCCTTAAAAATACATAAATATGCATTAAGCATTTCAACTGTCCAACTTGTCAGAGATATATATTATGCATATTGATCTATTGAAATCGAACTGATATGCTTACACATAGATACGCAGGCATAGTAATATATGAGAAAATACGCAGCGTCAGTCACACATATATTGGAAACCTCAAGACTATCGTTCCATGAAAAATCAACGTATAAAATTTGTTCACGTCATTAAGAGTTAAAAAATTACTTTGTCCACGCTACTAAGAGTAAAAATTGGTGACGTGGATAAATCCATGAATCCATTTTTCAGATTTAACGATAGTTTTTCAGGTTTTCAGTGCATATATAATTTGCACTATATATTTTTCCTTGATATATTACACATCTCGGAGCTTATCGGTTAGCCAAGAGCGGACTATACACCACAACGGCTTAATAGCGACTAACAGATATTTTTTGGGTTAAAACTTTTATATATGCATTACCGATTTAAAAGCTAATGCTGAAAAAAGAAGGGTGAATAGCCAAAGTGGTCCTTCAAGTTTTTTCTAAGGCTCAGTTTAGTCCTTGATGTTTCAATCTATCCGTATTAGTCCTTCAAGTTTTTATTTTAGTTTAACCTTATCCTTGAACCAACAACTCTATTGATAAATGACACTTATATCCCCATCGTTCACATATATAAGACAAAAATTGCATGCTTGATTTTTTTATAGATAATGCATAGTAAATTATGTAAAACGAAAATAAATTATATACAAGAAAGTGTATACGATAGCAATTGCTTAAGTTTCATGTGCACATGTTAAAATAATGGGAAGTACATCTGTAATGTTGTTTATTCATCTTGGTTTCCTCTTTTCTAGTATATAGTTGTATACAAATTAAGGGCAAAAGGGATATTTTCTAATAGAGATATTGACTAGAAATAGCCATATGGCATATTAAGTGGGCCCAAGGATGATTTCAAGCCAAAATAAATATTTTTAGAGGAGCTATGTGGACAAAATGAAACGTGAAGGACCAAATTGAGCCTTCGGTAAAACTTGAGGGACTAAATTAGCTATTCACCCAAAAAAGAATGTCAAAAATACCCTAAAGAATCTTGAAAATTAAATTTTAGGATTTAAATTTTCAGAGAAGCTGATTCGTTGTATGGCAAAAGATGACCCTCATCTTGGATGGAAAAAATTCAAAAAATAAATTCTGTTGTATCACATGGGCATTGAGAGCCTATAACCATGTGACCGCTGGATCATTTCACTCTAACCAGTGACCCTTTCAAGCTGTATCCACACGCCCTGACCCTGCCAAGGCAGATTCTAACCCATGATGGCTCATCGATCGAATCCTTGCAGTCTTCTTTAGAATGCAGGACTTCTTTTACAAAATTTTCCTCTCCAAATATCCCTCGGAATTTCTCCATTTCAAAGGAGAGTAGCTAGCTGGCTGCATCGATCGGTGAACTATGTTGGTACTGCTAGCCTAAAATCAACCGACTTTATCTGAATCATCATTGCAGTATGCGCACACAAAGAGGTGAAGAAAGGGAGTATGCTGTATACCACGATTTGCCGTCCATTCACCTTTCTTGCATCTCAAGGGAGCCTGCCCATTTGATGATGAGACAAATAACGTGAAGAGGCGCCGAATATACAGACGGCTATCTTCACCAAGTGTGTTAGAGCGCATCCACAATGTACTTAAAAAATTGATAGCAAGAAGTCTTATTACCTGGTTTATAATTGTGAAGGTAGATAAGTAAGGTGGGTAGTAGTATTAGGCGACAATTTGCTTATTTGACCCTAGCTATTTCAAAGACCAGATACTAATCTAATACTATTTTTCAGGTTTGCTTATTTGATCTTGTTTGACCCTATTTTCACTAGGTTTCACTTCATCCTGGACAAATGACCTACTTTCACTTCATCCAGGCCGACACCGACCTCGACCATTCCTCATCTTGGCGGCGTGTTAGCTAGCTCATCGAGGCCAAGCATGTGTGGAGAGTTACGTAGCCGCGCATGAACTTGCAGCAGACGGAGGCCAGGGCGGGGGATCGCAGCAGCCGGCCCGAAGGGAGCTGTGGCATGCGGAAGGTCGTGCCACTGTGCACGGACCTGCGATGGACAGAGGCCGGGGCGGTGGCTCGTGGTAGTATGCATGAATGGAACTACGGTGCGGGAAGGGAGTGGTGGCGCGACTTGCGGTGAACGGAGGCCAGGGACGGTCGCTCGCGGTGGTCGGTGCAGGGAGCGGAGGGAGGAGCGGGAAGAAGAAGGGAACAAACCTGCAGTGGTCGGCGCATGACTCGAAAAGAGACACAGGGGCTTGCAGCAAGGAGGGGTGGAAAACTCACCGGCTTAGTGCTCGGCCGACGGCTGTTTCGGAGCTCGCCTGATGACTAGGATGGAATAGGGTTAGACCTAATTTTCGTTTTTCAAAATAAGGTCAAATTGGTAGTTTGTCTCTAAAATAGCGTCAAAAACGCAATTGCCCAAAGTATTATCTAGTACTCCCTCCGTCCCATTTCATGTGCAGTTATAAGTTTCCGTGTCCAACGTTTAACCGTCCGTCTTATTTAAAAATTTTATGAAATTTTTTTAAAAATTAAGTCACGCATGAAGTAATATTTATATTTTATCATCTAATAACAATAAAAATAGTAATAAAAAAATTTTCAAATAAGACGGACGGTCAAAGTTGGGCACTAAAACCCACAACTACGCTTATTATGGGACAGAGGGAGTAGTAGCAGTATAATAATGTAGCAAACGATAAACAAATATTAAAATTCTCTCCGCTCTTATCATCTCTCTCTTCTTCACCCATTCATTTCTCTTAAATACAGCTGCCCAGCTTTCTATCCACACACTATAACAACTACTATATGTTTCACTACCAACTTCGTAAGCATACATTGAGAATGTTGAGGCCTATAAAACCAGACATTACAATGTGTGTAAGTTGGGTCTCATATTTAAGAAAAATAACTAAGTGGAGAACAGAGATGCGAGAGTTTGAATATATTATTGATACATGTTGCCTGGTAATAGAGTTACTACAAGTACTACTACATACCTTCACAATGGTGAACCATGTAATAAGACTCATTACTATCCACTTTTTAGCACATTGTGAATACCCAGTTGCATAACATGTAATCCTCTACTTTTTTCTTTATAAAACCACTGCTGTTGTGGTCACGGCTACTACGAATGCAACCGTTGCTCACATAATGGATAAACAAGATGATATCAAGATCAAGTCCTTCAAGTGCTGGAATCCGATTCAGCCACCTGCTACACTGCTGACTTCAAATGGCCGCCGAATCTACATATGACCGCCGTTTTTGGCCCGTGAGTACTTGATGGAAAGCTCTCGGAGTCATCTTGCTGACGGATCCAGCCTCATCACTGAATTCCATCTCGTTTGGCCGCAAACGAAAAAACAAGGTGATGCATCACCTATATTGGGTCTATGGGCTTGTAACTTCGTTTGGGAACCCGGCCCAAGTGGGGCCCATGTGGGGTGCACCCCAACCAGGTGGAGCACGACCCTAGGGACCCCTTGGTCGTCCTCCCACCACCTTAAATAGATAGGTACCCCTTCAGGGTTTCAGGGTTGCTTGCAGCGCACATGTCGGCTAGACCGTCCGTCTGTTTGTTCTTCGGAACACCAACTTATTATCATTTGTATTTAATTCCTATTTGCAATATCAGATTGTTTTTATCTTGTTCTTGTTTGTTTCTTCGATTTGCTTGTAGAAATAGGGTTGATCTGCACCGGCAAGATCAACAACCCATGGTGAGGTGTATCGATCGCTAAGGCGCAACGCAACGTCTTGTACGGTTGTAGTCAGATCGTCAACATTTCTTCCAAAACGTAGTTATCTCAACTCACCGAAAGATCGGGCCAATCCTAGCCTTGAGTGTCTCGAGTGGAACTCAGGGTTCATTAACTACTGCGCACACCTGGATTTAAACGCTCTATCAGGACAACGTACTCCCTCAATACAGGCTCATCTAACTTTTTGTTCAAAGGTACGACCTTACCAAATTTTTCCTTCTAATGGAGTTCAAGTTATCAGGTTTTCTCCTTTTATCGACCATTTAACCAGACCCACTATTACATAACCTTTAATAAGGGACAGGTTGTAGGTGCCGGTTTTGCTAAAACCAACACCTATGAGCACTTTCCGGTTTCCTCGTGGGTCTAAAATTAAAAACCGGCATATATAATTCATTATAGGTGCCGGTTCCTTAGACAGAACAATCATCTATAACATATTATAGGTGCCAATTTTATTTTTAAAAAACAACACCTATAGTTAATGATGGATCCAAGCCGAGTGGAGCGAGTTCGATCAGCCGTTTTTTATATAGCCTTGATCTCCTTGTTCTCTCCCATCCTTATCCTGTCTCTCTCCTCTCGCTTTCATGACCCTTCCCATCATATCGCGCACTCATCACTGCCAACACCCATCCACCTCCGCCTGCCCACCTCCTGCTCTCTGTCGCGATGGATTCCCCCTCTCCCTCGGTGTGGACCACGGTGGCTGTTAGATCCAGCCGCTGCAGTTAGTTCGGGGGCAGCCAGATCTAGCCACCATGATCTCCACCGGCGACAACCCAAGTAGCCATGAGCTCCACTGCCCCTCCTCTTGCTCTCTGTCGTGAGGGAATCCCCCTTTCCTTCTTCTGTTAATCGGTCCTGGTTGACGGATCCGGCAACATGGATTATGGCGACTGTCAAATCTAGCCACCCCAAGCTCGGGGGTGTCTAGATCTAGCCGCCATGACCTCCACCAGCAACGACCCTAGCTGCCACGACCTCCGCCGCCCCACCTCCTACTCTACACGTTGGGGGAATCCCCCTTCTCCCTCTTCTGTTACTAGGTCTCCAACCGCTAGATCCTACGACGTGGACCATGATAGCCATCAGATCCAGCTGCCCCAAGCTCAGGGGTGGCTAGATTAATCCACCACAGCCTCCGATGGCAATGTCCTCGCGTGCGGACGGGGGCTTCTTGGGTGTGATTCACGGTGGACAACAGATGGCATGAGTGACGGCGGTGGTTTCTAGCAAATGGTGGCAGACTTGAGCAACCATGACCTCCAGCAATGTCGTCCTGATCATCTTCCCGGGTGAGTAGCAGATGTTGGAATTTCTTCTTGTGCATGTGCCTATGTTGATTGTGTTTGGATGTGTCGATGCTGATTTTATATGATGTATTAACTTGTGGATGAACTTGTGAATTCCATTTTGTTTCTATTGGACCTTTGTGGAAGAAGAATATAATCAAATGGACTATTTGTGGATGAACATTGGGTTGGCTCAACTCAAGACGGCTCATTTTTTTAATCACGGAATCACTACTAGAAAAAGCATTTTTCGCGACGTGGGGGTCTTATTTTCGCAGGCGGACATAACCCTTAGAGCCAAATGACCGCCTACAAAAATATAAATCAGGGTGAAATCTACCGTCCGCCTGCGAAAATAGACTTGAATATAAATAGACTGGAATAGGAGTAGATTTTTCTCTAAGTCCCAAATCCTCACCCTCTCCTCCCCTCCCCTCCCCTCCCCTCACTTCTCCTCCCCTCGGGCCCTCACCCTCTCCCACGGCAGCTACGCGCGCGGGGCCGCGCGGAAGGCGGTGGGGCGGCGGCGGCAGTGGCGTCCGGCGGAGGCAGCGACGATGCGGCCCGGCGGTGGCTCCCCTCCCCCCTCCCTCCCAGATCTGGTTGGAGGAGGGAGGGGGGAGACCGGCGGCGGTGACTACGGCGACGATGGCACGGGGCGGCGGCGGCGGCGACGGCGCGGGGCGGCGGCTCCCCTCCCCCCTCCCTCCCAGATCTGGCCGGAGGAGGGAAGGGGGAGGCCGGCGGCGGCGACTACGGCGACGACGATGCGGCCCGGCGGCGGCTCCCCTCCCCCCTCCCTCCCAGATCTGGCCGGAGGAGGGAGGGGGGAGACCGGCGGCGGCGGCTACGGCACGGGGCAGTGGCGGCGGCGACGGCGCAATGATGGCGGAGGCGACGACGACGACCGGCGTGGCTCCCTCCCCTCCCCTCCCGCCCGGCGCGGCGACGCCAGAGGAGGGCGGCAGCGGCGGCCCGCCGCCCGTGAGTTTTTTTTTTTGTTTTTTTGAATGGATTTTCGTAGGCGGGCTATTGCCCCGGCTGCAAAAATAGATGATTTTCGCAGTCGTTGAGCTACTGGCGGTCCAACCCTTCGCCTGCAAAAATCAATTTTGACCGCTTGGGAAAATGCTTTTTCTAGTAGTGAATTTCTAGCACCAATGCAGATGCAGCGTACGTTGGTGCCGCTTAATTAGCTCCGGTTGAAAAACTGGCACATATATTCCATTTTCAACTGGCACCTATAAGTTGTTTGTGATAATAATGATCCCGTTTTAGCCTCGCTTGGAACTTGGGTGGACCTCACACTGGTGGAGAAACTGTCTTTACTCCCGTTTTATAATCCCCTATAGTCCCGGTTTCCTAACCGGGACTACGAATCCGGGACTAAAGATCGCTATCTTTAGTCCCGGACGAAATAACCGGGAGTAAAGATCTCTCTTTAGTCCCGGTTAATAACACCAACCGGGACTAAAGAGAGGATAGGGACAATCCCGGATGGTACTTTTTTTTGTTACTTTTTTTATTTTCTCCCGAATCGGATGGCATGCACATCCCAAATCAAACCCCAAATCCCAAATAAAGTAACATCTCAAATCCACATCACAAATCCCAAATCCACATCACAAATCTTAAAGTTACTTATACACACAAATCTAAAACATCACAAATCCTAAAAAAATTACACACAAATCAAATACATCATAGATTATACATCTCAAATCCATACAATGAATCACAAAATTACATCTTAGTGAATCACAAAATATATAAAAAAAAGAGACGCCTGCGCGTCCGTCCGTCCACCGCATCCGTGTGGCGCGGCCTCATCAGCGGCCTCATCCGTCTCTAGGGGAGGGAGGAGGAAGAGGAAGGAAGGAGGAGGAGGGGAGGGAGGAGGAAGAGGAAGGAAGGAGGAGGAGGGGAGGGAGGAGGAAAGGGAAAGGAAGGAGGAGCGGCCTCATCCGTCTCCAGGGGAGGGAGGAGGAAGGGGAGGAGAGTGGAGGGGAGAAGAGAGGAGGATCGATCTGTGGGTGAGGAAGTGGTTGTGATGGTGGAGGAGAGGATAAGGAATAGGGATTATATACTATGTTGAATTTTAGTTCCGTTTGATATTACCAACCGGGACTAAAGATCTAAATGATCTTTACTCCCGGTTGGTACTACCAACCGGGACTAAAGTGGTAATCTTTAGTCCCGGTTGGTAGTATCAGCCGGGAGTAAAGATCCTCGGCCTCCTGACATGCCTCTGACAGAGGATGAACCGGAACTAAAAATCATCTTTAGTGGGACTAAGGATCAAATTTTTTTTAACCAAGACTAAAAATCGTTTTTAATCCCGTTTTTTAATGAAACCGGGACTATTGTGGAATTTGGTCGACCGACCAAAGATGGTTTCTCCATCAGTGTCAGTGCTGGCTCATAACCACACATGCATTTTGCTTCGAGCACATACGCAAAACACGAAAGATAGATGTGTGCATACTCTTCATCGGATCCTTGTGCAATTGGTAAATGATAACATTACCAGCCTATCGCGTAGATCACAACACTGTCGATTGACTAATAGAATATAGAGAGTTTTCTTGTAGTTTCTGATCATGATATGTGCTAATTAATTTGCACTATATTATTCTCTTGCTTACATTGTCTTGTTCCCTTATTATACTTCATATAGGTTAAAAATCAAGAAAAAAAAATGCATTACACCGTGAATCCTTTTTCAATTAGGCCGGCAGGCCGAGCCTTAATTTGCAGAGAAGCATCTCACAAAACCATCACAAGCCCAAGGAAACTGACACGTATCATTTGATATCAACATCAAGGAATTCTATATACATATGCATCGAAAGACGACAGGAGTATGAATTTTTGCAAAGGGAATATTTATTCACATCAGGGGCAAATTGTGAGAGTGAAGGTTGGCAAGATGCATCCCCTGTTGAGATATTAATTATATGAGGCATCTGTGTCTTAGTGTCTGTTGACCATATCGTTTGTCCTTGACTGCTGATCATGCAGTATTACACGCTTGAGAAGGAAACCTTTGCTTCTGATGCTGGACAATAGTTGAACAATATTAGCTTATTTTGTCGTTAATACTTCAGGATCACATCTTATCGATCTTGAATATATACTTTCATGCAAGCCCATATATACTATTTTGCTGTCAATTAGTTGTTATGTATATACTTTCTTATAGTATATTTCTTTAATTTTCTATGGTCTTAGTTATGGATGACCTTAATTACATTTTTCTCATTGGAAGCATTAGTAAAACCAATAAAATATTATAATACAGAAGTGTTTTAATTAGTATCTCTTATAGTTGGAAATTAAACAACTGAAAGTTGCTCTGCACACACGTTCTGATAAAAGAAATAACGTCAATTTGAGAGTGAAGGGAGTAAACATCCACATCGACAGTCAAAGGATTAACATTTCAGCAACAAAGAATGTTTATCTTGTAAAGATTGTAGTTAAGTAACTTATAGTTTCCTAAGATTGGCCTTGGCCACATCCAGTGTATTTGGGCATGCATATGAGTAAGAAGGCAAAAAGGGGATTTGAGATGTAAATCATTACCTTCCCATAGTAGTCCATTTGTACTAAAAATATTCACCGTTATCATACCATAATGATCATTTCAGACTAAATAATCTGAAAATAAGCAGCACGAGAGAAGTGATTTGTTTTTTTTTTTTTTACTTGCAGCCACACGATGATTATTAGGTACTCGGTGATTAGTCAGTAATACCAATATCTAGCACTACCATTGCTTATCCTCGAGGATCTCTAGACATCTAACCACAGAATGGTTAATTTTTCCCTAAAAAAAATGGTTAATTT
Organism: Oryza sativa Japonica Group; assembly: GCF_034140825.1. Taxonomy (NCBI): domain Eukaryota; kingdom Viridiplantae; phylum Streptophyta; class Magnoliopsida; order Poales; family Poaceae; genus Oryza; species Oryza sativa. Next base: position 16,523,587 of record NC_089042.1, on the reverse strand, counting down.
ACCACAATTTTGTCATAGTTTTTTTTTTCAAAGATATTTTTATAACCACTGTAAGAACCATATATGTGTGATATATTGTCATTGTGATGTTTGCACATATGAAGGTTTTTGGTAACCGCATATCACTATCTGGTCGTAACAAAATCATCCATAACAATATACTACCATCACATAAGATTTTTCTTTTTTAAGAAAAAGGTTGAGTATTTTACCATATGTTTTATAGAAAATAGAAGTATTTTATCTTAAGTGGTAGTACTATGTGGTTTTCCAATTTATAAATGAGCTTTGCGCCTTTCTGTTGAGTTATGTACCTTTTTTTTTTGCGGGGAGAGTTATGTACCTTTGACTAAAACTACTCGTGGGTATACCTGGTACACAAATACACGAGTAAAACTTTTTAGTCTTGCATCATAATGGATGTTCTACAGTGTGTGTGTGTCACACTGGGTGCGATATATAATAATTCTAGCTAGCCTATCTATATTAAAATGAAAATTTGTGCGAAGTGAGTGTAGCTCAATTGGTTAGTTTTTTTTGAAACAACCCACCCAAGTTCAAACCCTAGATTTGACACGGGTGCTTGCATTCAACGGCTAATTATTCTTTCAGTGGTAGGCTATGTATCCCTCAATAGGGAGGCGCCCGTCGTTACTTCGACAATCTCAAGATATGCTAGCTGGTCCAGTCTTTCAAAAGTGCACATAGGTATAGGGGTGAATGTATACACGTTGTGGGTATACTGTGTATTTGGATTTCGTTAATCTCAATATATGCTGGTCTAGTCTTTCGAAGGTGCTCATAGGGGTAGAGTGTGCGTGTGTGCGTTTATATAGGAGTGAGTGTACACAAGTTGTGGGCGTACTGTGTTTCTCGGAAAGAAAATGAACGCTCTACACAGGTTGAACATTGTGCTGTCTGAAACAATAATGTACTTCTGTTACTGATGCCAGTAATTGTATATGGTTGAATTGATATCCCAACATAGCGTTAACCCAATTAATTTAGTAAAATCAAAAGGCATGGCATAGATATTGCTCTCTATATTCACGCACCGTCAATCACACATATTACAGCCTTCCTGGAAGTTTCATCCATTCTTTGCACTGTTGCAGAGATCTTATCGAGATTAGAGGCCCATTTCCTGGAGGGACTAAAACAAAATGCATTCATGCATCTCCCCTAACTTTATTACATGCAAGGATGGCCAGCTGTCCAATCTATCTTGTAACCTGCTTTAACTTCATTGTAATTCTCTAATCTGGGATGGCCATCTGTAGATTATTATTTTCTTTTGGTATCTCCTAAGCATGGAGCCAATAGAATAAGAGCATGATAATCTATCTTATCAGGGGGTGCCTCCTAGTCCATGAGCAAGCTTCTTGGGTTTTTCCATGTGGGGGGTATGATGGTCCTGTGATATATGACATCTTTCTTGGACCTCCCTGATCTCCTTCTCCTCAGTCTCTATATAAAGACCCTGGCTTCTTTCCTAGCCACAGCTAGGGCTAGCTAGGTCTTCAGAGACAAGCTGAGTTAGCTTCAATACATCCTCAACCAAAACCTTCTTTGTTTTTTGGTATCAATACCAATTATCAAGCTATGAAGGTTGTGAGCCAGGTGAAGCAGATGGGGAGGCTGAACAAGGCTCTCAAGGAGAAGAGAGCCAAGCTCTACATAATCCGCCGATGCGTTGTCATGCTTCTCCGTTGGAGTGATTGATCGATCTTCCGTGCAAACGCATGGCAGATCGATCAATCGTTGTTCTAATCGATTGATCCCTCCTGTTTTGGATCTTTTTTGGCCTGCCATTTTGGTAGGGCTTCAGATTCCGGCAGCATGACTGATATGTACATGCATAGGTGCATCCATGCATGTATTGTTCCCGTGCTCGCGTTTTAGGAGGGATCGATCGATTGGTAATTTCACTTTTGAATCTTTTTTCCTTTGCCTCTTTGTTTAGAGACAAGGGTTTGAGAGAAGGTGCTTGGCTCTAATGTTGATGCTCCCATTCTCTTCAACAAATGGAGAAGGCCGGTATACAACAACCACTGCATTTCATTTCTTGATGGACTCGACTACTCGTCGATCATATGACTTTGAGGAAGATAAGACGATTAAAACGACTACAAGTTGATGGGGTTCTCGTGCTGATGCATGGCTTGATGAGCTGTTTCTATGTGTCTTTAAGTGTTTTATGTGTTGGAAGAAGGGTTTAAACCTTGTGGGATTTAATCCTAATTTGTCCGTAGTCAAGGCACACAAGGGTGCTAGCTTTCACAATTATGTTGTATCAAAGTGATCTTGAACGCTAAATTATGGTTCTATAATAAAATTTCCTTTTCAGTCTGCGCAATGTAAAGATTGATGAGTTAAGGACTTATTAAGGTAATAATATCTTCTTTTTGCTCATTTTCCCCTAACACAAGAGCTTTGTCACGTACTCGCATTGCTACAAACTACTATTGATTGCACTACTATTTAATGTTATGTTAATTCCATTTTGAACGTTCAAAAGAAGACATACAGAAAATTAGCTCCCTAGCTGTCCTCTATAAAAATTCTTACAAACCCATTGTTTGTTCGACAAATCTTGATCCACATCTTGAACATTGTTTGTGCTTTTCTTGCAGACCAATCTTTAGATTTGCAGAGTTAAATTATTCAAGACTTTGGCATCGGTGAAAGTAACATAGTCATCCACAAAGACGAAGCAACTTTGGCAGATCCAACGAGTAGAAGGCTTATACGTGTCCTCTGACCCAGATACCGAGAGCATTCTTAATTAATTTGGTAATAATTTTAAGAAGTAGAGCATCGGGGGTAGTTTTGTACTCATTCGTGATTTTAGAGGATTCTGGGTGAGTTTTCTCGAGAAGAAAATAAGTCAAATGCCGACGAATATAATGATCTTATTGTAAATCATTTGTATTACTTCATGGATTCAAGGGAACAGAAAAATGATATATATAGTCTGATTAAGGTGCCAACGCAGATGTCTAATTAGATAGAAACCCTCATTAAATAAATCATGTTCAATTTTTATCCAAGGCATCTCAAGTGGTTTTTATTATTTGTGTAACTTATATCTATCTATCTATCTATCTATCTATCTTCTATCTATCTATCTATCTATCTATCTATCTATCTATCTTCTATTATATACTAAAAGTCCATGAAACTTCCTACAAACGCTCCTAAACCGCCAAGTGGCGCTCTAATAAATTAGAGAAATCCCTAGAAATTCTAATAAAAAACAAAACATCTAGCCTTCGGTTTTCACTTAAACTGGTGGACCCATTATTTTACACCGTTAGATCATATTTATGAAAAAGAAACAGTAATCCCTCGGTGATCTGTTGTCCCTGATAATCGCTTAGATTTATATATAGAAAAAAGAACGTGCTACGTGAGCCTTACGTTCTGCACGCGCGACGAAACAATGACTACATATACGTCGACCTCTTTCACTGGTGATCGCCCCGCACCAGAAGATCTGCGCCACAAAAACAGCCGTGAGTACCATGAGTCCATCGATGTGGATCCAACCAAACTCTTGAGTCCCCAAACATATACTGCTCCGGTGCAATTTATCAATTAAGATTTGGTTCAAACTTTGATCTGCAAACTACTTTTGCTGTTTTTTATTTAAGAAAAATCCCGTTCAAACTTCCAAGTTGTTTCGTTTCTGATATGAAACGACATCAACTAATTAAGGGCTCAGCTAAGCCATCGGATGACCCCTAAGTTCACTTGCACCAAGGTAGATCCAGTAACTTTTGTTCACAACGCAAGCAACCAATATGATTTAGCATGGCACTCTATAAACACTCATAAGTCGAGGAATCCTATAGTAACAATATTATAGCCCGTGCAATGTAAATTTGAGGAATTGTCTAGCCAAAAAATAAATATATTATTATATATTATATACTAAAGGTCGATTAAACTTTCTACAAACGCTCTCAAACCACCATGTGGGATTCCTACAAAAGCTTCTAAACCGCCACGTGACGCTCTAATAATTTCTGAGAAAAAAAGAAAAATATCTAACCGTTTATTTTTAAGTTAAAACAGTTTACCCGGTAATACTAACCATTATATTAAATCCACCGATCCGATCACCCTTTTCTCTTGGAGCTACAGGTACGTATAAAACGTACGAACCACCACATCTGCTCCTCCCACTCAGTATTCTCTTTCTTTTTTATTTTTTTATTAAGGTTATGCACCATAATTTGTTACTATAAAAATTATTAGATCTATTTTTACGTGGAACTTTAATTTATATATGAATGATCTTGGTGACATAAATAAATAATTACTTTTTTAAGCCAATCTACACATTCAATTTATGACACGCTTAAGCGAAGCCATCCATGACAAATCATTTATGATAGCTCTCATACTAATGAACGGATCAAAACGTAGAATGTTTGAGATATGTCTGTAGGGATAATCCATCAAAGAAGTAAGATCATCTATGACACGTGTAGTTTTGATGAATTACGCATATGACCTAACAGATGATAAGTCTCCGCTTTCCTCACTTCCTCTCTCAGTTTTCTAGCTAAAGAGTTAAAAAAAATCAATAATTAGATGGCTAAATATTTTTTAACATATTTGATTTTTTTTGTTTGATCCGTATTGACCATGTTTTGGTACATAATATTATACATTAAAAGTCCATGAAACTTTCTACAAACGCTTCTAAGCTGCCACGTATACCCTATAAATGCTCCTAAGCCACCACGTGGCACTCTGATAAATTAGAGAAATTCTTAAAATCTCTTAGAAAAAGGCAAAAACTATTGAATTTCATTTAATCCGGTGGACCCAATATTTTTAACCATTAGATCAATCTCTAAAAGAGACGTGGGGCCTCTTCTGCTCGATGCACCACATGGGTTGCTGCCGGATGGGCACCACGGTGGGCAACGGCACCGTCGACGCCCATGGCGAGAGCTGGGAGGCGGAGCAGCTGTATGTGTGCAATGACAGCGTGCTGCCCACCGCAGTGGGCATCAACCCCATGATCACCATACAGTCCGTGGCGTATTGCGTTGCCAATGGCATTGCTGACTCCCTGTCCGGTAAAACGACTTAATTAGCTCTACTGTTGTTGCATATTCTATCAGTATACGCATATGATTGTTATGAGCACCAGAATTATGTGCATGCGCCTTTGTCGTGCAAAGTTGTGGATTATTTGTAATTATCTCCATGAAAAAGAAAAAAAAACACCGCATCTTTCTGCATGGTGGTAGAATTCATCGCTCTTGGTAGTCTAGAATTCATCGCTCTCGAACATATCTTTTCATCACATTAGATATGCACAATACTCATAATAAGTACATATCTTTTCATGTAATTAAAAATTTTAGTGCGCATGGAGTCGTAAGTACGGTATGTTATCCGCGGTCCCTCTTTTTCTCTTTATCTGTTCCCTCTCTTATTCCTATTTTTATGCAATGTTGGTTAGAAACCACAAATCTAAATTGATATTTTTTATCTGTTTATATCGTTAGATAATTTATGACTAAATATATGGTTAAAGATCATATTCATTATATTTCAACTTTCAAAAAAGTCACATTTTGGTTATAATTTCTGACTTTTATATGTGTCATTTAGATAAATATAAAAAATATGAAAAAATAATCATATATATTTTTATCAACGTATTCACAATAATTAAATTAGATCAACAACGGTAAAAGTAAAATAAACTTAACTATGAGTGGTGTTAAAAAAAATTATTCCCCGCATTCTAAAACTATGGTAAGTCAAAATAATATAATTATATTTATCTATTATATACTAAAAGTCCATTAAACCTCCTAAAAAAACTCTCAAACCACCACGTGAACATCCTAGAAACGTTTAAGACTCCTGATCGGTCACAGTTTTGCCCCCATCGACATTAATGGGAACACCATCAGCATGGGGGCCAAATTAGCTTGTGACTACATGTGTGATAGGGGCCAAATTAGCTTGGGAGTACAGGTGTATATCACAGATGACCGAGCTAAGAGCTTTATCTACCAATTATTTTAGAAACTTAAAAGATAAAAACTATTTAGTATTCAAACTACCATGATTGTATAAATGGCTAATTCTTTCAAACAAAAAAGATAAAATAGGGTAAGCATGGTAGGCTTCACATTTAAGATTATGCAATATAAATATTGTCACTAAATGCCCAATGCACGTTAGCTAACATAAAATCACAAACAGTGATCGTTTGGATCACGTAAATTTCTAATGTTTAATCATAAATTTTAGAGCAAAAATATTTAAATCATGACAACAATCATACCACAGTGCACGGAACAAATGAATTGTCTCCCACACTGCAAAATCAATTTAGACCCGAGAAGGCTTTTTTGTTTGAAATATATATAGTGTCACATGCACCCAAGGTATCGATTAATAACAATGAAACAATCTAGCCAACATATAGAAAAAAATAGCAGGTGCATCTCACCAAAGATACAGTAAGTTGTAAAATATGTAGCCAATTTGCTACATACTAAAAGGAACACCGAAAGTAACTATCAAGTTCTATTGATCGTTGGCAAATAGTTATACGGGCACAAAGATTTGTATGTACCATTACTTTCATAATCAATCAATGTAAAATGTCAACTTTAAGCCACTTATCCAACTTTTTAATTGAATGAACAATTGTATTCATCGCACTCATAAACAAATGATCTCCATGGGCATTCTTTTCACATGTTCCTCAAATGTGCACCCTCCTATGTGACGAGCTTGGCTCAGACTCATGGGTCACCTTTAGAAACAACTTTTGTAATGTTTTTACACAACTATTTTAGTGGAGTACTTAACCCACAAGATAGCATTGAAACTTTTATAGAGAGAACTATTTTAGTGAAGCACTTAATCCGCAAAGGTAGTATTGAATCAATCTACTCCCTTGGCTATAGGGGAAAAAACTCATTTTATGTCCTAACGATATTTTATTCTTTTTTAATTTTTTTATGCTTCTCTACATACAAGCCATATTTCGCTTTGACACATCAATAAATGAATGTCAATGATAATTAAACGAATTTACTAAATTCCACAACTTGCATGTATAAGCTTCTAAGGTATCAATACAAAATCAATAAATTAAAGACAGCAGGATGGTAGAAAACTATATTTATGAGAAATTAAAGTTTCTTAAGATTTTTTAAGAAAAAATAAACAATGAGCATTCAATTAAGAAGGGAAATACATAATTTTAATTTAAATTCATTTTGTTAGACCTGTTTTCGAAAAGAAATAACAAGCATGCCCGTGCGAATGCGCGGGCTACCTTCCTAGTTGGAATATAAAGTAGATAGAGCACTAAAAATCTCGTTGTAAATATAGAAGTAAGCATAGCTCAATCAGCTAGTTTCTTGTGATGAAATCTACTCATACAGGGTCTCACATTTACGGCTAATCATTCTTTCAATCGTAGATGACATACTCCGTTTACAACCATACGTCTACGATAACTTCGTCAATCTCAAGATATGTTGGATCAGTCTCTTGGACATACTGATATGCACTAGCTCACGAAGGCACATTAGTACCGGTTTCAGAAGGACCAAAGGTACTGACACCAATTATACGGAACTAATGACCCGGGTCATTACTGCCAATTTTGTAACTGGTACCTATATATGTGATATTGTTGGTGCCCCCATTCTATATATGCCATATAGATATGCCAGTTCATGTTAAAAACAGCACCCTCGTCATAGCATACCATACATATCGGTTTATCATAAAAACAGACACATATGCCAATAGGTGTTTGCTATGATTGTTTCCCAATTTACTAAAAAACACTCAAATCCTATTAAACATCAGCCTGACCAGCCCGGGTGGCCGCCCTAGGTCATTGGGCATGCGTGGAGAAAAAAGAAGATTTATGTTGACAAAAGTCCCAGTTCTTAACAAATTGAGGACCGTTTAAGGAGGGGACGGGGCTTATAGGTGCTGGCTCGTAACCAATACCAACTTTGTCTACAACCAGTACCTATAAAACCTTCACTACAAGAAATTTGGTCTTTTATGATAAATTTCATATGACAAAACACATTTTAGTCACAGTAGTGATGCGTTTATGACAATTTTTCTTTGGATGACAAGCGTTTGTGACTAAGTTGTAATTTAGTCATAAACAAATGTCACCATGTGCCTTTCCCATTTTTTGTGACAATAGTTCATTACGAAAGTGAATGAATATGATTGTCATAATTTAAAATTCATTTTTTTAAAAAAAGGAACACCTTGGCACAGCCACGTGAGCATGTCTAGGTGGACATGTGGGACCCATGTGTAAGTTAGAATATTAACTGGAAAAGAATAAAAATGTAGCGCTTCTTGCAATGAGGAGGGATCGAACCCACGCCCTCTGGCTGACTGGCTTCCCAGGACAAACCACTGAGCTACTCTTCCGTTGCTGTGTAATTATTGATTCTTTTCATCTTGTACATTTTACACACTGGGAAACACACACTCCCATGTTACAAATTGCTTTGTCGGATGAAAAATGACCAAAATAAAAATTATAGATCTTGATGAATTATACAACCTTGATGTTTATGACTTTTTCATTTGAAATCATTTAGTATTTGAAAATGTTGTTTAAATTGTCATAATTTGAAATTCAAATTCAAATTATTGAAACAGAGTCATATAGCAAAATGACCAAAACAAAAGTTGTAGATATTAATGATTTATACAACTTTGTTGTTTATGACTTTTTCAGTTGAAATCATTTAATATTTAAAAATATTGTTTGAAGTTGTCATAATTTGAAATTCAAATTTTATATAGTTCAATAAAACTCAGATAGAGAAATGACCAAAACTAAAATGGTATATCTCAATAAGTTCTACAACTTTGTTTTTACAACTTTTTCATAAAAGTTGATTTATTATGTCTTTTGTGTGTTACTTCACAATAGTATAATAAAATAAAAAGAAAAAAAGGGTTAAACAGAGATGGAATGAAGCTATGGGCTAGCCCTTTTGCTTCTCCCTCGCCGAGAAGTCCATTTTGCTTCCCTCCTTTCAATTAATTTCAAAATATTAAACCTTCGAATCGAATTTTATCATAATAAATAAACTTATGTGAAAAAGTTGTCCAAAACAAAGTTGTATAATTTATTGAGATCTACCTATCTTATTTTAGTTATTTCTCCATCGGAGTTTGATTGACCTATATAAAATTTGAATTTCAAATTACGACAACTTCAAATAACATCTTTAAATATTAAATGATTTCAACTGAAAAAGTCATCAATAACAAAGTTGTATAACTCATCAATATCTACAACTTTTGTTTTGGTCATTTTGCAATATGACTCTTTTTCAATAATTTGAATTTGAATTTCAAATTATGACAACTTCAAATAATATTTTGAAATACTAAATGATTTCAACTGAAAAAGTCATCAATAACAAAGTTGTATAACTCATTAACATCTATAACTTTTATTTGGGTCATTTCTTCATCCAATAAAGTGATAGTAACATTGTTCACAAATTTTACATATCTCTCTTATAGTTTATAAACTATATAAGAGATATGTAAAATTTGTAAATAATGTTACAAATCGCTTTGTCAAATGAAGAAATGACCCAAATAAAAGTTATAGATCTTGATGAGTTATACCACTTTGTTATTGATTACTTTTTCAGTTGAAATCATTTATTACTTGTAAATATTGTTTGAAGCTGTCGTAATTTGAAATTCAAATTCATACTGTTCAACAAAAAGTCATATAGAAAAATGACCAAAACAAAAGTTGTAAATCTTGATAAGTTATACAACTTTGTTGTTGATGACTTTTTCAGTTGAAATCATTTATTATTTGAAAATATTGTTTGAAGTTGTCATAATTTAAAATTCAAATTTTATATAGTCTAATCAAACTCGGATGGAGAAATGACAAAAAGAAAAATGGTAGATCTAAATAAGTTATACAAATTTGTTTTTTACAACTTTTTTATACGAGTTAATTTAGTGCCATAAAAATTGATTCGAAATTTCAAATAAAAATTTTCCCTCCTCGCCACTTCAAAATATTTCATCTTTCCTCCCCCCTCTCTCCCCCCTGATATTTTCCCCTTCTCCTCACTCCTCTCCTTCCTCTCTCTCTCTCACTCTTTCTCTCCTCTCCCTCTCTTTCTCTTCCTCTCTCGGCGCGTGGGCGGCGTGCGCGTGCCGGCGGCTGGCGGCCGCCACGTCGTCCCCGTCGCTCGGGCTGCCCCCTCCGCGGCGGCGCCGACCCCGACGACGACGACGAGTGGGCGGCGCCGACCCCGACGACGACGACGAGGGGGCGGCGACGCGGGCCTCGTCCCGCCCGGATCCGGCGGCGGGAGTGGGCGGCGGGAGCGGGGGCGGCCGGCGGCGGGAGCGGGGGATCCGGTGGCGGCACGGCGGATCCAGCTCGGGCGCGGCGACGACGACCTCCCCGCGGCGACGACGGCGGCGGCGGGCGGCGGCGGCAAGGTCGGGCGCGGCGGATCCGGCGCGGTGGCGAGCGGCGGCGGCGAGCTCGGGCGCGGTGACGACGACCTCCCCACGGCGATGACGACCTCGGCGACGACGACGGCGGCGGGTGGTGGCGGCGAGGTCGGGCGCGGCGGATCCGGCGCGGTGACGACGACCTCCCCACGGCGATGACGACCTCGGCGACGACGACGGCGGCGGGTGGTGGCGGCGAGGTCGGGCGCGGCGGATCCGGCGCGGTGGCGAGCGGCGGCGGCGAGCTCGGGTATACGCCCTGACTCTTGCCTCTATATTATGCTCTGCCTATTTAACTAGAAATAGTAGCACAATATTGATCTTATCTAGTTATCTTAAGCTCTTGAGGTTAAATAGAACAATGATTATTTCAGCACAACTTGAGCCATTAGACACAAATTTGCATTGAAACAACACTTGAAAAGGATCTTCATCATCTACAAATATTTAGTAGTCTATTACACCCATATAGTGTACAGTTTGGTTTGTCATTGGAGTGCTTACTAGATAGTTAGGGTGACCAACTGCTCTTTCCATCCTAGGGAGAAGGAATTTCACTCTGTTATAGCCTATACCACTTCTTTGCTGCTGCCTTTTGATGCTAGCATTTTGATCAATTCTTTTCTGAACTCACCACAGTTGTCTTCACCATAATGCAAGTTGCCATGTGTTCTCCTTAATATTATGTGACTTAATTGATTTTAGCACTTATATCTGTCACTCTTTGTGTTGATCTGTTATCTGCAAAGTTGCCATGCACGGCAGGATGCGGGTTCCGCCGCCGTCTCCGCTCTGGTGCTCTCAGCCAGCCCAGCGACCAGCCTCCCGCTCCCACTCCGGTGCTCCTGGCTGGCCTCCCGCTCCCGCTCCGGCGCTCGTCACCTCGGTTGTTCGTCCCTAGCCCTGCAGCCTTCGCTTCGATTCCAGCGGAACGCAATGGCCTTCCCCTGCAGGTAAGGTAATGAACAGCTGCCTATGCTTCTCTTCCTCTAGTTGACTAGCGCATCAGCTCTGTGCCTCTGGTATCAGAAATTGGATTGAATTTGGTGGGCTCAAATTTAATGGGCATGTTTAGTCTATCGGGCTCCAACATTTTATATAAACTATATTTTTTCTACATTTCAACATGTGTGTTCGGCACCCCATTTCAACTTGTGTATGCTATTGGTGCCATGACTGAAGCTGTAAGTGGAGTGGTTGCTGCAGTTGGTGAACAGGCGATGATTGGAAGTTGCCATCTGTTGTTGCCTTGACTAGAATGATTTTGATGGATGTATGTTTGGTATTACTGATTAGTGACCTGGTGATCTGTTGGACTTGTAGGACTTTGGTGGACGTATTTTGTTGTGATTCATTTGTATGGATGGTGAATGTTTAGAACTATTATATGTACAATTATATGGCTGTATGAACCATTAATTTTGGAGGAAATGATCTGTTTGGATGTCTAATTATTTTTGTTATAAAATTATAAGTTGTTTATTATTTATGATGATTCTTTAAATGAGCTTGGGCTGCAATATCAGCTGTAAAATGGGCTGAAATACTACTGGGCTTACATGAAAAAAATAAAAAGGCTGTTGAGAAATGGTCCAAAATTGGTTGGCTGGCCCATGGGCTAGTTAGGCTTATTTGAATTATAATTGTAAAACCAGCCCATGTTATAAATGGGCCAAATTCGTTTTTGTGACAATTATTTTTGTCATACTCCACATGCCATGTCACACGCCATGTCATATGCCACGTCAGATGACTAGACAATTGTTAGCATCCCATCTAATGTATTATGACAAATATAGTGACAAATACCGTTGTCACAGACCAGTGACAAGCATGCAATTGTCACTACGATTAATGACAATTGGGTCTATTAGTCACAGAAGGAGGATAATGACAGGGATTCAATGACTATAGCTATTTTGTCACTAGTGTGTCATATAAGGGGTACAATGACAAGAAAAAGGCTGTAATTGTCACAATTAATTAGTCATAGAAGGCCTAAGCTCTTGTAGTGCTTATAGGTGCTAGCTAGTTGTTAATTTTCTCCCGTCCAAAATGGCTCCGGTGGACGAAAAATGCCTTATAGGTACCAATTTTAGGCAAACTGGAATTAATATGGCGTGCAGATATATATAAGGATAAATGTACGCCTATGTATATAATTTCGTACGTCATTTCTTTCTATGATTTTACAATAAATCCGGCATAGTAGATAGGATTCACTATAGCACATATGGAATATAGAGCTAGCTAGCTTAGAGCATTTACATGAGGTGCCGATAACATAAATAAGTCATGGCATATATAATTAAGGGAAAATTGCAAAAACCACCCCAAATATAACTCTGAGTTTGAGATGCCGCCCTATAAGAAGATTTGTTGCAAATCCTCACCTTCTAATTCACCTTGGTTTGATTTAGGCACCTTCTCTCTACACATGCGTGATTACTGGAGCATCTCGTGGCGAAATTAGCCAAGTCCCGCTCATCGTGATGATTTATCAACAGGTCCCTTTTGTATTAGATTGTGTGGGCTTAATTCCTGATTAAACTGTGTTGAAACCTGCTATTTTGGGTCATATATGACCAATTGCAACAGATGAAGTCAAGCAGCTATAATCTGGTTATATGATTACTGCTTCCTGTTCAAATGTTTCTATATGCTCGTTAGGTCCGAAAAAAAATGGATATGTTGTTCAATACACATAATATCAGTTTGGAATATGCAATTATGCATATGATCTAAGGTTTATAGGCCAGAAAGTTAAGTCCTCCAGTTTCATGTATCACAATATCTCACCCTAGCTATCATGGGTATGACATGTGGGCCCATGGTGTCCGAAACATTGGTGCGGTAAGAAAACTGCAGTTTTGCAATAGTTACATTGGTTCACTACCGCCATCTTAACCTATCCTCCCGCTGAGGTGGTCAAATGGAAAATATGTGATAGTGTAGAGCAGTAGTCACGATCAAAGGAAGTTTGGACCTGCTATGAAACATTGAACCAAGATTACGGACCTAAATATGTGTTTTACAATATCAGGGACCCAAGTGATACCACCATGCAACTTTAAGGAACAACAGTATATTTCACTTCTATTGCAATTACTCAAAATTGCCCGCTAATGTTACACCAAGTTGATAGTTTCATCACTAACTTTGCAGTTTTCTGAAATTTACTCGGCAGAGTACTATTAGTGCTTGCTAAATTATATGTAGAACAACTTTTACATTTGTTTTCTCAATTTCTTTTTTAAACTGAAGAATTCTGCAATCTATAATTAAAAACTATATATGGTTGTAAGTTGTCGCTGAATCCTAAATTAGTTTTCAAACAAGTAATTCATAATTTCCAAATTAGAATGTAATGGTGTAGTTTTGTGAAAATTTATAGCCTTTATACCTGGTTCTAGGTGGTTCTGGGCAACTTAAAATATAACAACTAAAATTTGATGAAATTCACTCATAAAGTCGTTGTATTGAATTAATAGATATTTGGAGTGTCAATTACATTTCTTTATGATCTATGTTTTTTAACTTAGTTCGAAATTTATGAGTACCAAGTTGTACTTGTTTTGGAGCCTCAATTTAGGTATTTTTCTTAATTCAAAGATTAAGAAAGAGATACGGATAAAATAACATTTATAAACACATATGGACAAATCGAGTACATGTATATATTTAATGCGTGATTATTCTCGGAGGGTACAATTAGTATACATGTAGATACCGATAGATTTATATACATTATTGAGGCAGAAATACATGCACAGTTAAAATACAGATACAGATATAAATAATATACATAAGATATATATACAAATATCAATGTAGATGTTATATTATGAGATTCTTCTTGGAGAGCACAATAGCATAGATGTAGATATAGGTAGATTTCGATACACTTATTGATGAAGAAATATATAAATGAGATTTATTGATATAGATATATAGATAGATTTATATGCAATATATATAGTGCATTTATTGATATAGATAGAGATACAAATATAGATATGAGTACATAAATATAAATATATACATATACATATACATCAATGCATCAGATACAGATACAGATATAAAAACATATGTAAGATATGGATACAAATATCAATGTAGATGTAGATATATTAAGGTGTGGTTCTTCTTGTAGAGCACAATCATCATAGATGTAGATATAGGTAGATTTAGATACACTTATTGATCCAGAAATATATAAATGACATTTATTGATATAGATATAGATAGATTTAGATATATCAAAATATTTATTGGTATAGATATAGATACAAATATAGATATGAATACATAAATATAAATATATCCAAATACATATCCATCAATGCGTGAGATATACATACATACATACATACATATATAGAGTGACAGATCAATAAATGGACCAAGACCATTAGAGTTTTAGCCCAAGTTTATATGGTAAAATCACAAAGTGCTCCATGGGCCTTTCATCTTAGTTCCCAGATGATGGATTAGGGCTTGGATCCACCCCTTATAGGACTTAGATGTTGATATATCTATTATCATGAGAGTTTTCTCGAAGTGTTAAATTAATGTAGTTGTACATATATTTGTTGATATCATACAAACTAGATAGGATTGTTGTTCATCTATGATTGGTGATAGATTGGATTAGGGATTATTGATGTCATTGTTGTGATATTTGATGGATTTGATTTTGGCTCGGCTCGGCTTGGAGCCGACTTCTTCTTTTTTGAATCGAGAGAGCACAAAGGTGTCGGTTGTATGACATGCACCAATGACCTAATGACATTGGTCCCGACCAATTGGTGCTGGCTGGGAAACGGGCACCAATTGCCGGTTCCCAACCGGCACCTAGAGCGGTTTGTGTACTAGTGTTACTAATATGGAAGATAGAGAAAAAAAGAGATAAAACATCGTTGATATGGATAATATCGGCTTAACAACAAAATTTGGTACCTTATAGTAACTAGGTATCAAATTTACAATAGAAAAAATGGTATCTCATGGTACCTCCTAAATAACTGTGAAATTGCTCTAGATGAAAACTTGATTGCATTAGGGTGAAAGAAAGAAAAATAATAATAGAAATAAGAAATTACTCCCTCCATTTCAAGTTATAATATGTTTTGACTTTGATCGAAGTCAAACTACCTCAAGTTTGACCAAGTTTATAGAAAATAATAATAATATTTTTGACCAAGATAAATTTATTATAAAAATATATTTAATTATTAATTTAATAAAACTAAAAGTCAAAATATCTTATAACCCAAAACAGAGGGAGTATTATTTTGGTTTAATTTGAAACGGAGCGAGTAATATTTTGGTTTAATTGTCAAAGATTTTGTTGTCTCAATTGTCGTGGCATAGTGTCTAAAAATAACATGTAGTCCCTCCGTCCCATAAAACATCAAGTAAAAATGACCAAAATGCCTCTCATTATTGGTAAAAAAAATGCCTCTCATTATTGGTAAAAGTAGTAATAATGATAGGTAGGTAAATGATATTTAAGGAAGAAAACTTCTCGTTTTACGTGCTGATGTTGGGTATGAAGGTAGAAATTGGTTTTTTATGGGACAAAATTCAAACTCCACAAGTTGAATTTTTTTTGGACGGAGGAAGTATTGTCTACCAGCTAGTACCGGTATCCTCCTTTGAATATATGTTGCCATCGTTTGGTTTTGGCATCACTGTCGGTCTTTAGGCACACGGTATGCTTGTTGCTGCCTGCGCCTGCACAGCGCCAAATTAGAAACCACCAGCTAGCTCCGCCCGGTATATCGTCCCATCCGGGCTAGGCGCGACGACCGCCGGGAGGCGCGCGCACACGCACGTGTGCGTGCCCCTCGTGCGCGCGCATGTCGCCGCTTGCACGCTCGCGATGTCTCGTCCGCTTCTGCGCTCGCCAGCGGCCGTACCGTGGCCCTGTCGACTGTCGTTCCAGAGCCCTTGGGATCAGTTGCGACGCTCTCTGTGCCTCGACGAGCAAGTCTAGTTTTAGACCGAGTTTAGTTTCAATTTTTTTCTTTAAACTTTTAACTTTTCTATCACATCAAAACTTTTCTACACATATAAACTTTTAACTTTTACATCACATCGTTCCAATTTCAATCAAATTTATAATTTTAGCGTGAACTAAACACACCTTTAATCCAGCATCTGGCTGTCCTATCCGAGGTTTGTTTTCCATACAGCTTAGCTACGGAAAACTCAGGTCAGCCCTGGAGATCGATCCATCCTCTCGAGTCCTCTGAAATGGCGCCGTTTCCGGGAGACAAGGCATCCTGGTATTCGCTAGGTTTGTCTCTCGTTTGTTAATTTGTTTGGCAGTCCCGTGCAAGGCATGCATGCGTCCAAGTTTAAGTGAAGAATAGAGTCAACAGACGAAAACACTACATACCTTGTGGACAACTATTGTTTTACCTTTTCATTTTGGTTCAGCTCAACTAAATTATCAAATGAAAATCCATTATCTAAAAAAAAATTCTGAACAAATTACTCATTGGCGACAGCCTGTTCTCGAATGATAATGTGATGACTCAAAATCCGATAAGCACATCAAAGACAGACAGCGCAAGAAAACGGTTGACTACAAGGACATATTTTGGGATTATTCGGTTCACAGGGTTTGTAAATCATAAGAATAGGAAAAGTAAAGAATTAGAATGTCACATGCACTCTAATCCTTACGAATTTTTCTGGATCTCTCACCTCATGCTAAAAATCCTACTAAATTAGGTTGTAAAAATAAAATCTTTAGGAATTGGATAGGATCTATTGTTATGAAATGAATGATGCATGTAGGAAAAATTCCTAAGGTTTTAATTCCCACAACAATTCTCTGAAAATCCTTAAAAACAAATGAACACTTGGAGAGGGATCATAGGAATAGAAAGCCTGGTGGTGGGTGGTGGAGCCGTCTTTAGCAGCACAAGAGGCGAAGGATGTTGGGCCAGCCTCGGACATGAAGATGATTCATTGGAGTGGTTAGGAAATAGGGACGATAATCGATTTATCTGACGGCATGGGGAAAAAACATTGAAAGGGAGGCACCGCACGAGAAACATGTCCTAGAGTCAACAAAGATATGCAATGATAGCGCCGCGACAGAGAAGAAGATGAGGGAAATCTATGTTGCAGAATTTTTATTATTTTTTCCTAATTATTTATTGTTTTAAGGGGAAAACTTCTCTCTAGCTTACACACAAATATGGTCCGAGAAACTTCTCTCTATTTTTAAATAACTTACAACACACAATATTTACTTTTAAACTCTAACCATTAGTGTTTATGAAAAACATTTTCAAACACTCAAAGGAATGCCATGTTTTATGTTAATGTAATGTCTAATCATGGAATTCTGTTCACTTTAATTTAATCATTTCAAAAAATAATGGTCAATGTTTTCATAATAAAATATTATTTAAAATGGGATAGTACTAAAGAAAAAGGCTAAACTTAGTTTGAATCAGCTTATTGATTTGGCTACGAACTCATTTTTCGTAACGCTTTCTTAACTGATAAGCAATCTCCTCCATTCCTGGTATTGATTGCACAATATACATGATTAAGCAATGAGCACTTTCTTAATGCTTACGGAAACCGTTAGGTAATCACTCACTCTAATATAATTGCTGCTCCTAATTCTCTTTAATAATTCAACAATTTAGGGCTTGTTTGGTTTGAAACCCTACCAAAATATTGGTAGCACCAAACTTTAGGTAAATTTTGGCACAAGCAAATTTTTTATAGTATAGATTTGGCTCCACTCTATTGATTTGACAAAAATTGGCTTCAATCCAAAATGCTAACATGCACTATTTAAAACTACCTAAGAATTAGTAGGGAAGAATTGGCACCAAACCAAAATGGCCCTTAAGCACAAAATCCACATCCACTCGATCAATTGCTTCTTTTATCTTATGTCAACTATCAACTTTAGAACGTACATATGTCTCAAACCATGTGTCCGTTGTTGGACATAATAAACTTGTTTGTATTTAAAATGAAAGAGTTCAGACATAGTTTGAGAGCATTTCTAGATTGAGGTAAGTTCCATCGATGATAGTTTTATCTTTCTAATGTTCTCACTAATTATGTTTTCTCACAGCTCATCACCAATTTTGTAAACTTTTCTTCACTTCACACACTTATCTTCTAATCTATCATACAACTCTATTAATTTTTTCATTACAATATTTCATTAAAAAAAGCCATTTCTATAAGATCTAGCAGCAATGCGCGGGGTATCATCTAGAGTTCTATTGACAACATGGAACCAGGAATTAAAACCTTTATATAATTCCCAAATCCCAAAATACTAATGGAATACAAGAACCCGAATAATATACTAAAATAAATGGAGATTCAGATATCTTTGGGAAGTTGAACTAATTAAAATCAATTCCCAATGCAATAAATATTGTTCAAAAACAATAATTACAAGAATCAAATTTTAGTAACTACAAACTCGAGAGTGGAAGCTTAACCGGAAATGCATTAATCATGTAAATACATGAACACCACCGACCAGAGCAAAGGCCGGCCCAGTAAGTAGAACAGGACAAAGCCGCCTAGCCCAGCTGAGCAGCAACCAAAGCCGACCGGCCGGCCCCCGCGACCGTGAGCCGCCACCGCACCGGGTCGAGCCCACGTCGGCGCCGCAAAGCCAGCACGGCAACACGCCATCCGATCGATCCGAGCCCTTGCACCACCGGACACCGGTTGAGTCAAGCCAATTAGCCAAGGCGCGCGACACGACTCCCGTGCATATCGCACCGTGCCACGCGCCGCGTTGGCAGTGTGTTGTCGTGTAGACCTCTCGCATGCGCCGTGCGGCCACACCGTCACCTTGCCAGCACGCATTGCGCCACGCCTCGTGCAGCCGTGCTCTGCAACCCCGTGCACGTACGTATACCGACGTCGGCCATGCGCCAAGACCACCGTACCCGCCACTCGCACACTAGTGCCTCCTCCTCATGATGGTCCATGCATGCCCGAGCCAAACGCGCGCGCTACACAGTAGAGCGATTCACCGTCCACGCTGCTGACCCCGTACGTGCGCCGGGCTAGCTTAGCTCGGCGCCTCGGCCTACGATCGATCGAGCGCGGCGCGCGCAAATAGGTCACATTATATTCGTCGGCCTCACGAAGTCTTCCGCATCCGTCGCTTCGCAGCCGTGTTTGTGCGATTTCCGCGACCTCCCCACGCCATCCAACCAATCTCGTCGCTCCATCGCCCACGCGCCGGAGCCAGGCGTTGAGGCAGAACCGGTGCCAGGCGTGGACGAGGTAGCCGGCCGGCGCTGGGTTCCTGGCGGCCGGTGACGTCGGCACCTACTCGTCAGCTCGGCTGCCGAAGGGACGGCGGAGCAGGAGCGGTGCCGACGCCGCGCGCGCTGACTTATGGTGTCCTCGAGGTACTCTTGTTCAAGCTTGGTACGCCTTCCTGGTTGACAGGGACTCCAGTGACGGCGCCTGAGCAGAGCAGGGTCGAAGGCACTCTGTGTACTGTTTGATCTGGTGCGGCGCGCAACGACGACGTACGCCGTGCCGTGGTGCGGCGCACGGACGCCATATATATAGCACGCGAGGCAGGGCACCGCATGGGGAAACAAGATTTTGTATAAGTAAGAATGTTTTGTGTTAAATGTTACTTGTAAGGATGACATGTGGCCCCGCTTGACAATGGGCCCACGTGTCAGCGTCTTCTAGTGCAAGAGCCGTACGCCTTGTCCCTCCTATAAAACCCGCAACCAAAAAAACACAAGGGAAAAATCCTCCAGAAATAACAGTGTCTGGGAGGGGGGCAATATTGCTGAACTCGTACGAACTCAGTGGTAGAGAATATATTCTCTCCTCCTGAGGCATCAGCGATTGTCCTCTTCTTCCTCCTGGAGTGTTTGTAGAAATTTGGGGCAATTGATTTCAAGGGGATGCTGGATTGCCAGGTTGATTCCCACAACATCGCCTTCCTCTCATTGTCTCATACACGTAAGAGGTAACATGAGGTACCTCTTCACACAATGACAAATGACAAGTTGATACTTTTCCAATAGCCATTTGGCCTCTTACCACCAACAGCAGAAAGGTACAACACCATTTTTTTCCTGCCCCCACAACCGATCACAAATCAAAGCAAAAGATAAACAACCACTGGTGACACAATATAATTAATATGGACCTAGCTACAACATTCACCACGCCCAATATCTCAATGCCCTGTTTCTTAATTTGGTCCACTATCTCTATCGACTTCCTGGCTAGAAGCTAGCTAGCACTGGTACAGAAACTGATCTATGGGCTGCTGCATCATTTGCATCCCTGAGCCCCATGCATTTGCAGTGAAAACATCATAATAATCGTAATGGCCAGTAGTTGCTGCAGTCATTGTAGTGGTGGATGGGTATGTAGTCGCTGCTATTGTAGGATTAGAAGGTGATTGGTTTCCATTGTTCATGTAGAAGATTATCTCACGGAGCGCTGATAGCCTGCTATCCAGCTCCATCATCTGAGTGCGCAGCACTGAGTTCTGAGACTCTGCGAAGGCACAGCTTTGGGTGACCATGTTCAATGTTGTGGTGAGCTGCTGGTTCTCCATCTTCAACTGGTTCACCTATTTTATATAATCAAGATAACATTCCTTTTTAACATAAACATTTTTTTTTGGATTTGCTGAAGGAAGCTGTGATGAACAGAACAGATTTTAGATTGTGCAAGTAATTACTATCTACCATGTGCATCTGGTGAATTGTGCTATTTATTTATGTTACACTGGTATGTATTATTTTGCTAATTTGTTCAAGCAACATTCTGAAATCTTTTCCTACTATTGTTGGTACGATTAATCTGGAAAAATGAATGAAATTCTGGATGAAGGTTTCTTGCGATATCTGACAGTTCATAGAAATTTGCCTTCACATTTCCGGAGCAAAACATAAGCTTGATCCGGTCTTGATCGGCATCAAGAAATTTCGATGAGCTTGCTCTTATTTCCAGATTTGACAGTTGGGAGCAATTGTTGGTAACTAGTTGCCTATCACCTTTTTCTTTGGAAGTGATAGCGAGTTTAATGTTTTTCAAGTATTATGTACGAAGCAATTAGTTGGGGCCCCTTGAAAAAAGGGCACCGTGTGCATTATTGGAGTTTCCTTGAGCAAGTCCTTCAGCTCAAGTGTCCTTTTTCATCTGATTTTGCTTTTGTGTATCAAATTCACCTGCACATGAGTGCAAGCTTCAATCCATAAAGCAAACTAATTAAAGCTAGGAACTACAAACATATTAAAATCTACATAACAAATGCAACCATATTATATATATATGTATATAGATAGGGAAAAAAAGGAATTCAAACATACCTGTGAGGTAAGGTCATCGAGGTGCTGTTGTTTCCGTAACCTAGACCTCTTTGCCGACTCTCGGTTTGATTCCTTCCTTCTTTTCCGCTTCAGGTCCATTTGGACCTGCAGCTGGATATCACCCTCTGACCCTGAGCTCCGGGTCCCATGGCTTGAGCCAGAGGTTATCCCGCTTGACAGGGTCCCACCTGACAGGGTCATCCTAATAAAAGTCCTGAGTACCCTCCTTAGTGCAACACTCAGGAAAATACCTTACAGTATTGTCACCCTCAGTTTTGTCTATAAGCTATAATTTCCAATGAGAAGTATTTTGTAGAATATGGTGGTCTATTCTCTGGTATTGGATGGATCAAATAAAAGAGAACAGTAGCTAGGATGTTACTGAGAAGACATAGAACCAGTAAAGGAAGACGACGGAGAAAGAGAGGACAAGATGAGAGCCTCGCCGGAGCGTCGAGCTGATCATAAATCCGGAGAGGATGACCTCGGAGAGGATTGGTGACATCTACCAAGTCACAACCTCCCCTTGTTTAATCTATCATGGATCAACCAGCCAGAAACACTATAATAATTTCCTCTACAAACAGGTTTTGCTACTGTATATAAATGTGCAGACAAAATATATGTACAATGATGTATTTTCAACTTGCTAGTTGATAAAAATTTTAGCAGAGTCTCCCCGAGAAACCTTGGTTCTCAAAGGAAAAATTCAACAGAATTTCCCTAAGAAACTTTGGTTCTCAAAGAAAAAATTCGCACAGGGAAAGACTATAGGAGATTAAGAACATCAAGATGAAGTGGTTGGAGAGCAAAGGATGTTTTGAAAGAGGAGGATGCCCAGCAGGGGTTCTGCTGAAGCAAGGGAACCTTAGCGAGGAAGGAGGGGAGAAGGGGAAAAGGGAATTGAGGCTTGGGAAGAGGGGCTCTTTTATAGATGAAAAAAAGGAGTGTTTTGTGAGAGAAGAAGAAACAGAAATATTATATTGGTGTAATGGATAGTGGTGGCTAGTGAGTTAGTGGGCAAAAAAACATGGGGAAGAAAAGCAGAACTTGATGGTGGGCTGTTGCCTGTGGGATTAGAATCTTCTGTGGCATCTTGGGATGATTTTTTATAAGGATTATTCAATCAAATGTTTCCATAAGCTAGCTCTAGAGAAACATGGCCCTTTGTTACTTACAGTACCTGTTGTGACATTTTTCAGCAATTCATTCCCAGATGATGCTGTGTGAAACAGAGTATTCACTACTTTTTAGAGAGAGAGAGAGAGAGAGAGAGTATTGGATATCTACCGCCGGGGTAGATCTATTTTTTCTGCAAGAAAGGTCTTAATGTTTTTACCAATTGGGGGGACAAAAATGTGGTCCAGTGTCTAAAGCATAACACATGCTCTGCATTGATTTAACTAATAATAACTTTTACATCTTGAAAGATTTCCACTTCCTGCCTCTACAATCAGAAAGCACTTTCCCTACCTTTCCCTGAAAATGGGTCGATAAAATGCTATTATATAACTAAACAAACACAAAATTGTATATATAAAAATTTGAGTTTTTATTTTTTTGCCATTTTCTAATAGCTTCTATAAGTAAAAGGCGCAAATAAGTGATTTGAAAAATCATAGGTGGACAATGAAAAAAAATGCATGGTATCAACTAGTCAAATTGGTCCTTTTTCACCTAACCAAAGTTTGTATGATTCCAAAATAAATGAAAATACACTATTATAATTGGTATAAACAAGTGTGAATCTATTTTAAATCACCATGAGTTACTCGGTACGTCAAATTTGTTACGATAAAACATATACTCACTCCATTTCAAATTAATTGTTGTTTTATATTTGTCCTAAGTCAAATATTTGTAATTTTGACCATCAATTTATATAACTTTATATAGTTTAACATTATAAGATTTATAATTTAGATTCACTATAATAAATACTTTCATGATATATAACTTACATGCTGTTAAATTATATGAATTTCTAAAATTGATGGTCAAAGTTAAAATTGCTTAACTTATTAGGATAAAGCTAAAATGACAAGTAATTTGAAACTGTGGGGAGTATAGCATAAGAAGAACATACTATGTCTCTATAAACTCCTTGATGAAATTAACAGCTTTTTCAAAGCATGTTCAGTGGATTTTTTATCCATTTCTAATTCAGGGGTCTCAGAAAAATGTCAAATACATATTTTAGGGAATTGGAGAAATTTAAGTTATTGGTAGAACTTATTAAATATAAATGTTCGTTTCTTTGATATGTGGTGACTATACTACGTACTAATTTTTGAAATAACTTTATTTGACCAGCCTTTTTTTAAATGAATTTAACTCTGATAAAGTATTAGATAGAAAACTGATGAGAAATGAGTACGATGGGATGTCCAGAGTTATCTGTGAGAACTTCTCTGCCTCAAATAATATTATTGCTTTTAGCATGATAGCTAGGAAAGTAATAGGACCACAAGAAAGGTAGGGAGAACATTTCCTTCTTAAATGATAAACAAAGATGATTGTTTTGTGGAAGTTTAGGTGAAGATTTTTCTTGAACTAGTATGACCTACTTGCAAATTGCATGTCCAGGAAAATTGCAATCTCTTCGTGTCTGGTGGTTGGCTACCTCCTGTCCAATAGAAGTATCGTATTAGTC
The DNA here is from genome assembly GCF_034140825.1 of Oryza sativa Japonica Group. Lineage (NCBI taxonomy): Eukaryota > Viridiplantae > Streptophyta > Magnoliopsida > Poales > Poaceae > Oryza > Oryza sativa. The sequence continues at coordinate 16,499,035 of NC_089042.1, read as the reverse complement.
TCTCTCTTTTTTTTTTTTTCTTAAATGGAAGCCATAAATAGATATTTGCATCCTAATGAGAACAATCTATGATAAGTAGCTCTTGTTTTACATTGATTGCCATTTCAATGTACTCCCTCTGTCCCTAAATATAAGGGATTTTAATTGGATATAACACATTGTAATATAACGAATCTGGACATCATCCAACCAAAATCGTATATATACAGGGACAGAGGGAGTATAATAATAGACCTTGGGTCTCATACATTGTCCTACCTTATGGTCCTACCCATAGGGCTAATGCCTCATGTAGATAAGATTTTATCATCGTATAGTTCATAAATCGGCTGGTGTTCTCCAGAAGGATCAAATGTTCTCCCGATATTTATGTGCATTGCCCATTAGGACAACCAAAAGTCAGATCATCATTCATCAGCTAGCTTTCCATGACTTAAAGGTTAAACCAACAATAAAATAATCTTTTGGTTTATTTCTTTTAGATGATGAATTTATTTTTTTTTCTACAATCAACCTTGTTTCTTTATACGAGCCAAGATAAATTTTTCACTGTATAGAGCTCAATAGCTGAGAGGACAGGAAAATAAACAGAGCTAAAAAGGTTTGTCCAGCTAATTAGGTTAGGCAAACTTCAGATCACTTTGGATGGCTGAAAACACAAACTAGCACGGCATCTAGACCATGACGTCCTGTTGCGGCGGCCAAAATATTTGGTGTCCTTTTTTACTTGAGAAGAAGATGTCCACGGTTTAATTATTCAGTGTAGGATTGATATACCTACTGTACAAAGTAAATTGTACAGGAAAAACGGAGCATGTAAATGTCTATCTGGCCTAATTAGAACTATGCCACATCATGTTGAACAAATTTGTGAAACAACTGCTCTCTATTCTGCAACAGTATATGCAAAATTAAAGTCATAGCCTGTAGTAAGATTTCATCTGAATATTTGAGCACATGTCTGTTTCTGTTCAAATCTTAGGCAGGTCGCCGTCGCTTCAAAAGATGACAATACAAAAGGTTTCATCGCTTAACATAGCACATCACTAAAAAAGAATAAGCATTATTCATGGTGAAAAAGGCAGATCAGAATTCCTCAAGTGTCAAAATGTCAACAGATTCATGCATCAAGTGGTTCTGCATATCCATTGTTATCAGTACAGCCAGTGGCTTAGCTTGCTGATAGCTACTTCTTGCATTTTTCATCTCACCATAATATCATTGCAGAACATTTTAATGACAAAACAATAGGTAGGAAGCTTCATTTTAAGCCGCATAAATTAGATCAGTAAGTTAGATCAAGTTATCTTCCACATACTGCAACTAGCATTCCTTGTGAGCAGAAGCTCCCTAATAATGTCTTCGCGATAAACTGGATTAGTACCTGCCCATAGTAACACCTAGGCACCTCACAGTTTCTACAAAAGAGTTCATCATTTGATTGAAATTCAGACAAAGGGAGAGGCACAGAGAGTAGCTTATTAAAACAAGAGGGGAACCCGGCATGGTCTCAACTCTCAAACTTTCAAAAATATATATCCATGGATGGATGGATACCATGCTTGTGTTCTTTCACAAACCGTGGTTTAGAGAGAAAGAAACTGTCGTCGAACCGCCCCTGGTTTTCGCCATTGGGGAGTTATGCACCTTTTAGCTGCTCCTAGCACATGTACACAGTTATACAGTTGCTGTTGCACACAGCCTTTTGCATTCAGCAACGCTCCTGGATCAGATGCATGGCTGCAGGCTGCAGCTAACATCTAGTACCTTTTTCTAGACTATGGACTAATCTGTGACGTCTCACACACAATGATGAGATAGTGTCAACTGCTGAAGTATCATGTAATCCTTGTCTACACGCAATGTTAATTTACAGAAAGCAATCTTTGGTAAAGTAGCATGTGTATAATAAGTTCAACACAAGTTGATTGTAAACATTACAGTTGCAATCGTAAGTATATATATATTTGCTCAAAATTTCTACCCATTGGCTCACAATTATACTGACTTGCAGTGCAGGACTGAATATCCATGTTTCATGATGTTCAGAATCTCCAATTAATTGATTGCAATGCTTCTAGTTAAGGTGAAATGCATAAATACATTTTATCAGGGAAATAGCTATGCGTCCGACTGAAATGTACGACATGCATCCGACTGCCGCTTGCATTGGTTCGTTGCAGAGAAGCCAAAGACGGTGATTGGTGCACATGGTATGGTCGGATGCAGGTTGTACGAATCCGTCGTACGCATAGCAGTGCTCTTTTATCAGTGTTGCAGTGAGGATTTGTAGCCTCTACCACAAGTATCTCCGATTAATTGATTGCATTAGAAGACTTTGGTGGCTGGCATGCTTCGATATACCAGTAGAAGATGGACAGACAAAGAACAGGAACGGCTCTCGGTGGTTGGTCTGATGGTGAATGGGGGGAAAAATAGCTGATTGAAGAGACATGGCAGCTACAAGAGTGGTCAAGTACAGGTTATTTCAGAGACACGAGCACACAATCATCTGATTTGATATAAATTTGCCGGCATGTGCTTTTTTTTATATAATGGAAGATAGCACCCATAATATACGTCATGCCATGATATGCATGCACATAACCATAATATTAGTACAAAGTTTCTTCATATAGCAGAGTATGAGATATATGAGAACAAATGAGCAAAAGCAAAACTGAAAAAAAAAAGAGAGAAAAGATTAAGCCACACATAGCATATTATTGTTGAATCTCCCTCCATGCTAATTGAAAATCTTCATAACCACCCTCAAAAGTTCAGCAAAGCGATGTGTTGAATGTCCCTTGGCTCTTCGCAGTGTAACTAGGACCAGCACCACAACCAAATGACCAATTGGTGTACATAAAGATAAGATGCACGTGTATTAGATATTTTTTATCAAACAATGGCAATACGATGTAGCCAAATTGACTAACAAAGAGAAACAACCCAATCATAATTCTCATCTTTTTCCATGGTCTTGCATGCTCTCCTAAAACAATTTCCAAAATATATTTGCTATGCTACTTGGTGGATGTAAATTAAAAAGTATTCGTACAACTCTGTCGATGGGCTATACTCGACAACAATATTTATAGAGTATGGTGGTCGTTGTTACCAAGGTATACACGAGATAGTAGTAAAGAGACAAGAGGCGAGGATTTTTGTACTGATTTAGATCCTCTATATGAGTAATAACCCTACTCCAATTTATATATATCTCTAGAAGTACCACACTGATTACAATAGAGAAGCAAGTTAGCTATTCTAACTCGCCGACTAGGACCCGCCAAGTATGTCTCGACAAGTTGATGCTGGTGACTAGGGCCTGTCTTCCTCCTAGCTGTTTATAGAACTCAGAGAACCCTGTTAGGATACGGGCCGAGGAGACATTGTGTTTTACGGGTTGGACTCTTACGTCTTCTATTCCTACGAAAGCAGTTTTCTTCCTGACTCGCTTTATACCCATATTTGGATATTCCTTCCGTATAAGTTAGGTATGTTGTATTCCTCTATGCTATGAATTCACGTATAGGAGGTATGTCTTATCCGTAACATTGACAAACTCGGCAAACAGGAGAATATTTTCATTGTTAGTTAAAAAGCAACATTTGTCATAGGAACTCCTCTATGTTAAATACCGCACAAAGAAATATTCTCTAACCTAAAGCAACAACCCCAATATATAAGCATTATTTGATAAGCACGAATAAATTCTCCTCCATTGTTCTTTTTTCTTATTTTACTTAAGAGTGTCCACTTTTGCTGTGAATCTTGGATTCTTAGGGGGGACAAAAGCAAAGCACATGCATGGAAAAGGCACACACAAGCAAGGGCTGCCACTGCCAGTCCTTTCGTATCCAACTTTGCTCCTATGAAAGCATAAAACTGACTAAATCTAGGTCAAAGAAGAAGCAAGGAACATTGTGCGTCACACAGTTCGTCTTGCCGATTTGCTAGATCTATCACAAAATCTTTCCACAATTTTTCCAAAGCACAAAATTAAAGCAAATGGAGGAACTAAAGCGAAGAAGGACAGCGCCTAAATGGTCCTAGGGGTAATATATCTAGCATGGAATGCATGTGAGAGCTAGGAAATACTTACAGGTTAAGTAAGGAATCCCTGTAGTTGGAACAAGCTATCTGGCACCAACAAAGCCAACAAACAGGAAAGGAAACGACATTGTTAAGGTGTACCATCTGTATGCATGCATAAATACCCTTTCTTTTTTTTTTTTGTTCAAATGCAGCTTGACACACTGTTTTGTTTTTCAAAATTATATATGTTCAATGTTTTGGTAGAAAGTGATTTCCGCAGCTGCCTTGCCATTTTATCAAGTGAAGGAATGATCACAATATATACCACATTGTACTAAAAAAAACTTAACTAACTAGGTGAATAAGTCTAGCAACAAATATCAATAAAGCCATAGTGGTATTTTACCTTCCAACCTAGCAAAGTAAAAATAAGCGTGTATTAGACAGAAGAAAAAGGTAGCAAGTGAATCAAAGCTGTGAAGGAAAAAGTAAAGGAGAAACTTCTTCTATTAACACCTCACTATGGAATGGACAGAGCATAAAAAGCCATTTATCTTCCGTATGGTTTCAAAGTTAGTATTCCTTTTTCTTCTTGCAAGAAAACGAGTCAAACCATAAGTGAAGAGTACAATATCAATCATCTAAAAAAAATTTGAATTGCAAATATTGAAATATTTCCCCTGAACACACAAGGGCCATCAATGAGGGTGTGCGAAGCTATCAAGCAATCCATGGCACACCCTTCAGGGATTAAATGTTTCTCCTTTCGTTGGCTGCTGCAATGTAAAGCAAGAAGACATTTCATTTACTTAACAAAAGAGTATTTCCTCCATTTCAAAATATAAGGATTTTTAGAATTCAAATTTGTACCACGATATAAGGATTTATGTGTGAATTCTCATGATTCACAACATTTCCATGATCCAATGTCAATGTGATGTCTGAAAAGGAAATCTGAGTAATTCAAAATTCAAAAAGTGATAACTGAAGTGTCTAAAAGATTTTCTTTTGAGCTAACCTTGCTTTTTGCTAAGCAACCTACACTACTAAAAAATGATTTTCCAGTACAGGGACCCATTTATATTGCAGACAGACCATAAATGGTCGCGTCTGTGAAAATCGTCCTCCATTTTCGTGTGCAGTTCCTTAAGAGAACCGCATGAAAAAATCGATTTCTACGTACGTACCTCTTAAATGGACCGCACACGAAAATGAGTCTATTTTCACAGGCAAACCTATTAAGAGGTCCGCACGCAAAAATACCCCTCCTCTTTTCCCTCCTACTCACTTTAGATTTTCTCCTCTTTCTCTCCTCTCCTCTCTATCTCTTTTTTTTTCTCTCCTCTCCACATGGCCTCACTCCTCTCCTCTCCTCCCTCCCGACAGCGACAGCGGCGGCGGGAGTAGGCGACGGCGCGCGGTGGCCTCCTCCACGCTCTACCACGCACGGTGGGCCCCTCCGACGGTGGAGGCGTGGGATTCGGCAGGCGGCAGCCAACCCCCGCATGGATCCGGCGGTGGCGGCCTTCCCCGCACAGATCCGGCAGCCAGCCGCCCTTCCCCCGCACGGGATCCGCCTCCCCTCCCCTCCCCTTCCTTCCCTCCCCTCCCAAATCCGGTGGAGGGGAGGGGCGTCGACGGCGGTGCGGCCGGAGGGGAGGATGGCGTCTGCGGCGGTGGGATCCGGTGACGGCGACGGGAGCGGGCAGCGACGGTGACGGCGAGGACGGCAGCAACCATGAGAAGGGCGACAGCGGTGGCGACGGCTAGGGTTAGGGTTTCGTGTTTTTGCATTTTATTTTTTTTCGATTTTTAGTTTTTGCGTGCGGGCCACATAACAACCCCACACGCAAACATCAGATTTTTGTGTGCAGGTGCGCCACCCGCACGCAAAAATAGCGATTTTTGCAGACACCTGGGTGCGTTCAGTTCGTCCACCGCACGTGAAAACCCTTTTTGACCGCACGGAAAAATTGTTTTTGTAGTTGTGCTAGAAATCCTTATATTTTAGAGATAACGTAGGGAGTAGTACACAAGATATACACTAAAATTTCAAGAAGCAGAAATGGAAGCGCTCATCTTTTCCTATGCAACGATCCTGGAATCACGTACGTCCTAGCTACAGAGTCCTGAACCTGAAGTTCAGCATTCCCATCTTTGTTCTTTCAATTTTTCATCTGCTTGGCAAACATTTCTCAATACCATCCAAAGAGCCACCAAGCTGAGAAATGCCATCAATACGGATCTAGTATGTGTGCCAGATTCCCTCATGCAAATGCGCATTTGATGCAATCTCAACTTAAACTTATGTACAGTGATACCAGACTGGTTGTGTTTGGTATAGTACGTTTGGAACTAATCCCTCACACACGTAAAACTGAGTGCCTTATTAGCGTATTATTAATTAAGTACTCCCTCCATCTCAAATTATAGGGCATCCCCTTTTTTAGAAGAATCAAACTCGATAACTTTTAACTAATAATCATACTAACCATCTCTATGCGAATTATACATGTGATGCTAAGTTCATATTCGTTGGGAACATAATATGAAATAAATTAATGATTAAAATATATTATTAAAGACTGTATAAAAAAATATAAGCCTTATAATTTAGGGCGGATGGAATATTAGCTTAAAAAAACTTTAAAATGGAATAATATGGTTTTTTTAAAAAAAAATCTTTTCTATAGAATTTTTTTGCAAAAAAAAATTAATTGTTTAGTAGTTTGGTAAGCGAGCGAGTCGAAACTAAAGGAGTAGGGGTTGGGAAAGAGTACACCCGAACACATCCTAAGTTTTCAATATCAGATTAAGCTGCTTTTTCATACGGTTTTGCTATTTTTGTGTCCTTGGTTGAGAAGAAAATAAAAAAAGAAAACAAAACAAACAAGTGACAAAAAGAGAGAGAGGTGATAAAAATAGAAGAAAAGAAAAATTCAGAGAAGGAAGAAGTGTTCTGAGTGTGCAAATCACGCTGATCTTCAAGCTGCTTGAGAGAGATTTGGTGAGAGAATTGTTTCTTACTCTTGCTAGTTAGGCTAGTTCTAGGAACGTGTCTCAACCAGTGATTGCTATTTGCTACACATACTTAGGAACATTTATTCAGCTTTGCTATTCTGTTATTATACTTTACTATCCTTTCCTACATATATTGTGCCTTTCAAAATATACAAACTCTTGATCAGTTTAACGTCCTCTTGCAATCCTGCGCTACACTTCTGATGGTGATTCATCCAGCCATCGGTTGCATCTCTTGTCGCATAAGTGAGAACACTTGTAAGTAGGGGTGGACGAAAAGTTCATGACTCGTTAGCTCGCTCGGCTCGTATCAAGCTCGGCTCGACTCGGCTCAGCTTGTTTCGATTTGTTGATGAGCCAAGCTACAGTTTTAGCTCGTTAACTATAATGAGCCATCTCGAGCTGGCTCGCGAGCTGCTCACGAGCCAAGCATAGCACCTAATAGCCTAACCTCAAAAGCCCAATAAGGAAAAGGCAAGACAAAAACCCAACCCCTGTACTCTCCAACTAGACCAACCCTTAGATGGAGCCAATCCATTCGTACAAACACACGCCGCCATCCCCAATTCCCCATTTCCTATCTCCTCTCAATCTATTGCGGTTGCGTGCTTGCAACTTGTGGTATGCCAGCGCCACTACCCTCTCGCCGTCTCGCGTACCGCCATCCCATCTCGCCGCTGGCCACCAGCCAGCCCTGCCCAGTTGCTGGCCCCATCACACTACATGCCTTATCCTCACCATCCTCTCTGCCGACTGCAGCTCTCCACCATATTGGAGCAAAAGCTGTGGCACTATGAAGTTTTGAATCAATGATTCAAAGAGTAATCGTCGTTACCACTGAGTCAATGAATATTCTTTGATTGTATGGAACTCAAAACGTGTTGTTGCATTCGTCGATTTGTTTGTGTGGAATTCTGGATGATGGACTTTGATTGATTGTTTGGATTATGGACGTATCAGTATGGGTGAATGATGGATGACGCATCATGCATTTGCCATTTTTCTTGCACAAGAATATCGATTATGGACTTTTGGTTTGATTTGGTTACTTGATTCAGTTACAATCTATAGGGATGTATTTCTTGATGTGTTGGCTCATGAGCCAAACGAGCTGGCTCAAGCTACCAACCGAGCCGAACCGAGCTGGGTTTCTAGCCCGTTAGGATAACGAGCTGAGCCGAGCCAGCTAGATATCCACCCCTACTTCTAAGCGTGTGGCAAGACGCTTGACTACGAGTGTCTTTCTCTCGTCACCTAGTAGTTTATAGGGATAATATCTTTGTGTTACCTTCTATTTTTACTAACCATGATAGGTACCAACAATGAATTCAAGGACTGTGTGCTTAGGGAGGAACTATCAAAATCCTCGAAGACCAACACGGAGCTATCAACAGAGATATGACTTTTGCCATAGAGAGAATCGTTCAAACCTCTACCGAGAGATTCCAGCACATTCTGAATGACAGTCTGGCAACGATCAATACTCATCTTGAAGGGTTCGAGAATCTACAACACAACGATGCTGATAGAAACCAGCTTAACTTCAATCATCGAGGTATGGGAGGTAATTTTCATAATGTGCGTGATTATCCATATGCAAAAGATAAGTTTACGATTCCCTCTTTTCATGGTGCTTAATTATAATGCTGCAGCTTGTCTTGATTGGGAAATGACTGTAGATCAAAAAAATTTAGTGCACATTTAGTTCCTGATGAACATAGGGTTAGGCAAGCTACTAGTGAATTTGAAGATTTTGCAATATTATGATGGACTCAAATAAGTACTGATGGCCTAACACCAACAACATGGGAAGCGTTAAAGACATCTATGTGAACTAAATTTGTGCCTCCTTTTAGACATGATCTTTTAAATAAATTGCAATGCTTAAACCAGAGGGATAAATCCATAGAAGAATATTATCAGGAGTTGCAAAAAGGTTGTTTGCCTTCTTATATAATGGAGGATGAAGAGGCTGCTATTGTATGTTTCTATGGGGGGCTGAACTGCGAGATTCAAGATATTGTTATGTATAAGTGATATGATATTGTGTGAAGATTGTTAAAACTTGAATGCTGGTAAAACAACAATTGCAAGGATGGCAACAATCAACAAAGTACCGTTTTCGAAATTCTACTTTAACAAGGACGGTACCTCCTCCTACGCGCTCTAGTATGCCTTCCACCATCCAAGCTACACTGACAACTGTCTCCATTCCACCACGAGCTACCGAGGTGAGTAAGTATACTAAAAAGTTCCTCATTAGTGGCTTCTACGGGGTGAACAACCAGGATCATATATCACCACTGCAAGGGCATGGGACATATCATGAAGGATTGACCAAGTCAGCGTGCGTACATCGCCACGAATGATGGTGGTTATGTGAGTTCTAGTGATGTTAAGGAAGAACATTCTCTTGCTACTAACCTTGCAGGTGAAACTAATGTTCCTGAGACAGAAATTGATGATGGAGAGATTTTAGGAGTAGCCGATACCGCAAACTACAAGACCATACTTGTGTAGTGAGTTCTAAGCATTCAAGTAGAGCACACGGAGGAACTTCAACGCCATAATCTCTTCCAAACATTCCTCGTCATCAAGGATTGTCGGGTACATATGGTAATTGATAGCGGAAGTTGTAACAACTTGGTGAGTACCGATTTGATCAAGAAACTTAATTTGCTCACTCGTCACCATTCACAGCCACGTCACATTTGATGGTTAAACAACAATGGTAAGGACAAGGTAACACAAACTATACGAATGCATGTAGTACCTATGAATGCATGTTCACTATTGTTAGGTCGTTCTTGGAATTTAATATTAATGCAACACATCATGGTAGAAGTAAAATATAGTATAATTTTATGCATAGGGATAAGAAACTTACTTCGCTTCCAATGACATATGCTGAAATTGTTGAGTGTGATAATGAAATATCCCAAAATGAGAAGGGAACTCCTATTTCTAACATCGAGGGAGTTAAATTAAAGGGGAGTGCTATGATTGTGCATAAATCTAAACTTCTTAATATGACTCCATGCTATGCTTTGATGTGCAATTCGTTTTCACATAATGATGTCCTATGTGTTATTTTCCTTCTATTTGCTAACATTTTGCATGATTATGTGGACTTGCCACCATGTTTGGGAGAAGACGATAAGCTTGAGTCGAGGACTACTCGAATTCAAGAGGGGGAGGATGATGAGGACATCACTCATTTGGATACTCACGAAACTGGGAGATGGAGGTCCAATTCATATCAAGTTCGAGCCCATCTCGTTATTCAGGAGCAGCCTGCACTCAAATCTCCGTCTAGACCTCGTCTGGACACCCTTTTGAACACAACATATGTGTGGAAAGCTTCCAATGGGATTGGTTTCACGTCAAACCTTCCAAGTCAATGGGAATCGATGAAACAAGAGATCATCCAAAATCTGTTCAGGTGCTGCATCATCGTCATTAGGATTGTTGGGTTGTGTATCGTGTTGAAGTCCATTATGGAGTCCAAGCGTTCTAGAACCTATTTAATCAGTAGCCGTCATCGAGTTAGAGTTGGATTTCGCTTAGATTATTCTATCATTGTAGTTTTGTCGTTTAGTGATTTGTGGAACCCCAACTTATGAGATTCATCTTAAAATTCGCAATATATTCAAATTACATCTTCTATTATCTTTCTTGTGTTCTCGATTCGCTTGTAGGAGATAGCGTTATCGGCGAGATTATCTGTGTTTCAACTCGGCTGATAACTAACGGAGGGGTGGTGTAGTGATTGCGAAGGGTTCGGTTATCCTGATCGGTGCCTTTGAATTATCAACATCGAGTCTCCATAATTGACATATCTAGTACCTAACAGAAGATCAGGACTCAAGTCCTCATCAGGTCTGGAGGCGGTGGATTCATGTCGCATGCCACTCGCCGGGTGCTTCCGTCGCAGGAGGAGAGGGGAGGAGAAGAGAGGGGATTGGGGATGAAGCTAAGGAGAAGCCAGAGAGAGAGAGAGAGAGAGAGAGAGAGAGTAGAGGAGGAGAGGGTGAGGGAGGACATAATAAAAAAAGGAGTGGAAGTAGGGCTGCAAAAGGATTTTCGTATACGAGTATCAAGCCGTCTGCTAAAATAAACGGGTCTTAACAAGTCCGTTTGTAAAATAAACCTTAGTTTTGCAAGCAGGTCTCAAGCCCGTATCCGAAAATTGATTTTCGTATACGGTCGTTGAACTGTCCTTAGGGGAGCGATTTTTGCATGTAGGAACAGTTATGGCACGTCTGATAGGCCATTTGTTCTACATAATGCCATTCTAGTCTTATTTCTAGTTTTCTATTACATATCTGAAAGTTAATTAGGCACAAAACATTTTTGTGAGAACCAGTCATGTTGGGACTGTTTTCTCTTTAAGAAAGATTTAGCTCGACAAGTGTCCATGGAAGTTTGTCCTCTATTGGTCATAGTAGAAGGCATCATTTCTATTTTTAGTGGAGATGCATGCAATATTTGAAAGAGCCTGCTTTGTGGGCACCATTATTTTATTTAGCAAATTTTGTGGGTGCCATTGTCACTCAGAGAGAACCAATGTGAATTCTGTCACTCCCCTTGTGACTTTTCTGGTGATGGAACATCTTTCCATCTGGTGCTTATTTTACAATATAATTAATGCTTAATTACGTGAGTGATGACCGTGATGGAGCGCACTTGAGAATGAGGTGGGCTTAATTATCCTCTTTTTATGCTTCCAACCAGACGTAAAGTTTTTAGACAGGTAAGATTTCTGACCTCACTAATGTTTCGAGAATAAGATGCAGGACAGTCAAAAACAATGGAATTAGGCATAACAGGTGATTGGATATATAACATAATATACTCATAGAAACTTTAATTAAGCGGAATGGCTCTTAAGGTTTAGGGAAGAGTTTAGACAGAGACCAAATGATGTCAACTCTAGGCTTCTCAAAAGAATTTAAAGAATTAGATAACTCTTATATGCTAGAGAAAACTCAAAAGGAAGAGATTCTTGTTGAAATTTCCGAAATGATAATTACAGTTATAATGGGATCCTGTAAAAATACCAGAAATTATTTGTTGCAAATTAACAAGCAGGCCATTATTCTGAATTAATTTTTTATCTACACAAAAATAAAATGGCGATATAATATACTGTTAGTAACATACTTCACTCCTGCTAATGGAATTTTTAAGATAAAGGAGTTTTTATTGATCTTAGACAATCACATCAAGATGATAAAGTGTAGTACCTCTCTAATTTACCACCATGGATTAGTAATAGGGATATTAAACAAGAAATGTTACTTTGAAACCAATAAGTGTCAACTAATTTTGAAGAGAAAACCGCTCGTATGCCTATGAAATTATAGTTAATCCCTTCTGCAATTATATGTCAACTAATTTTAAAGAGAAAATCCCTTATATGCCTCTGAATTAAATTCCCTATATACCTTCCATGAATTTTGCTTACTTTCTTGTGTACCTAAAACATGATTTTGATCCCTTCCATACCCTCTTGTCAAGTGACCGCGAGTTGACCATCTCATTCTATAAAAATGACTATTTTGCCCTTACACATGGAGGAAATAGAAATTTATGAATTACATCGTTGAAAATGTAAAAGTTTGTCGCATGAGATTATTATAGTTACAAGTTTGCATTGCGGCACATTATTTATGCAAAAAATATTTTTGGATAATGAAAGAAAATAATATTTATTTATTTTATTTATTAAAAATTTCATAAAAAAGAGGAGCATTCATACAAAGATGCGGCTACTAATGCTCACTATATTTTTTTTATGGATGCTCCTCATTTTTTTGAATGTTCCCGATCACAAAAGATAATACATTATCCTATTAAAATTTCAAATAAAAAATCAGTTTATTACATTTTCTATTTTCAAAATTTATGTTAAAATTTTCTACACTGATTATATAGTCTCAAAAGTTTCATATAATGCATATATTGTGCACTCAAACAAAATTTTTAATCGTTTTTCAAGTTTATGTTCAAACCTACAACATTAAGGGCATAAAAGACATTTGCAACCAAACTTAATAGTGAAATGAAGGAAAATGTAACGGCAGGGGTATGGAAGGGATCAAGTTAAAATTTTGGGGGTACATAAAGTATCGGGTAAATTTCAGGGATATGGGAGGGATTGAGTGAGTTTTCAAAGATATATAGGGAATGTACTCAATTTTGAACTGCAGGGAGAAGTAGTGCAATGTGGAGCCTTTTAGAATGCAGAAATGGAGCATCCGGATTTCTTTGAACAATAAATAAACGCAAAAAGAAAAAAAAACGAAAGTGACATTTAAACTCTGGATTATGATAAAATCATATAGAATATAAATTGAAACTTCATTGATAATCTCTTTTTCAATATTTGACTATAATTTGGTTGCCTTAGCGGTTTGGTATAAGGTGGTAGCTAGGGAGATATTCCTCAAAATAGTTTTTGTTTTGAATGATAAACTTCCCTGTTGCTTTGTTTTGAAGATAATATAGATGCAGACGAGTTACTGAGCTCACCTCATATGTCTTTTGATGGAGAAAAGAAACACAGAAGATCACTGCGATCTATGGAAAAGACGAAAGAGATTATGTTTGGTGCTCACCGATGCTAGTTTTTATGCAAAAGCTGCATTATCATATCTCGTCCTAAATTGCGTTCTGTCCATGATCACATCTCACCTAACAAACGACACTAAGATCATGGGCCTTCTATCGTTGTTATGACCAACATTAATCCTCCCACCCTTCGTTTCTGCAGTTTTTCAGGTAGCAGAGATGTGCTCGCGAATTCTTTTGTTGGTCGCCTTTTGGAATCGCTGGGTGGTTACTGGGCCTATTCGGCCGTGGAATTTAAGCTTCCTGTGGTGGGCCGGATTGAGGACTTGACCGTTGTGCAGTCACCTTTGATCCGGGCATAAAGTCCACTTGTGATCCCTCATTCTGTCGTCGAGTTTCAAAATCTTTCCTGAACCGGAATACCAATATAAAACCAGGTCATGTTAGGTCCTAAGCCAGAACTGCTCTTAATTTTAGCTAACGTGATGACTGAGTCCGCGTGAAACCCTGCCCGATCTTCTTTCATCTCTCTTCCCCTATCTTTCCATCTCTGGTCTCTCTCCCACGCTGGGAAGATAAGTAGGGTTGTATAGACAATGAATATTTCGAATATCTCATCACTACATATACCGCTGGTACACATAGAAGATAAACATAAGTAATACCTATAAATTAAAATAGTTAAAATTTAGATGTGAGACGTAACAACTAAAATATTTTAGGATGGATAAAATTAATTTAGACGTGAGACATGAGCAGTCAGATATTAATATCTGCATTCTGCAATATGCCTGCACACCCATCCACGTCGGCAGATAAGGACGGAAGGGAAGAGGGCCACGAGGAGTTCATATCCATCGTCTAACCACCGAAACAAAAACAAAAAAGGAAGAGCAGTAGCAGCGTCAGCTAGCGTCGGCCCTTTGCTTTGCCTCCGCTTCGATCTTTCCCTTCCTCGCTTCCTCCTCCCAGGGGCAGAAAGGTCCCGATCGGCATCGACGGCATGGATGGCGATGGCGACGGCGATGGCCGCGGTTGGCGACGTCCGTCCGTCGAGCGGAGGTGGGGGAGGGAGCCGCAGATTCCTCATCCCGTCGCCGTGGCCGATTGATCATCCTCTTCGTCTCCGTGCGTTTGCGTGCAGATATTTTCAGGGGCGATGGGGACCACGAATCTTTTTCTCAGGGATAACAGGATCAGGCCATGCCTCCGTATATAGGCATGTGCGTCCGTCGATGACTGGATGGCCTGTCATAACAGCTGAATAAGGGGTGTTTAGATCGTGTCACATGGAATATTACGTAAGGCGTCGCATGGGATATTCGGACACTAATAAAAACACTAATTATAAAATACGTCAATAAACCATGAGACGAATTTATTAAGCCTAATTAATCAGTCATTAGTAAATATTTATTGTAACATCACATTGTTAAATCATGGAGCAATTAGGTTTAAAAGATTCGTCTCGCAAATTAGTTGCAATATGTATAATTAGTTATTTTTTAAGCCTATTTTTAATACTTTATACAGGTGTTCAAACGTTCGATGTGACAAGACGTAAAATTTTGGGATCTAAGCAGACGCTAAGTAAAACAATACTAGTAAAAGGAAAATGGAAAGGCCAACTAGCTGACCATTTGACCAGCTAAATTTTGGGTTTTGGGGCTTGGTCTATCTGTGAGTAGCATTATAATATTACTTGTCGATGGTAAAACATACACTCCCCTTATCTAAAAACGAATATAATATAATATAATATAATATAATGCATCCTAATACTTCTGTTCAGATTAGTAGTAGTAAATTATGTCACATCGCATAAGAGGTTTATTTTTTAGACGAAGGAAGTAGAGTTCATCCCAAAATATAAGTAAACCACAAATCATAATACTACAAATCGGTACATACGTCATTCCTTGTATTAGGATGGATGTAATTCACTTCTGAGTTAATATATTTTTGAATGCATTCAGGCCAATTAGTTCGCCATGATTAGAGGCATAAAAGACAAATATGCCCTTTATTCTAACCAAACACAAAGTTGGGTTTCCTGGTCGGATCAACTTTGATGAATATGAGGGTGAGTGGGTGCGGGTGCAGCAACTAGTAGCGGCGGATGAGGTGCGACCGATAGAGATGGTGGCCATGATGCTGCAAGCCACAAGCTGCGCGATCACAAAGGTGAGCAGCCACATCGAACAACGCACCAGAAGCCATATTGGTTGCCGCACTGCTGCTGAACCTCGAACGTCCCGCCGCCACGCGCCTTGCTGTCGTTGAGCCGCTACGCCTCACGCATTAGTTGTAGCGTCGTGTGCAACTGCACCACACGCCCTGGCTACTGTGCCAATTGTAGAGCTGGCTACTGGTGTGACAGACACCATGGCCGCCCATTGATGCTCTGGCGAGATCAATGGAAGAAAGAGAAGGAAAGAGGAAACACGGAATAGGAGAATGGCCAATTAGTCTTTTTCTATCCTAACTTATTACATGAACGACAAATGTGACAGGAGTGACATGAATCGAGAAAAAATAGTGACAAGTTGAAAATGAAAAAATACGTGCTATTTTTTGGTACTGGCTTTTTTCCAGCACTATAGATCATTTTCCAAGCTCTTGTAGTATTAGTTTGAACTTTCTGCGCATAGTGAGAATGAAACATGACACTTTTGTAGTGTAGGTGTGATCTTAGAATCGGTTTCAGGCCCACCAAGTAGGGTGAAAAAAAGCTAGTTTAGCTAGCTCGGTTTAATATTACTCCGAATGATCTGGTTTTCATTTTCAAATAAATAATTTTAAGCGAAATTTGTTTTCACACTAGATCGGTTCGGTTCGGCTAGTTACTCCCTCCATCTAAAAAGATTCAAACACTGGCAATAAATTTAGACAAAGTTATATCCAAATTCATAGCTAGGAGTTAATTTATTTTGGAACGGAGAGTGTAATTTCTAAGAAAGCTCAATAAAAGGTTGACCATGCATTTATTTTTTAACCGGTGCCACCAACAAATTAGGTTGGTTCCATAGACATTTTCAGATCATTGCATTACAGGTGCGTAATTTTTTAAAATTATTAAATGGTAGAATTTTTTAAAAGTTTATGCCCTTAAACGGTAGGGATAAAGTCGTAAAACTCAGTTTGAATATCACCCGTCAATCCGTCATGGCGTCATCTATCGAGAATGCCGGCTAGCAATGACATAACTCCAACTAGCTAGCGAACGCGAGTCCTAGATTTGCATAATTCAGCCCGGATAACATTGTTAAGGAACGTCGACGCGCATGTGTTGCGTGACACAAAAGGAAGAAGGATCACGTTGATCTGCTATTAAATGCTCAAAGAACCTACTTAGGGCCCTTTGATTTGGAGGAAAAACGTAGGAATTTTAGAGGATTTCAATCCTATAGGAAAATTTCCTATGAAGCCCTTTGAAACAAAGGATTGAATCCTATCCAATCCTTTAGAATTCCTATGGAATGGACAATCCTATAGAGATTTTAGAGGAAATTTAGCAAGAGCTTCAACCTCTTGCTAACTTTCCTTTGACTCTATCTCTCTCATCCAATTCCTGTGTTTTTCCTGTGGTTCAATCAAACGGTCATTCCTGTGTTTTTCAATCCTCTGTTTTACACTTACATTCCTATCAAAATCCTACGTTTTTTCTATTCCTATGTTTTCTCACTCTTGCGATTCAAAGAGGCCCTTAAAGTTGCTAACTCCCTTTCGCTAAGAGCACCCGCAATGGTAAATCAAGGTGCTCTCTATAAAACATGTACATCTCAGTAATAGACTAGATTAATAGTAAACCACCTCAATAGTATGTCTACATCGGTTGTATCTATAGCTCTCTAATGTATTGTCTCGTTTCTCTCTATAGACTATCTCCAGGTTAGTAGATAGCTTTGCTCTCTCTCTTCATTTAATCTCTTCCAAATAGGAAAATATGCTGACATGTATCTCTTGTAGAGAGTTTATAGATAACCATTGCTGATGAGTATGCCCGACGCTGTCACACTAATTAAGCTGATGTTGTTGCCCCCCACACACAATTCGCATGAACCCACGCACACTTGCTATACGAACCGTGCGTGCATCAATAATTTAAGCTTCCTTCAAATTAACCAAAGCCAAAGAGTGGAGATAGTGGTTCTTTTTTTTTTTAAAAAAAAGAAGAAAACTTTTCATGCACATTCATGCTTAAGTAAATTCTACTTTGAGCTACCTTTTGCTATTATTTTTTTATTCGTAGTGAACCACCATTTAATTAGTATTTTTACTTTGGATAGATTAATCTTACTTTTGTGCACTTCGAACCACCATCCACTGTTTACTTATTCATATGTAAAAAAAATAAAACATACAATTGTGTTGTTAATTGACGATTAGGAGTTTACATACTTGAAATCGTCCATATACTTAAATAGAAAGTCGTGGTGATCCAAAATATAAGAAAAAAAAGATTACCTCGGTCCAAAATAAAACATCGGTTAAAGGATGTTGCAAAAAAAATTACTAATAAATGATGGCTAAAGTGAAATTTATGATGAGTGAATAATTTGCCTTTTTAATTTGCAAATTCTATCAGGGTAGTATGACGTTTCTCGATCGTTTGTTTGGCTTGGAGGTGAAGAATAAAGAAAACAAACAATTCAAACCGCAGGTGGGGAGTGGAAAAAGAGAAACCAACCTTATCCGACTGGATCACACGCGTCGTCACTCAGACACTCGCTTCCGCTTGATGCAGGAAGGGGGAAGGCAGCGAACCAGCGGCGCACCTCCCGTTTTGCCGGCGACTGTCCCGCTGTGGCCCCCGGGCCCGGGGCAGTTTCGTCTTTTTCCATCCACAGTGCTTTGCGCAAGCCGCGGGTCAGAAGTGAGAAGTGAAAACATCACAGGGCCTTCTAGAAAGTGGCGGTAATGACACTTTTGCCCTTCACGGATCTGTTAGGCCTCGGCTTGGATCGGCAGCGATGTTATTTGCGAGAGTGGAGCGCTGAGCCGCTGAAGGGCTGATGCACAAGAATTTCACTCGCTGTCTCATCATTAACCGGAAATATAAAAAGGCTTATTTATTTACGGACTTCATCATTTCGCTGTCATTTTCAACCCTATTATTTTTACTATTAATTTTTTTTATAGGATAACAAATTAAACTTTTATCATTACCACTCTATTACTTTCCAAAGTTTCTTGTCATAAAAAAACAGTTTTCTTTTTTTAGAAACACAGCGCACACTCATCTCTATGAACACACATACGCACAATCTACCTCTATAAGCACCTCTGAGAGACTAAACCGATATATCTTAAGATTGACGAGTCACCACGTGTGTCTCGCTGTCGACGAGTATGTTACCTACCACTGAAAAAATATTAGCCATAAATATTTGCTGTCCACGAGTATCTTACCTACCACTGAAAGAATATTAGCCATAAATATAAACACTTATGTCCGTAAATGTGAGCACTTATTAAGTTTAGGATTTGAATTCAGATGAGCTAGTTCCACCACAAGAAATCTGACCAGTTGTGCTACACTTATTTCACTAAACACTATCAAATTTTATTAAGGCTATAAACTAAACACATCTAACGTTGACAAAATTTGGTAATACCAAAGTGTACCAAAATTTGATAATATAACATTAATTTCGGTGACAAATTGAATAAGCTCTAGTTTTATTTTATTTTATTTTTTAAAAAAAGAAACACTCCCTTCTTTGCCTTGGGGATTTACGAATAGAAAAATAGACACATGAATTGATATAAACAGTTGTTTTGGTAAATTTATAGAATGAAA
This sequence comes from Oryza sativa Japonica Group, assembly GCF_034140825.1. NCBI lineage: Eukaryota > Viridiplantae > Streptophyta > Magnoliopsida > Poales > Poaceae > Oryza > Oryza sativa. The sequence continues at coordinate 16,479,597 of NC_089042.1, read as the reverse complement.
ACTCTACTGTGTGAATAAATACTCATGCGTGAATGGTTGCTGCTACGCGCAGTGTCCTGAGAGATCTGCTTAACTCTAGTGCAAGTCCAGAAAAATTGCCTTCGGGTTCTGAGCGTGCCAGATGGTTTGATACTGCAACCAACAAGATAGAAGACAGCAGAGAGTTAAATCTATCAACGACAGCCGATCGGCAAGATTGCCGATGACATATCGTTCGGGGCCACGCTAATGCAACTCGAGTCAGATCGGCGGAGGCAAATAAAAACTTGGAGATTGTTCGGCATACTCGATCGGCTGTAGATGCCAATAGTACGTAATTCATCCGATGGGACACGCTTAGACCGAGCGACTAGGATAGATCGATGATGACATCAAGACAGTATAAATCGCTCTGTATCTAAACGTGCTCCAAAGTAGGGATTATGAAAGTAGGGATTATGCATGCTGACAGCATAGCCGATAGGATAGACCTAACTGTACCGGCTAGTACTCCGATACCACCTTATGCCAACATACCAGCGCGGATGAAATATAAGAAGCTAAGGAAAATCTAGTGATCGGGAAGCTTGATATATTTCTAAAGGATGGGGATCTTGAGATAAGGGGCGGATTTAAACATTCTAGAACCAGAAAAGGAAGTAAAATGGCTAAAACAGGTAAGATCGGCTGAAACCCCAATACTATCTCTATTAGCAGCCAAAGAGGAGATTAGATGAAACGCCTCAGGATGGTACTTAATAGATCGAACCTAACCGATGCAGCATTAAGCATGAAGAGAAGCATAAGATCTAATCAAACTGATGGAAGCTCATTCGAGATGGTGGATATACCGCATAATCTAGCTCAATATCGAGGCCTAAGCCTATCGGCTGTTTTCGATGATAGAGGCTAGCCGATGAAGCTTAGATAACGAGATCAATCTAGATTATGCGATATATATGATAACTCGGCAACTTGTGTGGACAGGATTAGAGTGTCATAAAGATGTAAGCACTAATCCCGAGAGTGCAAGCCGCCATGACAAGATTTACCTTTTTGTCGAAGATCGAACCTGATGCAGCCCAACTCGAAAGCAAAAACTCATCGAAACAATGAAAGTAAAAGGGTAACGATGCACCGAAGTGTATTGAACTGTCGTCCCTTGATTACATGGGGTCGGGCCATATTTATACCCGAAGTATATGATAGGTCATTGCTGGACACGACTCTTATCTCTAACATAAAATACGAATGAGCCCTCCAGGTGGGCCCTTACCAAAATATCTCTAGGGAAACTAGAAAATGTCCTAATTAATAGATACAATTTCCCTTCTTAGAACTCATATCCTTGTGTGGCAATAGATATGGAGGTCTTCATCTAACTGTTGATGTGAAAAACACGAGGCCTGGGAGATCTGCTTAACTCCAGTGCAGGTCCAAAAATCTTGCTTTTAGGTTCGTGAGCGTGCTAGTTGATTTGATCCTGCAATCAACAAAAAATAAAGACAGGAAAAAAGCGGTTAAATCCATAAATGATAGCCGATCGGCCAGTTGCCGATGACATATCATTCATCTTTGAGCCGATGTCACGTATGGATCGATCGGTAGTCATAAATAAATAAGAACGAATTAAATCTACTCGATCGGCTGTAGATATTAACGATATATAATCCTTATGTCGATATATACTTAAATCAAGTGATTGAGATAGATCGGTCGCCATGCCGAGACAGTATAAATCACTTAGACCGAAATATATACTAACAATGAGATTATGTTTATAGCATAGCCGATCAGATAGATCTAGCATGTATCGGCTAATATTCCGATACCACTCTATATTAAGATATTAAAGCAAGCAAAATATATCAAACAGAAGCCTAACATACTTTGTTGTACTAAGATCATAACATAAAGGGCAGATCTAGCATATCAATTAAGCACATGAAATATGAGGCTAAATCAGGTAAGATCGGCTGAAATCCCGATACTACCCTAATCGGCAACCAAAAAGCAGGCTAGAGGTTGAGATTCTAATCACGACTTATAAGGTCAAACTCAACTGATGCAGCTATAAGAATGAAAAGAAGGACAATATCTAGACAACCAAGCTATTGGATGTTTCATAGAGTGGTGGATACCCTATATATAATCTAAGTCAATGTTGGTATTTAAACCGATCGGCTGCCTTCTAGCAACATATGTTAGCCGATTGAAGGTTAGATAACAATATTGTCTAAGATTATATAGAATATATGATAACTCAACGAATTGCATAAACAAGATTAGAGTATCATAAAGATGAAAGCACTAATCCCGAGAATGCAAGCTGCCATAACAAGTTCTACCTTTAGTTGAAGATCGAAACCGATGCAGCTCAACCCGAAAGCTAGAACTCGTCGAAACAAAACGAAAGTAAAAGGGTGGCGATGCACCGAGATTGTATTGAACGTCTGTTGTTGTATTACATGGGGCTCGGGGTCTATTTATACCCGAGATTACAAAATATGTCTGTGTCGGACACGACTCTTATCTCTAACAAACTCTAAGATACCATAAGTCTTTGCGGCAGACTTTTGCCCAAACTTATCTCTAAGGAAATTATATGAAATATCCTAATTAATAGATACAATTGCCTTTTCAGGACTCAATCCGGTCATGGCAATCCTCATGAAGCACATTAACTCAACCCAACAACGTGTACCACGTCACATTGTCGGCATCGGCTCAATCGGCCAACCTTGTCCGACTCGAACTCTTCCAATCCTGGTCGCAGTCGATTCGGACTTTAGCTAATTCTCGCTCTGTTTCCGTAACGATCTCCATCTTGAATTCCGCTTCGATTCTATCTTCATCTCCGATAAATGAATTACCGATTTGAGCGGCAGCCGATGCTGTTTGTAGTCAGCTTTTACTTTGCTTTCCCGAACGAGCTTTTTCCAAAATCGGCTTCATTTCTAACTTCGAATCCAACCCATGGAGCCACCAAATTTGGTCGTCAACACTGCTCCAAATCACCGGAAGGTCCGGTGAATGCACCAGATTGTCCTGTGTGTATCTAGGTCGGTTATGCGTGGCTTATCTAGTTTAGCTAAGCATTGCGGATAACATGTAGGCATCCTGATATATCTACAAATATTGAGCCATCACTTTCACGATAAAAAACGTGAAATACAATCTATGGTTTTTCATGTTCTCTGTATCGCATTGTAGCTCCAAATCACTCCATCTCTCTTGCGTTCGTGGTCTATTCTATCCTACCCTCTAACGTGCACCGGCAACATAACATGTATCAGATGGGAGAAAGCGAATAAGGTTTTCTTTTGGAAATGTTATATGTAACCGATCACTATTTACCACCACGACTCACCTTTCTCGTTTCTCGGTTGCAACGTGTTGCCGTCACATGCATTGCCACACATCATCCACATGACATCCGTTGCCACGAACGCTTCAAATCAGAACCATATGTAGGGGCGAAGCCAGGGGCCGGGGCGGGAGGAGGCCTGGCCTCCCACAATGACAGACCCCTCCCCCCCTCTTCGTCCTCTCTGAGACATCATAGAATATATACAAATGAAGCTCCCTCTCAGCTGTTTTTTCTTCTTTTTTGCTGAGACATGCAAACTAATTAATGAATCTCCCTCTCAGCCTATAGACTACCAGTACCAGGGGGGCGGGAGGTGGCCTGGCCTCCCCCAATGTTGACAGACCCCAACCCCCTCATGTTCAAATTTTGGCTTCACCACTGACCATCGGCATGTTTCAGTTTTTTGTACGATTGATCTATTCATGTGCAGTTATGTCATATACTCATATACATGTCTAGATCATTTCATATGAAATAGTTCTGAATGTTTAGTGTTATAAATTATTTATTGAATATATTAAACCTATATGTATGGTTATCTTCTCAACATATAGCTTTAATTCTACTTGAAACTTTGATTTGATTTTCCTATTGTGTACCATGTTTTATTTTTTTCAATGGATGTGAATGAGATATCATGGGTACCCGGTCGAGAAGGACTTGAAGATGATCAAGGGGATCTCATCCTGTTTCGGGGTGGCCTCGGGGTTGTTCACACTCTTCGACAAATGCTTTGTCATGCTGATCCAGTGCTCGGAGGACAATCTAGCCGTGGTCTCACGCGTAATACCCTGCATGATCATGGAGTTCCATGTAAATACCTTGGAATTCCACTCCCTGTCAAGAAATTACCTAAGAGGAGCCTTCAGCCGCTCGTCAATGTGGTCCACAATTGTATGTATCAGCTTTGAAGGGCAAGCTCAAGACCATGGTGGGGAGGCTAGGTGCTAGTCCAGTCGGTTCTCTCCTTCAATCCCCAGTGCATCTCTCTATTTCACTCAGGCTACTAGACTAGGTACTAAAGAACATTGACAATAGGCGATGGGCCTTCCTTTGGAAGGGTGCGGATGTAGCCCATGGTGGGTATTATCTTGTGGCATGGCCCAATGTCTATCAGCCCAAGGGGTTCAACGACCTCGACATCATGGAGCTCCGGATCATGCGTTGGGCCATCCACATGGGGTGGGCATGATTATAGTGTGCTAGCAACCCCCGCTAGACCTGATTCACGGTTCAGCTTGAGCCAGGTGTCGCGGACATGTCATGGGCTTCCACCACGATTGTCGTGGGACTGTCGTTGCTCGTTGTTTTGGTTTTACAACTGGCTTGAAGGACAATATAATAGATCCAACTACTTGCTCCAGATTTGTTCCTCATGATCGTTAATCTTCGACGACAGTGGCTACTGCCCTCGGTAACAGCAGCTAGATCAAGGACATGATGGGCGCTCTCATGGTTCATGAAGTTTCCCAGTTCTTGACAGTCTAGCACAACACTCGGCACACGCTCTAGGACTCTATCGCAGACCGATTTATCTAGCATTGGACTGGAGCTGCATACATTGCCTGCTCGACGTACAACACCTTCTTCGCCTGTAGCTTCCCTTCCCATGTGAAGAGCTTATGTGGCACAGTGACAGCCGGTCAAGTGCAAGCTATTTCTTTGGTTTGTGTTCCAGTGTTGATGCTAGATGGCAAACCCGATGCTTTGGTGGGAGATGGATCGCAATGTCATGTGTCCCTTCTGCGCGCAGGAGCCAGAGTCGGCAAGCCACATTATGATGAAGTGTGGATTTGCCAAGTCAGTATGGCACAAGTTGCTTGCTAAGGAAGGCCTGACGAGCCGCTCCTCCGATCGACAATCAGTCCTCCATCTTGGGTGGGAGCCCCTCAGGAAGGGTGTCAACTCTCTTGTCATCATGGTTACCTAGCAGCTTTGGTTGGAGCGGAACTCCTACATCTTCGACGACGTTCTCTCTCATGTAGACACGATGGTGGACAGGATGATGCACGAGGGACAGCTCCAGCCGGAAAGCGAAACCTTCTCTATAGAAGATATTTTGGGCACTTAGTCATCGTGTTTAGCTTACTCCCCCCCCCCCGGCCTTTTCTTTTTTGGAGTCTATTCCGGTTTAGTTAGTCCCTTTTTGGCCTATATTCCTCTAAAATCGCTACGTCGCTTCAAAGTTAAATACTTTTCTTATAAATATCATGGGTGCCACGGGAGCCAAGCCAACCGTGGTCAGATGAGCCAAGCCGCGAGCCGAAAGTGATGAGCCAGCGGAAATGCACGAAGGGGCAAAAGCGTAAAGTTGGCCATCTCTCGCCCACCGCTTCACCTTCACTTTCAGGTGGCTCCTCTCCGGATAAAGCGAAAGCCTTCAGTTCAGCCCCCACCGATCCGCACAGCCGGAGCCCGGGAGAAGTCGAGAAGATCATATACCCACACCTTACTCGCGCCGCGCGCGCCGCCGTCGACGGCAGCCTCCTCCTCCTCTTCTTCCCCCGTGCCGGCGTTCGCGTTGCCTCCTCGATCGCGCCGCGCCGCGCCGCGCGCACTCCAGGCGGGCGAGCTGGTTTGGAGAGGGGGCGAGACGACCTGACTCCGCCCTCGATTGGAATCGAATCCAAGGTATCCCATCCCATCCCATCCATTTCTTCTCTCCCTTTCCCCGACCACCCGACCATCCCGTGAGCGTCGATCGGGAATCCGCCCGGATTTTGATCGGTTTCTTTCTTTCTTTCTATCTTTCTTATCCACTTATCCAGTCTCTAGTGCTCGTGTGTTTATTTGATTCCGGTGAAGGATGAGAGGATGTAGGAGTGATTATGCGTTGGGATATTGCAATTTAGACTCGGTCACATCCACGGTTTGGAAGAAGACAAGGTGATTAAGAATCCGTTATTTATTTGTTTTCTTGTTGACCATGTGGCTAGATTGATGGCGATGGAGGGACCAATCCTGTGTCGTGCAGTGATGCAAGCTAAGCTACCTGTCACGATGATCAGCAACTCACTGACCAAGTCTGGGCAGCTTGGGACCGCATTCCTGGGTTGTGTGTGTAAATACAGGAATATCACTAGACTCATTTCCCCAATCTATCAGCCGGCACAAAAGAACTTTGCTACTGTTTGCGGTAGCTTCAGCTCGTCGTCCGATGGTAATGGATATATGGCTGGAAACTTTAGTGAGAGTGATGAAGATTATGTTAATTCTACTGTGCTAGAAGCAGGTACTTTGCCCCTTGTTTTGCTTCTTTCTATTTGTATTTTGTGCATTAATGCATTGTATTTTTACCAAACTTTATTCAGTTATCACCTTGAACTTTCGTAACCATACGCTCTGTTTTCTTGGTGAAATGAATTGCTTATGGCATCACTAGAGCATTATATCCAAATGACATCTGAATATATTTTTTTCCTTTCATTTCAACTTTAATTTTGTTTGGAGTATAATATTGAAACATCAGTACCAGTAGGATACACTGTTTGTGCACATCTATACATCATATGGATGTTAGTGGTAGTATTATGTTAAGCTGGAACTTGGGATAAAACAGGACATGCATAATTTGGAACAGAGGACTGTAAAAGCCCCATCCCTCGATCACCAACTTGTAGGCCAAAATTGTGATATCCTTATAAGTAAATTTGATCGAGATTAAAACTATAGTATATGTGCTAGTTAATATAATAAAAATTGTATAGTGGACCACCCATTTAATTGACCTATTGCATATAGATGGACCACCTTTACTCTAAATCCTAGCTATGCCACTGTAGGATACATCCTTGTTCCAGTGAGCTGTGCAGAACTTAACATTATGTCTGGCATGTGTTCTACATTTGAAACTAATATATGATGCTCTTTTGTGGAAGTTGTTTGCCATTATCATTTTTCTTTTAAGCATCTCGAGAGGTTAATACCCACCTTGGTTTGTAGAAGTGAATATGTTCTTTCTGGCACTAATTGGTATCTTTTGTACTTTGATAATTCAGTATCATTGTAGAGGTATACACAATCAATCAGAGAGCAAATAGATGTATCTTATTTGCTGGGTTTTTTCTTTATACTTATTACTCCTATTTAACCCAATTTTGTGCTTTAGCATTGAATTGTCATATCATATCGTGTCATGTTGTTCTCATGTAGTGCTGTAGATATCACATATGGGTTTATTGACTAAATATATCCATTTTATAATCTCACTTACATTGAGTTCATTCATAAAAAATAATGAATATCGATGATTGCCCATCAGCTAATCTGTTGATAGCAGTATTCTGGATTTGCTTCTCTCAATAGTTATTTCGACGGTAACCCTTTTTGCTTTTACTCTCCCAGTTGAGGTGAGAAGTGGGGCAGAGGGATATGTAATCAAGATGCGAGATGGGAAAAACTTGAGATGTGTGCACAATAATTCTCAAGGGAGAAATATTCCAGAAAGCGCACCACAACCTGCTATTGTTTTGAGGATTGAAGATGGAAGTGAAACTTTACTTCCAATCATTGTTTGTATGTACAGTTCTTCATTCAATCTAGAAATTTAGTTACAAGTTTTCATTGATTTAATTTTTAATACTATGTACCTTTTTTCAGTGGAAATGCCAAGCGTACTTCTGATGGCTGCTATTCGGAATGTCCACATTGTAATATCTTGTTTTATTACTACAATTTGCTCCTTTTTTTTTGCTTGATGCGATTTATAACCCTTTCTCATTGCAGGCAAGACCAACCATATATCAAGTTGTGAAGGAGATGATTGATAAGATGGGTTATGAGGTAAGGTTACTAGAAATAGTCTATAGTAGTTGTGTTTGGTTACAAATAAGTCAAATTGTACCACTCATTCATTTATTTATTCCTTCCATCATTGTGTTTGATTTTGGTTCCAGGTAAAACTGGTTCGGATAAATAAAAGAATTCAAGAAGCATACTGTGCTGAACTGTTTCTGACGAAGGTACTTATGCAGAGCATTTTTTAAAAAGGAAACTGAACTCAACTTTAGTGTGTACAATACTATCATTAACCATTTTAAACTAGAAACTGCCTATACTGCAGGTAGGTGACCATACAGAAAGTATCACCTTTGATCTAAGACCTTCAGATGCCATAAACATTGCTGTTCGCTGCAAGGTATTATTTTGCCTGTTGAACTTCATTGCTCTCTTTTATGTCTACTGCCATCAGAGGATGAGAGTTTTACCAAGCAGTTCTCTGATTTTGTCTGTCGCTGCCTCTATTCCTGCTTTCTAATATGGTTCTGTTTTTCAGTGTACACCTTTTTTGTTAATGTTTATTTACTTTCTTCTGATGAAGGACCATATTTTTTTTTTCATATTTGCACAGTTTGTGCATAAGATGCTTAATGGTGTCAACTGTCAAGAAACATGCAAACTAGAAGTTTTTAATAGAGTAAATATTTTTTGTGGTTTTGCAAGCCTGGGCAAATATATCAATCTCTTCTGAATTCAGAATCTTTGTATCTCATGAGATCATTTTAATCATACGAGTTGGAATTTAGACCAGTTCTTGCTGCTCACATGATTTAACCGAATCTATCTATGGAAACAAATAATGTATCTATGCTTACACCATTGGCCTTGACATGAACAGGTTCCTATACAAGTCCATAGAAGCCTTGCATACAGTGATGGCATAAGATCAGTCGAGCCAGCAAGAATGGCGATAGCAGCCGGCATGTCTGACGGGTTGTTGTTTACAGAACTTGACAGGTATTGTTATGGAAATCTATTTATGACTGTTGTTGAATTCATGAAAGCACAATGTTGCAGTAGTACTGGAATTCTTTGTTCTACTTTCACTGGTTTGTGCACTGACACTTTTTGTCACCTGAATACAAAAATATGCACTTAACTATAACATAGACGAGAACTGTGGTAGCATATCTTTATGACGTGGTTCAAAGCAATTATTGTACTCCCTCCATTGAGTTATATAAGTCAACAGTTTGATTTCAAAATGTTGAATTTTGTAGATTTTTACCAACATTTAGTCAAATTACAAGAGATGCTGTAGCTTGGCCAACCTTTCCTTTCTCATAGGAATGTTGAGAGCAGAGCAATGAAAATTCAGTGTATAAAAACTGTGCCAATAGATCTGCATTTTAACAGCTTACAATGATGAAAGTACAGTCTTGAAGATTTTTGTTTAAAATCAAAATATGCCTGATAAAAATCATTGGAGGTACTAGCTTGCAAGGGCAAAGAGTTACTAATCAGGTTATACTGGTCTTGCTCTACATTTTGATGCCCTTTCTCCTTAAGGAGATTATGTGCTGACTTACAAATTAAGATTCTGAACTTTATCCATCCACATGTATGTTTATTTTTCTTACAAATGGCACTTTATCAGACCTGATGGGCAGCCATGTGTCGAGGCTCAAGAGTTTGGATTGATCCGGAACATGCTCATTGCAGCTGTTGAAGAGAGATACAAAGATGCTGGTAATTTTATTATCGTGTTGTGGTGTTATTAAGATTCATCGATGCACCTTTTTTTTTTTTTGCGGGGAAGATTCATCAGTGCATTCTGTCTGACAAGGACTAGTGTTGTATCGTATTCGTGAGATCTTTCTAAATGTTAAAGGAACATAATTTGTACTTTGCAAAGGAACAAATCAACTAAACATCACCTAATATGACAACAGCAAGTTGCTGGTGCAAACAATGCTAATCTCATACAGTAATATGCAGAAAAAAAAAGCTAGTGGTTTTGAAAAATTGACATTGTTTTTACAGCAACGTGGAGGGACAAACTGATGCTGCTGAGGTCTAAGCGGAAAAACTGGGCCTGAAAGGTTTGGAGCTCATGCCCTGAATCTGTCCAATTATTCTAATTTTATGGAATTCTGATTATTTACTCACCGTGACAGCGTGGCTCGTCTCAATGGTGTAAATAAAGACGAAGCACTGTTGAATCCCAGAATGCATTCCAGATGACTGATACTGTCTATGTAATTAGATGTATATATTATATGGAACTAAGAACTGGATTATGTAAATTCCGACTGTTTCAGTCTTTCGGAGTAAAGAATAATCTGTGGAAAATCTCTGCATGTTCTTAGTTGGCAAGCTCACCTCCATTTTCACAAGTCTACTATTCCATGAAAATAATATTTGCCAGCTCAATGTCCTCTTTCGGACTTATGTTAAACATGCACAATGTTAGTGTTCCTTTTGCCTGAAATGTTACTGCACTGTACCATTGTTTGACAGCATGCTGGATGCAAGGAAAGACTGCAGAAGGGGAAATCAAGGGGTCGCCGATCATGTATATTATGAGCTCAGTGTGATTCAGAATCAGGGTATTTAGCATTGAGATCTCCTTGATTGTTGCTGAATCTTATGTCACAATTTCTATGACTGTATACACTATCTTGTTGTACAGGACGGCTTTATAAAATTCCCATCATCTAAAAAAACCATCAGCAGTTCAGCACTGGTGAGCTTTGAAAAGTTATCAACTTTTGCATGAGTTTTGGAATAATTCTTTACCAAAATTCTCACCTCGATATCTTTTGCAACAGGGATACTCAGCTCTGAAAGAAAGAGGACAAAAGGTGACGCCACTTGTTCTCATCGAAGCTCCATTGCTAACATTCTTTCCTCGTAGTTGCGTTGATCCTTTTTATCTCCTGCTCAAGTTTGTGCCTGTCGTGCTATCCACCATGTGTTCTTGATCCCATGAATCATAGGCTGATACTATAGTGTTATACGAACCTACGTCATCAATACTAAACTACCACCAAGTGGAGTAACAAACTATAGAAGAGAGAAATATAATCAAGGATTGGGAAGAGCACTAGACTAGCTAGAACCAAAAAGCGGGAATCAGAAGAATCAGACTTCAGGGGAAAGCAGCAGTAAAAGGAAGAAGAGGGAGCAACCTGCAGTTCTTACGCGCAGCTATCTTAGTTTAGTTGAAGTATTTAGACCATTGATATATACTCCCTCCGTACTCATAAAGAAAGTCGTTTAGGACTGTTTAAGTCAAACCTTGAGAATATAAATCATGAATAACTCTTAAGTTGTTGAATTTGAAAATGTAAAAATTATATGAATAGATTTGTCTTAAAAAATACTTTCATAAAAGTATACATATATCACTTTTCAATAAATATTTTTATAGAAACAAGAAGTCAAAGTTGTGTTTTGAAGACCGTGCCGCTGTCTTAAACGACTTCCTTTACGAGTATGGAGGGAGTAGGTGGGTGGGCTGCGCAAGAATGTCCCAACCCTAACTTCCTCCTCTGCTCGGCTCTGACCGTAAATGCATAAGTGCCTATTTGATTCGAAAGAAAAACATAAGAATTTTATAAGATTTTAACCATTATGAATTTTTGAAACAAAGGATTTGATACTATTAAATCCTATGAAATTCTCATGGAATGCCTCATTTTCCATAAATTCATGTTTATTTTCTATGGTTCAATCAAACGATAATTCCAGTATTTTTCATGTTTCACAATCTTCTATTTTACATTTTCATTACCGTTAAAATCTTTTATTTTTTTTCCATTCATTTGTTTTCTCAATCCTCCCTAAGGGGGTCCCTAAACCCTCATGGGATTAGTGGGAGTTTGACGACTGGCCACGGGAAGAGCGGGTAACAGTGGTGCAGCCGTGTAGCTCAGGATGTGGTTCTAGGCCGTGACCTCCCTGTGTCGACGCCATGTTTGTGCTGTTGAGGACGATGCTCCGACGGTCCGACCTCCCCGCGTCCAGAATGTACGCTAGCTGAGAGTCGTGACCTTCCGCCGTGTAGGCGTCCAAGAGATTGCGGCTGGAGACTTGGATCGGGGATTTGGGACCATAGGGATTCCAGGTCGGTGCTAGTTGGGCTGATTGTGGTGGCTTGGTGGGCTTCTTTTAACGAATTTTGAAATAAGTTTATTTTGCTCCCTTACATATTGTTCTTGTCTTCTTGATCGAATTGTATCCATTAACCGTAAAACCGGGTATAGAGACTCCTTAACTACGAAAACCGGATCAATTTAACTCGAGCGGTTTGAATGGTGGTTTCGTCCTACATGGCACGTTGACTGGGTATGCAATATGACGCCTACATGGCATCATAGTAAAAAAAAGGTGGGACCTACCTATATATAAGTCCCATATTCTTCCTCCCATCTTTCCGCTCTTTAGTCCTTTCCTTTCTCTACACTCCCACACCGTTTCCGCTCGGAGGAGCACCGCCGCTCACCCCACTGCGCCCATCGTGATTAACGAGTGTTGTGACTTCGAGCTGGCCAGCCACCTCACCTCCTCCTCCTCTGTGCCCACGAGATCGATGTCGCCGTCCACCTTGTCTCCACGCCCGTAGGGGATTCTTTCCCCCTGTTTATATGTTTGTATACAGCTAGTAAAAAAACTGTCCTTAATTTAGGCTTTCCTTGCAAGCCAGATAATATAATTACCTGTTATAAAAAAAAATGTTTATACAGCTAGCTTTATGCTAAATTTTGTGAATGCATGCTATCGCTAACTTAGGTTACGTTCATACATATCTATTCTCATGTCCTTATCGACCGTAGGTGTCGAAAGAGATTGTCACACTAGGCGGTTTAGGATTCTTCCAAAACCATTCTCACCCTCACCGTGAGCTTTGTGTCACCCCTCTCATATGTGTCCTCCCGGGCGTATCTCTCATGTTGACGATAGTCTAGAATAACACCACAGCCCTCAATTGCTCGAGTCTGCAGGATGCCAAACGACTGTCAAACATGGTGAAAGTCAGAAAGCTGGGTGAAATCTTCTCAGAGAATTTAGTTCTAAGTTACCAGAATTTAGTTCTAAGTTACCGTATTTATAAAACAATAAAATTAAAAAGAACTTACATTTGAATTCACTGGTGGAGAAAGAGGCTTTACTCCCGGTTGGGAACCCCTATAGTCCCGGTTATACAACCTTTAGTCCCGGGTGAAATAACCGGGACTAAAAGTCCATCTTAATACCAACCGGGAGTAAAGAGGAGAATCTTTAGTCCCACCAACCGGGACTAAAGGTGTAGCGCCAGTCTTTTTTTTCATTGTTCTTTTGAATATTGATTTCACACCAATCTCTCCAAAATCACAAAATCATCACAAATTCCAAATCGAAATTGAGATGCTCCCTACATCTCCAGATCAAAGTAGCAACATCACAAATCATAACATTCACATCATAAATTGTCAGAAAAAAACCATCACAAATTCTAAAAAAAAACACATCACAATCACAGATACATCACAGATAAAATAACACAGATCCAGATCCAGATCCAATGAATCATAAGTTACTAAAAAAAAGAAAATCCGGCCGCCGCCTCCTGCCGCGGGAGCGGCCGCCGCCGCTGCCTCCTGCCGCGGACGGCCGCCGTCGCCGCCGTGGGCCGCCACCTCCTCCTGCACGAGCGGCCGCTGCTGCGGGTCGCCGCCGCTGCCTCCTACCGCGGACGGCCGCCACCGCTGCCTCCTCCTGCCGCGCGCAGCCGCCACCGCCTCCTCCTCCTGCCGCGCACAGCCGCCACCGCCTTCTGCGCCCGGGCCGCCGCCCTGAGCTCCTCTCCGGCTATTCGGCTAAGTGTTGAGAGAGAAGGAATAGAGAAGAGGATAAAGATAAAAGTGTGAGGGAGGGGAGGAGGAAGAATAGGATAGAAATTTTTTAGGATAGCAGCAAGGGATTATATACGGCATATTTGATTTTTAGTCACCGGGACTAAAGTTAGGATTTTAGTCCCGGTTGGTAACATCAACCAGGACTAAAGATCTCTAGGGACTGGCAGCCTCTGACACGAGATGAACTGGGACTAAAGATGATCTCGTGTCCCTGTGATCTTTAGTCTCGGTTGGTAACACGAACCGGGACTAAAGATGATATAGTCGCCTTACAGTTATAAATCGGGACTTAAAAATACTTTTTAGTCCCGGTTTTTAATGGAACCGGGACTATTGTGGATTTGGGTGGACCGACCAAAGATGGTTTCTCCACCAGTGATTATTGCCCAATCTTATACAGCTTGAGGTCTCTTCAAATTCAAAATGGGCTGAGTTTAGTTCCAAACTTTTTCTTCAAACTTCCAACTTTTCCATCACATCAAAACTTTCCTACACACATAAACTTCCAACTTTTTCGTCACATCGTTCCAATTTCAACCAAACTTACAATTTTGGCGTGAACTAAACACACCCATGGACATAAACAGAATAAGGCCGAGTTCTTCGAACTTCCAAATTTTCCATCACATGAGAACTTTCCTACACACACAAACTTCTAACTTTTCTGTCACATTGTTCCAATTTTGACCAAACTTCTAATTTTAGCGTGAACTAAACACACCCTAAGAGCATCCCATTTCCATCAGTGTTGGCACACAGGCTCCATACATCTAGTTCGCTAGCTATACCATGAGTCAATCAACAAAGGTGTTCGTATGTGCTTCAAAGTCTTCAATTGACAACTACTCTAATTGATTGCAAGGTGGGAACCCACAAAAACCATTCTACTACTTATACTTCTCGAGTAGTCTAGCTCCCTCCATGCTCCATGAGAGTTTTTCTTTACAGGCAAAATGGGCACAAGAGAAGGGCGATTATTGTTTGGGGCGAGAGGATAAGTGGAAGAAGGAGCAGAAGAATAATCAAGGAATCTCAAAAGGGTGATTCCACTATATGTAGAAAGATTCCAGCAAACAACGTCGCCTTTGCCCTTTTGCCAAATAGTCTATGCAACTATCCTGCCTGCAGGCTAAGATTCATTTCGTGTGAGCTTCGTCCACTCTCTATCCTTTCCTTTTGCATGCCCTAAAGAAAACTGAAGAGAATAAACAAATTAAAGGACGATCGTCCACAAACCTACTTCCTCCGTTTCACAATGTAAGTCATTCTAACATTTGCCATATTTATATTGATGTTAATGAATCTAGACATATATATCTATATAGTTTCGTTACCATCATTATAAATATGAAAAATGTTAGAATGACTTATATTGTGAAACGGAGGAAGTAGCAGTTAATCATGCATGCAGGTAAAGGATGAGATTAACAAAATCTTGGACCGAAAATACAGAGACTGCAAGGCTACTGCAGGCAACCGACAGCAAGCATCCGATGACGGTACTACGTGCTATCCCCTTTATCAGCTACTCCCTCCTCCCTCCGTTTCACAATGTAAATCATTCTAACATTTTCCACATTTATATTGTTGTTAATGAATTTAGACATATATATTTATCTAGATTCATTAATATCAGTATGAATATGAGAAATGCTAGAATGACTTACATTATGAAACGGAGGAAGTAGTAGCTAGCGTCCAATCTTTGTCGAGTACTATCAGCCGTTAAGATTATTGGCCAGAGCAAAGCTGCCAGTGCCACATATATGATAATACTGTCGTTGATTGCCGGAGGCACTTGGCTGGCTTGACTCAGGGTCAATGACCATGCATGTCTACCGGCCCCACCTCCATTTACAACAACTTGCCGAGGTTGCCCGGTGCTAACTTCAAATCATCTAGACCTAATATAATAGCCGTTTTATACAATAGTTGCTTACTATACTATTAATACCTGGTCCCACCTGTCATATATACGTTACGTTTTGGAGTCCGTGCTGCAGCTGGCTACAGATCTGTAGCCCGCTGCTCTTCTCTCTCTTCCTTTATTTCTTTAAAATATGTTTATAGCTGGCTTATAGCCTGCTATTGTACCTGCTCTTAACGACTGTATTTGTAACTAAAATAAATGTAACTCAATAACCTCGGATGACAAATTTATACTAGATCAATATATCTAGATAGCGCGAAGGGCATCCACAATGTGGTGCAAAAATAGTCCATAGATAATATTATAATATCATTGTGCAACTAGCCCATAATATGAAAAAAAATAATAAAAGGTATCTATATGCATGTAAACTACTCATATGAAACAAACAATATTATCTATCTCTACTTCTCTTTCTTATTCTAATGTTACCTTCTATCTACGTACATTGTACTATTAAGGATTGATATAATTAAAGTCTATATATATATATGTGTCTCATCTATATAGATAACTTTTGACATATACAGTAAATGCACCTCTGAACATGAGTAAAACCAGAACAAATTAAGGTTTGTATTGCCGGAGTAATTTTCATATACACATGTGAACCTCACAATTATTTTCAACAGTGTGCTGATGCTGAAAACTTGATGGACTGAGGAGAATTGGACAGACATATCAGTGGTGTTCTTTTTATTAAAATATAAATTTTACCTTGATTTCTATTGGTATGCTTTTCAAACTATTAAACGATACGTTTCATGCAAAAACTCTCTCTCTCTAAAAGTTGTTTTAAAATGTCAAATAAGTCCATTTTTTTAAGTTTGTAATAATTAAAACCAAATAATCATGTCCTAATTGTTTTTTTTGTTTTAGGTACCCTAATTTTTTCTTCATCTTATTAGAAAAGAACATCATCATTTAGTGAGCAAATTCTTTGCTGCACCTGCACGTGAGACGTGAGTACGTGACACATCCATGCGACCTTCCAAGCCATAGTAAGGTCAGTAGGAGTCAAGATTGAAGAGACAATAGTCCAAATTGATTAACAAGTGTACCGCTGTCTCCGTAGTGCTTGACTGACGTACTTGCAATGGCATCTTTGTCCAAAGTGTCCCCTGATAGTACCTTTCGGCTAATCCTTGTTCTAAACTGATAATGCCCTCGTGCGCGTGAATCTTCTTGTTGATCTGATCTTATCGCAAATGAGATGAAAGTTTGGAGAATTGTATGCAAGCACCTTTGTTGCAATCTGTGCCTTTTTTTTGCCTATATATGTGCGCGTTTGGCCATGGATGGAGTGGTGGTAACAGGGGAACGCTGCTCAGCTTCTTGCGGCTGTATACTTCAGAACACCAGAAGAAAAAAAATCTTGTGCTGCACATATGGAGATGCAAGGTGTGAGCAAGATTATTAATTCTTCTTGGATCACTCAGCAATTTAGATGACTATTAACTTGATGAGAATTTGATTGTTGCTTCGATGCAGATGAACATGTCATTGACGTCCCTTCAATACTGGCGCAAGAACTGAGTACTGAACTCACTAGCCTGAAGCCACCGTCGACGGAGTTGGCCGGCGACGGCGACCCTTCTCCGACGCCGCCGATCATCATCGACGAGGTCGGCGAACGGACTCGCAACGTCGACCCGCACGAGTACCTGCCGCACCACGTCTACATCGGGCCGTACAGCCGTATGAGGAACGCCGACCTCGCCGGGGACGACGACGACAAGCTGCGCACGCTTCAGGAGGTCCTCGCCGCGGCGGCGGCGTACTCCACCGCGCCGCCGCTGCAGCTGAAGGACTTCGTCGCCGAGCTCGAGCTCCTCGAGGCCCGCGCGAGGAGCAGCTACCGCCACACGTTCGGTGTGGTGCCGAGCAAGGAGTTCCTGCGCTGGCTGCTGCTCGACGCATGCTACATCCTCGTCCGCTTCGGCGACGTCGACGACGTCGTCGGGCGCCGCCCACGCCCGGCGGCGCCGGCGGCCGTGGCGAGCGCGAACGGCGCCGTGCAGGGCGGGAACCGCGTCGTGCCGTCGGTGGAGAGGAGGAGAGCATCCGCCGCCGACCGGCAGTATATCCTCGACGTGGTCCGCGACGTGTTCTACCTTGCGGCGAACCAGGTTCCGTTCTTCGTCGTCGAGAGGGTCCGCCAGATGACGTTTCTGGACCACGGTACTCCGGCGCTGGACGCCATCGCGAGGTTCGCCGGAAAACTCTTGGAGCAGAAGCAGTACTCCGTCGCGACGCCGACCATGGTGGGGCCGCCGGAACGGCGGCCGGAGCCGGCCAATCTTCTGCACCTGCTGCACATGCACTTCACGCCCACCGTACTCACATCCGCCGCCGCTGTCGGTGGCGGCGGTGCGCCCGTGGGCCGATGGCGCACGGCGATGGAGTACTACTTCGTCGGCGTGAAGTTCAAGAGACGGCCTCTCAATCGCCGCAGCAAGGGCGGCGCCCTCAGCATCCTCGACGTGAAGGTGAGCGGCGGCGGCGGCGGCACGCTGGAGGTGCCGCAGCTGAACATCGACGGCGAGACGTGGCGGCTGCTCCGCAACCTGATAGCGCTGGAGCAGAGCAACCCGTCGGGGGCGGGGAGCCACGTGACGGCGTACTGCGTGTTCATGTCGCAGCTGGCGTCGACGCCGATGGACGTGGAGCTGCTGTCGCGGCGGGGCGTGATCGTGCACGGCCTCGGCAACAACGGCGAGGTCGCCAAGCGCTTCGCCGATCTCTGCAAGGGCACCGTGTTCGACGTGGACGACGCCGACCAGAACTACCTGAGGCCGGTGTGCCAGGTGCTCGACCGGCGGTTCCAGAGCCGGCCGCGGCGGTGGATGGCGTGGCTGAAGCAGAAGTACTTCGCCAACCCGTGGCTCGCCGCCGGCCTCGCGGCGGCGGCCGTCATCTTCGTCTGCACCGTCATCCAGGCGGTTTACTCCGTTCTGAGTTACAAAAAAGGATGATGCGGGTCTATTGGCAGAGACAGTGGTCCATGTGCATAGCAAGCAGCCTATTGTACAACATGCCTGTTTCATTGTAGAGCAAAATAATTTAACTTAGGGCTTTGCCAATCACAACTTGCCATAGTTTGCCAAATTAAGGCCTATGGGAAAACCAACCTCTTGCAAGTGATGTATATATTGTACTAAGGAACAAGACGTACTACAAAGTAGGTTAAAATGAAAAAAAAAAACTTATTCTTTCCTTGCACAAAATGATGCCAGAAGTAGAAAATCTGAAAAGATAATATCTCACAAAATAAATCACCACCTAATGTTTTTTTTAAAGCAGTACGTAGATGATGGCATGATTGTTTTCTGGTTTATACTAGACGTTGTTTTTGTCCATTATTTTATTTTGATGTTATTGCTCTTGTTTAATTTCTAGCATTTGAAGGGAATTTTATTGTCATGTAGGTATAGGTTTGTTGATCCAATCTCATATTTTTTAGTTGCGTTTTTTGTGTACATTAAATGATCAAGATATTTTTCTTTTTCTTGATTATGGATTTTAAGAATTTTCAACTAACATGATTTTTTATCTCCTAGGATTAATGGGGGTCTAGGAGAGCCTCAATTAATACAAGTGAACCCTAAAAAAAAAACATAGTACAAGTGAAGATATCGACTCTTCTCCAAATATTAATTGTTTTTTGTCCGAGTTTCAAATATTTTTAAACTATACTCTTAATGAAATCTTTTTCTCAATGATATTTATTTTTTAATCCAAATTGCGAACATTTATAAATATTATTTATCACTCTTTCTCTCAATATTATTTTTTAATTCAAATGTAGATATTTCTAAATTGTATATCTAGATCAACTCTTCTGTCAATACTATTTTACTGTTAAATGTTAATCCAAAGTTTAGTTATTTTGCAAGTTTTATTTTTATATGGGCTGTTCTTTTAATTTTATTCATTTCTATGCCGAATTTTAGGTATTTTAGCACTTATCTTTTTCTCCAATTAATATATAAGTTTTAGACGTGAGAGCGAAACAATAATAAATTGTTGTTTCGCTATATTTCAATTAATGTGAGAAATTTTAGGCTCTGAGAGTAAAAAGCCAACAGAGCAATGCACGTATATTCCGATATCCTGGCCATCTTGGTGTCACTCACTCAAGTCTGATTGTGCATGATACCAAACCATGCACACCCATCTTGGCAATTTTTTAACAGGCAACAAAGTGCACGCACACGGAAGTGCGATTATTGTTTTGGAAGAGAGGATAAGAGGAAGATGAATAATCAAGGAATCTGAAAAGGGTGATTCCACTGCGTTGCAAGGTTCTCCGAACAACAATGCCTTTGCCAAATAAGCTTCTTTTACAAGTCTATGCATCAACGGCACTTTGTAAATCCATTTCCCCACTCTCTCTCTCTCTCTCTCTCTTTCCTTTGAGATAAAGGAAACGGAGAATATGAAATTTATCAAAGGATGATACAAACCTAACAATTGATCATGAAGGTTAATTAAAGGCTGAGATTTTCAAATCTGAACGAAGAAAACGAAGACTGCAAAGCCTAGCGGCACGGAAAGACGGCACAATATCTCTCATCCTTTTTGCAGCGGTCAGTTTTCTTTGAAGCACCAGCCATCAAGGTTATTGGCCAGAGCAAAGCTACCGTACTCGATCGGGCGGAAGCCACTTGAATTGGCTTGGCCCAAGGTCAGCATTTTGTATATATACCTGCCTTTGCTCCACATGCAAATGATGAAGCTTTTTGCCGTTGTGTACTGATTAATTGCTGAATACTGATCAGTGGTCGTCACTGATCACGTCTCTAGCTACCAGCCGCCGGCCGTCCGGCAAAGCTGTAAAATCAAAGTGTTTATTGATTCCTTATTTTGAGATGAACAATTAGCATATGAGATTATTAGTTTTGATATTTGAAGATTATTGGCGAAATGGTTTTGAAGATGATTGAAATTTTTAGGTGATGAACAGGGACTGTTGATTGTCGGGTCCGGTCAGACTGGGCAGGTGCTGCCGATCAGACTGGCACTATGCGAGCGGTCAGACCAACTAGCCTGTGGTCTGACTAGCCAGCTCTTTGTCGGTTTCGGTTTCGGGTTGATTTGTTGGATATCCGTGGATGTTTCATGTTTATGGCTTCCAGATGGATACTATACGTATGTAATACTGTTGTTTGCTAACAATGAGTCAAGTTGGAGATAGCATGGTCTCGGAATATGGCTTCTTTGTTTGATTCATGTGTAGGTGACTTGATGCCTCGGGAGAGTATCGCCGGTGATGGATCAGGAGTCGACTTGAGGATAAGACGACGTCCGTGACGGTCAGATATCATGCGGGATACTTAGGCTAGAGTTCAATGCACGTGGTTGGTGAAGATTCTATATGGTATACGATGGAGGTATTGTGTGCGTGTGGGATGCGAAGTCGAATTTGGAAGGAGTACAAATTTGGTATGATTGGAGTTTCTAAAGTTTGTTTCTTGTACGAGAAGGTTTCCTAGGTGGATTAGGACTTCTAGTATGAGTTTGGTTCGTGGCTTTAGGCTGCCTACCTCATGTATAAATAGAGAGAGAGTGTGGGGCTTCTTAGTATCGCTTTTAGAGAGCATTGAGTTGATAGTTGAGTTAGGGTTTCGAGTTTAGTCGAGATTTTCGTGAGGAGTGTTGTAGTTGCACTTTGTAAACACATATAGAAGTAATAAAGTTATCATCTACATCTTGAGTTCTTCGATTTGTGCTTTCTCGGGTTCGGTGGTCTAACCAGCGGGTACGAGGCGGTCAGACTGGCGGCGACTTCAGGCGCGGCGATTGATCTCGATGGTCAGACCAGAGACATAACCTCAGTCAGACCGACGGCTTCCAGGCGGTCAGACCGGCACGACTACTTCGATCAGACCGCAATCCGTCGAATTTGAGTGTAACTTTTATTTCCGCGAAAAATTTAGGTTTTTAGATATAACAACCATTCACCCATCTTTGATTGGATTAGTTCTCTGTATTCGATCCAAGAAAAGCGGGCTGGCGGCGGTGGCGGAGTACCACTTAATTATTTGATGCTAGCGTGATGTACTAATATGTTAGAGAGAGAAGCTAACTGGCCTTCCTCGGACAGATCACCAGCGGGCTTTGTGTGGGCTTCTGGGGAAAAAATTGCAAATATACTTATTTTTTTCAATAATTTACGTTTATATATATGCATAGAAATGATTTGTAAAAATATACCCATTTAGCGGGGTGAAAACGTGGGACCGACGGTCGTGCGGCACCGCGAAGGTCCGTGATAGTAGCCATTTTACCACTGTGTTGACACTGTTGCTACAGTGATTCTTACTATTTGAGACACTGTTTGGCACTGTTTCTAGTATATATATACTTGCCATTCATGGTGGTAGGTAGTGGCAAGGAGAGTTGCCGTGCTTCCTGCAGGTGTGTGCTGCATCTGAGTTAAAAGAGGAAGGAGGCAATCCTACTTGTCCTGAATATAGATGGAGAGGCTAGGTGAACACCAAGATTCTTTCTTGGACCATCTCAGCAATTGGGCGATTTGACGATTTTGTGATATTGGATTACAGATCAACATGTCATTCAGATGGCTTTACTGTTTGCGCAAGAACTCAAGGATGAACTGGCTAGCCTGAACGTTCGAGGCGGGCCAACGACGAGTCTGCTCCGCCGTCGATCATCATCGACAAGGTTGGCGAACTAACCCGCAACGTCGACAAGCTGGAGTACGTGCCGCACCTTCATCTCCATTGAGACCGTTGTTGACGCGAAAAACACACACTGGACTGGGAGATCTGCTTAGCTCCAATACAGGTCCAAAAGTTGATGAGATGCGGGCGTGCCAGCCAGTTCAACCCTGCAACTGACAAGATATACAAATAGCAGATCAATGAGCCGATCGGTTGACAAGCCGATAGATTAATTCCAGCCGATAGCGATAGGGTTTTGAGCTATCGGCTATAATTTTGATGTAGATTCTGACGCTTGATGTAAATAACAACATAAAGTCAACCGGCTGATGATAATGCAAGAAAGCAACAATATAGTCTAGTAGAAACCAATCGGCTAACAATGACATGATAGAATAAGCACTGACCCGATGTCATAAAATCCACAAGATTAGATTAAACAGTGAAACCTTTGTTGCGATCGGCTAAACCCAACTTGTAGTAATCCTTATAAACCGATGCAACGTTCAGATAACTTATCGGCTAGCACCCTGATAAAACACTAGCATGAACATATCGGCTCAACAAAATTTATATTATCAACAACAATCTAGTAGATCGAACCTAACCGATACAACATGAAATTGTATATGATAATCTAATACTCGATGAGCCGATAGATCTGTCTAATGTGATGGATATAACAAATCTATTTAGAACAACATTTTGATTGTAGAGATATATCGGCTAAGACAGAAGATCGGACCTAACCGAGACATTCCCAACTAAACCGATGCGTCTCTAAACATAATGCAATTAGAGATAGAATTGAGATATCAGGTAGGCAAATATATCAACCAAACCAGAACGATCCATGAAATCGAAGCGATACAGCCTTGAACAACACCAACGTAGCCGATAGATTCACCAGGGCCGGCGGAACGTTGGACTTACCCCTTCGCCGGAGATCGAACTGAACCGATGCAGCCCCGCGTCAGGTGCCAAATTCCGCCGGATGATAAGTAAAAACCTCGGTAAAGAGGGTGTTGATGCGCCGAGAGTAGTTGTATTGATCTAGAGATATATTACAATGGCCCCGGGTATACATATTTATACCCATGGGGAGATACTAGTCCTTGTAGGACAAGAAAGAAACTTTCCTAAAAGATAAAAGGAAAACATAAAATCCTTATAGGACACTAAATACACTTTCCTAAAGATAAAAGAAAACTAACAAATAATGCCTAATTAATAGATAAACTGCCATGCCGCATCCTCCTTGAACTCGGTGATCACTTCTGGATAAGCTTCCTTTAATAGATTAATTTCCTTAACCGAATATAGCAGTAATCCGACTATTTGCGACGTAATAATTCTCTTAGGGGCTTACCAAATTTCACTGTTAGCAGCCGTACAACCACCCTTGATCTTAGCAGGGACACCGACAAGGTTCGTAGACTGGAGGTTCTCTCGGCGGCGGCGGCGGCGTACTCCACCGCGCCACTGCATGCAGCTGGAGAACTTCATCACCGAGCTCGTGCTCATTTGGATCAACCCAACAATTTGGATGACTAATAACTTGACGAGGATTTGATATTGATGCTTGTGCTAATCGGTTGCAGATGAACATGTCATTGACATTCCTTCAATATTGGCGCAACTACTAAACTCACTAGCTTAAAGCCGTCGACAGTGGAGTATGACAGCGACAACACTGCTTCAATGTCGACAGGGATGGATCTAGAGTATACCAAGTGTGGGCCTTGGTCCCCAGTTAATTTACAACGAGAGGGGGAAATGGCCCCTTGATATTTTTAATTCCTTAGTCTAATTAGCAGTAGACCCTTGGCTACCACTCCTTTTACTTGATGCATTCGCCCCTGCTCGACGCCAATCATCATCGACAAGGTCGGCGAACTGAATAAGAGCCAAAGGAAGATTTTGATTTTCATAGTGTGCTTACTTTTTTTCCAGATGAGGTGATGGCAAGATGGGTGGTTAGATGCCAAAAAGTTTCGACAAAACTTTAAGAGAATTTCCACCATTGAAGCTCTTCCCGTCACCTTCACCTTCCTTCCTGAGATCATCTGGCAGCACCTCCACCTCCCTTCCAGCTACCAGCTACCGAGTTGCTAGCAGATGGGCACGGGAAGCCCGCAGGCCGCAGCCATCGTGCACCTGGCCTCCGCTCACTACAGCAGGGCACGAAAAGGCCTAGTGGCCTTCGCCTGCTTTGGAGCCGCGCAAAAAGCTCCGCGATCGTTGCTGGGCTCCATGCACCTTGTTGCCACTCGCTGCGCTAGAAACCCAGCGGCCACCGCCTCGACACCCCTAGGGACCCACCACACTCACCGTAGCTGTGTGCTCGCCGGAGAACCGCCACAGCCATCGCCTCCTCTTGGGTTTTTGGGTGGTGATGGGATAGCTAGGGGAGTACCGTATGGGTAGAACGGTAAATCAATATTTCATAAATCGTTTTTTATTTCCGTTAGTATTTATTTAACTAAAAACCGTGGGACCAGTACAACCAAAATATTATGTAGAGGTACTTTTGTCTAGGTAATTTTCAAATTGCCTCTGAATCCGGAGCTCTATAATCTAGAGACACTTTCTAACCACCTAAAATACTTTTACTTTAGAGACACTTTTAGCATATTTTGTTAAATTTATTTTGTAGAGACATCTATCTAGCACTTTAAAATTTGACTCATATGTAAAGGTATTTACTCGAGGCATTTAAACCTTTGTAGAGCCACTTTTTTGAATATTAATATATACTAAGTAACTAGATATAAGCAACACGAAGCATATATATATAAGTAATTACATGAGGTTGAGATGATTAGTTCATTGAAGATAGAAATGGTCAACTCAAGACGAAGCACATTTATATAAGTAATTATATGAGGCTGAGATGGTTAGTTAATTGAAAGTAAAATTTGTCAACTCAAGATGTCATGAGCTCAAGGATTGGTAAGGAATGATTTTTTTTCTCTTTTTTCACTTTGATTTGCTATAAAGCGCCTCTATTTTGCATAGAAACGTTTTATAAAATGACTCTTAGTTCGTAGAGACGAGACAATTCGTCTATGAAGTACTTCTATTTTGCATAGAGATAAATTATAAAAGTCTCTTAGTTCCTAGAGATAATTCACCATAAAACACTTACGAGACCACAACACTATAAAGACATTTTAAAATGTCTCTATAGTATTAGGAAAATATCTCTACAAGGCATGTTTAGTGTAGTGGACCTGCCTAATAGGCGTCAAAAGTGAGGGCAAACGTCTAATCAGTTTTCAAAATAAGGGGTAAAAATACAAACCCTAAAAAAATGAGAGAAAAACAACAGTCGGGGTTAAAAGAGGGGCATGGATATAATTGTCGTTAGTAGTTTTTTTTAAGGACCGGGGGAGTATTTGTAGACAAGTAAAGGTGTTACTACTCGGAGTAGCTAGTATAACATATCGTCCGTGACAATTTTTTAACAGGTAAAGTGCACACATATGGCGATTGTTTGTGAGATCACAAGAGAAATAGGAATAATCGAGGAAGCTTAAAAAGGGTGATTCCACTATATGTTGCAAACAAAATAAGGCCAAAACGTGCTCCTATCAAAATCTTGGTAACTTGAATAGTAAACGTGCTAGTTTAGATTGAAGCCAAACATTTGGTAGTGCCCATGTTCAATTTGGCTATATTATAGAATCTTCTTCACCATCCTACTAAAATTTGGCTTTATATTAGTATTAAACCAAACATAGGCTAGCTAACTTTGTCCTATCAAAACGGTAGTGCCAAATTTTGTCTCAATTAATTTGTAGGGTAGAGAACCAAATAGGTCCTAAATTACCTTTGCCTTTTGCCAAAGAAAACTGAGAATAAACAGAAGGACGACAATCGACCGATTAGCTTAACAGTTAATCATGCAGGCAAAGGCCGAGATTTACAAATCTGATCGAAAATACAAATTAAGACTGCAAGGCTGCACGCAAATGATAGCAAAGCAGGCATCCGACAGTAGTACTATCCCCTTTAACAGCGGCCAATCTTTAACGAGCCCTAGTCATCAAGAATTCAAGATTATTGGCCAATAGCCACAGCAAAGTTGCCTTGACCCAGGGTCAACTTTTTATATATTTATTCCTGGTCCACTTAATTTGGTCATGAAGCTTCTACCGATCATGGTGTCATGAAGCTTCTAGAATGTGAGCCGGAGTAGATGTTTTTGTACTTCTTTGTCGAGGTGAAGGGCCTGCTCATTTTGATATCACCTTACCAAATTTTGGTAAAGTTGTCAAAAAAATGGCTATATTTAGTTTGCTTCCAAATTTTAGTAACTATATAAGAAATCTTACCAAAATTTTAGCAACTTTATCAAAATTTAGTAAGATTTTTTTTTAGCATCAAAGTAAACATGCCCGAAAGATGGACCGCATTCTTATATGCATATGTGGCCACCTGGGTGAGGTAATTTTGTTTGTGGTTAATGAGGAATGGAATGTCGCAATAAATGTAGCTGTACATAGAAGACGTGTGTCTGCTTCGCATAGTACCTCTTTTCCCATATTCCATGCGTCTGCAGTGCACACGTCCAATTTGTTGATCGTCTCTACGATCTTTGCGATGATGATGGGAACAATCTTAGGCAGGGTTTCATTTACCGCGGTAAACCGCGCGGTTACCGCGGTTACCGCGCTTACCGCGGGGGTACGGTAAGGGGTAAACCGCGGTAACCGCGTCAAATTCAAATAAATTTGAAAAATAATTTGAATTTTTGATAAATTTTGTACGGTTTGTCGCGGTTTGTCACGGTTACCGCGGTTACCGTGCGGTAACCGTGCTTACCGCCGGGGCGCGGTAACCGCGGCCCCGGCGGTAAATGAAACCCTGATCTTAGGGCCCCTTTGAATCACAGGAATGAAAAAATAGAGGAATAGAAAAAAACAGGATTCTGATAGAAATATAAGTGTAAAACAGAGGATTGCAAAACACAGGAAAAATATAGGAATGACCGTTTGATTGGACCACAGGAAAAACACAGGAATTTGAGGAGAGATAAAGACTCAAAGGATTTCTTCCATGAGATTCTACTTCTTGTTAAAATTCCTCCAAAACTTGTATAGGAAGAGACATTCCATAGGAATTTCATAGGATTTCATATGGTTCATTCCTTTAATTTAAAGGGCTTTATAGGAAAAATTCTTATAGAAATGAAATCCTCTAAAATTCCTATGAATTTCTTTTGAATCAAAGGGGCCTTATTAAGTCAGACAGCGAAGTCACTAATTTAATCTTTGAGTTTAGAAAGTATAGCGTCTGGGGATTCTATCCATTTGGGGATTGATGAAGTTGGTTTTTCTTTCCACGACTTTTTTTTTTTCGGGAGTGAAGCCTCTTTTTAATGCCTGCCAGTAAAAAACTATAAATTAAAGCAACTGTAAAAATAATTGGTATAAAACAAATTAACATGGGATAAGTCGAAAATATGATTATGAATAATGCGTACTATTGACAGTCATATTTATTATTATTTTTGAAGTAACATATCACATATTGATCTATCTTATTTATATTTTAAAGAAAAATATGATTTTTTTAGTTGACATGAATAACGAGATGGACAAAAAATGTTTTCTGGTTTTTGAGTGAATTTAAGTTTGCATTTATTTTTTCAAAACCACATACTATCACCATGGAGATTTACAGTAGTTTACGCTCCACTAATACTCAAGCACCATATCAGAACAAGTCAACACTGTACTGGACTAACTAATACTGAAAACTTGACGGACTGAGACAATTGGACTGACATCCACAGTGACCGGATTCTTTGCTGCACGTGAAACATCCACGCGACCTTTCAAGCTATAGTATGGTCAGTCGTAAGCTGGTGCTAGTATATCTCTCGAGTTTGTCCCCACTCCCCAGCCATCAAAGAATCGGGACACATTGAGTCTCAAATTAACAAGACCAGTACCCTTGCTCGATCCCTACTGGTTGACTGACTTGTAATAACGTCTGCCATCTCTCTCCAAAGTGTGTCCCACTGTCGTACCTTTCGGTTAATATTTTCTGTAAAATGATGGTACTCTCCAGAGTGTGAAGAAACTGTGAATCACCTCGTTGATTTGATCTTATCGCGAGTATGATGGCATGAATTAATTTGGTGAATTTTATGCAGCTACCAACTCGTAGTAAAGTACTGTTCTTTAAACTCCCTATATATATATTCTTTGCCATCCATGGAGTGCTAGGGCAGCTGCTCTGTTTTCCTGCAGGTGTATATGCTGAAGACCTGCAGGCTGCAGCAGAGTCAAGAAAGGAAGAAAGGGAGAGGGAGGCAATCCTACTTGTCCTGCTGCTGCATAGATGGAGAGGCTAGGTGTCAACAAGACTCTTTCTTGGATCAGCTCAACAATTTGGATATGTCTAATAATCATGCATCTAGCTAACACCTGACGATTTTGTGATATTGGATTACAGATCAACATGTCATTGAGATGGCCTCACTACTGGCGCAAGAACTGAAGCATGAACTCGCAAGCCTGAACTCGCCGACGACGGGGCGGGCCGGCGGCGAGTCATCTCCGCCGTCGATCATGATCGACAAGGTCGCCGAGCTCACCCGCAACGTCGACAAGCAGGAGTACGAGCCGCACTTCGTCTCCATCGGGCCGTACAACCGCAGCTGCGACTGCAAGTCCAAGCTCGCCAGGGACTCCGACAAGGTGGGTAGGCTCCAGGAGGTCCTGTCGGCGGCGGCGGCGCACACCACCGCGCCGCTGCAGCTGGAGGACTTCATCACCGAGCTCGCGCGCATGGAGGCTCGCGCGCGGAAATGCTACAAGCTGTCGTTCGATCACGTCCAGAGCAAGGATTTCCTGCGCTGGCTGCTGCTCGACGGCTGCTACATCCTCGTCCGCTTCGGCGACGTCGTGATGAGGCGCCGACCTGAGGACGAGGAGGTGGAGGAGGAGGAGGAGACCACGGCGGATGGCATCGTGCTCCGCCGCGTGAGGAGATGGTTTCATGTCCCGAGCTGCAAGGGGTTCCTGCGCCGGCGGCTGCTCGACGCGTGCTACGTGCTCGTCCGCCTCCGCGACGTCGTCGTCGGGCGCCGCAGCAAGGCGCCCGTGGCGGCAGAGGCTAACCGCGTCGTGCCGTCGGTGGAGGAGAGGGAAGAAGAATCCGCCGTCGACCAGCAGGAGGCCGTGGCGGTGGTCCGCGACGTGTTCTACCTCGCGGAGAACCAGATTCCCTTCTTCGTCGTCGACAAGATCCACCAGCTGACGTTCCTCGACGGCCAGACTCCGGCGGTGCACGCCATCGCGAGGTACGCGCACGAGCTCCTGCGGGTGAACGGGTACTCCGTCGCGACGCCGACCAAGGTGGAGGAGCCGGAGCGGCCGCCGGAGCCAGCCAACCTCCTCCACCTGCTGCACATGCACTTCACGCCTACAGTACTGACGTCCGCCGCCACCACCGGTAGCCGCCGCCGCGGCGGCGGTAGGCCCGTGGGGCGGTGGCGCACGGCGATGGAGTACTACTTCGCCGGCGTAACGTTCAAGAAGCGGCCCCTCGATCGGCGCGGCGGCGCGCGGTGCGTCCTCGACGTGAAGGTGAGCGGGTGCGGCGGCGGGACGCTGGAGATGCCGCAGCTGACCGTGGACGCGGAGACGTGGCCGCTGCTCCGCAACCTGATGGCGCTGGAGCAGTCGAACCCGGCGGCGGCGGGGAGCCACGTGACGGCGTACTGCGTGTTCATGTCGCAGCTGGCGTGCACGGCGGCGGACGTGGAGCTGCTGTCGCGGCGGGGCGTGATCGTGCACGGGCTGGGGCACCACGGCGAGGTGGCCAAGCACTTCGCGGACCTGTGCAAGGGGGCGGTGTTCGACGCGGACGACGCCGACATGAACTACCTGAGGCCGGTGTGCCAGGTGCTCGAGCGGCGGTTCCAGAGCCGGCCGCGGCGGTGGATGGCGTGGCTGAAGAAGAAGTACTTCGCCAACCCGTGGCTCATCGCCGGCCTCGTGGCCGCCACCGTTGGCCTCGTCTGCACCGTCATCCAGGCGGTCTACTCTGTTCTCGGTTACACAAAACCAGGGAGCTAGCTGTGGTGACGTGGCTGTGTGACGTATCGTGCTACGTAGCAGCCATGCAGTGGTCCCATGCGCGTAGCAGCATATATATATATATATCTATATAGTGCATGTTTTCAGTGGAGTGTAAGAATAGTCAGCTTAAATATGTAAGTTCTTTTTTGAGAACCGAAACTTGTAAGTATATGTTGTTTAGATGTAAGAAAGACTTAACAGCCCATGTTTCTAAAACTTAGTTGTAATTTTAGATTAATTTTTAATAACTTCATTAAGTTAGATTACATTTTCTCAGCCACAACATGAATAATTGAGTACGTATAATATCCTTATAGGGACCGCCTATGCATCACTCGGGTGATTTTTGAGAAAAAATCACCCAGATTTTTTCTTTCCTTGGATTTGCATCCAACAGACTACAAAATAAAATAACTAATACAAATTTACTTACACAACATTTTTTTTCAAAATTACAGTGCACTTACCTGTCATATCAACTAAATTTACATATGTAATTTTAGTTATATAGGACTGTAATTTTATATTTGAAATAAAATAACTAATGCAAATTTATTTACACAATATTTTTATCAAAATTACGTGCACTTACATGTCATATCAACTAAATTTACATATGTAATTTTAGTTATATAAGACTGTAATTTTATATTTTAAAGAAAATAATAAGTACATATTTACTTACACATTATTTTTATCAAAATTACAGTGCACTTACATGTAAATCAACTAAATTTACAAATGTAATTTTAGTTATATAGGACTGTAATTTTATATTTTAAAGAAAATAATAAGTACATATTTACTAACACATTATTTTTATCAAAATTACAGTGCACTTACATGTTAAATCAACTAAATTTACAAATGTAATTTTAGTTATATAGGACTGTAATTTTATATTTTAAAGAAAATAATAAGTACATATTTACTTATACATTATTTTTTATCAAAATTATAGTACACTTACATATCAAATCAACTAAATTTACAAATATAATTTTAGTTATATAGGACTGTAATTTTATATTTCACGACAACGATGAGAGGGACGGTGTCTCTCGCCGATCAGTATTGGCCGTGCTACCGGCGGCTGGCTCGCCGGTCAGAGGCCACTGTGTTACCGTGCTTCTCCGATCTCCATTATGGTGTGCGCTTGGGCTAGCTAGACACGAAAACCGACGTGCTGGTGTCCGACGTGCCGGCTGACGAGGCTGAAAAAAAACGTGAAATGTCAGAAAAAAATCACGCGAGTGATCGATAGCAAAATCGATCCTTATATGCTACATGTGGAAAAAGGAAATTGATACTACAAGTAATTATAGATGGCCGAAGGGCCCGCCCGGCACGGCCCGGCCCAGGCACGGCTAGGCACGGCCCAGCATGCCGGCCCGATAGGCACTTCGTGCCGGGCCGTGCCGGCCCATGGGCTGCACCTCCCGCCCAGGCACGACCCACCAGCTGTCGGGCCGTACCGTGCCGGCCCGAAGGCATAGGTGGCCCATCGGGCCTTTTTAAAATAAGTCTATTTTTCGTCCCTCCTCTTTGGGCTATTTCATATGTATAGCTAAAATAAGTATATTTTCCGTCCCTCCTCTTTGGGCTGACATATGTATAGCTAAAATAAGTCTATTTTCTGTCCCTCCTCTTCGGCTGACATATGTATAGATAAAAAAAGTCTATTTTAGATCCCTATTCTTTCGTTCATGGCATATAATATGTCTATTTTTACTCCCCTATTTTTATTGTGTATCGGGCCTAGCTGCCGGCCCATCGTGCTGGGCCGGCCCGGCCGTGCCGGGCCAACGTGCCGGTGGAGGGGCCCAGGCACGGCCCAGTGGTCGGGCCAAAATATTATATGCCATGGGCGGGGCCAAAATATCGTGCCATGGGCCGGGCCGTCGGGCCTCGGGCCTTTTGGCCATCTATACAAGTAATATATTTATGTTCATTTGATCGGTGGCCCTATGTATCACGCGCAGGTGATACGTAGCTACGTAGTGCCCCCGAGCGCACACCTCCAACCTTCCCTCCCACATTCTTCATCAAAATAATTACTGGGCCTCGTTCTTATTTTTTTCCGTTCCCAAGAGCATCGGCCCTTACCTTCTTCCTGCCTCCCAAATTACTCGAAATCAATTGGCACCAACTTCCTTTACTAATCTTTACGTTATTTTTTTAATAAGTTGTTACTTTAGTTAATTTTCATATTTGGGAAAGACTGGATGGTAAAAAGATTATTGGATAATTTTTTTTCTTGACATGTCTTTGTGTAATGCTTGGATTTTCAACCAATGGATATGCATGGATGACCGTTATTAGTTAAAAAAAACTCCCATATATATGTATGATGCAAAACTGGAAAAGCTACCTAGCACGTGCGCGCCGGCAACGAGCCTTTTCCGGGAGTTTAGTCTAACTGACTGAAATTAGTTTAGATAATGACAATAATTGAGATAAAATTTTCTTTTTTTGGGTAGATTTTTTACTAACAAGTTGAAAACTTTCAAGTTAGATTTAAAAACTTTTGACTCAAGATTTAAACTTTGAAGTTAAATTTTGATAACTTTCAACTCAAACTTTGAAAATTTTCAAATCGAAATTTAAATTTGTAAGACAAATTTTGAAAACTTACAACTCAGATTTAAAAATTTTCAACTCGAGATTTGAAAACTTTTAAATTCATATTTGAAAATTTTCAACTCGAGATTTGAAAACTTTCAACTCAGATGTGAAAAGTTTAAACTCGAGATTTGGAAACTTTTAAGTTATGATTTGAAAACTTTCAAGTCCAGATTTAAAAACTTTTAACTCAGATTTAAAAACACATGTGCTGAAGATTAAAATAAAAAATAAAAAAAGCGAAAAAAATCAAAAAAAAATAGCGAAAGAAAAAATGCTACATTGCTGGCGCACGCGCTAATTAGCCATACCCATGCAAAACTCACGCATCAATCGTTATGTAATTGTTTTTTAAGCATGGTAGGTTTCAGATTTCAATATTTAATTGATATAAGTATAGCGAGTTCCCTATTTCTTAGAGAAGCCGATGGTTAACTCCAGTAGAGATCGTTTAGTTTTTTTTTACTGAAAGTAATAACTCCAACATCCATCATTTCAATGATTGTTTTACCCAGTCGTATAATTTCACATCCATCATTCAGTGATTTTTTTAGAGAAAGTTTTCTTATTTACCACTCAAAGTGATCATGAGTTTCCTTATATGTTATCGAAAAGTTGCTATACTTTCATATATATATCATTGCTTGAACCTTTTTCCTCTCATATATGCCATCCACGTCATCATCTTGTGTAATAGGGATGTAAAATTAGAAGATATATTACCCTATTAAAACCTTGAGGGAATGTCCAGTCGTTTCATTACATGTCATCATCTAAATAATTATAAAAAATAAAAAAATGATAAGATAGAATAATATGTGACATATCACTGTACATATATGCAAGTTTAAATTTCACTTTTACAATTTTTTTAAAAAACATCAAATTTGGCTACGAGCACATGTATACTAGTTTCAATTAAATTTATTATTTTTTATTACAACTTGTGAAGATCAAATTTTAATTTGAATTTTTGGACTGATATATAAAATATTAATCCATCTTTTCATTTATTAAAATACATAGCTATTTAAATGACTGCAATAATGAGCGGACATCTCTTGGGTGGATTAGCAAAAATGACATATCAATTGTAAAGTGGAACCATCATGCTCAAGTGTGCATGTTAGACAATGGCTGAATAGAAGCAATCAGAAAAACACACGAGTGTAGTTTTATTATTTTGTTGAAAAATTGATGAGGTCAAAGCAGTTTAACCTTGATAGTGTCATATAAAGGATGAAAATTTTTGTTAGATGGCGTATTAGAAAATAGTAACTTTGCAGTGGCATATAAGAAAACTTGTAAATTTTAAGTGGCGTATAAAGAATTTTCTTCTTTTTTTTACTAACATGTATAACTTCCGTACGTATCCATCGTTTTGCGATTTTTTACCAACATGTATAACTCTTGTATCCATCATTTAATTATTTTTTTTATAAACATGACACGTATTTGTTTTGGTTGGGCTAGCATAAACCAACAGTAAACTTTTGACTCTACATGTACAGTGATATGTGTTTTTTTCTTTTTTTGAGAACTACTACTGTGATATGTGTATTGCAATTTTGTTACTACATATAGTCAATGCTATGGAGATCACTCTAGGAGAATGCAGCACCCGACCCTCACCCAACACAACAGGGTAACGTTTCCAATCCCCAGGGCCTTACGCTCTCCACCTTAGAGTACGCAGGAACAATAGCAGACTAGCTATAAGCCAGCTATAAACATATTTAATTTAAAGAGATAAAAGAGGATAGATAATAGCAACGGGCTACAAATTAATTTGTAGCTAGCTGCAGCACAAACTTCAAGATGCATGTGTGTATAACAGGTAGGACCAGATATTGATTGTGTAGTATATGTTTATAGATAACTATTGTATAAATTAGCTATTAAGTTGACTATAGATTATTTGAAGCCAGCACTTGGCTGTACTATTAACCTTTGCTCTTAGGTGAACCACGTCTATTGGATGTAAAGTAAAAAAAAAAAAAAAAACTCCTCACATGCTGGTCAATCGATCGATTTAGGGGGAGCGCAGACTCTCTGAGATAGTAGAAAAAAATGACGCTATTGATGAGTGGTATAGAGCAAGTATAATAGTATAGCAAACTACATATGGTCACAGCCCCCAACAAAATGGGTGCCGTGAGAAGAGTCATATAGAGCAAGCATAATAGTATAGCCAGCTGCTGGCCCCAAATCATCTATAGTCAACTTAATAGCCAATTCATACAATAGTTGCCTATAAACATATACTACATAAAAAATATCTGGTCTCATCTGTCATACACATGCACCTTGGAGTCCGTACTGTAGCTGACTACAAATATATAGCCCCTCTTCGCTCTACTCTTTTATCTCCTCGAAATGTGTTTATAGCTGGCTTATAGCCTACTACAGTACCTTCTCTATCTAAATGGCACGTTGGGTGTCATGTAGTTCCCTTCATTCGATTATTTATTTTCTTAATGAAAATAAAATCATAATATTTTTGTTCTCATTTTATGTAGGCCAATAAGAATATTTAGGCCGA
Source organism: Oryza sativa Japonica Group (assembly GCF_034140825.1). Taxonomy (NCBI): domain Eukaryota; kingdom Viridiplantae; phylum Streptophyta; class Magnoliopsida; order Poales; family Poaceae; genus Oryza; species Oryza sativa. The sequence goes on along the minus strand of NC_089042.1, from coordinate 16,443,753 downwards.
TAGGTCTCAGGTAAGGGCAAGGTCAATGTTTAATACTCATACATAGTTAGACTTTGTTACTGTATGCTACACAATGCATGTAGCCTAGTAATTGCAGTAACCTAATTAGCACTTCAAAGTCTTGAGTTTAAATCTCCATAGGAGCGAATTTCAGATTGGATTATTTGAGGGCTAAATTCTCTGTTTAATAGGCTAAGTTCCTAATTTAAAAAAGGCTGCATATATCCGGTTGGATATAGAGGCCGGGTAAAAAATACCCTTCTCTTAAAAAAATTGTTTATGGTCTTAGTAATCTGCAACATAAGCTTACTACAAAATAAAATAAGGGGGTGTTTAGATTTAGGGGTGTAAAGTTTTGACGTGTCACATCGGGTATTATATAGGGTGCTGTATGGGGTGTTCGGGCACCAATAAAAAAAATAATTACATAATCCATTAGTAAACCGCGAGACGAAATTATTAAGCCTAATTAATCCATCATTAGCAAATGTTTATTGTAGCACCATATTGCCCAATCATGAAGCAATTAGACTTAAAAGATTCGTCTCGTAAATTAGTCGCAATCTATGCAATTAGTTATTTTTTAGCCTATATTAAATACTTCATGCAGGTGTTCAAACGTTCGATGTGATAGGGTGTAAAGTTGGGATCTAAGAGGTGGCTGCAACCTCGTTTGAGTGACGGTAGAGGGATACAGAAAGCAGAAGTGAGAAGAAATACTTACTTATTTGTTATATGGTTAGTTGTAAGCTTAAGGTGCACCATAAGAAACTTTTCACTGTAATTAATGCAGATCACGAAAATATTAGTTACTTCCTCCGTTTCACAATGTAAGTCATTCTAGCATTTTCCATATTCATATTGTTGTTAATAAATCTAGACATATATATCTATATTCATATTGTTGTTAATAAATCTAGACATATATATCTATCTAGATTTATTAATATCAATATGAATATGGGAAATGCTAGAATGACTTACATTGTGAAACGGAGGGAGTACTTAACACATCTTGCCAATATCGACAAATGTTTCATGATTTTGCATTGCTATCTTTTTTGGAAGCAAACTTAATCGCTATATAATGCTGTCCATGATGTCTCGCTATCATTTAGGTGAAACTACTAATAAAAAAATACTATACAAATATATCTTCCAAAAAAATTGCCTATAGAGATTTTTTCTGCCGAAAAGGAGGGCAGAGATGCAGATCCGCCATCCCCGACCCCCCTAACAACATATCCATGTCTCCCCTTGCTATCGTCGCTATATCCATGAGGGAAGGGCGCTCCCGAGGCTACGCTGACGGATCCACGCCTCCCCCTACCCGCGGATCTGCAAGGGAGTGGCGTTCTTGAGGCCAGCAATGGTGGATCCGCTCCTCACCCTGTCGCTGTCGCTGAATCTGCGAGGAAGGGATGCTCTAGAGGTCAGCAATGGCTGATCCGTGCCACCCCTTGCCGCCGCCGCTGGATCTCTGAGGGAGAGGCCTTCCCAGGGCTGGCAATAGTGGATCTGCTCCCTGCTGTCACCGTCAAATCTACAATGGAGGAGCACTCCCAAGGTCTATAACGGCAAATCCACACCTGACTCTGCCGCTGCTACCGTTGGATCTATGATGAAGGGGCGCTCTCGTGGCTGGCTACGGCGGATCCACTCGAAGTTGGTGGTCGTCTCCACTGACGCTGCGCTGATCCCGGCTGCCTTCCCGCGGTGTGTGCCCGTCATCGTCGTCACCCCTTCGTTACACCCAAGGCCACCATGCCAAATCGACGAGGGAGCCAGCCAAGCCTGCCCGAACTCGCCGTTGATGGGGGCTGGCGTGACGAACTCACCTCTACCGCCATGACTAAGGGGGGCGAGGAAGATCAAATCAGAGAAAGAAAGAGAGTGACTTATGAGTGAGAAAGAAAGAGAGATCTCGAGAGAGTGATGAGAGTTAGGAGATGAGGTAGAGGAAGTGAGGAGATAAGGTAGCCACAGTTTTTTTTATGATGAGCGGCTGGCCTCACATGCCTATGAAATAAACATATTTTCTTAGGTGGGCCATTTAAGAGATCCACTTGTGAAAATCCATTCAAATATTTTACACACGAGTCTTTTTTTATTCCGCATGTAAAAACATCGGTTATGTTCGTAAAATTCATTTGAGGAAACTGTGGACACTGTGTCTAGTGAGACGGCAAGATCCAACTTAGGTTTAAAGGATGGTCTACTGTAGAATGTGTACAACCACGCCTATGGGTTTTTTTTTATAGTGGGGGTTCAAGGTATACTTGAGGGCAGAGATTCAAGTTATGCCATCTGAAAACTCATCAAAATATTTTAAAAAAATTAACAACATAGATAAATACAAAGTATTTCACTCCACAAACATACAAAACTTAAATTTAACTTCTACAAGTTAAAAAAATAAATTAAAATAGTTAACGTACATTCACAATTATATTGTTATTTTTTACATTATGTAGAAGTAGAATTTCAATTTTCTATAGTTGAATTCCAATTTACATGTATGTGAGTGATATATTTCATATTAGGGTATCTTATTTTATTTTTAAATTTTTTAAGAACTATTTAGGTGATATGAAAAAGCGAAGGAACATCCTCGAGGAATGAAAAATTTTCCCGGTTAAAGATTATGGTGGGCTAGTGGCAATTAATCGATGGAAGGAGTGAGCTGAGGTCTGAAGATGTGAGCTACTGTGTTTTTTATTGCTTTTGCCGTGAAGACGAAACATGGACCACTTTTTGTTTTTTTTTTTAGAAAAAAAACTGTGTGCGTGTGGCCACTAGATGAACTAGTTTAAGTATTGTGGTTTGGTTTTACAAATCTCTCTCAAAAAAAAAACCTTACTTCCTCCGTTTCACAATGGAAGTCATTCTAGCATTTCCCACATTCATATTGTTGTTAATGAATCTAGACATATACTAGCATTTTCCACATTTATATTGTTGGTAATGAATCTAGACATATACAATATGAATGTGGGAAATGCTAGAATGACTTACATCGTGAAACGAAGGGAGTAGTACTGGACTGATGATGTGTGCCTGCTTGGCACACTTGGCTCTTGTTTAGATTTCAAGCTCCTTCCTGGCAATTGCTTAATTACACATGCACTTTGTTTTGATCCTTTTTTACACTGATGATGTGCATAATCTTGAAAGGGAACTGAAAGCAACGTCCCCTACTAGGCCAATCTCCGGGTTGAATTTGCTTAACCATCATTTTTCGTTCAAAGATGTGAATCTAAACTATCTTTAAAAACTCAAAAGCACCAATCTCTAGGCAACCTTTTCATCATTTTGGCAGTTATTTGCTCTCTACGAATAGTCATGGACACAAATTACCCAAAGCATTATTTGCGACAAAATCAGAACAAACTAAGATTCTGCGGACCTCGAGCAACGTCGAGAAAATTGAACGGTTACAGAGAATTATTTTCAAAATTTTTTATAATCCTCATTTTCTCAGAGAACGTCAATTATAATGCTCGAGAAAATAACCTCTGTAACCGTTACAGAGAATTATTTTCAAAATTATTTGCTCATTTGCTCATTTTCTCATTTTCTCATAATTATTTTCAAAATTATTTGGGTGAATAGCTAATTTAGTCCCTCAAGTTTCACCGAAGGCTCAATTTGGTCCTTCACGTTTCATTTTGTCCACATAGCTCCTCCAAATATTTGTTTTGGCTTGAAATCATCCTTGGGCCTACTTAATATGCCATATGGCTATTTTTAGTCAATATTTCTATTAAAAAATGTCCTTTTTGCCCTTAATTTGTATACAACTATATACTAGAAAAGGGAAAGTCAACATGAATAAACAACATTACAGATGTACTTCCCATTATTTCAACATGTGCACATGAAACTTAAGCAATTGCTATCGTATACACTTTCTAGTACATAATTTATTTTCGTTTTACATAATATACTATGTATTATCTATAAAAAAATTCAAGCATGCAATTTTCTTTTATATATGTGAATGATGAGGGGTATAAGTGTCATTTATGAAGAGAGTTGTTGGTTCAAGGATAAGTTTGAACTAAAATGAAAACTTAAAGAACTAATATGGATAGATTGAAACATCAAGGACTAAACTGTGTCTCAGATGAAACTTGTAGGACCACTTTGCCTATTCACCCAAATTATTTGCTCATTCTCTGTAACCTCTTTAACCGTTCAATTATTTGCTCGAGGTTACAGAGAATTATAATGCCGTTCAATTTTCTCATAACAGAATCATTTTTATAATCCTCGTCCAAATCTTATTTTTATCTCGTACCAATTGTTATACAAAATTTCGTACTAACAAAATATGCTATATATACGGTTCTTAATGGTAAAAAATTGAATCATACTAACAAAATTTTCTCTGTAACCGTTCAATTTTCTCATTTTCTCAGAGAACGTCAATTTTTGAAAATAATTCTCTGTAACCTCGAGCAAATAATTCTAAGAGAACGTCGAGAAAATAATTGCTTGAGGTTGCTCTAAGAAAATTGAACAGCATTATAAAAATTTTGTTATGAGAAAATAATTTTGTTACAGAAATCCAACTGTAAAATAAGATTTGGACGAGGATCAGACTGCAAACAATTGGCGTCAATGCGTCATGCGCATCAGCGCATGCGCACACCACGAGTTGAATTTTCTCGACCTAGCAAGCTCGCTACAGTAAGGTCAATATACTCTCCGTACTTTTCTTCTGGTCCCCAGCCGTCAAAAGGCAGAGTCCAAATTATTGTTGCTATTTTGTCTTGGTGATTGACTTGACTTGTAACCCCTAAGCATCTTTTCTCATCAGGGTCCCACTCAACCAATCTTTGTATAATAAACTGATACAGATACTCCTCCACTCGTAAGCGTGGATTAATCTAATCTCCTCGTCGATGTGATCTTACGGCCAATTGGATAAAAACGCCTCTGGAGAATTTTATGCTCGCTTGGCCACTAATGGAGTTGTTAGTGACAGGGCAGCTGCTCCTCTGCTTCCTGCTGGACTGAGCCGCAGAGGAGGAAGAAACGATGGGGGGCGATCCTACTCGTTGCGTTGCAGAGTTGGAGATGAAAACAGGTGCCAACAAGATCCTTTCTTAGATCAGCTCAGAAATTTGAAATTGAGCATAATTTGATGGTTTATTTGTGCTAATTGAGTAGGACTTTTTTGTGCTAATCGATTGCAGATAGCTGTGTGATTGACATCCCTTCATTGGCGAAAGAACTGAGGGTCGAACTCTCCAGCTTCAAGTCGTCGACGGCGCGGGTCGTCGGCGGCGCCGCGCCTCCGCCGTGCATCATCGTCGACAAGGTTGGTGAGTCCACCCGCATCCACGACCCGCACGAGTACGTGCCGCAGTACGTCTCCATCGGGCCGTACCACCGCGCCGCCGACCTCGCCGGAGAGGCCATCAAGGTGAAGTACCTCGGCGACGTCCTCTCGGCGGCGGCGGCGAGCTCCACCGCGCCGATGACGCTCGAGGACTACCTCTCCGAGCTGGCGCACCTCGAGCACAGCGTGAGGAGGTGCTACGTCCATTCGTTCGACATCCCAAGCAGGGAGTTCGTGCGCATGCTGCTGCTCGACGCCTGCTACATCCTCGTCCGCTTCGGCGACGTGCTCACGCCGCGCACCGCGGCGCCGCCGCAGCCGGCGGCGGCGGCGGCGGAGGAGGTGGCCGTGGCTAACGGCGTCGTGCACGCGGGGCACCGCGTCGTGCCGACCGAGGAGAGGAGAGCGGCCGCAGACGACCAGCAGATGGCCGTCGCGGTGGTCCGCGACGTGCTCTACCTTGCCGAGAACCAGATCCCGTTCTTCGTCGTCGACAAGGTCCACCAGCTGACGTTCCTCGACGGCGAAACTCCGGTGTTGGACGCCATCGCGAGGTACGCGCACGACCTGTTGAGTTGGACGGAGTACTCGGTCGCGACGCCGACGATAGTGGCGCCGCCGGCGCTGCGGCCGGAGCCGGCGAACCTTCTCCACCTGCTGCACATGCACTTCACGCCTACCGTGCTCGCTTCCGGCAAGGTCAGTCGCGGCGGAAGGTCCGTGGGCCGGTGGCGCACGGCGACGGAGTACCACTACGCCGGCGTGACGTTCAAGCGCCGCCCGCTCAGCAGCGGCGGCGGCGCGCGCAGCATCCTCGACGTGAAGGTGAGCCGGCGCGGCGGCGCGCTGCAGGTGCCCCGGCTGAGCATCGACGGCGAGACGTGGCGGCTGCTCCGGAACCTGATGGCGCTGGAGCAGAGCAACCCGTCGGCGGCGGGGAGCCACGTGACGGCGTACTGCGTGTTCATGTCGCAGCTGGCGTGCACGGCGAGGGACGTGGAGCTGCTGTCGCGGCGCGGCGTGATCGTGCACGGCCTGGGCAACGACGGCGAGGTCGCGGGCCTCTTCGCGAACCTGTGCAAGGGCGCCGTGTTCGACTTCGACGAGGCCGACCAGAACTACCTGAGGCCGGTGTGCCAGGTGCTCGACCGGCGGTTCCGGAGTAGGCCGCGGCGGTGGATGGCGTCGCTGAGGCAGAAGTACTTTCTCAACCCGTGGCTCACCGCCGGCCTCGTGGCGGCCACCATTGGGCTCGTCTGCACCGTGATCCAGGCAGTTTACTCCGTTCTTAGTTACGTAAAACCCGGGAACTAGAAATCGGGAAACTATTCTAAACTCTCAATAGGCAGTGCACGACTCAATGTCCAGCACTTGGCTCGCCGTGGCATGGCAAGAGGTGGAAACGCCAAGTCGTCGGTGTCGGATGATACCGTACCGATGATCGGATTTCGTCCAGGGTTCTGCAAAATTCCTCAATCCGCCAGTGTCATCGGTGATGTTGGAAGAATGTCCGGAGGTGCAGCATATATCGAAAAATATGGATATGGAAGCATCTGATGGGAGAAATTGATTCTGAAGATTAACTGTGGTGGATCATATTAGAAGAGAGCAGTGGTCACTGGTCAGCGATAAAAATTGAGCTTTCCTGGGTGCAGCCGCCAAGGTGATTTTCTTGGGGATGTTTTGGGCCTGCTGCTGAAATGCTGACAGGCTGATGATCTGAAATGGTTCGGAACGTGGGCATGCTCATGTCATGTGTGACAATATCCATGAAGTCAGAGCTTGTGTTGGGTGAATTGTGAGGTGGCTTTATTATCCTCCAAATTGTGCTAGTCGAAGATACTTCTGTTTCTATATAAACCAGTTTTGGATGGATCGGGTCTTCTAGTTTATGCTTCATTTTCTATTTATAAAAGAGACAGGCAGTCATGGTCGGTGTACTACATATGAATGTTGAATAGTACATTTTTCTCCGTGTCTAATATTGTAAAATATTTAATAAAGCCAGTTGTACACTTGTACTGCAGAGTAAATTAGTTCACGAGTCACCAAATTCATCACGTTTCTAACTTATGAGTTGAGTCAACGAGCTCGTCATTGTTAGTTCAATACTGTATATAACTAGTGGAGATTACCAGACTAATCCGATTATCGGCGTGCAACGATGATTTTTCTTGTTTTATGGTCCATGTCTGCACAAGTATGATTGCCTTCCTTCGCTCTTCTGCAGAGCCGCAGGCCCGCAGCAGTGCACTCCTGCGCAAAACGGAGTAGCTGTTTTTTTTTTTCTTTTTTTATCTTACGGAGTAGCTATTTTATTTGAACAGATTGCAGGAAATGGTTCTCGTAAATTCTTTTATATGTGCTTGTTATTTTTATGGGAAACACACTATTTAAATCTATACTCCTTACAAAAGGAGTAGTTACCAACTCTTAACTTTTAGAAAGAAAAATAAATTATATATGGGGTCAGAGGGTCCACATGTCAACTACTCACACCAACTTTCTATTTTTGGTGAGAAGAAAAAAATAGCATGAAGCTAGAAAGGTCCACATGTGAATAACAAATATATACGATCATTAAGATATATTATTAGTATTAGCATGCTAATGATAATTTTATATAATTAAAAGGAAAAAGTACAAATTACCCCCCGAACTATGGCGGTCGTCTGAATTACTCCCCTGAACCATAAAACCGGACATTCTTCACCCCCAACTTTACAAACCGGGCGAATTACCCCCCTCGACCCAATCCGCGGTGGTTTTAGTCTACGTGGCGTACATGTGGCAGTCCAGTCAGCATTCTATTTATTAAAAAAAATGTGGGACCGACCTGTCATACTCCTCCCACTCTTCCCCCCTCTCTCTCTTCTCTCTCTCTCACTACTCTTCCTCTCTCTCTCTTCTCTCACGCGCACGGCGAGCAGGGCGGAGGGGCAACGGCGGCGAGGCATAGCGGAGGGGCGGTGGCGGCGGCGAGTGCGACGGCGAGGCGAGCGCGAGTTAGGGCGGCGGCGACGGCGGCGGCGGCAAGGCGAGCGCGAGGGCGAGGCAGGGCGGAGGGGCGGCGGCGGAGGAGGAGGAGGCGAGGCGGCGCGTGTCGACCCCCGTTTTTATAACAGGAATCAATCGTGTAAACAGTACCATTTCCCTAGATCAAGTAGTCTGGTACACACGAATTCATAGCTGAAATACCAAGTGCACATACACGAATATCTAATACGAATTATTACATCATAAGCCCGTAGGCATAGTCTTAAATCATCGGACCGAGCGGTCCGGAATACATCCAAAAGCAGAAATAGATAAGGCAGCGGAATTCAGGCAGCGGCATGCCATTGCCACAGGCAACGACCATACTAAGACCTACTGAGCACCATCGTCTTCATCTCCCTCTTGGTAATAGGCATAGGGATCCTCCGAGGCTTCATCTCCCGCTTCTGGTTAATTTTATATTTGCAAGGGTGAGTACCAACCGTACTCAGCAAGCCATCACAGCAATGATGCACATGACAGAGGAATTCAAAGGATGGCTATGGTTCTTTTGCGCAAAGCAAGTTTTGTAATTCTTTTCACAAGCCTAAGACCTAGTATAGACTGATCAAGTTTTTAATACCAGTGTTCATATTAAACAATGACGGTTCTGTCCACCATCCATTGTGATCCCAAGGATAGCTTCCCGCCATTGAGTCGTTATGGTTTTCTGAGGACGTCCACATTCCCGCCTCTCAGGAAGTGGCTCCATCAGCATAAAAATATCATGCAATATTCCATCCCACTCAAATTAAAGAATTTAGAGTCTAGCCAAGTGTAATACATGTCCCGGTGCTTATTAACCGCGAGCATGGCTATTCGAATAGATTTGGTTTACTCACACTGCAGTGGATGTACACTTTACCCGCACTCCGCGACTGCCCAACATATGAGCCTCATCCCAACACATGAGACGCGTCACGGCAAAGCTTTTCGATAACCTCGCATTGGCAGTACCCACTCCATGAACTTTATATCCTCATGCACTCTAGGCGTACACGGTTTCTAGCAGTGAGAGGAGTTCTGGCGCACCCGGGAAGGAAAGACTCACACATGCATTAAGTTGTAATTATGTTTAAATTCTCACATGGTAGTCCTACTGATGGCGACACCACTGTAGCCACCCGCCTCGCGGTTCTACCAATGGCTGCCCCACCGTAGAGCCCATACCTCACACATCAAGAAACCACTATGCATGGATACTGCCTCCGCTCAGCTATCTATTCCGCTAGGTCTATACCCATACGAGAAGTGCGGTTGTACGGGGGTCGTTTCATGCTTAACTTCATGGCTCGGTCCTTAATTGACCGGGGACGGTGCTAGCCTTTTCCGGATACCACCCAAATCCTCCGTCCGCCCCAGTCGAAAACAGTTGTTTAATTTTATTTCTCTTTTCACAAATCATGTCATCAACATCATGGCAATGTGGCGCTCATGTCTCCACATGTCGTATCTCAATTACCTTCCCAAAGATAATTGCCCAAGCATATAGCACTTGATAAATATGAGTATGCATGATTCTAGAATAGCATTTCTAAGCAATTGTCATAATTGACTAGGGACTCATACGTAATCATGGTTACAAGGATTTTAAGGATAAACAATAATCAAGGCATGGCATAATCACAAGTAGGATGTTTATCATTGCATGCAATTTTATTTGTAAACAAAACAATTTCGTAATCGGGATCAACATGTTCAAGGAACAGTGATGACTTGCCTTGCTCAAGGTCTTGTGGGTCTTGGCCTTCACCCGGATCCGCGGCTCCGTCGGTCTCTATAATTATGTGCGAAAGAACAATTTGAATTCGATTAGAATTCAAACAAAATCCAAATAAATCCAAATGAAAGTCGAATGCGAAAGTCGATTCCTTTATTTTAACTTTATTATTCGCGAACTAAGGCAAACCCAATTTTGATTCAAACTATTTTGCGGGTATAAATGTTTTATTGTCATAAGTTTTTAATTTAATCTACCCGAGCATTATATCCATATAATAGGTTAGAGATTTCTAGCACGAGCTAAATATCTGACGAAATCCTAGAAACATTATATGATTTAATTTAGTCTATGACTAAATGATTAAATATATTACACGGCTATAATCCCTAGTAATTAAATCCGAATTTCTACCATTAATTGATTACTTATAGGGATTACCCAAAATAATCTATAATAATTTATGATAATTCCTATTTTTACTTAATTATATCTAAATTATTACCGCGAATTGATCTCCTATAGATATTACTAAAAATAATCTATAACAATCTATAAAGATTCATCTAATTGTTTAATTCGTAAATAATTAATTCTATAATCAAATCCTAGTACTTTAGGTATTTAAATAGTAGGAGTTCATCTAACGATATTTCTCATTAATCCTATAATCAAATTCTAATATTTTTAAATATTCTAAATCTCTTAAATTTTTCCTTTTTCTCTTTCCTTTCTCCCTCTCTTTTCCTTTCGTTTTCTTTTCTCTCTCTCGCTTTTTCCTCTCCTCTCTTTCTTTTTCTTTCTCTCTCCCTTTTTCTTCTCCTCTCTTTCTTTTTTTTTCCTCTCTTCTCTCTTTCTCCCGGTTCCTTTCTCCCTCTCTCTCTCTTGGCTTCTTGCTCTCCCGGGCGGCGACGACGATGGACGCGAGGGGGGGGGGGGGTGGGCGGCGGCTTACCGGCGGCGGCGACGGCAACGGCGGCGACAGCGACGGTGGCGGTGTTGGCGCAAGGCGCGGCGTGGCGGCTTCGTGGCGGCGGCGCGGCGGCTTTAAGCGACGGCGTGGCGGCGTGGAGACGGCGGCGCGGCGGCGTGGAGGAGTGGGTAGAGGAGAGGGGGTGGAGACGAAGGAGAAGAGGGGGAATAGTGGGGCTTATATAGGGAAAGGGAAAGAGATAAGGGGAGGGGGAGACGCGACGGCGGCGGGGGGCTGGGGGGGGGACGCGACGGGCGGCGGCGCGCGGGGCGCGAGGTGCGACGGCGAGGGATGAGCGGCGACGGGACAGGCGCCGGCGCGCGGCGCGTGGTGCGGCAGACGGCAGCGGCGCGGGGCACAAGGCGCGACGGTGACGGACGAGACGGCCGACGGTGACGGCGCGCGGCGCGGCAGCGGGACAGGACGGGCGCGCGGCGCGGCGGCGCGGGGCGCGAGGAGGGCGCGCGCGGCACGAGGCGCAGCAGCGCGGCAGCGGCGACGCGATAGGCGACGGCGATGGCGACGGCCGCGCGGCGGGGCGCAGGCGCGAGGGGACGGGCGCGCGGCGGCTCAAGGCGCGAGGCAGAGAAGGGTCCAGGGCTAGGGACCGAAATCGAACACCTTAGGTGCAATGAATAGTGCCATTTTCTATTTATCCCGATTTTTGTGTAATTTCCGTATAAATTTGATTCCACAATTCTTAATTTTGCACATATGCATTTTACTCAATATTTGTGTTATCTTAACTAATGAATTCACCCTAGATTAATATTACTCATATTTTATTTTTATGTAATTTATTTGAGTTTTATTTAGGGTTAATTCTTATTCCATCGTATTTAAATTTAATTGATCCAAATATGGTCGCGATAATATTTTATTTATTTCTATCCCACCTAATCTTTATTTTGTATTTATTTTACCAATTTGTTTTTAAGGTTTATTCCTAATTAACTATTCTTTACTCACGATTAATAATCTTCGAAATCAAATCCAGATAGAATAGACGAATAAGATCGGCATGATACAATTAGTTTAAAAAGTTTTTGAAAATCCGTATCTTTAGAGTTTTGATTTTGTCGGTCGAATTTTCAGGGTGTTACAGAGCGAAGGTCGTCAAGAAGGATGGGGAGGCCAGAGTCTTCGCGAAGACGAGCGGCGGCGAGGAGTTCCACGGCGCTAAGTGCATCGTGACGGTGGGCGTCTGGACGAGCAAGCTGGTCATCCCTATCCGTCGTCGTCCTCATCCCGTCGCCGGCGTGGACCTCCGCCGTTGCGCTCGCTTCGCCGCCACTACCGCCCTTCCGCCCTGCCTCGCTGCCGACGCTCCTCCGCCCTGCCTCGCCGCCGCCTCGCCTCCTCCGCTGCCACGCTCGCTTCGCCGCCGCCGCCATCCCTCCGCCCTGCCTCACTCACCGCCGCGCTCGCCGCCGCCGCTGCGCTCGCTTCACCGCCGCCGCCGTCCCTCCGCCCTTCCTCACTCGCCGCCGCGCTCGCCGCCGCCGCCGCCCTGCCTCGCCGTTGCCTCGCCTCCTCCGCCGCCGCGCTCGCCTCACCGCCGCCGCCCTGCCTCGCCGCCGCCTCGCCTCCTTCGCCATCGTGCTCGCGTCACCGCCGCCGTTGTCCCTCCGTCCTTCCTCACTCGCCGCCGCGCTCACCGCCGCCGCCGCCGCCCCTCCGCCCTGCCTCGCGCTTGCGCTCGCCTCGCCGCAGCCGCTGCCCCTCCGCCCTGACTCGCGCTCGCCTCGCCATCGCGCTCACCGCCGCCGCCGCCTCTCCGCCCTGCTCGCCATGCGCGTGAGAGAGAGGTTGAGTGAGACAAAGAGTGAGAGAAGAGAGAGAGGAAGAGTGAGGGAGAGGAGAGAGGAAGAGTGGGAGGAGTATGACAGGTGGGTCCCATATTTTTGTTAATAAATAGAATGCTGACTGGACTAGCACGCGTACGCCACGTAGACCAAAACCACCGCTGATTGGGTCGAGGGGGGTAATTCGTCTGGTTTGTATAGTTGGAGGTGAAGAATGTCCGATTTTGTTGTTCAGGGGGTAATTCGGACGACCGCGATAGTTCGGGGGTAATTCGTACTTTTTCCTAATTAAAATCCCAAGAGATTTTATCTAGGATTGTCACAACTCACGATGGTTTGTCTACATCCTTTCGTCTATATCTATATCTATACCTAATAAAAAAATACGTAAGGATTCCGGTATTTCTTCGTCCGTCATCCCACACGCGCCACTATATATATATATATAGAGAGAGAGAGAGAATAAAATCTTCCTCGAACCTTTTCTTCCAAAGTTAAAATGTTGAATGTGTCCTCGCAAAAAAAAAATGTTGAAAGCGTATCGTTCCTTCGGGTCCATAGATTCTAGAAGGCTTTTCCAATTACCTCATCACCAAAGAATGGATGGACAAATTATAAACTTGTTGATTGTGTCATATTTAAGAATTCCAGATATTCATCCCAATGTAATCGCAGATATTGCCAGCATTGTCTTGCAAAGGGACAGGAAAAGAACAGACGACTAATATCCTCTATCACTGCATTATTACACATCACACAATTTGATCCATCTTGCAGTATAACATGTCGTCTCTGCAATTTTTTTTTTAACGACTCGCACGAGACGGTGCGAAGTTCTATTGATAGAGCATGAAAAAATTACAAGTTTACAACCCTGGAGGGTTATATTTATACCATAACCCACACACCGACAATGCCAACACACAAGTCCGGAAGAAGGCTAGCACCGGACCGGCCGCCGCTAAGTGTGACCGACCGCCGCTAGACCAACAAAGGAACACATACGAGATCTCCACCTAGGGTATGCCAAAACGATGTCTCCAAGAAGAGAAGCGATGGAAAAACCACCGCCGCCGTCCGTCAGGGCTCAAAGGAGCCAAGACTAGGCTTTCGCCCGGCAACCACCCTTGAGGGATGAGACAGCACGACAACGCCCGCCGCTCACCACTGCGAATCTACAGCTGACGCACCGATGCTCCTCCACCACTCAAGCTCTGCCGACATGTGGGACCCCTGCACCGGCGCCCCCGCCGGCCAGCCTTCGTGTGCTGAAGACCGCGCCACACCCATCGGCAGGTCCTCTTCGCACCGAGGTTGCCTCCTCCACCGCCAACCGCGCCTCTCGCGCTAAGCCGGCCTTCTCCACTGGACGTGCCTCTCACGCCAATCTGGCCTCCCTCCATCGGCCGTGCCTCTCGCGTCAAGCTGGCCTCCATCTCCGCCGCTCACGCCTCTCGCGCCGAGCCGGCCTCCGCTGCCATTGGCTGCACCTCTCTGCGCCAAGCCGGTCTCCGACCCCTCCTCCAAACGATGCCGCGCCGGCTAGATGCAGCCGTCTGCCATGCCCTCGGCTAGCCGTTCGAGAACGTCATGCCTCCGGTGACCGCAGTCATGGTCACCACCACCATAGCCGCTACTGCCGAACGCCTAGCCACCGCGTCGTCGCTATCCTCACCTCACACCGGCCCGACTCCTTCCTCGCCTCCACCTGCTGTCGCTAGCGACCCGCTGTTGGTATTTATTAACGACATTACTAGAAATATAATTCCCAGCAATGGCGCAGAAATACTCCTGGTATATTATGGTTACAGAGTTCATCTACAAGCAAACGGATATACCATTGTAGCATTTCACTCGAGAGTATTCCAAGGGTATCGTATTTATTTAATCCCGTGGGAAGATCATGGTATAGAGAACTTGACTAATAGTTTATATGTTACTTGTAATAATCATAGTCTAAGCAGGGGATAAGATAATCCCAAGGGTAGAGTGACACACAAGAAGTAAGCTACTCATTCTCATAATAAAATATCTAAGCTAAGTGGAAAGAAAAGAGAAAGAGAATCTATTCCTATATTTCTAGTATACATAGTATACATACATTCTAGTCATCTGATATACTAGCTAATACCCTCTATCCGTTGCCCTCCTGGTTCTTCGAGAAGCCACCCCTGACTGCCGAGTTCCTTACGATAGCCTGTCATGATCATACAACCGGGGCTAAATACGGAGGAGTACCCTCCCCAGGAAATTAACTTAGGACTATATACACGCGCGGAGGAATACCCGTACCGAGCTGTCACCATCAGCGGCCCACCTCTCATCCGCAACATATAACCCCAAATAATGATATCCCGTAATCTAGACACCACGCCTAAACTACCAGATACTACTCTAATATCATCATCATGACATAGAGTAATTGCATATGCAAATATTATACCCGCACCAAAGAATTTCCCAGATAAGCTAGCAGTATATTCAGTATAACATGAGCATAATGTAAAGTAGGCATTAATATACTCGGAAAGTATTTCAATACCATAAATGTATAAAGAAGAGTATTCTAAATAAAGTATAAAGCTTACAAAAGAGGAAAGGAGAGCTACTAGAGCCATACCCGAACTCTTTCGAAGGCTTCCGGACTCCCAATTTCTACTCTATTCCTATTCTACTAGTTAGATAACACTAAACTAACTTGAGAGAATATGAGAGAGCTCTTACTTGAGGTGTGTGAGTGAAGAGAGGATGAGAGCTCCTTTTATAGCTTGAGAATGACGGTTGTGACGGTTGGAAAGGTCGGTAATACCCACCAACCGTCATTGGGGAGCCATCTCAGCCGTCCAGGAGAAACCTGGATCAAACGACGTTGCGGGGGGTTCGGCCGAACCCAATGGTTCGACCGTACCATGGGCTGGCCCAACCTGGCCCAAAATCGGCAGGTGGCCTCCTCCGTTGCTCTTTTTCGTAGACTTGTGAATTTTGGGCCAATTCATCGTGTTAATTTTGAGTTCTTGGCCCATTCATACATAAGTCTTGTTCTCAACATCGTCCGATTGATTTATCATCTGATTTGATGTCAATTCTCCTCTATTTTATGATTATTCTCTGCAAAAGGTTAGTGAACTAAATAGTAGTGGAATATTATTATTCTAACATGTATACGCATTGCAAGCATAACTAGTTCTCCTCTATTTTGGTAATATTGATGGTCATAACTAATCATTAACGACCGTCAACAAAACCCCCCAAGCTTGAACATTTGCTCGTCCCTAGTGAAGGACGAAAGGAAACAAAAACTTGGTTGTTGATCAGGAGTTGCTACTATGCTGTATATCTTAAAGGTACAGGTACAAGGTATATGTACTCCCTCTTAGATTAAATAATCTTTGGCACGGTGGCTTACCCTTACCCCTGATTTCCATGAGACACTCCTTCTCCTTGCCCTTGGGCGGTTGAAAGACAAAATAGCAATTAGAGCACCAATCACCCAATCTTTATTCAACTTTTATTCCGGAAGTTTTCAAATGATTTTGCAAAAGAAATCTAAGTTCCTCAAATGATTCACTCAGTCTCTCTAAGTGTATCAACATGAATTTCTCACCAGTTTTGTCTTTTTGATTCCTACTTTAAGATTTGATATGTGGAGCTCGGTAGGGATCAAACATGGCATACTTGCATTCACATTTATTAGTAAGTCAAAAACCTAGACTAAAGCAGATAACTAAATATACTCAAGATCAAGATCGTGCGAAGTGTGTGCGGGATATATGGTGGAAATGATACATGAAGAAAATAAATAAAATGCTTCTCCTTTGTGCTTACTTTCTTCTCCCAAAATCCTTCTTTTATTGATTACAGGGCATGGCTACATTTTTTTTTCAATATCGTACTCATACTTGATAGAGCATAACTTTATTATTATTATTATTATTATTATTTCATAACCATACCTTTCCCTCTTTTTTTCTCTTTTTTTTTTCAGAAAAGATTTTCTTTTGCACGGTGATCCAGCCAGTTTACTCCGTTCTTAGTTACGTGAAACCAGGTAACTAGAAATCGGAAAACTATTCAAAACTCTCGAGAGCCCATGTGTTGTGGCGTGGCAAGAGGTGGAAAGTCGTCGGTGTCGGATGATACTTTACCGATGATCAGATCTCATCCAGGGTTCTGCAAAATTCCGCCAGGTGATTTTCTGGGTGCAGCCGCCAGGTGATTTTCTTGGGGATGTTTTGGGCCTGCTGCTGAAATGCTGTCAGGCTGATGATCTGAAATGGTTTGGTATGTAGGCATGCTCATGTGTGAAAAAAACCATGAATTCAGAGCTTGTGTTGGGTGATTTGTGAGGTGGGTTAATTGTCCTAACAATTATACTAGTGGCAGATACTTTTGGCTCGATCAGGATTTCGAGATCGTGCATGATTTACTCTTGTACTGCATATGAATACATGTTTCTTCTCCGTGTATCTGACACTTGTAAAATATTTAATAAAGCCAGTTGTACACTTGTACTGCAGAGTAAATTAATTTATGAGTCGCCAAATCCATCACGTTTCTAATGAGTTGAGTCAACGAGCTCGTCATTCTTAATTCAATAACTAGTGGTGATTACTAATCCGATTATCGGCTAGCAACAATGACTTTTCTTGTTTATGGTGCATTTCTACACAACTATAATTGCCTGCCTTCACTCTTCTGTAAAGCCGCAGCAGCGCACACCTGCAGAAAACGGAGTACTAGCTATTTTAAACATGATTAAATTGCATCGCTGGTACACGAAATTGTCAGATGGGTGTAATCCAGTGCACAAACTTATAAAATGCTCGTTTTGGTGCATGAACTTATCTGGTGTGTGCGGAGGAATGCAAAAAGGACACAACATGGCTAATCTTATTAATTTAGGGGCTCATTAGGATACTATGTAAATATACATATGAGAAGGTTTGCTATTAGATATACACATCTTCAATAAAAATAGAATGGATATAGTGATGGAAAAAAATAAAAAAATCCAGCAAATGATATAAGGGTTAGAAATATATGAAATTCATCACTTCCATGATGAAGGATAAAGTAGAGACCACATTTATGAATATTGCATGTCTTATATACACTCACTACACGTATGCACGTCACATCCTAATCAATATCAGTTTCGTAAAATTAACATTGCCAGACTATTTTGATCCTTGTCCACACGAACTAGACAAGTTCGTGTATAGAAACAAGCATTTTATAAGTTTATATACTAAGTTACACCCATCTAATAAGTTTGTGTACTACCAATGTAATTTACTCTTTAAACATATCGGAGGAAATGGTTCTCGTGAAGTCTTTTATATATGCTTGTTATTTTTACGAGAAACAACAGAAGGGTTCCACACCACTATTTCAATAAAATATATATGCACATTATCATATTAATACCCCACTAAATCCTAAAACTCAATGTGCAAGCGAAAGGGTATAACTTAGTGGTTACCAGAGCCTCAGTAGCACCTTAATTAAATCTTGGGGGTTTGACTTCCTATGGGAGCGAATTCCTCAGGATTTAACGACTTTGTCCTTTCAGTGGTAGGCGACGTACCCATCGATAGCGAGGCGCCTGTGGTGACTTCGTCAATCTCCAGGATTTGCCGGCCAGTCTTCGAAGAT
Source organism: Oryza sativa Japonica Group (assembly GCF_034140825.1). Classification (NCBI taxonomy): domain Eukaryota; kingdom Viridiplantae; phylum Streptophyta; class Magnoliopsida; order Poales; family Poaceae; genus Oryza; species Oryza sativa. Next base: position 16,425,217 of record NC_089042.1, on the reverse strand, counting down.
GCTAATAGGGGTTGGGTTTACGTGCATGTGTTCATAGGGATGAGTGTGCGTGTGTTGTGAGTATCTGCGCTGTAATGTATAATTCAAAAAGAAACTCAGTTTGCAAAATGTCACAAGCATGATTACATCTTAAATCTCATGTAAGCATACTATATTATCTATAATTTATTAAATTTTAGAACTTAAAAATACAATAATGTTAAATCATTATCCCGCATAATTAACATAATATTTAAATATATTCTTCCATCATTTTTCGTAATATCCTATATACCTTATCATTCTCCACACTTACTTAATGTTATAAGCAATATCATATCAATTATTTTTGAGTTAATTAGAGTCATGCCATTATAAATTTGCCTGTTTTAAAATTTGTCATTACAATTCGGTTAATGATGCCATCGATATACATATTTTACATACATTTGTCGTAAATGCCCTCATCTTCAACCTTCCCTGTCTTCCTGGGTAGAACAGCATGAACACGCTCTCTCTCTCTCACTCTCGGCAAGCAGGAGCTCTCCCTGGTGGCGGAGCTCGGCGTCCCTCTCGCTGGCGTCGAGCGTTGCTCCGGGACTCAGCTAGCGCTTCTCTCTCCAGCGGCAGTTTCCGGCAGATCGGGCGCGCAGATCCAGACAAGTCCAGGCAAACGGGCAAGCGGCTGATGACCACTCACGCGAGGGGGCATGGATGCGACGACGATGGAGCCAAGGGGCTAGGATTTGGCGGCGCTCGTCGCTCTGCCCTGTACGCGTCCCTCTCTCCTGTAGCGATACACGAGATCACTACTCCCAGCGGCGGCAGCGAGCTCGTCGCAGCGGCGGAAAGGTCTCGGAGATGGCGGGTCCTGTAGCGGCTTGGTGCAGCGGAGAGCTGACCCAGCGACGACAACAAGTTGCGTTGTATCCGGCTGCGAGCTACGGCAACAAGCTCGTCGCGGTGGGCATGGATTCATACGAGACCAATGGCCACAACACCAGAATATACAGCACTACGCCATATCGGCCCATTTGTGACGGCCTATCAGTGACGGACCAAAGTGTTTTGTCAGAGATAACCTCATATGTGACGGGTTACAATAAACCATATCATAGATAGGGCTCAAGAAAATAACCCGTCAAACGTAAGCACTCATCTGTGACGGATCTATATAAGGACCCGACACACAACATCTTTAACGTGTCTACATATAGACCCGTCACTGATGACCTCTTACCTGTGACGGGTTTTAAGTTTGTAACCCGTCACAGGTGAGATACCTCACCTCAAACGTGTTGGATTTTTATACATGTCACTGGTGACTTAAAAAAAAAAAAAGAAACCCCTACCACCTACCTAAGGGGCCCACCACCCACCCACCTCTCGGCCTTATCTCCTCTTCTCTTCTTTCTTCCTCCTCCCCACCACTCTCTCCTCTTCCTCAACTCTCTCTCTCACTTCCTCCCGACCTCCCACCTCTACCTCTCTCTTCTTCATGTAATACCCAGAGTTTCAAATTAGTGTATTTCGAGAAATATTAGAACAAATGCGTAAAAGTTTAACTTTTAAACCGTTGCTTGAATAGGTGATCAGGAACCGTGGATGTGTAGAGGTCGCCGAGTAGTGCAAAATAAGTTTATAGTAATCGGAGTCCGAACAAAGTCCCGGGGATTGAATTAATGTGAGCCGTTCGATATTTAGTAGCCTCTCTATTTAACCAATAGAAAAAAAAGAAAATTAAAAAAAAGGGCAACGCTAGCAGCTAACCCTAGCCGCCGCCTCGTGTGCCCTTGTTGCCGCTGCCGTCGTTGCGCCGTCGCAGCAGATTCACCCATCGCCGTCCAACGCCACTCCTGCTCGGCTCCTTCTTGGTGAGTGCTGCCGCCAATCCTTGCTGCTGCTGCTGCCATCGATATGATATTCCTCGCTGCTGCTGCTGATGCTGGTCTGCTGCTGTGCTTCTTGAAGGAACAGAGAGAAGTTTCAGGAAGCAGGGAAAGCAGGAGGAGAAAAGAAGGGAAAAAAAAGGGAAGAGAGGCAAAAGTCGGGGATTTTTTGGGTTTTCACAAATTGACCTCAAATTTGATTTTTCTCCTCTGCAAGGGTAACTCCTCTTGGTCCATAGAAATACAATTTTCACGTGGGAATAGATTAAATTGCCGGTTGAGTGTTTTCATATTTGCTGATTAGAGGCTGATAATAGTATTTTTCAAATCTGGTATTAAACTATCAGGATTCAGATTAGTTGTTCTATATAAAGTTTGTAGTCATCGCCGATATCTTTCTAACGCCGCTGGTTTCGCTCGATTCCGATAAACGGTTTAGGAGAAACAATAGAAACAGTACTGCTGACCGGGTCCGGAAATCAGGACAACAATTCGTTTTCCTTAATCTGGGATTTTCAGAGGCATAATCTGATGTTGTGCTTAACATGAAAGCTGTAGACAATTTTGCCTAGATGTCCGAGGTTGTATTAATTGCTAGATTCTGTTAGACGGTTTGCTAGTTACGCATAAAACAGTAATAGAACTGCTATAGGTTGTTTAATACAATCGGTAAAAAGTTTATATGTTATATGTGTCGATTTTAGTAAATACCCCTTGTAACTACCGTTAGTTGAATATAGTGGTTTGTGCGTAGTTTTACTCCGCATGTGTGGAGAGATCCGGTGTGGAGAGTGTTACGTCGGGTTGCATGACGAACAAATTGAGTTATTCATGGATTGTTTACTCTATCTATTTGTTTCTGATATATTTCTACGTGATAATTAACTGCTTATGTTCATATTATTGTTCACGCCATTTAGATTTCAAGTTGATCTTATGTGTACGATGTTATTCTTGTTTTAATATTCTGGATTCTGGTTCTGCTTAAATAATTCATGTTCCCTGCTTGCTATGGATGTGCAATATGGTTTCAATTTGGTTCTTTGATTCCGGTTTCAATTATTCAAGTACCATGCGTAGTCATGGGAGTGCAATTTGGTTCTTTATTCAAGTTCCTATGGGTAAGCGCTGATCACGCTTACTCGGCTTTGCCGGCAAATGCTAGGATGTATTCACTATTGTCCGGGATGGAAACTACTATTTCAATTCATGCCTGCCTGGGATGGGAACTACTATTTCAATTCATGTCTGCCCGGGATGGAAACTACTATCTTCTTTGACTTTGTGTTTGAAAATGTGTTTCCTATCAAAGAAAGAAAGTCTTCTGTTTATGCTTTATTGCCAATGATATGTATATATGTTTTCTAGTTCCATATTGTTCTGGCTGAGTATTTCTATACTCACTATTGTGTTTTATTTGGTTTTAGGTACGCAGTGAGACTGACATGCATGGGCGGGAAGTAGCACTCTTATCTACACATTTATCTGCACACTATCAAACTATATTGCCTAGGTCCATAATGATACTTAAACTATATCATGGTTCGGTCTTGTAATAATCTTTTAGTTTCTTTCCATGGGTTATATGGATGGATCACTCTGTGGGAATAATATTATTATTAGTTCAATTTATAACTGTTTGTCGTGGATGTCCACATTTATAGGGGAGACTTTGCCGAAATTTCTAATAATTTTGGGAGTTAGTGGTTTTGAGTGTATTTTAGTGTGGCACTCCATGTACGTGTCTACCTGGGGCGTTACACTTCCTCTCGACCTCCCACGTCTCAGTGCCTCTCGACCGCCGGCCACCTCCACCTCCCACGCCTCGCCGGCCCCCAGCCATCGGACACCGGATCTGGCCACCAACGCCTCCCCCCATCGACTGCCGGACTCCTCCCCCGCCTCCCCCATCGGATCCGGCCTCCACGAGGTCAGGGGACGTGGATCCGCGTCCCGGTCGCCAGCGCCTCCCCCATCGACTGCTGGACTCCTCCCCCACCTACCCCACCGGATCCGGCCTCCACGAGGTCGGGGGGCGTGGATCCGCATCCCAGCCGCCGGAAGCGGCCGCTCCTCACCGTCGGACACCGGATCTGGCCTCTGGGAAGCCGGATCCGGCCGCCAGCGCCTCCCACACTGACTGCCGGACGCCTCCCCCGCCTCCCCCACCGGATCCCGCCTCCACAAGGTCGGGGGACGTGGATTCACGTCCCGGGCCGCCGAACGCGGCCGCCTCCCAACCGTCGGACGCCGGCTCTGCTTCCCCTTCGCTCCGGCAGCCGGATGCGCCTCCCACCAGAGGGCACTGCCGCCTCCACCTCCCGATCGTCCCTCGCCATGGCCGCCATCCTCTCGGTTTGCATTGATATTATATTGTTGTATGTGGATTGAGAAATTCTTGCCATCCCCTTTGTGTGAATGTGTGCTATATGACTTCTATGAATGTGTGCTATATGAGATCTATCGGTTTGAATTTCTTGTGTGAGCAAAGCAACTGTGACAACGAGCACCACCATGGCAGCGTGCGTCATTTTTTTTGGCTAGGTTTTTCACACCAGTGACGGGTTGCACGCTATGTCTTTCAATTTTTTTTTGTTGGGTTAAAGACATCACTGACGGGTCACAAACTAATATGTCGTTTGAGATAATAGTCACCTGTGACGGGTTTTATATATGGTCCGTCATAGGTGTTAATCACCACTGACGGACCTTCACCCATCAAAGGTGAGGAGAGTCATCAGTGACCACTTATCTCTGACCAGGGCCAAATCCGTCAGAGGTGACAGTTTGAGCCCGTCACAGGTAGCCTTGTCTGGTGTAGTGATAGGAGGAGGAAGAGTAGTGAACCGCGATGGGGATTGGCCCAGCCCCAGCGGCGGCGCCGGCGCACGCCCCGACCATGCCGTCGTCGCTCCTCTCTTGTTGCTCCTCTTCTGGGACTCCACTTGCTGCATCTATAGAGCACGCCCCAACCATGCCGTCGTCGCTCCTCTCTCGTTGCTCCTCTTCTGGGACTCCACTTGCTGCATCAATGGAGGAAGCTATGGAGAGAAGATGAACAGAAGGGAGAGGAAGGAAGAACATAGGGGTATGTTGGTCCATATAAAAATACATTAGACAAAAAAAGGTATAATATGGTATGGTTCCAATTTAAGGGTAGTTGCAATGGTATCGTTTCAATTATGAGAATTATAATGGCATTTTTCAAAACTGGCAAATTTATAATAGTATGGATCCAATTAACCTGTTGTTTTTTTTATATCCTTAGATGATTAATCTATGGTCCTAATTATTTTTATTGTTTTCTTCTTTCATTAAGTGATATCACGTCAATTGTTTCTAACCCTTAGATAATAATATATGGTCCAAATTATCTTTCTCCTTTTCTTCTCTCATAAAACCACATCACATTACTTTTACATTTGGATCATCATTTTATATATTATTTAAATTATCATAAACCACATCAACTTATGTAAGCTTATATCGTTTAGATATCTTACAAATTATTTATACTTATTATCATACGAAACTCACCTATTATATAGAGATATTATGTTAAGATTGTTAAGTCATGATTACCACGATGGTTTGTTTACATCCTTTGCTCTATGGATATGTAGAGTAAAATAATCCTTAAAGCTTTTCTTCCACAATTGAAATGTTGAAAATATATCATTCCTTCGGGTCCATAGATTCTGTAGGCTATTCCAATTACCTCGACAAAGAATGGATGAACAAAATTTAGGTCCCCTTGATGGATGAACAAAATTTAGGTCCCCTTGATTGAAAGGAAATTCATAGGATTTTTAGAGGATTTTATTCCTATATAAATTTTTTCCTATATAGTCCTTTGAAAAAAAGGAATGAGTCCTATGGAATCCTATAAAATTTCTATGGAATGCATATTCCTATACATGTTTTGGAGAAAATTTAATATGAGGTAGAACCTCATGAAAATAATACTTTGAGTCTTTATCTCACCTCAAATTTCTGTGTTTTTTTATGGCCCAATTGAATAGTCATTCATATGTTTTTTCTGTGTTTTGCAATATTATGTTTTATTGTTGCATTGTCAGAATCCTGTGTTTTTCCTATTTCTCCGTTTTTTCATTCCTGTGATTCAAAGGGACCTTTAACTTTGTTGATTGTATCATATTTATGAATTCCAAAGATGCATCCCAAAGTATTCCTAGACATATAAGCATTGTCTTGCAAAGGGACATGAAAATAAGAACAAATGACTAATATCTTCCAGCACTGAATTATTACACACGGCACAATTTGATCCATCTAGCTTGCAGTATAATCGTCTTTGCAATATATGGTATTCAACCAATCCATCAGCAGTAGTGAAACAACTTATATCTTCACTGTACACTTGCTTTTCTAAATCATTGTGACAGCACGGGTGGCCCGAGGCGTGCAAAATACAAGGAGCTACACTTTTCTTTGACCTATATTGATTTGAGTCTCATAGGTACTTCTCCTCGTTCCATAAAATACCAACTTCGGATGATAAACCTGGACAAACATTTATCTAAATTCATCCTAAAAGTTGTCCTTTTTTTACAGAGGGTGTATGTCTGAACATCATTCTCTTGGGAATCAGATAAGTCATTCAACTTCAAAAGTAAGTCATGATATAAGTCATCCTGCTTGTTGCTGGATAAATACCATTGCCTGATGTCTACATTTTCGCAACATATGAAAATAGATCAAGTATATATGAAAAGCAGACTCTAAAACCTTAGGGTATGTACGATGGTCACTAATAGGTTCTTAGCCTTACTAATTAAGAATATTTGCTAGCATAACAGTGAGAGAAGAGAGCTTAATTAAACACTATTGGTATGATTAACAACAGCGCTACATCAAGTCTTAGGCTCTATAAAATAAAAACATAGTTACATGAGGGTGAAAAAAAATAATAGTAATAAAATAATTTTATATTGTCTAAAAGTGACTCTACCATTGAGCACGCCTTTATCACCCCTTTGATTTTTCGAAAATAAAAATGTGTCACCTCTACCAGCTTAAACATTAAATGTTGCTATGAACAATATTAGTACCAACCTAAAATTATTTTTCCACCAAAATAAACCCTTGAAAATGCATGTGGAGGCATAAAATCCATTGCCCGTGTGATGTGGTATTTTATAGCTTCGAGAAGAATTCCATACAATATTTTATGAAGAAAAGATGCCTGCCTAATCAGGGGCGGAGCCCAATGGGCTGAGGAGGGTGCCCAGGAACCTGGGTCCAAAAAAAATTTTAGTGATTACCATCAAGACTTCACCGTACAGGCACCCCCTAAGCCCATGTTGGTGTACCGCTCATATCACGAGCTCGAGCGTGAAGGCAAACTTGCTAAGCCCAAGAAGCTCACAGATGTGCGGCCCAATCATGGTTGTGAGCCTGCGACGCCCACGGCCACGCCGCGCGCAATGCACACAATACGAGGATTGGGACTCGGGATGCACACCGCTTCAATCGCTGCTGCGACCCGACGCCTGTTCGCTTTCCTGTTCATCGCCTCCATGGCTTACCCTCCATCGAGAGTAGATGCCCTCGCCGCCGCCGGCTAGCTTGGCTTTACCGGAATTTGTGAGGCGACTGTTGTCCCTCACGAGCTCACGACCTCAGTATCCAAGGATGCCACAAGGTTTGGCCTTCTACTCTCCCTTCCCCTTCCCTTTATGATTTTTCTCTGTTAACTAGTGCTGATTAACAAAAGAAGAAACCCTCCAGTCTGATAGATATGGAATGGATTATGTGATTATGCTCTTAATTGGCATTTGCTTTAAGATCGCAATGTTAGGGTTTAAACATTGAATTGTGATTTTGGAGAACTTGAAGTTGATGAATTTATTTTGTTCTGTTTTTGTTTTAGTTTTTAGTTGAAAATGAATTATTTTTATTCCCCTCTTGTTGTACGGCATGAGAATATTGATGTGGACAACTTAGATTATGTATTTTGCTACCTGTTATCCTTGGTGATTACGAAGTTCTCCTTCACTAGTTCACTGTGACTTTTTTATTTTGGTCTCTATATCCTTTTGGGCTTTGTCTCCCGTCGTTACTCATGATGAACTATTGACGTGAAAAGTTGCCAAAAATATCACTACTGAGTAAAACATTGCTTGTAAAGGGGCACCCCTTCAATTTGGTTCCTAATAACTTGTTCAGGGAGAGAAAAGTTTCAACCTCCTACTCACGATAAGATCAGACAGAAGATCCTGAAAGCTTTCACCGGAATAGCCCCAATACGGTACTATCTGCTTATTAATCTTATTTAATCAAATAGTTCAAATCTATTTATGTATACTACCACCCTAGTTCACACTAGTAGAAATGTAGAGATGCATTATTGTAAAAAGAAAAAAATGGTGCAGAGGGGTATAATTTTTATTTAGAAGTGACTAAAACTATTTTTTTTGCTTTTTCAATGGAATATGAGAGATGCCAGCGTAATGAATGATCATAGATTGATTTAGTAAAAAAAAAATATAAATATCAAAGTAACTCCTAATCATTATATTAATAAATTATTAATTTATATTTAATAATACTAATAGTATAATACTACTATAATACTACTAGAAGAGAGCATCTAAACATCCCTCTCACCGCAAAAGTCACCAGTACGGACGCACTATGGACGGACTGATCGGAGAGATCTCTCAAGTCATTCAAGTCAGTCAACCAAAGGGAAGCTAAAGAAATGCGCACACTTCTTTCAGCCTCGTATCTTTTTGACGGCATCTAAAAAGAAGAAACCAACTGCAAAGCCAATTCACTAATGCTAAGTACAATACACGTACTCTTGTATTTGTCTGGAAGTTTGCGTGCGTCACTGACAGTTTGCAGAAATGAATCTGAATTGGTTTTGGTGCCTAATAAACAAGTGCCGATTACCAAGAGTGAGTTGCACGCACCAGCTGTCTGGTTTTTCCGAGCTAAACATGTGTACCTAACTACTCCCTCCATAAGTTGATTTCTAAATTACTCGTACTACTTGTATTTCTTTACGATATTATTAGAAATATAATTTCCAGCAATAGCGTAGAAATACTTCTGATATATTATGGTTACAGAGTTCATCCGCAAGCGTACGGATATACCATTATAGCATTTCACCCGAGAGTATTCCAAGGGTATTGTATTTATTTTATCCCGTGAGACGATCATGTAGAGAGAACTCAACTAATAATTTATATATTACTTCTGATAATCATATTCTAAGCAGGGGTTAAAATAATCGAAGGGTATGGTGACACACAAGCATTACTACTCATCCTCATAATAATTTATCTAAGCTAAGTGGAAAGAAAAGAAAAAATAAATCTATTCTTATACTTCTAGTATACATATTATATATACATTCTAGTTAACTGATATACTAGCTAATACCCTCTATCTGATGCCCTTCTGTTACTTCGAGAAGCCACCCCTAACTGCCGAGTTCCTTACGACAGCCTGTCATGACCATCCAACCGAGGCTAAATATGGAGGAATACCCTCCCCAGAAAATTAACTTAGGATTATATATAGGCGCGGAGGAATACCCGTACTGAGCTGTCACCATCAGTGGCCCACCTCTCATCCGCAATATATAACCCCAAATAATGATATCTCGTAATCTAGACACCACGTCTAAACTACCAGATACTACTCTAATATCATCGTCATGACATAGAGTAATTGCATAAGCAAACACTATACCCGCACCAAAGCATCTCCTAGATAAGCTAGCCGTACATTCAGTATAACAAGAACATAATATAAAGTAGGTACTCATATACTCGGAAAGTATTTCATACCATAAATGTATATAGAAGAGTATTTTAATAAAAGTACAAAGCTTACAAAAGATGAAAGAAAAGCTGCTAGAGCCATACCCGAACTCTTCCGAAGGCTTCCGGACTCCCGACTCCTATTCTATTTCTATTCCACCAGCTAGATACTACTAAGCTAAACTTGAGAGGAATGAAAGAGCTCTTGCTTTAGGTGTGTGAGTGAAGTGAGAATGGCAACTCCTTTTATAGCCTCCCAATGACGGTTGTGGCGGTTGGAATGGTCGGAAATGCCCTCCAACAGTCATTGGGGGCTAATCCACACCGTCCAGGCGAAGCCCAGGATCGGATGGCGCTAAGGAGGGTTCGGCCGAACCCCCTGGTTCAGCCGAACCTGGGGCCGGCCCGATCCAGCTCAATTTCGGCTGGCGGCCTCCTCTGTTGCTTCTCTTCGCAGACTTGTGAATTTTGGCCCAGTTTGTCGTGTCAATTCTGAGTTCTTGGCCAATTCATGCATAAATCTGGTTCTCGACATCATTCGATTGATTTATCGTTGGTGTTGATGTCGATTCTCCTCCACTTTATGATCATTCTCTGCAAAAGGTTAGTAAACCTAACACTAGTGGAATATTATTATTCTAACATATTTATGCTTCGCAAGCATCACTAGTTCTCTCCTGTTTTAGTAATATTGTCGGTCGAAACTGATCAATAACGACCGTCAACACTACTCTCTATTAATACATATAGTATCTGTCATCTCTACTCTATAATTCACCAACTCGTTTTACTCATCATTATTATTATTGAACAAATCTAATGGCCTAAACCATCTCATATAAAACCAACTATCTAGATCACTCACCTCTCTCTCGTTCACAGATCCAGATCGGCTACCCCTCCCAACCTCCCCCCGCGTCCCCAGTCCCCACCCCTCCTGGCTTTGTACTTACATGCAGGAGCCGAAGCCAAATCCCAGACTGCTGCTTGAGTTAGCATCAACGCTGCTGTATTACTACCAAGTTGATCTTGGAGCTCAATGTTGAGGTGAGCATTTTTGTCCTCATGTACCAGATTTCATGTTGGGTTTCGCATGTACTCCCTCTGTTGGGATACGCGTAGGCTACGATAGTATAAATAAAAATTTTCTATCGCGTAAACCAGGAACCTTGCAAGTATTAGATCATAGATTGTTACCACTCGACGCGCTGCGCAGTGGAAAAAGGCGCTAAGAAGTCGAAGGAATTCTCGCGAAGTAGCACGTGTCGATGTAGAGAAAGTAGTCGATCGCACCGGCTCGACCTTCTCCTCCTCGTGCGTTCTCCTCACCGTACTCCCACGCCGATCAGCACCACAAACCAGCGGCGCCTCTACCGGTATCCACACGTACAAGGACGAAACGCCACGCGCAGATGTGCTAGCACCCGCGCGTGGCTTGGGTTTTGCTCGGGGAGGGAAGTGACGGCTAGGGTTTCTCACGTGATGCAAATACCTCCGCCGATCACACCCCTCTCGAATATATAGGATCATCACTCGGGCCTCCAAGGCCCATAGGACTCCTATTCGGATCCCTATCCGAATTAAGCTCATATTGGATCTCCATCCAATCCCCTTATTCCGGCCCATTAAGCGTGCGACCCTGTACGTTCATATATACTCGGTTGTAACCCGAAAAGTCCTTTTTGGTCCACGCGTCAACAGCGGCCCCTAGCAGAACGTATTGACCCACCGGGCATACGTAAAGTTCATATCGGCTGAACCTCTAGTGTATACTTGTATGAACCCCTTTGCCTCACGATATCGATTAAGCTCAAGGCTAGATATGTGCCATCCTCTAATAGCTCAATCATTCACTCGAACCTGTTGATAGATTATATAACTTGTGATATCTCTCCATAGGAGGGGCAAATCCCATCTTGATTATTCATATCTCACTACATGTTTCATAGCATACCCGAAAACTACTTTTATAACTACCCAATTACGGAGTAGCGTTTAGGAGTCCCTAAGTAAGCTACTACACATGTTGGGAACCATAATAATCTCAGGTCTAAGGATTCAACACCAACACTAAATGAGATCACTGATGACACAACACATATGGCTCTTGCAGTGTCTCATGTTGGGTCTATCTAACAACATGTTCACTAACATGTATCCACATTATTAATTTGGTATCTCTATACCATGATCCATGAGACATGATCATCAATTAATACATGTGCTGATCATCTAATCATATTTGTTCCACATATGATATTTGAACAGGGATCCTTTAGAAATAGTAACAAACAACATAAAGAGTCTCATGAAAGAATCACATATTCGTTAACCAATAATGAGTTATCTATTTCAAGGAACAATGTCGGATAAATATGTAAACATAGTATGTGATACAATCATCTCTATGATTGCTTCTAGGGCATATCACTAACACCCTCCGTTTCTAAATATTTGACACCGTTGACTTTTTAGCACATGTTTGATCGTTCGTCTTATTCAAAAACTTTTGTGAAATATGTAAAGCTATATGTATACATATAAGTATATTTAGCAACGAATCAAATGATAGTAAAAGAATTAATAATTACTTAAATTTTTTGAATAAGACGAACGGTCAAACATATTTAAAAAAGTCAACGACATCAAATATTTAGAAACGGGGGGAGTATCATATTTGCAAATAGTTTTTGGTGAGGTAGCAGGCGGCCACCGAAGGTGATGATGGGGGCAGTTACGCAGAGAAAGAATGTGCTTAGAAGTGAGAAACGCCCAAGGGGTTTCCGGCTAGCTCCACAAGGTGGTGGGCTAGACAACTTAGATTCGAAACTTCACACTTTCTAATTATTTGATATTAGGTCATTCCCTAATATTCACGTCTTTTTTTAATGTTCAAAAGCTGCTTAACACGAAAATGGAGATATGATCAATAGATTTAGCAGTGATTTTTTGATGTCCCTGACTTTTTATCGGATCATGGAATAGTGAATTGCATTATTGGTACTTCATGAAAGAAATTGTCGAGGAAGACTTGGGAGTGTGGTAGGTTGCAGGTGAAGAACCGTATGTTGGCGAATGAGCTTGCAGGGAATGCAGGGTTGAATGTGTATGTTAGTGCATCCAACCTGAAAGAAGCAAAATTTTTCCTCTTATAAGTGGAAAGAAGTATGTTCATGGTTAATATGCATACCTTTGAGAACAATTGACTTATGTTAAGGGTTGATTAATCACTTTTGTAAAATTTTTTTGGGAAGAACATTTATCTACTTGTTACACTTGTAATACTTGACCATTAACTGAAAACATGCAATCTGCTTCCCAAAAAATGCTTCTCGTGCTCGTCGCCCAGCCTCCAAGGCGAGGTGTTGCCGGTCCTCAGCCTCCTTCGCGGCCCTTTCGCGCTCCTGTTGCTCACGCTGCAGCCGGTCTCGCTCTTGTGCTAGTCGCTCCTTCTCCAGTCAGCGACGCTCGGCTTCTTGTCACGTACGCTGTTCTTCTGCTTCTCGGGCTTGACGCTGTTCTGCCGTCTCGTTATCAGCCATGAAAACGCCGAAGAAGAGAGGCGTGTAGTTGTCTCTGTAGCCTTCGTCGAAGTCGTCGAGGTTGTTGTAGTTGTAGTGGTAGCCAAAGTCGTCGTACTCGAGGATCTCCGTCGGTCGAGAATCGACACCGGGGGAGCTAAGGTAGCCATCCAAATTCTTCCGTCGAAACCGTCCCGAGAGGTTGGAGTATGACGCCGACTTCCCTGGAGCTAGATTGGATCAGGGCCGAGGACCGATCCTTATGATAGCCGAGGTGCTCCTAGCAAAACCATGCACCTCGAGCCCAGCCTAAAACCATTTTGGAAGTTTTGAATAGAGGGGGGAGGTGTGTGTTCAATTCCATCACAAGTCAACCATTTCACAATGTCCAAATGATAAGAGAACTCCCAAAGTCTAAAGTTATAAAACCATCTAGTGTTGCCTAATTATCAACGAAGCATCTACCTAAATTCATACTAGTGAGACCATGAATAGAGTACCCACTAATAGGGGTTTTGTTTTCCTAGGGTGTACAAGGTGATAATAAACAATAGCAATGATAAGGCTATAACAAACATTAATAGGTATTGCTAAATAAAACCATGGTAACGCGGGAATGCAATAATTTAAACCGAAATAATTTCATAAACTGGGTTTCAATATGCTTAAGGATGATGTGACTTGCCTTGCTCAGAGAGAACAGCCTTCCGAACCTTCGGCGATGACCGCAAACCACGCTTCGGGAACCTCCGGAACGACAGAAGCTACACGAAGCACACAAGCAAAGCTACAAGCCTATAAAGAAGCAATAACAATACATAAAAAGAAAGCACAGGGTTCTTTAGGTTATAATAAACATTAGAAGACTTGAACGGGTCGATTCGGGGTTCGTATGACCAAGACATGGTCATCCGAAGTTTAATGCTGTTATATGAAGATTTGCGGATTATTATAATTAGGTTTTGCAACTATAAAACATGTGTAAGCGCTAGCCTGGAAAAGACAGGAAGGCTGCGTTGTTGACATACGGACCCCACATGTCAACCTAAGGGACCACAGTGGACCCGGTACACAGAGACGGTGCACGGGTCGACGGAAACGGACCTCATGTGTCAACTGAGGCAAGTGGCCGACAAACGGACTCCACTAGACACCATGCGGGCTGCACACGTGGAAACCACGTGGCTACCGAGCGGGTACACTAACACGGTCACCACACGCACACATGAACGACTACCGACACTGGTACACGGGTACCGGGGTCGACAACCGTACAACGGGCACGGGGTGACACCGAAAGGACGAGGACAGGGCAGCGAGAGGAGGGATCCTTACCACCACGCGACGAGGCGCGGCACGACGACGACGAACGGGCGCGGCGGAGACGGCTCGGGGACGACGGAGGCGAATGGCGAGGGAACGACTTCGGCAGTGATCCTTGGACGAAGGCGAGACGCGGCCGGCGCAACGCTTGACGATGCGGAGCCGAGGACGAAGACGACGACGGGGCTGCAGCGGCTCGCTTGACGAACCACGGGCGGCGAACGCGATTGGCTTCATGGAGGGACGAACGCCACGACGACCGGGAACGACGAGAGGACGCGACGACCGGGCCGGCGAGGAGGCGACGAGGGCAACCGGCAGCAGCTGCATGGATGCAAGGACGGCGTGGAACACGCCGCTGCGATGCCGACGACGGTGGTGGCGCAGCGAGACAACGAGCCGGCGAGGAGGAATGGCCGACCGAAGGAGGGGATGGCGACGTCGGACGGAGACGACGACGACGAACACCGGCGGGGTTCGAGTGGAGGGGAGGCGAGGCCGAGGGCGACCTTGCTGCTGCGATGTCGGCCGGCACACTGGCGCGGCGACCGGGGCGGCTGGAGGCGGTGGAGTGGTGACAACACCACTGGTTGCCAACGAGGACGCGACTCCGATGGTCTCCGTGCGAAACGGAGGCCACGCCGGGGAAGGAGAGGCGGCTGCGACGGGGAGAGGTGGTGCTGCCACGGGGAGAAGCGGGAGGAGGCTAAAACGAGAGAACGGAGCGAGGGGGTTCCATTTTATAGCGGAGGGGAACGAGCCGGCCACAGGTGAGGGCGGAACGGCGGCGGGATTGGCGGCCGGCGGCCATGGAAGGTGGCCATGAATGGTGCGGCCGTTCCAGGTGCAATGATGCACGATTGATGAGGGAAATTAGGGGGAATTGAAGAGGATGGAAAGGGGATTAATTCTCCCCAATCAATTTTGGAATCCAATGCTTGAATCGCGCGGATTTGAGGGAGGAAACGGATAGAGTTTCACGGGAGAGAGAGGAGGGAGACCGGCGGCTGGAGGTCAGGGACGCGCCTGACAGGCGGGACCCACGCGGGAGGCGCGCGGTCAACGCGCGACCATGGAGAATTTAACAAAAATTCTCTGGGCCACATTCGAGTTTTTCTTGTACGTATTTTAGTGTTATCCAATTTCTTTTCGAATTTTAATTAATTCTATTATACCTTTTACATAATGATTTTTATTTCGGGATGAATTTATCAGGACGTGACAGACAGGCAGTTAATGTTGCTAATGCCGATGTATCTATTTGGGAGATGGAAGGTATTGATTGCTTATTGTTGTCGAAACGACAACCGCATACGTCGAAAGACGTGGTTACTCAACGGTGGTGGAAAACAGTTATAGTGTATTAAATTGAGAATTTTTCTTGGGATCCCCCTATTACATGGCCCTAGGGGGCTATTTATAGCCCCATTACAGGCTCCCACTACTAGGGTTTAGGTTATATAGGGGAATTTACATGGTTACACTTATGATAGGGACATTATGAAGGGCACACTGTGTCCTTTACACATACGGCCCCTACTGGGCCTAAATAGCTCGGCCCATCTATCTGGTGAAATCCCCCGAGGATGTAGCGGCCCACCAAGCCTCCTGTCAACGGGGTTTGGTGCTATGGCGAAACCCGTGCCCGTGTGCCGAGGCTTTCGTCGCATCATCTTCGCCCGTGCCGCCTTCTGCCGAGAACTCCACTTGGCGAAGGTGGTGTTACCCCCAGTCACGGCTTTCGCCCGTACGGCTTCGCTCTTGTCCTTTGCCCCCCACCTTCGCCATGAGCCTGTTGCTTGAACTTTTTGGTTTCCGCAGGTTCGGCCGAAGGCCCTCCATGGCAAGCCTCCAACAAGCCCCTCACGGGCAAGGGTGAGTAGGGAGCTTCGGCCGAGACCGTGCAAATCGAATGGTATACCACGAGGCGCCCCCTTTCGGCCAATGTTCCTGCCGAAATCCGTGATGCAGTCCTGCAAAATAAATAACTTGTTTTCATGCTTACAAAAATTTCTTGAGAAAATTCCTTTCTCGCATTTGTTACAAGGTGTCGAAAAGGGTTAGCTTGTCTCTTTTATTACTATGAATAGTAATGGGCCCCGTGGGCCTCTCCTTTTCCGCAATCGGCCTTTTTACTGTTCGGCTCCGGCCCGATGGGAATTTACCGTTTCGTCTGCCCCTGGACACGTGTCAGGGTTTAATTGGTTGGCAGGCGAACGGTCTCGCGACGGGGTTATATAAACCCCAGGCTGGCCTGCTATTTTCTCACCATCCCCCCCCGCACTCTTCACTTTTTTACCGCTTGACGCGCTCTGTGCTTTCGTCATTTGCCCACCTCTTAGCTTCTTCACCACCGTTGTGCTTTTAGCCTTTCGGCTTTTTCCCTCTCTTTCCTTGGCCGCGAGCTTGATGGCTCCTCGCAAGCCTACTAAAGCCGGGTCAACTGGCGAAGACCCTGGCGGCCTTGGCGAAGGGTGGTCGTGCTTCCTTGGCAAATCGCTTGTCAAGGAGGCCGACTTAGGCGAGTTGGTTTCCTCCGGTGTTCTCGTGAAGGGCCAAGGATCATGTGGGGGCAAAGCCGTTGTCCCTTCGCCTAGTGATGGGCGAACGGTTGTCTTTCCTGCCTACTTCGCCGCTGGGCTTCGCCTCCCATGTGACGACTTCCTGTCGTCCGTGCTCGCGACGTATGAGGTTAGGCTTCCCCAGCTTAGCCCATCAGCGTTCCCGAAGCTGGCGGTTTTCGCTTGGATGTGTCGAACCTGCGGGTTTGCCCCTACCGCCGAGCTACTCGCCACGCTATTTACAGCATGCGCCTCGACCAAAGTCGTGCAGACGCCGGCTGGTCCGAGGAAAACCGTCTTCGGTTGCGTGAACTTCATGCTTCGGCCGGAGCACTCAGACGCTTGGCCAGTGCCCGCGTCAATGGCCAAGTGGGATAGGAACTGGATGCAAAAATGGTTCTACATTGCCAACCCCTACCCCGCCGAGGTTGTCAAGGCGAATTGGCTCCTTTTTGAGTGTTCCGCCGTCTCTATCATCGCGAAGCCGAACATGGAGATCGATGGGACTCTCGAGTCCGGGCTCATACTCCTTCATAAGGTCGCTCAGCGGCTAAGCACCCGGGACCTTTGTGAGGAGTTTTGCCTCCTTCGGATTTCCGCCCTCGCCCATGTCAGGGATGTTTCCGTGAACGAGAGCGAAGAGGTTCTTGGGCTTCCCCGCCTTGTTCTCCCTACTGGGTCGAAAGTAAGATTTTGTTTTTGCTCTAAGCCGCATATTTCCTTTATGGAAGTGCCCTTTAGGCTAAACAGTCGTTTTTTTGTTCTGCATTTTTCGCAGTGCGGACTTTGGAAGACGCCGAAATATAGGCGTCGAAGATGATAGGAGCTCTAACCACAGCCGAATTCGCTCACTTGCTTCAGCGCCAAACCAATGGCCGGATGAACCGGGTTCATATTGGCGAACTGCCAAGTCGATCGAACCCCTCCAGAGCCGGGGATGACGAAGTCGGCCCTTCGAAGAAACGCAAGCGTGCGGTCACGAAAGGCGGCCAAGTTCGAACTTGCTGCAGCGCGAACATTGCGGTCGAAAGTGATGGGGAGGTGGAGGAAGAAGAAGATGGGGAGGCTGGTGGCTGGTTCTAAGGATGATAGGTCCCATGGCTATACCCTCAGTCCTACTCCTGCGAAATCCGGGGCAGGTTCTCATGTTTCGCCTACGAGGCTGCAAGATATCATTGTGGCGAACACCCTCCTGGTGATTTCCAGCACAGCTGCGAAACCGGTGATGACCGCCAGGAGGAAGAAAAAGAAAGGAAAGGTTGTGCAAGTTGGCCGCGGCTTTTCGGACAGCGAAGGGTCCGACGGGACTCCTACTTCGCCGGTTTTGCGGCGCGCACCTTCTCGTGGCAGGCGTATGACTCCACCACCTGCTAGCGATGCTGAAGCGGCGACGGGTGGGAGTGCCTCGGCACCAGCCGCTAAGGCGAATGTTTCCAAGGGCGAATGGGTTGAGGCGGTTCCTTCGCCTGTCCGTCAACGAGAGGGAAAAGCTCCAGCGGTCGAAGCGACCGTTTCGGACGTGACGCTCACCGCCCCACATTTTGCCGCCCCCTCGAGCCTTTTTTTGAGTGCCTCTAGAATCTTGCCGTTCCTGCATTCTGCCGACCCATTCGACTGTGGGTGCGCGACCGAAGCGAACCTGATTTCAAGGTTTAACCCTTCGCACATTTCTCTGGATCATTCAGAGTCGAATTGCTTGTCGTTGTCAGTGATTAATTCTTTTGGAACTTCGAAACGACAAACTATGTTCTTCCATACGAACTTCTGTACTGCCGCTGAACTGATCGCCCCAAGTGGTTCGGCCTCGATCCATCGCGAGAAGTATTCAATGGCCATAATTGCGAATTTGTACACGTTTCGCGCCACAGGGAACGGGCCGATGATCTCCAACCCCCATCTGGCGAACGACCAGATTGGTGCGATAGGCTGTAGCTCGTATTGGGGCGCGGTTTGGCTTTGGCCATGGCGCTGACAGCTTTCGCACTTCCTGACTTGCTCGACACAGACGTTTAGCATGGTGGGCCAGTATACACCTTGTCGAAACACTTTGGAGGCGACTGTTCTTGCGGCCTGGTGCACACCACAGAGCCCCTGGTGTATTTCTTTCGCCATTTCCTCACCTTAGGCAAAGGAGATGCAGCAAAGCAAGGGTTGGAGCACCCTGGAGTGATATAGCTGTCCCGAGACCAGCTTGTATTTTGCGGCTCTAAGCTGTAGGCGTTTTGCTTCTGCTTCGTCCTCCGGGAGCCAGCCGTTCTTGAGGTACTTTACGAATGGGGTTCGCTAGTCCTCTAGGTCTTCGCCCAGCTCTGTCTGGCCGATTGCCATGATGTCTAGGCTTTCTATGGGCACACTTGGTGCGTATAGGACCTCAAAGAAGATGCCAGGTGAATGTGGGCCCCCACAAGCAGCAGATTTCGCCAGGGCGTCAGCTTACTCGTTCTGGCCTCTAGGTAAGTGTTCGACCGTTATGCCGGCAAAGCATTTTTCCTTAGATCGAACAGCCTCCAGATACCTCTTCATTCCTTCTTCTTTTGCCTCAAAAGATTTGTCAACATGACTTGCCACCAGTTTGGAGTCAGTTAGGATGAGCAAGCGTCGAACACCCAACGCTTTCGCCTTTTTTAGGCCCAGCAGAATAGCTTCTTATTCTGCTGCGTTGTTGGTTGTGTCGAACTGCAGTCTTGCGGTATACCGAATCAGCACGCCCCCTAGCGAGGAAAGCACTGCCACAGCGCCCGCAACCTTGTGCGACCACGAGTCGTCGGAGTACATCACCCAGGGTTGTTCGACAGGCTCGGGCTCGAGGGCGAATGCCGGTGTCCATTCGGCCACGAAGTCAGCTAGGACTTTGGACTTGATGGTAGTGCGGGCGACAAAATGCAAGTCGAAGGGAGATAGCTCCGCTGCCCACTTGCTGAGCCGGCCAGTGACTTCCTTGCCTCGGAGTATTTCGCCCAAAGGGTACTATGATGGCACCATGACTTTGTGGGCCTGAAAGTAATGTTTAAGCTTGCACGAAGCCATCACCAGAGCGTAAGCAAGCTTCTCCATTTCAATGTATCTTATCTTCGCTCCTTGCAATGCTTCGGAGATGAAAAAGACTAGTTTCTAGCCTGACTCTATCTCTTAGACGAGGGCTGCACTGACCGCCACCGGCGAAGCTGCTAGGTAAAGTAGCAATTCGCTTCCAGGTGCTGGGCTGATCAAACCTGGTGAGCTTTGCAGATAGTGCTTCAATTCGTCGAACGCTGCTTGGCATTCGGGTGTCCAGGTAAACTTTCCCACGCCCCGGAGGGTCATGAAGAAGGGCAAGCCTCTTTCGGCTGCCTTTGAGAGGAATCGACTGAGTGCCGCAATTCGGCCTGCGACCTTTTGTACTTCGAGTACGCTCGATGGGGGCTTCATTTGCTGAATGGCATCGATTTTCTTGGGGTTCGCCTCGATACCCCTTTAGGAAATAAGAAAACCCAGCAACTTGCCCGCGTGAACACCAAAACCACACTTTTCCGGATTTAGTTTTATACCCGCGCGCGTAAGTTGTCGAAGGTCTCCTGCAAGTCGGACGCATGGTCGATAGCCTTGCAGATTTTTACGACTGTGTCGTCGACATAAGCTTCCACATTTCACCCCAACTGCTTGTAAAGGACCTTGTACACTAACCTGGCGAAGGTTGCCCTAGCATTCCTCAGGCCGAATGGCATCCTGAGGTGGCAAAAGGTACCGAATGATGTGATGAAGGCTGTCTTGGCGATGTCGGCCGGATTCATGTGGATCTGGTGGTAGGCGGAGTACGCATCCAAAAAGCTCATGAGTTCACAGCCAGCTGTCGAATCCACGAGTTGGTCAATCCGTGGCAAGGGAAATCGTTCTTCGGGCATGCCTTGTTGAGGTCTGTGAAATCGACACACATGCGCCATTTGCCATTCGATTTCCGCATCAGTACCGGATTCGCCAGCTACTCGGGGTGGTCGATCTCCTGGATCACCCCAGCCTTGAGCAGCTTTTGGACTTCAGCTTTCGCTGCTTCTTGGCGATCAGTGGACATCTTGCATAGCTTCTATTTTCTTGGCTTGGCATCCGGCTTGACCGCCAAGAGATGCATGATGAGGTCTGTCGAAACACCTCCCACCTCATCGGGGCCCCAGTCGAAGATGTCGATGTTTTTCTTGAGCACCTCTAGGATGTTCTCAACTTCTCTTTCGCCCATGTCGCCCCCAGCGATACAAGCCTTGTAGGATCGGCATCGTCAATCTGCATCTTGATTACCCTGCCGTGAGGGCCGGGCTTCGGTGCGTGCTTCGCCCGGTCATGCGGTTCAGCCTCTACATTGTGCACTGCTCTGTTGATCACGGCCAAATCGTCCTTTGGTGTAGCCGAAGGTTGAAGCCCCTTGATCACGATCACTCTTGCGGGGCCAGGCATCTTGAGCTTGACATAATTGTGATGGGAGATGGCTTCGAACTTGTTCATGGTCGCACAATGTCGAACAGTATTTGCTCTTCGCGTCTATTTTTGCCTGTGCCGAAGGCTACCAGCAATTGCGCTTGGCCTAGGACTTGAACTGCTTCTCCGCCGAAACCACGAAGCGAGGCCGGTGCTCGGGTAAGGGCTAGGGTAGGCAACCCCATCTTGGCGTATGCTTCGGCGAAGATGACATCGGCCGAACTTCCTCCGTCGACTAAGATTCGCCGGACTTCGAAACCAGCTATCTCGGCCGAGATCACCAGGTGGTCTTGATGTGGGAACATCACTCCTTCGGCATCTTTTGGGTCGAAAGAGATCTGCTGGTTCAAATATTGCGGGGCCCCTTCGCCCGCTGAAGTGATGTTGTGCACCATTCATAGTTGCATCTTCTTTTGCTGTTTTGACAATTGATTCGGCGGGTCAGCCCTTGTAATCACTTGGATTACTATGCCTTGCACATCTTGGCGCTGTTCGGCCGGGGGTGCTTGTTCTTGAACGGCTTCGCGAGGTGCTTCAACAGCTGCTCCCGGTTGCGGCCTTGGATCTTGCACGTTGCCACGCTGCCGAATGTTTCGGCATTGCTCGGTGGTGTGCGAAGAGCGTCCGTGGAAAGCGCAGTAAAGGTCTTTTCTGACCTTCTTGCGAACGGGCTGCTGATTGTTGCTTACTTGCTGGGCGTCGAACTCCTTGCAGAGGGCTTGAACTTCTTCGACAGCCATCACAGCCTTGCCCGCACGGTCGGTTCTGAATTTCCTCCGAGTCATGGGAGCTTGGCCTTGCCTTGGCGGTTGTCCTTGGTTCGCCGGCTGAGGCTGGCGAATAGCGAGGGGAGGTGGTTCGGCGACCTGAGCTTGTACTTGGGCTTGAGCAGCGGCAATGGAGGCTTTATCATACTCAGCCTGGATTGCTTGCCGTCGCTTGGAATCCTCTTCGCCCCTTGCGTACCCGTCAATAATGCGAAGCAGGTGCTCAAGCGTCTGCGGCTCTTTGTTGGCGATTTTTCTTGTGAGTTTGCCCTCGAGCAACCCGGCCGAAGCGGCATTGATGACGGACGCCTCAGTTATGTCCTGCACTTGACATCGGGCTTGCGAGAAGCGACGCATGTACTCCCTTATCAATTCCCCCGGCCTCTGGCGAATGCCGAGTAGATGATGCTGCGTCTTCGGCTCCTCGTAGGTGCCTTCACCTTGGTATTTTCGTCGCCATGAGCGGCTTCGATCGCGGACTCGTAGATGGACAGGAACTCTTTTGGGTCCGTTTTGCCCGAATAGCGCGAGACGGGTGGGAACTTGAACTAGGCTGGGATTGGACGGATCTTGATTCCCCCACTCAGTGGTTGCGCGTGAGGTTGGGCCATGGTGTTCGGCTGCCCGGCTCCGATTGGTGATGCTTGGTGGGCTGCCATGGATGGGTCAAAGGTCGGCTAGGTCCATGCCATGGCGACCTGGCTTGGTGCTTGGTTTGCTCCGAAGCCTGGTGTTGGTGCCTGTGGCCGAATGGTTGGTGCTTGAGCAGCGTTGACGAAGTCAAACTGCGGTCCTTGACTCCAAGGCGAAGCCCCCGGACCAGGCTGATTCGACGGCAACCAACTGGGTGCACCTTGACTCGTGTTCTCCTCTAGCTGGGCCGAAGGGGCTGTACCTGAAATGTTGTGGGGTTGGCATGACTGCTGAAGGAAAGCTTGAAGCTGTGCCTGCAAAGCCAAAGCCCCTTCTGCCATTACTTGTGACATTTGGCCAGGTTGTAAAGGGTGTACTTGGCGAAACCTGTGCCCGTGTGCCGAGGCTTTCGCCACATCATCTTCACTCGTGCCGCCTTCTGCCGAGAACTCCACTTGGCGAAGGTGGTGTTACGCCCAGTCACGGCTTTCGCCTGTATGGCTTCGCTCTTGTCCTTCGCCGCCCATCTTCGGCGTGAGCCTGTTGCTTGAACTTTTTGGTTTTGGCAGGTTTAGCCGAAGGCCCTCCATGGCAAGCCTCCAACACTTATCTAGAAAAGTTTGGGAAGGAGGTTATTCAAAGAGCACCGGCATCGGCTATGAATCCCATAATAAAGCCATGGCCGTTTAGAGGCTGGGAGATTGACATGATCGGCCAGATTAATCCATCCTCGAGTAAAGGGCACAAGTTTATATTGGTGGCTACCGATTATTTTACGAAGTGGGTTGAGGCAATTCCTTTGAAGAAAGTTGATTCTGGATATGCAATCCAATTTCTTAAGGAGCATATCATATATAGATTTGGGATACCATAGACAATCGTGACCGACCAAGGATCTATTTCGTGTCCGATGAGTTTGTCCAATTTGTAGACAGCATGGGGATGAAGTTGTTGAACTCCTCGCCATATTACGCACCGGCCAATGGGCAGGGAGAAGCATCTAACAAGAGCTTGACTAAACTAATGAAGAGAAAGATCACTGATTTTCCCAAGCAATGGCATGCCAGATTAGCAGAAGCATTGTGGTACTACAGGATGGCTTGCCATGGGTCAACTCAAGTTCCTCCCTACAAGCTGGCAAAATTGGTTATATAGCATCGAAAGTTCACGTTTTTGGTTTTATAGCACCGAAAGTTACTGGTTCACTTTAATAGCACCCAAAGTTCACCATGTTCCCATTTTTAACACTTCCGTCAATTCTCGATCGTTTTCCGTCCGTCTTGATCCAGCCACACACGATATGACGTTTCTACCCCTCACAAGTACAAGTATAATGCATATCAATGAGGGGTAGAAATGTCATATCATGTGTGTGACTGGATGAATAACCATCAAGACGGACGGAAAAATTGATGGAAGTGCTAAAAATGGGAATATGGTGAACTTTGGATGCTATTAAAGTGAACCGGTAACTTTCGGTGCTATAAAACCAAAAACGTGAACTTTCGATGCTATATAACCAATTTTGCCATTTGTTAAGGAGCATATCATATATAGATTTGGGATACCATAGACAATCGCGACCGACCAAGGATCCATTTCGTGTCCGATGAGTTTGTCCAATTTGTAGACAGCATGGGGATGAAGCTGTTGAACTCCTCGCCATATTACGCACCGGCCAATGGGCAGGCAGAAGCATCTAACAAGAGCTTGACTAAACTAATGAAGAGAAAGATCACTGATTTTCCCAAGCAATGGCATGCCAGATTAGCAGAAGCATTGTGGTACTACAGGATGGCTTGCCATGGGTCAACTCAAGTTCCTCCCTATAAGCTAGTTTATGGGCATGAGGCAGTCTTACCAAGGGAAGTTAACATTGGCTTGAGAAGGATTACTTTACAAGATGAGTTAACGGCGGATGATTATCACAATCTGATGGTAGATGAGTGAGAAGAATTGGTCCAATCCAGGATGCGGGCCTTGGGAAAGGTAACAAGAGATAAGGAGAGAATTGCCCATCATTATAACAAGAAAGTTGTGCCCAAATCCTTCTCAAAGGGCGAATTGGTCTGGAAACTAATTTTGCCGATAGGGACTTGCGACAACAAATTCGACAAGTGGTCGCTGAATTGGGAAGGGCCTTTTCGAATCTACAAGTCTGTCTCTAAGGGGGCCTATATGTTACAGGGGCTCGACGGAGAAGTTTATGGGAGAGCTATGAATGGAAAATATTTGAAGAAGTGCTAACCAAGTGTTTGGGTTAATTCATGATGGGCTAAGCTATGCCGACACATCATAGCCGATGTATTGACATCGCCTTCAGATGCCCGATAAGTGTATTATTGCCCTTAGTGTTTTTGATCGGTTAAATCATGCCGATGCTTGATAGCCGATGTGTT
The DNA here is from genome assembly GCF_034140825.1 of Oryza sativa Japonica Group. NCBI lineage: Eukaryota > Viridiplantae > Streptophyta > Magnoliopsida > Poales > Poaceae > Oryza > Oryza sativa. The sequence continues at coordinate 16,399,903 of NC_089042.1, read as the reverse complement.
AACATCGCCTTTAGATGGCCAATAAGTACATTATCACCCTTAGATCAATATAATTTTACCAATCTCTCTTCAACATTGCAAAATCAATGTGGCATGCATATACGAGCAAGATCGAGATCCCTAGGAAATTTCAAGTGTGGGTTTTCGAAGTTTTACGAGACATGGTGAAAGACGTGAACTGGCAAGCCATTGTTTAAGTTCCTATTACAAAAGAAAATTGTCCCTGGCAAGTTGATCACCCGGATACAAGATCATTGATAGCCGACACAACCCGTTGCCTAATTTGCTCTACTTCCTCTATGGCCTGAGCGTCGATTGTGTCGGTACTAGGAATCACCTTCAAAGACTTGCTCAGATCCTGTCACGCCCGAAAATTCACTAGTAATTTCTGAACTTATTTGTGCATAAAATCCTCGTCCAGGAATCGGCCGAGGTACACAGACTTATTTGAGAATTGTAAAACAGTAGAGTAATTAATCATCAATATTAATCAACACTAAACATCACACCCATGCTGCACAGGGCCAACCAAACCTGAACAACCATACCCGGCTATACAGATCTATCTCCAAACCAGGAATGTACCATTCCAAACCAGGAGCTAATCAAATTATTACCAGTTGTAGTATCATTTATTTATGGTGAGAAGTGTGAGACTAATCACGAAATACATTATTAGACCCGCCCATAACCGCGGGCACGACTATTCGAATAGTTTTACTCTGGCTATAGATGTGCCACTATACCCACAAGACACAACCCTATGACATGTCACCATGCGCCTCAATACCACCACAGTACCTCGGAAAGGAGCTATGACAGTACCCCTTGCATAACACAATCCATCATAGCGCACTGTTCCTGGATCATAATCACCCCCTTATAAAACAAGGCATGGACTCCCCAGCGACCCCTGTGGGCTTATCTCCGCCACTTCTCAGTCTGGTGCCCCGCAATGAACCATGCTATAGAAAAGGTAAAGCCGTTGCCCATGCTGGCTTGTGGTTGGCATGGTTAATGTTTCACAACCGAAACTCGTGAACCGGTCCTTAATTGTCATTAGCACGACCATCAAAACCATATGCTCACAACCCACCATTAATCAAGTTTTAATTGGCATATTAATTAATTAGCCAATCATGATTGATCATTAGGTAATAGTGAATCATTAGGTAATAGTGAAACATTAATCATCCCAATAGTGTGCTAATGTTTCTAGGCATGGCTAAGCAATTAGATCTAATACATCTAGTTGAACCAATATATAAATCCAACTAGTCAAATTATAACCCGAGGTAATCAAGAAATAGGGTAATCAATGCAAATTGACCATAACAAAGGAATAGGTTCACACCACTCGGTGACATTCGAAAACAAATACACAGTTGAAATAAATAGAGAATTTAAATATAGGATCAACATGCTCAAAGGAATTGTGTTTGGGATCTGTGTGACTTGCCTGCAATAATGGGTCTTCAATTAGTCTTCTGTAACACTTCCGACACACTCACGAACCTTCGAAACGACGGAAACGACAAGCTAACACGCAAAACGAGAAAAAGACTAATAAAAGCCAAATAAACAGTACATATAAAGTAAACAAACATGATGAATTATGAGACTTGAACGACCTCATTCTGACTTCATATGAATTAGTTATGAATTTTACAAAATTTAATTCCAATTGGACCTATTAAAGAAAGGACTATTCCAAATTAATTAAACAATTTACAAATGATTTATAACTGAGATAAAAGATTAAAATAACCTCCGGAAAAGATCAGATTAAATTTGGTAGATGACATATGATAAAAAGAACTAATATGCCATTGAAAAGAGAGGAAATGATTTATATTGATTTTGGATGGCTGAGATTAGTCTTGACCGAGTCGACCAAGATCGGATGGCTTGGATTGATCTGGCAAGCGAGCGTCATGAGATACCGACTCAACGAGTCAATTCTACATGACACAGGATCACCCAAATGATCAACCGAAACCGGCGACTCTAAACGGCTCTAAACTAAAGGACGACTCAACACAGACGAACGAACGAGGCATGGGGGAAACCTCGTTCGAACGAACGAGCGAACGACTCAACAACGGTTGTGGCTCAATCGGTGGCTAAACACGATTCACGGTAAAGCCCTGGTACGGCAAACGACAGGTCGGTAGGAACCTAGAGTTGCACCTATGGCCTTGTGACTCGGCTACCAGGCTATGGCAGCGATCAAACCACAACAACGACGACACAGGATAGCGACGGCGTTGCACGATTTGGGGCAGCGGCTAGGCAGCGACATGACACGGATTAACAGCGGCACGTCTGCGGCAACGACAACACGCAGTAGCAGCAGCACGGCTGTGGCAGGGAGCGGCACAGCGGCGGCTAAGCGGCTAGTGTCGGCGGCACAGCCGGCAAAGTAGCAGCTACTAGATGACACAAACAAGAGATTAAAACCTAAACCGAGGGAACACAGATAGAAGTCTCACCGAACCAAAGCGATCACGACAACCCGGCGGCAACACATGGAGATGACGACGCTAGACAGACAGCGGATTAGGTTAGATTGGATTAAGACCCTAGGGAAAACCTCACCGGTAAACGGCATGGGAGCGGCGGTTGCCGGCGAACCACAGCACAATAGTGCAAACGGAGGGCACCGGGAGGTAGAGAAGGCGACGGCGATTCTTACCAACACTTACGCGACGACGGACAGCGAAGGAGATGGCCGACGATGTGCTCCGAAGGGCAGGGAGGTGCTTGTCAATGACGGCGACGGCGAACAGCGGCGGCGACCACAGCGACGGCGCGGGGCGGCTAGAGACATGGCAGCGTCGGTGGCGCCGGCTAGGGCGCTACAGGTGATGGCGGCAGCTGGAACTTGAGGGGTTAAGTAGAGGACGACTAGGGGTCCTTTATATAGGCACGGGAGCTCGGGTCCGGGCCCAAATCGACGGGGAAAACTCTAGGAAATTCTAGGGTTCTCACTAGAAAAGGAAAGATTGATCTGCGATATTGGAAAGGATTTTCATAGAAACTTTTGGGGATTTCTTGGGGAAATTGTAGAGGAGATTGAGAGGATTCCATTCCCGCAACTAATGTGGAAAGAAGAGCAACGGGGACGCCGGATTGGTGGGAGGAGGCGGCGGCAACTGTGCACGGGCACGGGAGCTCGGGCTCTGTCCAGAGGTAGAAGGAGTACTGCAGCGATAGGGAAGTGAAACAGACTTTCTTTTCTGGACCGGAAGAGAGAAGAGGGAGCAGCAAAGCAAAGGACTTTCCAGATTCGGCGAACCTGGAAGGGAGGATTTTAATTACTTCTCTATTTAAATTAATCACTAAAATGATCTCTGAATTGTTAAAAATACTTTTAATGCTCAAATAATTTCAGCAAAAATCTTGAACATAATTGGACACTCAATTTAATTAACAATATCAAAATCAGATCATTTAATGATTAATTTATTATGTGAATAATTAATGAAACACTCTTTGTATTATTAAAATTAGGAATTGAGCTATGAAAAATCCGAGAAAATTGCAAAGAGTGAACTTAGTCATGGAGAATTTAATGAAAATTAAATCCAGCCATGCTTTATATTTAGAAAATTTTATTTCCCGCATTTAACTTCACTTGTAAATTAATGAACATTTAATATAAATTCTAAAAATAATTTATTAAATAATTTATAAATCATAAAAATGAAAATCTGGATGTGACAGATCCGAGAGGTGCTTGATGGATCTCTTCAGTTTGGATCTCTGTTCCTCTATGGCGTTGGGGAGATCAACAAGTTTTTGCTCCTCCGATGATATGTCGGCCCTGCATTTTTCAAGCTCAGCTACCAACTCTGCCTCCCTAGTTCTGAGCCGATCTCTGTTGGCTTGAGTAGAACTTGGGCCAGCCTCCATCTCGTCAAGTTTGGTTTTTTCTTCCTTGATGGATAGTCGATTCGCTTGGATCATGACCTTCAGCTTAGTCCTCTCGCGCCTGTCTGCGATCCTCTGCCTCGCCCATTCCAGTTTGAACCGATGTTGCTCTAAATACACAACTGGAGAAATGATGTCAGCAAGGGCTTCCGGGATCTGGCTGTGGATTTCTTCAAACCTGGCTCTGATCGGCCCACAGTCGATGACTAAGGAATCCAAAGAGTTCCTTAGCCGATGAGCGATATCTACAAGTTTGGCCTTGATATCATCATTAATAGGGACTAGGGCTTTACTGGTAGCCTCCTCCCGTTCTTCGTCCATGAACTGGTTACTGTCAAAGGAAAACATATCGGCCAAAACCTGAAAAGAGATAAGCTATATTAATAGTGCAAGCGTTGCAGCTGATATGTGAGGATATGAAAATACATACAAGCGCGGCAGGGATCGGATGTTCTGGTTTTTCCGCATGATGGTCTTCTTTACCCGATGGAATTCGCTCACTTGACTCATGTTGAGAAAGAGATGGGGAGCAAAGAGGCGGAAAAAAAAGAATAAGTACGACATCGTTTAACGAAAATGGAAGAAAAAAGATTAAGTTGTGAGTTAGCGATGAAGGCGGTGTCGGTGGCTTTTTCTTGGAAGCCAGTTTCTTCCTCTTCAATTAGAAAGTTTGGTCAGGATGAAGCTGTAGCCTTATGAATTGAAGCAAAGGATAGAAAGTAACGTACTGGAGGTTGACGGGGTTGGCGTTTTGAAGGACTCAGTGTGCTTTTCGGGCTTGGTGGATCGGCTGGAGGTGTTTGCGCCGCTTCTCTCGTTTCGCTCACATCAGCCACAGCATCATCAATGGCTTCCTCCATTTCTTCATTCTCCAAGTATTCCTCAACGTCCGGGTCTATGGTCGGCAGATCGTCGGTGTAACACCCTGAAAATTTCTGTCCAGATTTGCGAAATTAAAATTTCATGATAATCAAAAATCATTTCCAAAATCCATCATGCTGGCTTTTATTGGTTTTTATCTCCCATTTTTCGGTTGCGCTTGGACCACGACGACGGAAATCTAGGGACAAAATTTATTTTACATTCAAATATTATTTGTGAAAGGAACCATGATTATGAAATATATTAATTTAGAAAATGTTTGCAAATGCTATTTATCTTTCGGAAAACCCTCTCTCGGGGAAATAGAACCTATTTGAGGTATTTGTTTTATAAATAAAAACAAATACTAAATATTTATAAAACATACTTTGAGAGATATTTCCCCGAGAAAACTATTTTACAAATGAGGGCTAATATTAGTTAACTTCTGAAAACCCTATTTCGAAATTATAAGTGTTTGGGAATTATTTTACAAATAAAGACTACAGTGAATTTACTAGCAAAATTCTATTTACGAACTAAAATCTTAAAAGAATTTATTTCAAAAGAATTCACGGAAAAGTCTGGTTTTCCTCCTTGAAAGGCCTAGCCGACCTGCATAATGGGATTTGTGTTACTTCCTCCGTTTCACAATGTAAGCCATTCTATTATTTTCTACAATTCATATCAATGATAATGAATCTAGATAGATATATATGTCTAGATTCATTAACATTGATATGAATATGGGAAATGCTAGAATGACTTACATTATGAAACAGAGGGAGTATTTGTGTGCATTTAATTGTTTGGGCCAAAGATCTCAGTTAATTCATCATTATGAATCCCAATCCTTGTCATACATTCCTTCGGATTCGAACTCCGTAGTTCGATCCTCCTTCTCAATCGGATCCTCCCGAACCGATTGTTCTAGGGTCTGGGATTACTCGAACTCAGTAGTTCTTCCAGAATCGCCCATCAAGGTAAAATCCCTCCTATGTCCTCTCAACTCTCTAGACGGTTGCAATACCCCGTACCTTCCTTGAATCACTGGAATACCGCGGACAAATTGATCCACCTAAAGGATGTCCTCCCAACGATATCCTTCCTCGTCCTCCCTTTTCTCTGTTGTATTGTTAAGCACTTCGATGTTAAGCTGATCGAAGTACGAAAAACTTTTCGCTTCTCGCAATACCAATTCTTTCCCAGAACACTTGGAACCTTGCGATCGAATCAAAACCCTCTTCGGCTATTCGGCTCGGACTCCCTCGGATTCCTTACTCCCCTATTCCTTCTACTTAAAATCCCCGAGGTCGACCATTCGCTTGAAACTCTAAAATCGTTTTGACGGATTTAATGGTCATGCGTCGACCCATATGCCTTCGATTCCATCTTTACCTTTGACAACTCTACAATCATACGATAAAGTCGAATGTCGTGCGATCAATCCAAATATCGTTGATATCATTCCTACCTTTGAAACCCTATCACGTCTGATGGATTTGTATACCAATCGTCGCGTCTAAAACCCCTCGGCATTGTCGTCTTTCGTTCGCTTGAGCGGTCGTGAAGAAATCCTATGTTGCGTACTTGGGCAACTAAGCGGCCGAATCAAAATTTGTTCATCCCACCCAAACAGCCACTTTTCAATTCCAGGCCCCAGTTACAAATTTCAACTCAGAATCAAATGTCCAATTACACCGTCCAAGTCCAAATATGCAGTCCAATTACAACCCTACAATCCCGGTACATGTTTACAGACAATGTACAAATTCCATTTGCAAATTCCTTGTTACAGATATACCAAATACTTCTATTACAGTTGGGCCACCATCCTCTCTGCCAGCCCAAGTCTATCCTTTCTCACCCGCAAGCCCATCCCTCCTGCAGCCTAAGTCTACCTCCCCTCCCCTTCTCGCAAAGCCAATTGGCTGTGCATGCCCGCCACCTGCTCGGCACAATGCCGAGCCGGGCAGGGCCGGTGCGCCAGGCCGCCACGCCACGCCGTGTCGCGCTGCTCCACCTCCTTCAGTGCACCGCGCCGCGTCACACTCCAACGCCGTGCACCGACTCGCATCCCACGCAACGCAGCGATGCACGTCGCGCACCATGTTCAGCTCGGTCGCCATGCCCTTGCACCCCTCCCCATGGATGAGGTCATCCATCTATTTTCACCTACAAACACCCAGTCCACCAAGGCTATGTTTAGATCCAAAGTTTGGATCCAAACTTCAGTCATTTTCCATCACATCAACCTGTCATACACACACAACTTTTCAGTCACATCGCTGAACTAAACACAGCCCAGATCCTCCCCCCAAAACCAACACCACAGTGAGACGGGTTTACACCGAAAAGAAGAAAAGTCCACACCGAACACGGGAGAGCAAGCACAGGGTGGAGCGTACCTCGTAAGCCTCCTCAGTCTCGATGTCGACATGCGGGCCCACATCAGCGCCGTCCATCTCATCCGCCGCCGACACGTGCTCCGGGGAAGCCTAGTGACCGACGGTTACATCGTTGCCTCCCAGGCCGACGCCCGTGTGTGTGCCGCTACTCCTCGTCCACACCCTTGCATCCTCCCTCTCCATTAGCTGCAAACGCCGCCCGCGTGAGCTGCGTCCACACCGCCCGCTTCGCACCTCCCCTCCACTGTGTCGATGTCGACACCCGGACCGCGCCGTCGCTGTCCAACCTATAGACACGCGCCACATCACTCCTGCCACCACTGTGTCGCTCCTTCTCCTGGAAGCCTGATGTGACCATGCCTACGACGGATACAACCATTGATCATGTCATATACCCACAGGTGGTCTCGTTTCATAACAAGTGCCAATTTAATCTAATCAAGAATATGACACTACCTCATAATGTATGAGTTTATATGTTCAGCACCAATCCACTTATTTAGGGCTGCAGATGGAAGATAAACACGATGGCCACAGTGCATGCAGAGATGGAGTTGAAGTCCCCCGCGTTCTGGAATCCAATTCGGCCACCTAAGATAGTGCTGAATTCAAACGGTCGCCAAATCTCCATATGGCCTCCGTTTTGGGCCCACGAGTACTTGATGGAAAGCTCTTAGAATTCTCTTTCAAACGGATCCAACCTCATTGTCAAATTCCATCTGAGTCACTAGCAATTGAAGAAACAAAGGGCTGCATTGTCTGTAATGGGACTATGGGCCAGTAACTTCGTCTGGGACCCCAGCCCAAGTAGGGCCCAAGGGGGGCTGCGCCCCAAACAGAGGGAGGACGCCCATCTGACCTCCTCCATCCCTTAAATAGCTAGTAACCCCTTCCGGGTTAGTTGGGTTTTGTTTTAGATAAAAGTTTAGCTTCGCTACTTTTCCATGTAATCCCGTGATCGGTTAGATCGTCGGTTTGCTCGTTACAGAACCCCAACTTATCATCTGTATTTATTTCCTATCTGCAATTCAGATTGCTTTTATCTTTTTCTCTCTTGTTTCTTCGATTTGCTTGCAGGAATAAGGTTGATTTGCACAGGCAAGATCAACAACCCACGGAGAGGTGTATCGATCGCTAAGGCGCAACACAACAACATCTAGTACGGTTGTAGTCGGGTCGTCAACGTTTCTATCAAATCATAGTTATCTACAACTCGCTGAAAGATCGGGCCAACAGCAGCCTTGAGTGTCTCAAGTGGAGCTTAGGGTCCATCAGGTGGTATCAGAGCTTTCATTACTCGGTGAGTTTTTATCTTCCTATAACTAGAAAATTGCCATACAAAAAAAAAATTGTATCCTGTGCCTAGCCATACTTGTGCATTGGATTGTCCATTTCAGTTTTTGCTTTGTTGAGTTTTCTGTTGCATCGTCGAGTCGTAGTTGCTGGTCATAGCGTCTAGTTCGCTTAGACCTTCGAGTTCTGGTCACATTTTACACCACAGTCGTCGTCGCCTCCATGTCTTTGGTGTCGTCGGGACCTACGAAAATGGAATCGGCTTGCTGCCACGGTTCTATTTTTGTAGTTTTCAGAAGTTTCTGAGGTTAGTTTTTGAGTTTTTGAGTTGCATAGCTTCTAGTCGGTGGCTGTGCCGTGATGGTGTGTGCCGTGATAGTACGCCTGTGATGTTGCGCGTGAGGAAGAAGAGAGAGAGGGGATAGTAGATCGGTTTTTGGATGAAGTGCTACAATTTGTAGATTGGTTTCTATTTGGAGGGCCACGCAAAACTACTAAAAAAGGAAGTGCCGAATCTGTTTCTGTTTATTACCTAGTGCCTTTCCAAACTGAGGCCGAGTGGGATCTCTTCCCTTCCAATCTCGTGGCCGGGACTTGTGAGTCCGACTCCCTCCCTCCCTCACGACTCCGTTTCTGTCCAGGTGTGTCAAACACCGGTAAAATTTTCTTTTGGTGTCGGATTCAATATCCGTTTGCAAAAATGGAACCTGTAGGACGAGAGCATTCCATTTTTGTATAATTTTAATTTTGAGTTTGGACTTTTACATTTGAGTCCCTGTAAATTTTATATGTACATCTGAGTCCCTGTAACCTTACATTGAGGTCCTTGAATTTGTTTTTGTAAAAAAAATCAAAAAAAAGAAAGGAAAAAAAGGCAGAAAGGTGCATAAAAAAAGAAAAGAAAAGCCGCACCCAAAAAAAAGAAAAGAAAAGGAAAGGAAAGAAAAAAAAAGAAAGAAGAAAGAAAGAAAAGAGAAAATATTGTTATGTTTGAGCTGAACTTTATATATCAGAGTTGTGCATGAATTGTTCCTAGTGCTATCTTGTGGTATCGTTTGTGTCTAGGCTCGTGTCTCTAGTACGTTCTAGCCTAGGACCAGCACGGTACTTGACTTTGAACAATTATTCAACTTTGCATTCTCTGATTTGACCATTTTCCATCCTTGCTACATATTTAAGCCTACCCAAAGCTCCACAGATTTGATTGCAGCCGTACAGCAAGTGTTTGCCAAGGCATCGATACATCCAAACTCCATTGGGGTGCTTGGTTGAGTCGGTGTACATCACCATTCCGCTTGCTTTGGTAAGAACTTGTAAGAGCTTGGTGAAAAGTTTGAGTGTTAGTAATATTTCAGCTGCCACTACCTAGTAGTTGATAGGAGCATGCATATTCTTGTGTATGTTTCTTGTTTGCTACTAACCATGGCAGGATTGCGCAAGGCGAAACGAGATGGTTATGCTCAACATCAACATCTTCACCATCAACGAGATATAGCGACTTCTTCACGCATCACATATGAGGTACATGATAATGATCTTGCAAGGTTAGAATCTAAATTACCAGTTATTGATGGTAAGTATGATTCTGCCGCTTATGTTAATTGGGAGTTAGCAGTAGACAAACAATTTGATGAGTATGATTTCTCTAATGCTCAAATGATTAAGCCTGCTAGTAGTAAATGTACCGGTTCTGCATCTTTTTGGTGGTATACTATTGGCAATAAGCTTGAAACTTGGGATGAATGCAAAACAATGATGAGGAAAAATTTTGTGTTTTCATATTATAAACGTGCTCTCCTTGAGAAATTTGAACATCTAAAACTTGGTGACAAAACTGTTAGGGAGTACTTTCATGATTATTAAATTTGTATCACTTATAGTGGTTTACAAGAATCTAATGAGAACATAATGACTAGATTTTTCAAAGGGCTTAATTCCAATATTCAGGCTGGGTTTGATAATGTGACATATAATCATATAGGCCAATTGTTCATGCTTGCTTGCAACGTTGAGCGCAAAATTTTGGAGAACCCAACGGGGCAACAAGCTATGCTTGTGCCTCCTATCACTGATGTTTTACAGGAAGTTCAGAACAGTCCCCAAAATAAGAAGAACAATATGTTAGATATGTCACTTCCATCACTCGCAAATGAGGAGAAGGCTGATGCACCTACATTATCTTAAGAGGGCATAAAAGGTAAATTAAATGGTGCAGAAATTACTCAAGGTGAGTAATTTCCATGCTGACCTAGAGCAAACTTTAGTGGAACCTACTTCTGAATTGCCTTTGTCACAAGTTGATTTGCATTCTGTTCCTTGTGATAAAGAAGAGTTGTGCGATAGTACTTCACTTATATACCATTCCACAACTAGTGAATGAACATGCTACTTTTAATCTTGATTCTCCATGTACTGAATTAAGCATGTTATTCACACGTCCAACGAGAATGATGAACTTCAATTGCAATCTTCTTTAAATACATTGGGCTATATTATGTTTGATGATTCTTGTGAGCTCAATTGTTTGAAGGACAAAATATTTGCTAATTCTGATTTGCCATGTCCTCGTAATGTTATTTTTCACATCTTTGGCAAATATAATGGTAGAGGAATTTATTTGGTGCACAAAGTTTACATTTGTTCAGATATGCAACCCTCTATTGTTGTGGCAAGAAAATGCAAACTGGAGACTAGTGTTAGGACCACTGATGTTACTTCAAGTTTGTTTTGCTTTTTTTCCAAAGACGCAGGTTGGTTCTCAAGAAGGGGAGCGACAAGATCGCTCAATGTTGCTGCCATATACAGTAAAGAATGCACCATATGAAGCGCTGTGTGAGGATATGCTACGTGAATTACCAAAGTTAAAACCGAGGATGGTTTTCCGTGAAGAAGGGGAGGAGGATGTGACCATGCCTACGATGGATACAACCATTGATCATGTCATATACCCACAGGTGGTCTCGTTTCATAACAAGTGCCAATTTAATCTAATCAAGAATATGACACTACCTCATAATGTATGCGTTTATATGTTAATGACCAATCCACTTATTTAGGGCTGCAGATGGAAGGTAAACACGATGGCCATGGTGCATGCAGAGATGGAGTTGAAGTCCCCCGCGTTCTGGAATCCAATTCGGCCACCTGAGATAGTGCTGAATTCAAATGGTCGCCAAATCTCCATATGGCCTCCGTTTTGGGCCCACGAGTACTTGATGGAAAGCTCTCCAAATCCTCTTTCCAATGGATCCAACCTCATTATCAAATTCCATCTGAGTCAACGGCAATTGAAGAAACAAGGGGCTGCATTGTCTGTAATGGGCCTGTGGGCCAGTAACTTCGTCTGGGACCCCGGCCCAAGTGGGGCCCAAGGGGGGCTGTGCCCCAAACAAAGGGAGGACGCCCATCTGACCTCCTCCATCCCTTAAATAGCTAGTAACCCCTTCCCAAACAGAGGGAGGACGCCCATCTGACCTCCTCCATCCCTTAAATAGCTAGTAACCCCTTCAGAGTTAGTTGGGTTTTGTTTTAGATAAAAGTTTAGCTTCGCTACTTTTCCGTGTAATCCCGTGATCAGTTAGATCGCCGGTTTGCTCGTTACAGAACCCCAACTTACATTTGTATTCATTTCCTATCTGCAATTCAGATTGCTTTTATCTAGTTTTTGCTTTTTTTTTCGATTTGCTTGCAGGAATAAGGTTGATCTGCACAGGCAAGATCAACAACCCATGGAGAGGTGTATCGATCGCTAAAGCGCAACACAACAACGCCTAGTACGGTTGTAGTCGGGTTGTGAATGTTTCTCCCAAATCTTAGTTATCTACCACTCACCGAAAGATCGGGCCAACAACAGCCTTGAGTGTCTCGAGTGGAGCTCAGGTTCCATCAAAGCCACCTCCACAATCAAGCAAAAACCATGGCTACCAGAGTTGCCATGCCCAACCATTCCTCCTCCATCCTCGCCCTTCGAATCCCCCTTCCTTCGCCGGCCGAGGCGCGCGGACAAGCATTTCTTGTGCGCTCGACGCCGCACTACTCGAGCTCGAGCGTTGCGGCTGATCCACCACAATCCTCGGCCATCGTCGCCTCTCCTCCACTTCCTGAGCCAGCTCGTCATCATTGTTGGCGGTAAATCTTGTATTCTGTTAGTTAGTTAAATTTCCTGTTTTTGTACATGGTCAGTGCATGAGCTCCAACGTGTGGAAGCCATGCATGTAGTGGCATCCAAGAGCGAGATTAGCTTGTGATGGATCCGAGCTTTGGGGATTAGCGCACGTCGTTCGGTCGTGGGGATGGACGCGGCAAACTCGCGCGGCGTGTGCAGTGATCCAGAAGTTTTGCATGCTGCATGTTTACAATTCGCACAATAAAAGGAGAAGAAAAAAACAGAAAACGCTGCAGCTTCATCGCAGCACAAAACACTTGTGTCCACTCGTTCTTCCACCTTTCGCGTGTGTTTGAGTTTTGCTCGAGTTCTTGTTTCGGTTGTCCAGGGAAACCTGACAATCATCGCATCGTCGCGTCGCCCTCCTCGGGCCGCTCATCACCTTCGCCTCCCCGCCCTGCCTTGGCCGCCGCCGCGCACAGCCAAGCCGGCTGCGCGGGCGCCGCCTCCGCACACGGCCGAGCCGGCTCGCGCGGGCGCTTCCTCCACGACCCCGGCCGTCTCCGTCCCTGCCTGGCCGGGAGGTCGCCGAAACCGCCGCCACCGACTGGCTAAGCCGCTCGCCTCCTTCAACCGCGGCGCCGTCGCCTCGTCTCCCTCGCCTGGCCACGCTGGTGCAGCGTGTTCGCCACCCATGCAGAGCCGGCCAAGTCGATGCACCGCCGGCCGAGCCATCGGCGCCCCGATCTCCTCCTCGTGCCGCCACCTCCTCTTCCCCGCCTCCCCAAGAGTAGCCGCCAGGCTGCCGACGCCGGCCGTGGCCTCCTCACACCCGCCGGCCTCCGTGCTGCCGCGCCGCCCGGCCTCCTTTTCCCCACCGGCGCCCCGGTCTCTCCTCCCCGGCGTGCCGCGCTGCGCCAGGCCGCCGCTGTGGCCGGCCGCTGCCCTTGTTCAGCCGGTCGCCTCCTGCTCAAGCGTGCGTGCGCGCGTGGTCAGGAGAAAAGCGAAAGAAGAGGAGAAGCCTAGGAGAAGAAAACACAAAGAAGGATCGGGAGAAAGAAATAAGAAGAAAAGAAAGAGAGAGAGAAAAGGGACCGTGAGACCCACTGGCGGGACCGACGTGCTTGACTCATTCTCCCTGCCCTTTTGACCCCTCCTAAAGTCTGTTTCATCTCCCTTTTCTCCCTCGGGCCAAAATTCTTATTACATCCCTCCAGAACCCAAGTTCCTCCCTGAAAGTCTAAGATACGTCCCTACCCGACCTCCTGTATCCTTGGGTTGAAGCCCAAGCTCACCCAAGGATAAGTTCATTGTACGTCCTATTTTGTCTCATTGTCAAGTGGGACCCAGTGGACCCCGTGAGGAATATTCCTTCGGAATATTCTTTTCCAGTGAGGGAAATCATCCTTTTCCTCGGTTTATAAATCCTTTTTAAACTTCGGAAATCCATATCTTCCAAACCGTGACTCCGATTGATTCCGTTCAACTTCCGGAATTTTTCTAAAATCAGGATCTATCCAATGACACTTCTGGTTTGAATTGATTGGTACTTTATTTGGAGCATGTTATATGGTTTTCTCGTGCTAACCGCGTATCGGGTATTCCGGCTATTCGTCGACCGTGGTTTTCTCGAAGATATCGGTTTCTAAAAGCAAGGCAAGTCACTACGCTCCCCTCCTTGAGCATGTTGAACCCATTTTATAAATATTTTGTTTATAAATGAAGTTGCATGCTAATTATAAAATGCGTACCTAAATTGTATGTGAACCATCCTTGATATTGTTACCTTTATATATCCTTGTTGCCTGAGTCTATTAATTATACGTGTTCAATTGTTGATATTGCTTACTATTGCTTATATTTATAGACGATTGTACACTCCATAATAGTTGGGTATGGATGTGTTGGTGGCGGTTACTCGTCGAGAGTGATTGCTAGAAGGCCAGTGGAGACATGAGCGCCACCCGCAGCATAAAAACCTTTGCGAAAACCAAAAACCTAAGGAAAGAAAATGTTTTCGACTGGGGCGGCATGGATAGAATATGGGTGGTTCTGGAAACGGCTAGTCGCCGACCCAGGTCAATTAAGGACCGAGTCAAGAAGCTATGCAGAAAACGATCAGAGTACGACCGTACTTCTCAAGTGGGTATAGACCCGGTGGACTAAGTAAATTCTCATGGGGCGGCACCCCTGTCATGGTGGTTCTGAAGTGGTGACATGATGGGGGTGAAGGATCGAGTGGATCGATCATTTGGATGTCGCGGCAAAACTTAAAACACACCTAACCTATATGTAATATAACCCATTGTGATCCCGGGAGCGCCAGGATTCTCCTCACTGCCGGCTCGAGGTGGTGTGTTGTGCCGGGAGTGCAATGGGGATCCATAGTCCTCGGAGCGGGTGCTGAAATGCGAGAAAGACTGAAAAACCGGGCCGTGGCAAGTCTCATGTGTTGGGACTAGGCTTATGTGTTGGGCAAGCCGCGGAGTGCGGGATTAAAAGCGTACATCCACTGTAGTGTGAGTAAATCAAATATATTCGAATAGCTATGCTCGCGGTTATTGAGAGCCAGGACTTGTACTACACTTGACTAGCCTCATTGATTTTAATCTTGCTTAGATTAGGAAAGTGGTGTGACCTTGCCCGATGGGTGGGAAGGTCATGGTGATGTTGGGATTGTGGAAAACTGGATGCGAGGGTAAACCGGACCAAGCGAGGCTTGGGGAAGGTGGATGAACCCTTGCGGTTTAATGACAATTTCGACTTAACGTTGTTTTCAGTTAAAACTGCTAGGTCATAGGTTTGTGAAATCTAGCTCTATGCAAATAAACCAAGCCATCCTTGAATCTATGTGTGCACTAAATGCATTATGTAGTGGTGGCTTGCTGAGTATGGTTGGTACTCACCCTTGCTTAACTAAATCTTTTAGAGAAGAGTTGGAGTCGACTGTTCGGAAATAATGCTGATGAACAGATGTCGAAGATGGTGGAGTCGGGACCTAGGTTCACCAGTCGATGCCTGTGGAGTACGATGGACCACCGCTGCTTCGCTTCCGCCATCTCATCTACTTCTTCTGGTATTTTGTAATGTACCTGACCATGCTAGGTCTATTTGGGTCTCATTTGGGCTACCCTTGTAATATTAATATACAGTTTAACCGGTATAACGATGTCAGCTTGAGATATTCAACTGTGCCATGTGTGTACCATCTACTGATCCAGGGAATGGTATTGTAAGACACATGGGGATTCCGGTGTATAAAACCGGGGGCCCACAGTCGGTAGCCGTAGATTTTGGCTTCTTTTTGATCTTCTCTTTGGGGGGAGATTTAGCATCCAAAGGCCTGACCCTCTTCCTCCTGCCAGTTTTGGTAGGCTCATGAGGTTGGCCATGAGTAAGGAGGATGTCTTGGGGGCATTATAACCAACAATAGAGGGAGCAAGTCCCCTATCGTTCGGAAGAATCCCCACGGCAGAGCTAATAGGCTCCCCACTTTGACTAACATGAGGAGGTGAGGAATTGATGCTCGGCAAGCAAAAGAAAGAGAAATTAGAAGACTGCTAAGTATTGTTGACATCGTCTAAACTAAGTAATTTTTTGGTAAGGGGAAAAGTGCTCACTTGCGGGATCACGTCTGGGAAGATGGTAGTCAAGTACATTGAAGACGATTGATGAAAGATATGCTTTTTCCATTCGACCCACCAACGGTCAAAAGTCGTACTCCTTATCATGGCCAACTCGATGTCATCAATGCTGCCTAATGGGGACACTGGAATGTTCAGAAGTCTGTCCATAATGAGAGCTGATGAAATCACTCCCCTTGTTTGGATCTTGTCCACAAAGAACAAGCCTATAAGCAGTGAGGCCTATTGGAGGAGCATAGGTCTTCAGTGGAATATAAACTTGGATTTTCAGCGGTTGATTGCCAAGGGAAAAAGGAGTAGAAGGAGGGGTTTTATGGAAATCTTTTCTATTGCTTGTTGGCATATTTGGAAACAGAGAAATGCTCTCATCTTCAGGAATATTATTCCAGATGTTGCTGCCTGGTTTAGCCTTTTTAAGGATGATCTGTCCTTTAGTTGCCCTTTCAGTGAGGCCTGTTGGAGGAGAATAGGTCTTCAGTGGAATTTAAACTTGGATTTTCAACAGTTGATTGCCATGGGAAAAAGCAGTTTTAGGAGGGCAGTTTTATGGAAATCTTTTCTATTGCTTGTTGGCATATTGGAAACAGAGAAATGCTCTCATCTTCAGGAATATTGTTCCAGATGTTGCTGCCTGGTTTAGCCTTTTTAAGGATGATATTCTCCTGTATTTATGTAGGATGAACATCTCTTTGTTAGATTCAGTTTCTGTCTGGTTACAAACATTGTAATCTTTTTTATTTTTCTTCTTCTTTCTTTGGTTTCCTTGTACATTTTTGTATATACTCTCTCTTTTAATATATTAAACTGCTAGGTGGCGCTTGGTAGTATTTCTGCTAAAAAAAAGAACAAGCCGATAGGCAGCTGGCCCGGTCCAAGTTATCTTGCAGCACTCATGGGATAGTAGAATTCATACGAAATTTGGATATTGCAGCCTTAATGAATGCAAACAAGAAGAATGCAGGGAGAGATGGCCGTTGCCAAGACTTTACACTGCTCAAATCTCTCATGATTGATTTCTTCAAACCTGAAATCCGCTGGGAGTTTGAAGTCTTCAGAGTGCTGATAGCCAAACCAAATTCTAGAATCCCTCGGGAATCCATCATAGAAGTGGTTGAGCCAATCTGAGAAGAGTACATCCGATAATTCTGACCCAGCATAAGTGGATGCCGCTTCTCCGAAGGATTGACATTGGCGAGTTGCGATCTTGTTTCCTTCATCATCTTCAGTCGGATCATGGGACGGGAAGCTTGCTCTAGTTAAAGTTAGTCACATGGACACTTTAATGGTATGAAGGTTGAGCCATATCTACAGAAGCCACCAGAGACCGCCAATGCCAATGACGGAATCTACGGCAATCTTGGCCGATGCTAAGCTTAGAGTCTGATATAAAGCTCCCAACAGATATTTGCCTAGAGGGAATTGCCTTTTTTCCACAAGGGCTTCGGCCAGGTGCTGCCAGTTGGAGGTAGGACCACAGTTTGGACAAACTTTTCTAACCACATCATTAGGAAAGATGTGTGCTCCCTCAGGGTGACAGGGCTAGTTCCCATATTGGCAGTAATAAAACCAGACCAACCACCTATACTCTTGGTCCTATAAGAAAATTGGCTTTTAGTGTTTAGACTGACTGGATTAGCCGCCGACGAGACGTCCAGGCCGGTAATCATAACTAAGTCCAAAAGAGTTGGCGTCATTGGCCCTTGACCAAACAAGAAAGCGTTGAGGGTGTTGGACCAGAAGTAGGTTGCAGCCGACAGCATGTACTCATTTCTTTTCATGTCGGCTATAGTGAGGGCCAAACACTGCGAGATTCCTAGTTCGTCCCAATGGGTTTGCTTGCTGGCCGATACTCTCTGATACCAATCTGGCCAGGTCTTGACATTAGCAGAAGGCCAAGACTTGAGAGTGTTAGTCGAATTACCTAAGCTGGGATTGGTTTGCCTAAAAGGGATTCTAGTGGTTTCGGCATTGATGAACTGAATAGGATCTACATTACCAATTGGGCCTAGGAAAAACTGGTTTGGATGGAGCAAATTGGGGATTGCAATTTAATGAGAAAGATACTATAGTTAAAGAAAGGAAAAGGTCAAGGTTGTGAAGGGGAACATATGAACGGGAAGAGGAAAGAGAACAAGAGGGGTCATAGCCGATGGTGCGTACCTCGGGGAACTCAATCGCCGAAGCACTTGGAGGATTGGCGGAAGACATCACCGAAGTCCTGAGCGCCGCCGGAAGCGAAGGAGTTGTCTGCGGAGTCGCCGAGCAAGCCGATGAAAAGATTGGGGAAAATCTTGTTTGCAAAAGCAAAGAAAGCGGAAGAGACGGACGGTTCTATTTAAAGGGATGCGGTAATGGCCAAAACAGAAAAGAAACCCTAGATACAAGCGAAAACAGACTTGAGCTAAATCCGCAACATCCCAAATATCACGGACTTTGGGGGCATTTGCTAATGACCAAATTTGGTAAATCATGAATCAGATTCCAGGCTAGAATCAAAGCAGATTTCAAGGAATTTTGCTTTCAGAAAGCAGAGTACGCATCAGTTACGGACGACATAGGCTGCTGCCTGCATCGGCTGATATTGAATCTGACAAAGATAAGCCGATGCAGCCGATCCCATGAAGATGGTTCTAGAATTATTGATGGGATTGATCAAGGCACTACACAGGCATTGCCACGTAGGGATTGAGTCCAAAGAAGGCAATTGTATCTATTAATTAGGATGTTTTTAGTTAACTTTCTTAGAGATATGTTTGGTAAGAGTCCGTCTAAGGGACTTGTTCGTATTTTAAATTGTAAAAAAGATAGAGTCGTGTCCAGCAAGGACATATTATGTACTTCGGGCATAAATATGGCCCGATACCTTGAAAACAACAACACCAGTTCAATAATGCTTTCAGCGCATCGCCACCCTTTTTCTACTTTCATTGTTTTCGACGAGTTCTTGCTTCCAAGTTGGGCTGCATCAGTCTTGATCTCCAACGAAGAGGTAAGGCTTGTTATGGCGGTTTGCGTTCTCGAGATTAGTGCTTACATCTTCATGACACTATAATCCTGGGTACGTCAATCGTCTAGTTATCATATATGCTATATAACCTGGATCAGTATCGTTATCTAACCTCATCAGCTAGCCTCTATCATCGAGAACAGCCGGTAGGGTTAGATGCCAACGTTGAATCAGGTTATATAGCGTATCTACCATCTTAGAGGAGCTCTTATCAGCTTGCTTAGATCTTGTGTTTCTCTTCATGCTTAATGCTGCATCGGTTAAGTTTGATCTGTTAAGTAATGTTTAGAAGCACAATATTTAGCTTGTTTATAATTGCTAATAGAGATAGCATCGAGGTTTCAGTCGATCCTACCTGGTTTAGTTATCTTGTTTTCCTATACGTTCATTCGATATGCTAAATCTGCCCTTTATATTAAGATCTCATTTGGACATAATATATTAAGCTTGTTATTGATCTGTTAGGTTATCTTGATATCAGATTGATCCCTGTTCGGTATATTTAATTTGTGTCGATATCTTAGTATAAAGTGGTATCGGAGTACTTGCTGATACACTGTTAGATTTACCCTATCGGCTATGCTATGAGTATATATAATCCTTACTTTGAAGTGCTTTTAGATATAAGTGATTAATACTATCTCAGCATGCTGTCCGATCTATCCCGATCACTTAGTTTAAACGTATTCCGAAGTATAGATCATATATCACTGATATCTACAGCCGATCGGGTAGGTCTTTTTCTTTCTCTGCTACATATTCTCATCGCCGATCTGATCTATACCATATCGGCCTAGTATTGAATGATACTTCATCGGCAGTCCAGCCGATCGGCTATCGTTTATGGATTTAACATTGCTTCTTCTTCTTAGTTTCTTGTTGGTTGCAGGATCAAACCAACTGGCACGCTCAGAACTCGAAAGCAATTCTTTGGACCTACACTGGAGTTAAGCAGATCTCCCAGGTGTTGACGTAAAAACACGATGCCTGGGAGATCTGCTTAATTCCAGTGCAGGTCCAAAAGCTTGCCTTTAGTTGTATGAGCATGCCAGTTGATTTGATCCTGCAATCAACAAGAAACAAAGATAAAGAAACTGCAGTTAAATCCATAAACGATAGCCGATCGGCTAGTTGCCGATGACATATCGTTTATCTCTAAGCCGATGTCGTATGTGAATCGATTGGCAATCATGAATAAGTAATAAAGAACTAAATCTATTCGATCGGCTGTAGATATTAACAATACATAATCCTCATGTCGATATATACTTAAATCAAGTGATTGGGATAGATCGGTCGCCATGCCGAGACAGTATAAATCACTTAGATTGAAATATATACTAACAACAAGACTATATATATTCATAGCATAGCCGATCAGATAGATCTAGCATGCATCTCTATATTAAGATATTAAGGCAAGTAGAATATACCAAACAAAAAGCCTAATATACTTAAATGCAACAAGATCTTAATATAAAGGGCATATTTAACATGTCAATAAAGCATATAAGGTAAATATCGTTAAATCAGATAAGATCGGCTGAAACCCCAATGCTACCCTAATTGGCAACCAAAAGCAGGCTAGAGATTGAGATTCTAATCACGACTCATAAGATCAAACTCAACTGATGAAGCTATAAGTATGAAAAGAAGGACAATATCTAGACAATGAAACCGTTGGATGTTTCACAGAGTGGTAGATATCCTATGTAATCTAAGTCAATATCGGTATTTAACCTGATCGGCTGCCTTCTAGTAACAGACGTGAGCCGATTAGAGGTTAGATAGCGATATTGCCGGAGATTACATAAGATATGTGATAACTCAACGAATTACGTAAACAAGATTAGAGTATCATAAAGATGGAAGCACTAATCCTGAGAATGCAAGCTGCCATAACAAGTTTTACCTCTAGTTGAAAATCGAAACCGATGCAGCTCAACCTGAAAGTAAGAACTCGTCGAAACAAAACGAAAGTAAAAAGGGTGGCGATGCGCCGAGATTGTATTGAACGTGTGTTAGTTTTATTACATGGGGCTCGGGGTCTATTTATACCCGAGATTTACAAAATATGTCCATATCGGACACGACTCTTATTTCTAACAAACTCTAAGATACCATAAGTCTTTGTGGCAGACTTTTGGGCAGGAAATTACATAAAATATCCTAATTAATACATACAGTTGCCTTCTCAGGACTCTATCCATACGTGGCAATCCTCATGAAGCACATCAACCAAACCCGACAATGTATGCCACGTCATATTGTCGGATTCGGCTCAATCGGCTAACCTAGTCCAATTAGGACTCTGCCGATCTTGGTTGCAGCCGATTCGGACTTCTGCCGATCCCTTCTCTATTTCCGAGCGATCTCCATCTCGAATTCCGCTTCGATACCATCTTCACCTCTGATACTTGGATTACCAAATTTGGTCATTAACACATGCCCCCCAAGTCCGGAATATTTGGTGATGTTTCGGATTTGCTTCATCTGCATCTCCAAGAGAATAACGCACTTGCCATTCTTCCGACCGTTACCGCCTCGCTTTAAATACTAACCGTTGCCCCCGAGAGATTTCACACCGTTAGTTCCGTTTTCACCGCTTAAGCCAACCCCGTCTTCTCTCTCTCTGGCGATCCCCTCGGCGCAAGGCGATTTCAAAGCGACTTCCCCTCCGGCCAAATCTTCCACCCGCAGAGATGTCGTCCTCCGCCAGCCCATCCGTCGCGCCATCGGTCGAATACGCAGAGGTAAGTCCCCATCGGCTAGATCTTCCCCTTTTGCAGCAGATTGATTTTCTCTTGCCTTATCTTATTTTCTTCTTCTCTGTTCTTTTATCTGTAGCACTTGTCCAATCTGGTACGAATTCCAAGTCTGTCGCATGAGAACTACTATTTTCTTGGTCCAATTGGCGATCTCAACCCCACTGAATTCATCATCGCCGAAACCAATAGAATCCCCTTTAGATTGGTCAACCCTAACCTAGGTCACTGGAAAAACACCTTCAAGTCTTGCCCATCTCTTGAGAAAACCTCCCCTGAGAAAAGCTAGGCTACGTGGTACAAGCGCGTATCGGCTAGCAAACAGTTTCACTGGGATGAAATTGGAATCGGCCAAGCACTCACCCTCACTATAGCAAATTCGGCTAAGGATGAACCTTTGATGGCCGTTGGCACCTATTTCTGGTCCAACACCATCAACGCCTTCCTGTTCAACCAAGGGCCGATGACCCCAACTCTAATCGACATCACCATGATAATTGGATTAGATGTAACTTCATCGGCTAACCCTATGAGCTTGAACACCAAAAACCAATTTGACTTCAGGACCAAGAGCATAGGTGGTTGGTCTGGTTACGTGGCGGCATATATGGGCAAAGGACCTGTCACTCCTCGATAACATATGGCCTTTCTACTAATGTGGCTTGAAAAGTTCCTTTTCTGTGGATCAAGTTGCGGCTCTACAACCAACTGGTAGTTTGTAGCTGAAGCCCTAGAATCAAAAAGGCAATTTCCTCTAGGCAAAATCCTTCCCGGCTACCTATATCAAACACTGAACAATGCATCAACCAAAATTGTTGTCGGCTCAGTCGTTAGTGCAGGAGGACCATGGTGGCTACTGCAAACTTGGCTAAATCTGGTAGTCATGAAAGCTGTCAATCGGCCATCTGTGACAGAAGCTGAATTCCCAAGATTGGAACTGATTACATACAATGATGGAGAAGAATGCACCCATCGCAGATGTATGTCTTATGGAGAATATGACTCCACACCAGCCGATGCTGGAGCAAAATTATCAGCCGAATTGCTCAAAGACTAGTTCTGTAGGTTCTATGAAGGCTTTCAAAGAGATGCTCGGGTTTGGTTCCCTTATGGAGACTCAGTACATCTTGATCTCCCATCGGACATTAGATTTGAAGACATCAATCATGAGAGATACCAAAAATCTAGAGAGGTCTTCTCAGCTGCAATTAGCCCATGCATCCTTCCTGTCGGCATTCATCAAGGACGAAACATCCAAGTCTCCTATGAATTCTATCATCCGATGAGCTCGGCTAGGCAATTTGGAATGGGCCAACTCCCAATCGGCTTGTTCTTCGCTGAAAAAATCCAATGCCGAGGAGAAATTTCATCAACCCTAATGATGGACCTGCTACTCAACATTCCAGGACCTCCTTTGGGCAGCAATGAGAACATAGAGCTGGCAAGATTTAGGAGCAGAAACTTCGACAGATGGTGGGGAGAATGAAAGCAATATATATTCCATCAGTCGGCTACTATGTATATGACAGACCTTTTTCCTGATGTTGTCCCTCAGGTACATCTTCATTCTATCAATTTTGCTTGAATACTCATTTAGCCGACTTGAATCTTGACTAAATTTTCTCTCTTTTCTTTGCAGACAACAGAATCTTCTCCTCCACACAAGAGCAACAGTGGCAGAGACATAGAGTATGCTCCAGGCCTTTTACCATGCCCCCAAGACATCGAGTCTGCTTCAAGGGCAGATGAGAGAACTAGCCGATGTCGGCTAGAAGAGAAAGGTCAAGGCATCGGCAATCGATCCACCGGCTCTGGCTCCCAAGAAGAAGGCCAAGATGCAAAAACCCAAGCCAGCCAATGACCTGCCTACCTTAGATCCATCCATCGAGCAAGCCCTGGATGAGGAAGAGATTGAAGAGGATGGTGATCGAGCTGCAGCCGAAGTAAGTGACACAGAAAAAACTCCATCGGCTTCACCCAAGCGAACTCCTCCAACTCCTTCTGCCCCAGCTCATTTCTCAAGAGTAAACATCTCTCCATGATTTCCTTTCACAACTATTTTATTCATAGCCGAAATCGGCAGAAAAAGAAAACTGCTGTGAGGAAGAAATCGGCAGCAACAACACTTAAACCAGCTCCATCGGTAAGATTGTTTTGTATAAATCCTTTCACTAATCCGAGCATAGCTGATATTTACTTAACACTTATCTTTTTGCAGCCTCCTCCTCCTCCTTTACCTCCTGTACAACAAACATCAAGCGATCGAACTCCATCGGCTGCAGGAAGTCATGATGTCGAGGAAGACAAACAACCAGCCGCTCCTGCTATCCCAGTAAGTCTCTTTTAACACAAGGATTGAGATCGGCTAGATTTGTTTGATATTTAACGGTCTTCAAATTTCTCTCTTGCAGGCCATAGCCGATCTGTTTTCTTTTGATATCAAAGATTACTTTGATGAGACAAGAAGAAACCACAAGCAAGGCTCTAGCCCCCTGTAACATACCGAAAATTAACCATTTTCCAATTCTGCATCATACTGAGTCTTATGTTCTTATTAACCTTCTAATCCTAGGAAAATATAATCAGAGGGACCTCCTAAAACTAACTTGCATAAAATCCTTTTCTAGTATTTAACTTCTTTTGTGTTTTTCATTTAAAAATATATTTGGTTAAATTTGAGGTATTTCTTGATTTGATTTTAATTTAAAACCTTTCTTTCGACTAAAACCCTTTTATTCAAATTTAGTTTGAAAACCCCTTTTTACTTTTATGAATTATGGTCCAAGAAACCTTCCCATACTGTCCTAGAACCTAAAACAAAGTAATTCCAATTTATTAGAATTAATTGTTAACCCATCCTTTGATCTTAAACCTATCCTTTGATTCTCGATCGAAATATCCAAATTTCTCCTTTTGATCTAGCCGCCTATTTAATTCTTGTGGCTTGATTTTCTTCTCGGCACACGAATAATATTATTACAAATATTATGAATAATTACTCTTGTGCTAAGAAAATATATTTCATCCTTCCATCCTAAATCCAAAAACCTTGTTTAACCTATCTATTCCATTTTCCTTTCACCTTTTTGAAAACATATTCAAATTAGAAATCCTATCCTACTATTCATATATCTCTCTCTCCTATTTGAGTGCATCAATAGATCCCACCATATTCCACTTCTAAAAATATTGCACTCAAATAATTTGAAAATATCTCTTTTGGGAATTATCTCCAAATGTAATCCCATCTATACACAAAATCAATTCTACTCAATCTGGGCCAAAGTTCCTTCACTAAGGCCCAAGTCAAAAAGTCTAATTTTCCTCCCTCATCCCTTTCCTCACTGTGGGCGCTGCCGTCTGCACCTATGGGCGCCACCGCCGCCCAGTTGCTTCGAGCACCGCCGTCGTCGCCTTGCTGACCACGCCGACGTCGGCGCCGTGCCGTGCTGCTCCTCCTCCTCCGCCCAACACAGCCGCAGCTGCCACGTGCTCGCGCCGCTGTCGACATCCAATCGGAGCACAGAGCCGGCGCCGTCTTCTTTTCCACGGCGCCGTCGCGAAGTTCTCCTCGATCTTCTCCTCTGGAACCGCCTTGCATCACCGCCTCTCGCCGCCTATAAAAGACGACGAGCTCCTCTCATTCCCTGACCTCAAAGCTCTCTGAGCTTCTCTCTTCTCTCTCTTCCAAATGCCGGCCATCGGCCGATCTCCCTCGTCGGAGCATTGCCGACCAATCCCTCGCGCCAATACCTTCGCCTCGACGAGGCAAATCCATTCCCTAACCATCCCCTTCCTCTTCCCCTCCGAGATAAGCCACCACCGCCGCCTCCTATACCGGCCGAAACTGAGCTCATGTTGTCGCCGTTCCGGCCGTTTCAACCTTCCTCTCTACCAGCTACCACCCTCCCCGGAAGCGCGTCACTCGGGAACATATTTTTCCGCCGGCGTCGCAACCTCCCGGCCACCGGAGCGCCGCCGCCCCGATCGTCCTCTCTCTCCTCTCGGTACCCTGGCTAGCAGAAGAAGGAACGAAGGAAGAAACGGAGGTTTTTAGCCGTGTGACATTAAAAAAAAAAAGATG
Source organism: Oryza sativa Japonica Group (assembly GCF_034140825.1). NCBI lineage: Eukaryota > Viridiplantae > Streptophyta > Magnoliopsida > Poales > Poaceae > Oryza > Oryza sativa. Next base: position 16,373,803 of record NC_089042.1, on the reverse strand, counting down.
GTGCCTGTCTCTACGCCACTAAAAAAATTTGATCGTCGAACTTTATCACGCCCTCCACACTATTCCGTCTATTTTGGATCGTAACGGTGTGTAACGGCACTGTAAAATAACTTAGTTGCCGTTAGGCTAATTGATGTACTCTTTGCCTTGCACAAGCTAGTCATTATTGGAATATTGGATGGATTAGCGAGAGTGGTAGTTAGGTGCTGGAATGTGCTAAGCTGAAGCAAGCACGTGTATGCTGATTTAGCGCGCATAGCACAGCATCTGCTCGTTCCATGGGAGTAGCAAACAAAACTGCGCCTAAAAAACCAAGCGAACACACAAGACGACACGGACAGAGCAAGGCACTTACTTACCTTGATGAAATCATCGAGCACGAAGTCGGGCATCCATGGCGGCGGGCGGTGCATGGACCGGCGGACGAGGCGGCGCAGCCCGTCGGTGGTCTCTGGGAGCAGCAACTCCTCGACGGCCCTCTCCTCCCGCGCCGCAATAGTGATATTTTTTTAGCTCGGGCCCACATGTCAGAGCTGCCAAACAGCTAGTCCCAAACAGAATAGCGACGGAATGACGTGGAGGACGCGATAAAATTCGACGATGGTATAGAGGGAGGCTCGAACTTTTTAGTGGCACAGAGGCAGGCACCATCTTTTTTAATGACATACAGGAAAAAACCTCAATAAGACGATGGGAGAAGGAAAGAGAGAAAAGAAAGAGAAAAGGGAAAATGACTGACAGGTGGGCCCTTGCACAATACCCTTTCATATTTCTAGATTTAATTTAAATCCGATTCTTTAGAAGCCCATATCTCCTAAACCGTAGATCCGATTTTAGTGAAAGTTGGACCTAAATTCATCAAAATTCAAACCCTATGTTTTGATACCCAATTTGTTATTTTATAATTTTATTTGAATTTATTCAAATATTGTTTGAATTTATATTTGCCTTTTTAAATATTTTCTCCCGTCCCAAATTACCTTTTAGCCACTAAAATGCCGCCGGTTGAAACTTTACGCCTTCCACGGGGACGTTCGCGGTCTACTAGCCCCGACGCCGAACCGTTGGTTGTAAAGCCCGGCAAAACCAAATCTATGGTCGAAGTGCTGCTCTGGGTATCCTACGCTTCGATGCGTACAACTGTCGAAGCTTCGCCATTCTCTCGACGTCCACAGCATACCGCATAGTTAGCTTTCGGACTCTGTGTGATCCTAGCCGCTCCGCCGCCACTCATGGTCGTCGGAGTAACACATCTTGTACAAACTTCCTATCCCTCTAGCCGTTATACTGTCTGCTGACAACGGCTAGAGAAGACACCAAATCTAGTCGCTATGCTGTTCAACACTAGCATCGACTAGCACACAACCAAATCCTAGCTAACACCTTACTAGTTAAATCCCAGCCGTCATCCAAATTCCACACCCACCAATATCGCCTATCCACCCTACTCTCAGCCATCTACTCTCCAACTACCTAAAACCTATACATAAAATATAGAGCCTAGCCGATATGCTGCCCTATCCCCAATCGGCCTAAATATAACCAAACCCTAGGTATTATACTACTTAAACCTACCACCAGCCAATACTAGCCACATACTCGCTTAACCAGTTATATCTCTTACTCTCCAAACAACCAAGGCCCACACATAAAATATAAGCGACATTTGTTGCTTGATCCCCTTTCTATCTTAGCCTCCAACCCTTTAGAACCCATACATGAAATATTAACCAATAATCCCTATACCTTATAAAGGAGATATTTATACCCCAAACCCAGCCTTTCTTGCCCTTTATAGCTTTCTTGTTATTTTGTGACTTTTATTGAATTTGGTTCTTTCTCTTCTTAAGTAGAGTCTATTTTGGACGGCAGCATGTGGTATTTCGAGGATCAGATAATCAGGTTGCCTATTTTGGATTTATTTGCATTGGTGCCTTGCAAGTTATTATTCCTTCCCTTTGAGCATAAATGCCCTATATTCTATATTCTATTCTATGCATTAGTCATTCATGATTTTAAATGCGTAACCTGAACATATAGCGAATTAGTTATATGCTAGCTTTTGCTTAGCGCTGCCTAGTTAGGCTGCATAAAATACAATGAACTTAGATTGGGACAGTATGTAAGATTTGGTTGCTTTCCGGGTGGCTAGTACTGTTCCGGTCGATATAAATTTACCAAGTACTTATGTCAAACGAACGAGTACGACCGCAGCTTCTAGAATGGGGATAGACCTAGATATTATGTTAATTAACAATGTGGTACCTCTGTATAGTGGTTCTTATGTAAGTCCTCGCGAAGGAGGCAAACTTACGCCGAGCAGGGCGATTGTAATATTTACCGAGGCACAGGTAAATATTTGAGATAAATTGTGATATCACGAACTGTGTGTGTATTGTGAAAACCTGGTTGAGATGACGAGGGTCTCTCAACCAGTTCTCTCCAAAAATCCCGGGAACGCCAGAACTCCTCTTGCTGTTGATAACGTTACGTTCAGAGCGCATGAGGACTCAAGTTCATGGAACAGGTACAACAATTGTTGATAACCTAATACTGGGCCATGACTAAGCTAATGAATATTGGCAAGTCGTGGACTGCGGGTAAAGCGTACATCTACTGCAGTAGGATATTTATGAAACTATTCGAATAGCCGTGCTCACGGATTTGAGCATCGAGACTCATATGGTACTTTGGTTAGAAACTTAACTCAAGATTTTACTAAATACTGTTGCATTAAAGACATCCCAGGCTTTCTTCCTTTATATTCTCAGCTTTCTGCAAGTAAACATAGCTCTACTCAGATATTACTATTTCATGCATTCATTATTGAATATAATAGTTTGCTGAGTACGTTGTACTCGCCCTTGCTTCAACCCTCCTTTTCAGAGTCCAATTGATGTTCTTACCGAAGCTGGGAGTTCAATCATATAAGTTAGTTCCATTCTAATTTAATCCTCAAGTATAGACTAGATAAATGGTTTAAGTCTATAGCAAAACATTAGAGTTGAGTCATTCTATAGCATATGCTGTAATAGTTAGCCACAATCTTGTAAATACCCTAATATTATTCTGTAATAATATCTCCTTTGAAACCTTGACCAAATGTATGCAATGAAGAACCAGATTGTTGAACCTGTATCAATCTACTGATCCAGGGCTTGATACAGTCTAAACATGTCGGTTTCCGAATCATTAGTTTTGGGACCCGACACCCCCCTGGATGAAACTGTCAAGAAAACACTTGAAGACATATCCCTTCGGCTAGAGTCATCACTAGATAACCTGGTGGCCGACTGTGGTTCAATTCGGGCACGATTTGCAGAAATCCAAGCCCTAATCCCAGACGATCTGGCAAACACCATTACTCCAGCAGTATTCCTCGAGCAATACCAATTCAAGCTACAGAAGGCTAAGCAACGGATAGCCGATCAGCGAGAGCGGAAGGACATTGAAGCCACTATCCAAGCCAATCGGCAGCTTGTGCATGAAGAGAAAGCCAAGTTAGATCAACTCTCTGTTGGGCTGATTCAGTTGAATATAGATCGGCTTGAAGCTCGCAAGATTGACCTAATAGCTCAACTCGAAGAATGCAACGCCGAGCTGGATCTGGAGAAGCAAAAGTTAGCCAATCTTCCAAATGCTGTCGAAGAACAGAAGTCCAGATTGAGATCGGCTATCAAAAACGTGGCTGACAAGACTAAGTCCCTCAAGGTCATCTCTGGAACCGATGCTGAAGACATCCAAGTCATCGAAGAAGTAGATCAAATTAGGCAACGGGCTGTGTCGGCTATCCAGCACTACTTGTCTAGATGATTGATCTTGTAATAAGACATCAATTTTTTGATCGGCTAGGAAAACAAACTTGAATCTCCTTTTGTACTAAACTGTTGTGCTGATTTATCTAACCTCTCTTTTTGTTCAAAAATTTTGCAACTTTTGCATATATATGCCCCCCTAATTTTACAATGTCGAAGGCATTGACAAAATTACAAATTGAACTAAGGGCGATATAACAATGTCGGCCATTGTACATCGGCAAAACACACCCGATTACAACAAAACCAACTAAGGGCGATATAACCATATCGGCCATTGTACATCGCCAAAACACAACCGATTACAATATAAAATAACTAAGGGTGACATAACAATGTCGGCCATTGTACATCGGCAAAACACAAGCGATTACAATATAAAATAACTAAGGGCAATATAACAATGTCGGCCATCTCAAGCCGATGTATACACATTGGCTATCATGTATCGGCAACACCAGCCGATCGTATATTAACCCAAACACTTGGGTAATATTTCTTCAAGTATTTTCCATTGAGCGCTCGTCCATAAACTTCTCCATCGAGTCCTTACAACATGTAAAGTCCTTTATATACAACTTTATAGATTTGATACTGTCCTTCCCAATTCGGTGACCACTTGCCGAATTTGTTATCTCGAGTCCCTATCGGCTAAATCAATTTTCAAACAAGTTCACCTTCAGAAAAACACTTAGGCACCACTTTTTTGTTATAATGTCGAGCGACACGTTCCTTATCCTTGGTAACCTTTGCAAGGGCTCTCAATCTAGACTGAACCAAATCCTCCCTTTCATCGGCCATGAGATTATAATACTCATCGGCTGTCAAATCATTTTGCAACTCCGTTCTTTTTGAGCTGATTCTAACTTCCCATGGTAAAACAACCTCATGTCCATAAACAAGCTTATAAGGAGAGACTTGGATCGAACCATGACAAGCCATCCGATAGGACCACAATGCTTCGGCCAATCGAGTATGCCATTGCCGAGGATAATCGAAAATCTTTCTCTTAATCAATTTGATCATACTCTTGTTAGATGCCTCGGCTTGCCCATTAGCTTGTGCATAATATGGTGAAGAATTCAACAACTTAATACCCATGCTATCAGCAAACTAAACAAACTCATCGGACACAAAGATCAAGCCTTGATCGGTTGTAAGTCTGAGGAATACCAAATCGGTAGATTATATGCTCTTGAACAAATTGTATAGCATCCCCAGAAACAACTTTCTTCGAAGGAATCTCTTCTACCCATTTGGTAAAAAAATCGGTTGCCACCAATATAAACTTGTGTCCTTTGCTCGATGGTGGATTAATCATACCGATCATATCAATTCCTCAACCTCTAAATGGCCATGGCTTGATGATAGGATTCATAGCCAATGCTGGTGCTCTTTGAATTGCTCCAAACTTTTGACAATCTTGACATCCCTTGTAATACTTGAAACAATCCTCCAGCATTGTCGGCCAAAAATATCCTGCCCGCCGAAGCAACCACTTCATCTTATGAGCCGATTGATGAGTTCCGCAAATTCCTTCATGCACCTCGCCTATTGCAACCTTAGCTTGATCGGCACTCAAACATTTAAGCAGCACCCCATTAATCGTCCGATAATATAGCTCATCAACCAACAAGATATACTTCAAAGCCTTATAGCGCAATTTTTGAGAAGCCGATTGAGATGGATTCTGCAAATAATGATGCACATCATACCTCCAATCATCGGCTATCAATGCAGCAACTTCTACTTTGACATTCTTGATCATCGGCTTATATCCCGATGCCCCTTGGGCCAAATCATTAGCCTCAACATTCTGTTCTCGAGATACATGCTTCAAAGTCACCAGCCGAAATTCTTTCATCAACTCTCAGCATTTCTCATTGTAAACCATTAATGTATCATTTTTGCACTCATATTCTCCTGCCAATTAACTGATCACCAGCAAAGAATCACCCATAATCTCAACAGCATGCTTCAACTTCCTTGAGTAATTGCAATCCTTTGAGAACCGCTTCATACTCAGCCTGATTGTTGGTCGCATAGGGTTTAATAGTATAAGCAAACTCAAAACTTGCCCCCCGAGGGGAAATTATAACCAAGCCGATACCACAACCATGAGTGCATATTGACCCATCGAAAAACAAAGTCCAGGGCACAATCTCAACCGAGCCGATTGAGTCATCACGATGATCAACAATAAAATCGGCTATAGCTTGCCCCTTGATCTCCTTCGGTGACTCATACTGAAGATCAAATTCTGTTAAGGAAAATATCCACTTTCCAATTCTTCCTTTCAAAATCGGGGCCGATAACATGTACTTAACCACATCGGCCTTGCATATTACAGTGCATTCATTTAACAATAGATAATGCCTTAACGTTGTACAGGAAAAATACAAACACAAGCAAAACTTCTCCACAGGAGAATATCTCGTTTCTGCATCCAAGAGCCGACGACTTAAATAGAACACAACTCTCTCTTTCCCCTCGAGCTCTTGAATCAAGACCGAGCCGATTGACTTCTCACCGGCTGATAGATATAATTTAAAGGGTATCCCCTTCTGTGGAGGAATCAAAACTGGAGGAGAGCTAAGATATTCTTTATTACTATCCAATGCTTTCTGCTGCTCTGCCCCCCAAGTAAATTTATAATACTATCCAAAGCTTTCTGCTGCTCTGCCCCCAAGTAAACTGGAGTAAAAAGTTCGAATCTTGAGGACAAATTAGAGATAAACCTTCTAACAAAATTTATCTTGCCGATCATCTCCTGCAATTCCGTCTTGTCTTCCGGAGGTTGAATCTTCTTGATCGCATTAACACTTCTATGAGTTATCTCAATCCCCCTTTCATGAACAAGAAATCCCAAAAACTGACCAGCCCATACGCCAAAAGCACACTTTGTCGGATTCATCTTTAGGCCATACTTCCTAGTCCTCTCAAAAACCTTCCTCAAATCGACTATGTGGTCCTCTATTTCCTTGGACTTAACAACCACATCATCAATATAGACCTCAACCAACTAGCCGATTAGATCATGGTATATGTAATTCATGGTCCTTTGATATGTAGCTCCAGCACTTTTCAAGCTAAAAGTCATCACAACCCACTCAAATAAGCCGATTGCACCAGGACACCTAAAAGCTGTCTTATGGATATCTTCTTCGGCCATAAAGATCTGATTGTACCCTGCATTACCATCTATAAAACTCAATATCTTGTGCCCTGAAGCCGCATCAACCAACTGATCGGCTACTGGCATTGGATATTCATCCTTTGGGGTAGCTTTGTTTAAGTCTCAAAAATCAATGCACACCCTGACTTTGCCCTTTTTCTTGATAACTGGAACTATGCTGGAAACCCACTCGGCATATCGACAAGAACGAATAAAACCAATATCATAGAAACGTTTAATTTCAGCCTTAACAGGTTCGAGCATATCGGCTTTGCATCTTCTCGGAGGCTGCTGGTGCGGTCCAACCCCTGGTTTGATAGGTAGCCGATGTTCAACAGTTGATCGGCTGAGCCCTGGCATCTCATAATACTCCCAAGCAAAACAATCTCTATATTCTTTTAAGAGATCTATCAACTTGGTTCGAAATTCTAAAGACAAATTCTTACTGATGAATGTCGGCCTTGGTCTATCACCTGGTCCTATATCAATTTCCTCCAAATCATCAGCCGACATGAAACCCTGTCCTTGCTTGTCATCGAGATCATCTATTGTGTCCTTGGTGTAGACGTTTGAACCCTCCACGACGTCCTCAAAATAATAATTTATGCTCTCCGTCTTCAATTGGTTGTATATCACAATCGGACACTTTTAGAAAATCTCCATCCCAAACCTTTCCAGACAAGCAATCAATACCGTCCATCTCCCAAAGAGCTAAATCGGCATTGGCAACAATAACTGATTTGTCGGCTGGCACGATCTCAACCTTGTTGCCTTGCCATTGAATCAAGCATTGATGCATGGTTGAAGGAATACAACAATTAGCATGAATCCAATCCCTTCCAAGAAACAAGCTGTAGGAACCCTTCCCATCGATGACAAAAAATGTTGTAGGGATGGTTTTGCTGCCGACTGTCAGCTCTACATTTAAAACCCCTTTGGTTTCTGATGGATTGCCACCAAAGTCCTTGAGAACCATGTTTGTCTTGATGAGATCTTCAGCATTTCTGCGTAGCTTTCGAAATGTAGCATATGGCATCAAATTCACCGTAGCCCCACCATCAACCATCATCGTGGACATCGGCTTCCAATTAACAAAGCCGTTTACATATAATGTCTTAAGATGTCGATTCTCTGTCCCCTCTAGCTTCTCAAAAACTGCTTGTTCTGGTGACAAAACCAACCTAGCCGAAGCTTCCTCAACTTCATCAACATCGGCTTGCTTAGCTCCAAATTCCACAGACAACGTGAAAACCATGTTAACCGATGCAGTTACAACACTATTCCTTAGCCAATCTTTTTGCTTCATCGGCTTAGTGTTCATCGGCTACAGCAGCTGGATTCTTAACACGCCACTCCTGCCTTGGCTTCGTCTTCTTCAGCCGATGGTTGATCTCTTGCTCAATCTCCTGAAAGCGCTCCCTGTTCCTCAACCTTTGAACCCTTCTCTTCTGATTCTTTGTAAAAATACCAGAAGAACACCGTTGAGTTTTCCTGTCCTCATCACCCTCTTGGTCACGATCTTGGTTCATTGGGCCCAATCTTTGATGAACAGAAACCCTTGCTTGCCTCAGCCGATTGCTTCTATTGTAAGATCGGCTTGAACTTTCTGCAACATTGTTGCATCCAGGACAATCTTCGGTAGACGGCAGCCTTATACCTTCGTTCCAGCAAAATCTGAAAAACTCACAGTCCCAATGAGGGTCAAAACCGTCATCATCTTCTTCATAATACCTCTCCTGTTGCTGCTTGTCATATTTCCTCTGATACTTGTTAATAATTCTAGCCGAATTCATCTGAAAACCTCGAGTTTTTCCCCCATCGACTGTTCGACCAGCTGCATGTACCATATTGATAGGTAAAGGATTGTCATCGACCTTCATCAGCTTCTTGGAGTCATCAAACTTGTTTTTTCCTCCCTCAATAGCCACCTGAATCTGCTGTCTAAAGACTTTGCAATCATTAGTAGAATGAGACCCAGAGTTATGCCACTTGCAATATCTTCTCTTGCCCAATTCCTCAGTCAATGGTATGATGTGACCAGCAGGGAGTTGAATCTGTTTTTCCCGAAGTAACAGATCAAAAATCTTACTAGCCTTGCTAATGTCAAAGTCATACATCTCTTCTTTTCCAGAATTCTTTACCCATTGGCATGGTATAATCTTCTTGCTTCTGACCCACTCGGCTGCCGCTACTTCAGGATCATCATCATCATCATCATCGGATCCATACATGTAAGGATAGACATGATTGATCTTTTTGAAGCTCTTCTTGGCTTTTGCAAGCCTCTTTCATGTAAAGTTACCTTCTGTAGTGACAAACTATCAAACTCCTGGGATGAGAATTTCTATTTGATTGGAGCTATCAGACCCTGGAAAGCCAAATCGGCTAACTGGGCATCAGTCAAATTCTAACTGTAGCACCTATTCCTCATCTCTCTGAATCTCTGAATATAATCTTGCACGGGTTCATCATGCCTTTGCCTAATTGCTGTTAGGTCGGACAACTTCATCTCATGAACCCCACTATAGAAGTAACTATGAAATTGTTTCTCCAAATCGGCCCAACTGTTGATTGAGTTGTATGGCAAAGAAGAAAACCAAGTAAAAGCTGATCCGGATAAAGACAAAGGAAACAACCTAACCCTCAAGGCGTCAACAGCCGATGCCTCACCACACTGAGCTAAGAATCGGCTGACATGTTCATAAGTTGAGACATTGTCTTGCCCTGAGAATTTTGAAAAATCTGGAACTTTGTATCGGTTAGGCAGCTGAACCCTCTCAAACCACTCAGGGTATGGATGCCGATATAAGTTTCCAGTGTCCTTCGGCTTAAGCCCGAATTGCTCCCTCATCACATCTGCAATCAAATCAACCCATGGTCTTTGCTGAGGTACCCCTTGCGTTTGTTGTGGTACAGCCTCGAATTGATTGAACTGAGGAGCAAACTGGGGCTGAGCTGATCCTCCTTGCTGATACTAAACCTGTGGCGATGAGGCTGATACTGGTAATTTAAATTGCCCCCTTGATAATTCTGAAAGTTTGGCTGTATGTTGCGCACCAAATGTTCGGGAATAACTTGAGGTATCACCGATTGATCTGGTTGCACATTATGAACCAAATGCTCAGGGACAACTTGAGTCGCGATGTGCTGCCTCGGCTGATTATCAGGCGTCCTAAACCCAACCGATGCATTTAGCAAACTTTGTTGCTGAATCGGCTGAGTAATCTGCTGCCTTGGTAGCGTCTGCTGAATCGACTGTTGCTGTACTGGGTCGACGGTAGGCTGAGTTGGTAAAAACATAGCAGCAACCTGTTTCTGAGTCAGCCGATTAACATTTTGTCCAGCATGCTGCGGCTTATCTCTAGTCAACAACCGAGGGTTGGTCAATTGTCTTGAAGCCGATGACGGTGCAGGAGCCGATACCGATGCTGTCAGCTGAGCTGGTGGCATATTGGAGGTACTCGGCTGATTGTTTGTGACCAAGGGCCGATAGTTTGGGAAAACACCACCTGGTAAATTGACTGGTCCTATCACCTGATACTCAACTATTGAACCATCAACCATTGACTTCACCATGTTTGATAAGGTATTGACTAACACTCCAGATTGGTTGATCAAAGCATGTTGTACGGCGTAGTCAATCCGATCTTGGAAATTATTAAATTGTAGTTGTGCTATATTGCCATATGGACCAAGATCCTCAACTTGCACCCTCTGAGAGCTGTCACCTTTATCTCCTGATCCCTTTGCAGCACCTTTACCGCCTGATTCAGCTGTACCAGCCGGAACTTGTTGTACTTCTCCATCCTTGGAAGAACCTGTTCTAGGAACATCAGCAACCAATTACACCTTATACTTTTGAACAACTGTTCCTCTGCGAGTCTCTATGAATGAGTTCAAAAACTGGTGTTGTGTTTGCTGCATCATCAGATCAAGCTCCTTATTTTGTTCCGGTGTTAGTTTGTCTATAGTGACACGAACAATGTTTCCCTCATGGACTTCAAACCCATTAGGCTTTGTGATATTAGTCTTGGAATGGGCCTCCGACTTACCAGCCGAAGACGGTGACGATGGTGGTTTTTCAGCCATGAGAGAGTGTTGATGCAATTCTGACTTCTAATCAATCCCACCAGGCGTGCCAAAAGCGTGTTGACGTAAAAACACGAGGCCTGGGAGATCTGCTTAACTCCAGTGCAGGTCCAAAAGCTTGCCTTTAGGTGTATGAGCGTGCCAGTTGATTTGATCCTGCAATCAACAAGAAACAAAGACAAAGAAACCGTGGTTAAATCCATAAACGATAGCCGATCGGCTAGTTGCCGATGACATATCATTTATCTCTAAGCCGATGTCATATGTGAATTGATCGGCAGTCATGAATAAGTAATAAAGAACTAAATCTACTCGATCGGCTGTAGATATTAACAGTATATAATCCTCATGTCGACATATACTTAAATCAAGTGATTGGGATAGATCGGTTGCCATGCCGAGACAGTATAAATCACTTAGATCGAAATATATACTAACAACAAGACTATATATATTCATAACATAGCGGATCAGATAGATCTAGCATGTATCGGCTAATACTCCGATACCACTCTATATTAAGATATTAAGGCAAGTAGAATATACCAAACAAAAAACCTAATATACTTAAATGCAACAAGATCTTAACATAAAGGGCAGATTTAACATGTCAATAAAGCATATAAGGTAAATATCGTTAAATCAGGTAAGATCGGCTGAAACCCCAATGCTACCCTAATCGGCAACCAAAAGCAGGCTAGAGATTGAGATTCTAATCACGACTCATAAGATCAAACTCAACTGATGCAGCTATAAGTATGAAAAGAAGGAAAATATCTAGACAATTAGGCCGTTGGATGTTTCATAGAGTGGTAGATATCCTATGTAATCTAAGTCAATGTCGGTATTTAACCTGATCGGCTGCCTCCTAGTAACAGACGTTAGCCGATTAGAGGTTACATAGCGATATTGCCGGAGATTACATAAGATATATGATAACTCGACGAAATTACATAAACAAGATTAGAGTATCATAAAGATGGAAGCACTAATCCCGAGAACGCAAGCCGCCATAACAAGTTTTACTTCTAGTTGAAGATAGAAACCGATGCAGCTCAACCCGAAAGCAAGAACTCATCGAAACAAAATGAAAGTAAAAAAGGGTGGCGATGCGCTGAGATTGTATTGAACGTGTGTTAGTTTTATTACATGGGGCTCAGGGTCTATTTATACCCGAGATTTACAAAATATGTCCATATCGGACACGACTCTTATCTCTAACAAACTCTAAGATACCATAAGCCTTTGCGGCAGACTTTTGCCCAAACATATCTCTAAGGAAATTACATAAAATATCATAATTAATAGATACAATTGCCTTCTCAGGACTCTATCCATACGTGGCAATCCTCATAAAGCACATCAACCCAACCCAGCAACGTATGCCGCGTCATATTGTCGGATTCGGCTCAATCGACTAACCTTGTCCAATTCGGACTCTGCCAATCTTGGTCGTAGCCGATTCGGACTTCAGCCGATCCCTTCTCTGTTTCTGGAGCGATCTCCATCTCGAAGTCCGCTTCGATCCCATCTTCACCTCTGATACTTGGATTACCGAATTTAGTCATTAACACCAGGCCAGCGTGTGTTTTTCGCGTCAACAATGGGGAGAAGCTTACACTAGTGAATTCAATGTTATCTGTAATGCCGACTTATTACATGTGCTCTTTGCAATTTCCTGTTGTAGTCATTGAAAATATTGATAGATGAAGAAATCACTTCCTGTGGAGCGGAAAGGATCTTACTTCCACCAAAAAATTTCTAGCAGCTTGGGGGAAAGTATGTAGACCTAAGAAGAAAGGAGGTTTAGGAGTTATTGATTTAGGAGGGCAAAACAGATCTCTCCTTCTTAAGCAACTAGGGAAATCCTTCAACATAAGCAGATTCATATACCTTGGGTAAATCTGATTTGGACTACCTATTATACGAGCAGACTGCCTCAAAATGCAAACTTTGTGGATCTTTTTGGTGGAAAGATATTATTCAATTTGAAGTCCTTTTCAGGGTTTTGCACACTCCATCATCAACAATGGCTCCTCAGTGAGTTTCTGGAATGATCTTTGTAATGGGAAAGTTTTCGCACAGGCTTATTATCTGAATTTGTTCTTATGCAAAGCACAAAACAAACAACGTGGCACAACATCTTTCAAGATCAGTTGATGATCAATCTTTTCTACCACTTTCAGTCAAAGCATATGATGAATACAAGTTGTTTCTGGCCGGATGACAATCTCAGATCGCCCTTAATTCCTCAGCAGATATTTATATGGGGAAATGAGATATATTATTCACAGAAGTTTTACAAGCTTTCATTTTGGTCCCTACAACCTCCAATAACTCTGCCCTGGATATAGAAATGCAAGGCTTTTACGAAGATTAGAGTTTTTGCTTGGTTGTTCATCCTGGATAGAGCCAACACCACCGATCTCCTAGAGCTTGGTTGCTCATCCTGGACAGAGCCAACACCAGAGATCTCCTAGATAGGAAACATTGGATGCCTCCTAATATGCCTATTTCTTTTCACAGTTTCTGTTTTTATTAATGAAAAGCACCGTGGGGTCTTCCCTGCTGTTTGCTGGTAAAAAAAGGGCCTTAATAGTGTGAAGTATTTAACCGATAACAATATTCTGGAGTCAATAGTAGAATAGTAGCTCGATAGGTACACTGGTTTTGCTGCACCGTACGCGACAAAGAGCAATTATTTATGCTCGATGGACTACAAGACTTGCGAATTGACTTCAATGAACAGGAATTACAAAGTCACCTTTTAATCAGTTGCAGCCTATATTGCAATATATACAAAAGGAGAAAAAAAAAACTCTATTGCCACCCCGGCCCAATCTCCTATATTGACCCTAGCTTATGCCTAAGCCACATATACTGATGGTCATTGTCATCGAATTTGTGCAATTACTTTTTCTATGAAATAGGTAAAACCCTAGTGTTAATTTTGTTATTGGCATCTCCCCAAATACATACACCAACCGATTCCGGATAAAAGTCGTGTTGGCCCCCACAACTCTTTTATAAATATTAGTAGTCGTTTTGGAAGCATCTATCCATTTTTTCATCTGCTCTTCCACTGCACGTTTGCCTTTCCCACAAAGATGGATGCTATTCCCTCTCATAAAGTAATTAATGATTTATCTTTTTAATACATTACAAATGAAAAAGAATCAAGTGATAATTAAGATGTGTTGTTAATTCTTGTGTACTATTCCTAGACGATATTCATTTGGAATTAGATGGAGTATAAGGCCATGTTCACAAAACTCCAAATATCCTAATCTATACAGGATTTGAAATATGTATATTAAATTGTAGTGAATTAAAATTTTATATGTAATTTAAAAACAAAAAATATTAATCTAAATGTTATATATAGATCCGTGTAAAATTTTTTGGATTTGGAGCTATGTTAAATAGGGCTTAAGAAAACATGTAATCCCAATAATGTTATCCTATCCGGTCAAAATATCCCATAGGTGAAAAATAATTTGTCATTTTGGATTGGACCGATGTTAAACTTAAAATGCCTTAGATATATTCGTACCATATGTATATGTATAGATTAATCTTAAATTGTACTTGAACAAAATCGTACATTTGTTTATATTTTTCTATATATACTGTAATAGAGAATAGTGATCCCACTTATTATTTGGGATAACATGTCGATAAGAACCGGAATAATTCCCTCCGGTGAAAATATCACTACTGGTTCATTAAAAAAAATATCACTACTGGATAAATCATCTTTGATCGGTCGTCCAAAAGCCACAATAGTCCTGGTTCGAATAGGAACCGGAACTAAGATTATTTTTATTCCCGGATAAAAAATTTTTAATCTTTATCCCGGTTGATAACACTAACCGGGACTAAAGATCATTTTTAAGTCCCGGTTCAAGAAGTTGTCGGGTTGAGTTAGGTCCCAATTATGTTTAGTCCCGGTTGGTATAAACAACTGGGACTAAAAATAAATCTTTAGTCCCGGTTGTTTATACCAACCAGGACCAAAATTCACCTCGAGCCCGCGTGCCTCGATCATCTCGCGGTCAATCTTATCCCCTCCTCCTCCCTCTCTCTCCTCCCCTCTCATTAAATTAACAGCTAGCTAGCCTCATCGATCTCAACATCCACCTTACCTTTCCTCTCCCCTTCCCCCCTTCCCCTCTCCTTCCCCTCCCCGCCTCCTCCTCTCCAGGCGGCCGAGCCCAGGCGCGGAGGGCAGCGGGCGGATAGGAAGGTGGCTGGAGCCGGCAACCGGCGGCGCCGCAGAGGGGAGGCTGGAGGCGGCCGAGCCCAGGCGGCGCCGTAGAGGGGAGGCGGGAGGCGGCAGCGGCAACATTTTGTTGTTTTTTTTTAGAATTTGTGATACATTGGATCTGAGAATTTTTAGATGTTGTGATACATTGGATCTAAAAATTTTTAGAAGTTGTGATTCATTGGATCTGTGATGTATGTGATTTGTGATGGGTTTCTTTTCGAATTTGAGATGTATTTCTTTTAATTTTTTATGTGAATCTATGATTCATTGATTTGTGATGATATTTTGATTTTGATTTGGGAATATGATTGGGAATATATGTAGGGAGCAACTTAATTTGGGAAGGAACACTCAATTTGGAAAGAAACAATGAAAAAAAAATGGTGACTAACCGGGACTGGCGTTGCGGGGAAGTATCCGGTGCAATCTCCCCATTCAGTGCAATCATGCAATCTCCATCTTCCACCGTTGGATCGAGAAATGGACGTCCGAGATTCGTCCACGTCACTATGAGTTAAAAAATTAACTCTCATTAAATTTTAACTCAGGGGTGAATCTGCGAGTTAATTTTTAACTCATGGTGACGTGGACGAATCTCGGACGTCCATTTCTCGATCCAACGGTGGAAGATGGAGATTGCATGATTGCACTGAATGGGGAGATTGCACTGGATACTTCCCCCTAGCGCTGCATCTTTAGTCCCTATTGGTAACTGAGACTAAAGGTGAATTTTTAGTCCCAGCTATTTTACCTTAGACTAAAGATACCCTACTCCCGGTTACAAAACCGGGAATATAGGAGGTTACAAATCGGGAGTAAAAACGCTTTCACGCTTTCTCTAGTAGTGTATTACCCAAAACCTTATCTTTGTATGATCGAGGGGAATAATAAAATGCTTAAAAATATTGTATCCAGAGTCTTGAGTGTCTAGTGGTTGAATAGATAGCTCGGTACAATAATTTTTCGGGACGGGACAATGTTTTACTACAAGTTCGTACGCGACAAAGAGCCTTTAATTTAATTTGTCCTCGCCTAAATGACCTGTCATCTTGACTTGGAAAGTTGGAATCGATGTTTTTTCGTAGTGCCAGTGAATGGGGCGCGCATGGAGTCAATCGACACCAATTAATTAACAGTAAGATATTTTTGAACAGAGGAAGACCACGGAACGATAAATACCGTTTCAACTAAATAGTTTTTTTTTCAACTGAATAGTTATTAATAATGTATGCTAACATCAACATATATAATATCATCACGATATATCGTAGGTATTAGATCTGATATTATCTAAGATATTTAGGATATTGGAAAGCTTGTAATCTAGTAACGGCATAAGATAAAAGATATAAACGGAAAGATATTTAGAATGTGTGCCAGGTATTGTTTTGTGAAAGGTTATATAAGTGATTTGCTCCTAATAAAATTAAATCAAAATGATAAGAGGAAATCTATTACGTTTGTCTGTTACGGTGGTTTCAAGAAAAAATCACGGTACATATCTTTCTCTTTCACTTATTTAATTTGACCAATATATAGCCACACTGATATGGCGAAAGGATACATGGTACATTATTCTTCATCTCCCGTAATCTGAACTTTCTTTTGCAGGGCATTGATTCGAGTAATTGATTTATGAAGCTTCTATATTCATGAGTTAACAAATCTAACGTAAGTTGATTTTTAGAACATAGTAGAATGTACTACCACCTAATCACTCGTATTTACTGGTAATAATTATTTAATATTTTGCATACTGATGAATCTAATTAATTCTCGCATTATAATATATCACACGATTATTTAGCTCATACTTGAACGTAGAAAAGAACAGAGTTAATTATATATCAGAAAAAAAATGAACGGGAAGATGAGAATTAGGGCAAACAACACGGATCGAGTAGTTGTAATTAACAAGGCTGATGCTAGACGATGCAGTGTGTGATGCAAACTGAAACGCAGGGATAATTACCGTGGCAAACAATTACTAAACTGCCCATAATTTCTTCATTAATTTATTTTCTTTCTTCTAATATCCTTAAAAATCAACTGTGGGTATTGGGCACGCCGTCCGTCCCCCTACTCCCCCCTCTCTCTCCCCTCTTCCTCCTCCCCTTCTTCTCTTCTTACTACATTAAACCACAAAAAAAAATTAAAAAAACAAAAAGTTAGAAAAATTTATGTATAGAAATACTATATATAAAAAATTCAAATTCAAATTTGAATCCGGAATGTAAACTTTTGACTTATAAACTTTGGGTCTATAAACTTTAGGTGTATAAACTTTAGATGTATAGAAATGCTATATATATATAATATTTGAATTCAAATTCAAATTTGAATCGGATATAATTCAAATTCAAATTTGAATCGGGTATGTAAACTTTTGACTTATAAACTTTAGGTGTATAAACTTTAGATGTATAGAAATACTATATATAGAAAATATTTGAATTCAAATTCAAATTTGAAACGGGTATATAAACTTTTGACTTATAAACTTTAGATCTATAAACTTTAGGTCTATAAACTTTAAGTGTCTAAATTTTAGATATATAGAAATACTATATATAAAAAAATATTTGAATTCAAATTCAAATTTGAATCGGATATATAAACTTTTGACTTATAAACTTTTGGTCTCTAAACTTTAGATGTGTAAACTTGAGGTATATAAACTTTAGGTGTATAAATTTACTAAAATAGGAAAGTAATGCGGTGCCAAAAAAGAAAACCAAGTGGAGGGGTGGAGGGAGGGAGGGGGGAGGGGATTGATCGCTGATCCATCCCCAGGGCGATCGATCGCCAAACAGGATTTCCGGTGGGTATTTGTTAACCTCAAAGGTACCTGGGATACCTTCCAAGCAACATAAAAGATCTCACCGAATCTGATAATTACTCAAACATGATACCCCATAAATATCAAATCTAATATCAACATATCAAGATGATGTCACCATGATATCGTAGATATTAGATCTAAATACCTATGGTACAGAATATGATATCTTGTAGGTATCAGATCTATTATCTAGGTATTACACCGATATCAGCATGATATAGTATGATATCCCATAGGTATCGAATGTACCTCTAGTCCAGATATGATACCCTGCAACTGCCAGGTACCATGCTAACATCATCATGACATCAACTATTCTGTTGGAATGGTATACTGTTTTATATTATTTCTGTTTTGAAAAATTACGTATTCCCTCTATGTCAAAATATAATACTGTACTATAAGAGATAAAACTTAGTATTCACTTATGGCATCATAGTACTTTGTGTTCTAGGATTAGGTTTATTCTGCTTCCGTTTTTTAATAGATGACGCCGTTGACTATTGGGTACATGTTTGACCATTCGTCTTATTCAAAAAATTTATGTAATTATCATTTATTTCGTTGTGAGTTGTTTTATCACTAAAAGTATTTTAAGCATGATTTATATCTCATGTATTTGCATAATTTTTTTTTGAATATGACAAATGGCCAAACATGTGGACCTAAAAGTCAACAACACCATCTAATAAAAAACGGAGGGAGTATATTTTACGATGGGAAAATATGGGGGATGGCTAATGGGCGGGTGACCGCTCCGGGCAATCACCCCCCATCCTCCCATACGTTACTCTCTCCCTTCCACCTCCCCTTCTTCTCTTCCTAATACACCATAAATTTAAAAAATTAAAAAAACAAAGTTGGAAAAAATTATGTATAGAAAATACTATATATAAAAAATATTTGAATTCAAATTCAAATTGAAATGGGTATGTAAACTTTTGACTTATAAATTTTGGGTCTATAAACTAATATTTGAATTCAAATTCAAATTTGAATCGGGTATGTAAAACTTTTGACTTATAAACTTTGGGTCTATAAACTTTAGGTGTATAAACTTTAGATGTATAGAAATACTATATATAAAAAATAGTTAAATTCAAGTTCAAATTTGAATCGGATATAATTCAAATTCAAATTTAAATTGAGTATATAAACTTATGAACTTTGGGTCTCTAAACTGTATAAACTTTAGATGTGTAAACTTTAGGTGTATAAACTTTAGATACATAAATTTACTAAAATAGAAAAATAATACGGTGCCAGAACCGGAAACAATGTGGAGGAGGGGGGATCGCGCCTGATCGCCCCAGGCGATCGCTCCCCCAGTAGGATTTCCCTAAAATATGTGTATCGAATCATGGCTGCCGGGCAGTGCAGCAGCCCTGGGCCCCACTGCCCCACGGCCATGTACAACTTTGTGCCGGTGTCTTAGTTAATCTATTTTAAAACCATACCACTAATTAAGCTTATCATGTTGCCTACTATGGTCCATATTGCTTAGATCCCCAAGAAATAAAGATAAAACTTCGACGTTTCAATTATGTTCTGAAAATCTCAATTAGGAGAGGTAATTACTAATTAGTGTCTTAGTATATATGATATAGCACCATCTTCCTGGTTGAATATTCATTCATCTCGTGGCATTGCACTAATTTTCTATAGATGGCTTGATTTTTAATTTCTTTTTTAGCGCCATACCAGATATTATACCCTTGAGAAGTTTGGTTTTGATGAATTCTCCTATTTAAAACAATACTTTCATGTTAATGATGTATTAAAGTTAAATGTTTATTCCTATTTAAAATAAAAGCATGGATCCCATTGATATTACGCACACGCGAGTCCAATTTCAACTTTAGTGAGGCTATGAATGTTCGGTTTATCTCGGTCACTTTGAGCGTATGTGAATTCATGAGGTGAATGTCCAGCTATTGATCTGTGTGGTGTCTTCCATATAGTTAAAAAAGTACTTTTTTTCCTTGTACATCTTATATATACACACTAATATTGTAGGCCTCTGTCTTTTTTCTCGGCCTGTTGGGTATTAAAAATTTGAGGACGTATCGGCCCTATATCGAATCGATCGATCTATGTACAACCTACGATTACGAGAAGAACAACCTGGTATGCACACGTTTAGCCCATAATAAGTAGCTAAGTGAATCTTTCACAACCCTTGGCTCTACCTAATTAAAGAGGTGATAATCTGATCTTTCTTTCTAATTAACAAGTGATAGTCTCATCTATATTTTTTAAACTCATTTTATAATAATCACCATCCATATGGCTGGGTAATAGTTTCCCTAGAATTTCTTTCGCATTATTCGGCAACTTTTAAAATTCAAAACTATTTTGGATTTTATTCTAATTATTTAATGGCTTTAAGCCACCTGGGAATGAGGGTTTTTCCCCCGATACCAACAGGAATTCCCCCGAAAAAAAAAACATGAATTCAACTTATGTAATTTTGTCAAAATCGTTCAGACCTTGTTTATAGTAGCAGCGTTTACTGGTGGAGAAACCATTTATACTCCTGGTTGGTAACCCCCTTTAGTCCCGGTTTTTCAACCGGGACTATGAATCCGGGACTAAAGATGCCCATCTTTAGGGACTAAAGATACCTTATCTTTAGTCCCGGTTGGTAACACCAACCGAGACTAAAGAGAGGGTAGCGGCAGTCCCATTAGGTCTTTTTTTTTTCATTGTTTTTTAGCCAGAGTTTAATCCCTATATTTTCTCCCAAATCAAGTGGGATACATATCCTCAAATCAAACCTCAAATCAAATTAACATCCCAAAACATTCACATCACAAATCTTAAGTTACTTATACACACAAATCAAATACATCACAAATCTTTAAAAAATTACACACAAACCAAATACATCACAGATTATACATCTCAGATCCATGCAACAAATCATAAAATTATACATCTTAGTGAATCACAAATTGTAAAAAAAAAAAGATGCCGACAGCGGCTGCCGCCTGCCGCCGCTCGCCACTGGGCCCATGCGTGGCCTAGCCGGCCGCCTGCTGCGTGGGAAGGGAGGAGGGGGAGGAGAGGGCCGGGGATGGGAGGGGAAGGGGAGGAGGCGGAGGGGGAGGAGGAGGGAGATCGATCTGAGAGGGAGGAGGGGAGGAGGAGAGGGAGATCGATCTGAGCGGATGGGAGGGGAGGACGGGGAGGAGAGTGCCGGGGATGGGAGGAGGAAGGGGAGGAGGCGGAGGGGGAGGAGAAGAGGGAGATCGATCTGAGCCTCTGAGGAGAGGATAAGTGCGAGGCGGTTGTGGAGGAGAGGATAGGGAAGAAGGATTATATATTAAGCGTTGAATTTTAGTCCCGGTTGGTAATACCAACCGGGACTAAAGATCTAGAAGATCTTTAGTCCCGGTTCATAACACTAACCAGGACTAAAGTTAGGATCTTTAGTCCCGGTTGGTAACACCAACCGGGACTAAAGACCCAGGGGCCTGACAATGCCTGACAAGTTTAGAACCGGATCTAAAGATCATCTTTAGTCTCGGTTGGTGTTACCAACCGGGACTAAAGATCAAATATGCCCCTTGTAGCCACCAACCGGGACAAAAGATCATCTTTAGTCCCGGTTTTTAGTGTAACCGGGACTATTATGGATTTCGGCCGACCGACCAAAGATGGTTTCTCCACCAGTGATTATAGAAGAAATTTTACTAGTTGATAACGATGAGTGGCTTCAAAGTTGTGGTTTGAAATCTCAACTATTATAAAAATTAAAATTATTTTTGCCGGTACTTTGGTACGTCATCTGTGTATGAGTTGGTTTTTAAGTTTGTTCACTTTTGAAAATACATATCCCTACTCGTGTCAGTTGGTTTAATTTTGTTTACTTTTGAAAATACATAAGGAGTCGTATAAGAAATTCCTTCAAGAAAACTCGCATGCTAATTTGAGATAAGCAAATTCCTAATTATAGCTCATGATTTTCTTTAAAAATATTTATCCAAGCTAATTCTCACAGTGAATTTCACCTTCACTTAAAATACCCGTTGCAACGCGCGGACATTCTCTCAAGTAAAAAAAAAGGAATTTAAGGCTTAGCTGAGATTGTAAAATGGACCATTTTAAAATATTGTTTTTATCAAAACAGAGAGGATAAATTCCGTGATAAAGAGGTTAATACAGGGTATTACTCCCTTCATCTACTTTTGATAATCATATTTTCAAATCTGAAAATTTTATTTTTGATAGGCATATTTCAATCTAACAACCTACTCCCTCCTCCCTCCATTTACTTTTGATAGTTATATTTCTAAATCTGAAAAATTTATTTTTGATAGGCATATTTCAATCCAACAACCTATCATCTTAATGATTTTCTCAGATTTAATGCGTGACTCTTCATTCTTCCACACATGATTGGCTATATGGACATTGAGAAATGTAAATATTAATGAATCGCTTGTTTACGAGGAATGACTAGTAGCATGTTTAAATAGATGATAAGTAGAATTACTTATCCTTGTCCTGTGTGCCAAGATGAAATATGACTATCAAAAATAGATGGAGGGAGTATCATCTTAATGACTTTCTCGTATTTAATGCATGACTCTCCATTCTTCCACACATGATTGGCTACATGGGCATTGAGAAATATAAATATTAATGAATCGTTTGTTTACGAGGAATGACTAGTAGCATATTTAAATGGATGATAAGTAGGATTACTTATCCTTGGTCTATGTGCCAAGATAAAATATGATTATCAAGAGTAGATGGAGGGAGTACTTCTCTAGACCAACACACAGCACAATATATGAGTCGATTATAGCTATATATATCCATCCTTTAAAATCATTCATATGACTGCAGCTGCCAAAAAAAATATTTAATTTCTTTTCCAACATTGCTTAAAATGTCACCACTCTTTTGCTAGCCTTCATTCAATCTTGTGGAAACTACCACATATCTAAGGTACGATTAATTCGGTAAAGTTAGCTGAGTTAATTAACCAGCGTATCAAAAGTATATGATCTAAGAAAAGGCTGTGTGGGGAGTGTAGTATAACAGCAAGACTCAGATATATATAAGACGGGACGGATTAATCTCTTTCTTTCTCCAAAAAGGACGGGGTCGATCGGATTGTTGCACAGCTGGCATTGTCGAAACGATCGCGGTCAATGCAGCACTTAATTTCCACGGTCTCCGCATCCGACATGTGCCCGCGTAGCTATCATGAGAAAGAGTGATATATATTAGTATCAATCTCAAAGAGAAAAAAGAAATAAGACCGGTATTATTTCTAAATATATTTTCTTTGTGTATGTGCCACTCCCTCCGTTTCACAATGTAAGTCATTCTAGCATTTCCCACATTCATATGGATGTATCTATCTAAATTTATTAACATCAACATAAATATGAGAAATACTAGAATGACTTACATTGTGAAACGAAGGGAGTAGGTCTCTGAATACAATTTTGTACCGTTGCAAGCAAGGGGGAGATGCATCCGGGACGTTGATCGTTGACCTGATGGCGCTACGCACGCCTGCAAGCAGCCATTGATCATCAGCAGGTGCACCCCTGTCATTTTCGAGATGAGGTTTCCACTGGTCTGCCTGCCTCCATGGATGATTAGGTTCCATCCATGCATGGTGCTAGAAGCAAGCGCGGGCAAGCGGGTTGTTGTGGACATGTGGGTTATGGAAGTTTAGACTTTAGAATACTCTCTTCAACGTCAGACACCACACGTCATGATATGTAACGCACTCCTCTTGTATTGTATGCAACTCATGGAGTGGCTTGGAGGTTGTCATATCTGCAAACCGCGCGCTCATGGCATACGCCGGCCGCATACCAGCTATACAAATGCACCGTAGTCCTAGTGCGTCGATCTAACAAAAGTTTGCATTTCAGCCCTGTTATTTTCACAGGAGACCATGAAGTTATCTCTAATTAGGTTTGGAAAGACCAATACGCAATGTAAGCCCTAGCTACAAACATTAAATAAGACACATTTGTATCATCCTACCCCATACTGTCAGCCACTCGTTCATTCTACCATAACCCTTTATCTTATCCACGATTTTCTCTGTTCTCTACCACACCGCACTCGATCGATGCCTCCATCTGCACCTCCTACTTGATCCCTTCACGTGAGCAACGACAAGTAGCAATGTCTGTTCGCTCATGTTGTGTTCCATCTATGTGGGGGCCCATTTCAAGTGGGAGGCAAAGCTACCGTATGACAATGCTTACAAAGGATGTAGTGTCAATGCTAACAAAGTTTTTCTCTTATTTCTTTAACGATTATTTGGATTTTTAGATTTTTTTTATTAAATCTAAAACATAGTGTCCATCTTAACAGTTGGATACATAAGATGTCTATCCCAACCGATTGATACGTATGTACTATGCAAAATACAATAGTACGAAGTCCATTACCTAGGTGCAAACCCAATGATTCCGTCCTTACTAGGTATTCCCTCCGTTTCACAATGTAAGTCCTTTTAGCATTTCCCATATTCATATTGATGTTAATGAATCTAGACACATATATATCTATCTAGATTTATTAACATCAATATGAATGTGAAAAATGCCAGAATGACTTACATTGTGAAACGGAGAAAGTATAATACCATAGATGCCAAGTCCATTTCCTAGGTATTAGATTGGTATCTAAGAGTATCGTGTCTTGATACCCATAGTTACCTTTTGTGATACCTAGATTTAGTACTAGGTGTGGTAACTAAAGGTATCATGTTCGATATCCAGGTACCAAATTTCATATCTACGGTACATATTAGGTCAGATACCAAAGAGCACCATGTTCGAACTACAAGATTTGATACACATGGTAGATATTAGGTCTGATACTAATAGTAATAGGTACGGATCTGATATCAATAGGCACAATTTCATCACCAATTACATCATAGTATCAATATGATCACGTGTATCATCAAGTGGTATTGGATCGGGAGGGCTCACCTCGATGCTTAAGGCATGAGATTGGAACACCGGGTGTAGAGCAACAGCATGATGCACGTGTGACGCGTCATGGCATGGATAGTGCGGGTCTATGCTGTGCTCAAGAAATATGTCATCGTGGTGGAAGCACTATCGGTACGGAGAGAAGGGATCATACATTATATTGGCCAGTGATTGGACGGTATTATGTCCTCTAGCTGCTCTTTTATACAAATCATCCGACGAGTGAACTTTTATAAACACTAGGAAGGTAGCCCGCGCGATAGGCGGGCATGTGTATTAGTTCGTTAAAAACATGCTTGACAAGTTAAATTAATATGTTTTTTTTCCATTCTTTTTAATTGAATGTTCATCATCTCGCTCTTTTCTTATTAAATATTAAGAATTTATTAATTAATGAATATATTTATGTGTATCAAGCTATCCTTACCTCTAATTCATATGCATGCAAGTATATTCTTGCACAAGATCTATCTACCTAGTCAACAGGAGTAATAAAATGTAAATTTAATATGAAAAATATAACTTTTAAATATGAAAGGCCATCAATTATGTAATGCTATTAGTGGCTTATATACACTCAAGAGTAAAAAACCCATGACACATTGGAATTTAGGATAGCACATATTTATCATTGGCTTTTGTGTCTTTATATGTGTGAAAGCAAATATGACTCGTTTGAAATATATATAAAAAAGTAAATAAAAAAATATTGTTGGGACATAAAATGAGATATTTTGTATAGTTAAAGGAGTACACTGATTCAAGATCGGTGTAAGTGATCTATATAATTGTATGAGTAAAAGCACTGCGATGAATATAATTGTTCAAACGATTAAAAAAGTTGGATAAGAGACTTAAAATTATTTGTGCCAATATTCGATAGTCCGTATGTGAAATAACATTAGCGATGCATGCTAGATATTATAACTCATTCATTGTGTCCTGCTCTGATGCTGTTAACTTTCTATTTCTTTTCTCAAAGTATTAGATTTTTTCCATTGCTAAAATAAAAAGTTTCGTGAGGTCCAAATTAATTGTGCGATGTGGAATACAACCCATATGCCATTTCATAAAGATTGTGCGAGGCTCCACGTAGTTCGATGGAAATATGATTTGATGTCTAAACATAACTGCTCACGTGTAGTTCGATGGAAATATGATTTGATGTCTAAACATAACCGCTCACGTGACATTGCTTTTACAATGTGAAATTTTTGTTGATATCATAGATTGAATATTTTTCTATAAAATTATATTAGAGTTATAATTTATTTACTCCAAACTGACCTTTTTTTTAATTTTTTAGCTAGCTTGTAGTGGGCATAAATTAGTGCCTATCATCTTTCCACTTCTAAATTTTTGTTATATAGTTAGGCTTTTTTTCTATGTTCGTGCCAATTTATTATGTCTGCTATAATCATATATATAATTATACACTTAACCCTCACTAAGTATAGTTAATGTTATTTTTCTCATCTCTATATTTCTAGCACCTCGATGATTTGTCTGGTCGAAAGCTCTCTCTTTTGTTTCTTCTTTCATAAAGTCATACCACCTTAGTTTTGTCTTATGATGTTGAATCTATATTTGATCTAAATTTTCAAAGCACATAATCTTAACTGTGTTTATAGCTTTTTTGGATGATTAACTAAAGATGTAAACTGTACAAAGTAACATATAAGATTACGTTGTTTAGCTACGAAATAAATTAATTTTGTACTATGTTTCTGTCATTATCATACATCATTTCTGCAGCAACGTTTCCTTATACAGGGTTTTATCTAATTAGGTTAGTTGTGACTTATTTTTCTTGATTATCATCTCATGCTATGTTAAGCCATACTTCCTCCATGCATGATACGATCAAATTTCCTTGTTCTGTTCATTTAGGTCACGTCAAACTTTGTTTGTGCTTATTCCTTGATGTTTCGTATCTTAATTTATATGCAGTGAACATATACAAAAATTAATTTCGATGGACTGCAACACTGCATTACGATTAGGCTGGAAGATTTTATCATATGAATGATGCCTCTCTCTCTCTCTCTCGTTAACGGAACATATGCGCGGAGTATGTCTGGTTGACTCATGGATAGCATCATCAAGCGACAGAACACGCGCGCCATCTTGAATTTTTTATGTAGGTTAAGATTAAGATTAGATCTAGTGATTGAAAATATTGGCCCTACCAATTTAAAGAAAAAAAATCAATGGTGAGATGTTTTTCTTTTTTTCTTATAATTTCTGTGTTTTTTTTCATAATTTATTAAAGAACCATATGGTGGTTTAGGTTTAGGAGCATTTGTAGGATTGCCACGTGGTGACTTCGGAGCGTTTATCGAATCTAAATTTAATACTTGTGTAATATGGTGCTTAAAAATTTGCTCTTAAAACATTTATATTAGAAATCTAAGCTATTTATATGTATATGGATTCATCAATTAAAGTTGAATAGTTAAATTAGAGAAAGAAAGGAAGGAAAGTGGGAGGGATGTATGTACGTAGTCAACGTGAGGGGAGGAGGTCCAGGAGGAAAGGGCGGTGGAGATGATTTTTGATGGGTTTTGGGATTTTTTTTAAAAGATAGATCTGACGGTGTAAAATATTGGGTCTACCGTATTAACTTAAAATCGATGGCTATATGTATTTCTTTTTTCTTATAATTTCTTCGATTTCTCTGATTTATTGAGTGCTGGTTGTTGTAAATAATCGACACATATAAGGCCAGCCACGTGGCATATTGATGATCCATAATCAGCACCTATAAGTCAGTATAGGTGTCGATTATTGGTACGAAACCAGCACCTACACACATTATAGGTGCCGATTCTACAACCAGCACCGATGACTAAAGTCATCCGTGCCATTATCTGAGTATCGGTTAGAAAAACCGGCATGCCATTATCTGGGTATCGGTTAGAAAAACCGGCGTGTAAAAGGGTTTCTTGTTACCTATGGTGTAGTTGAATGTGCTCCCACTAAAATTACTGATTTAACCCCAGTCCACCTGGTCATCTTGTATGAGCACAGCTACTAATTAAAATCTTTGTGATTAGCCGGCTGGTTTGCAAGCTTATTGGATGATTTTCTAGCAACAGTGTAGAAGAAAAAAACTATCGGTGTTTTTTTTTTTGTCACAACTCCGTAATAAAAAAGAAAGTTCTCAAACTATCGGTAATATTGGTTCACAGTGATGACCTCACGGCCTTTTTTGGTTGGCTCCACCGCTGATGGCAGGTATAGATCTAATCTAACGGTACAGAATAATGGGTCCACCAATTTAAATGAAAATCGATGGTAAGATTAGACTGTGCCAAGTGGCGGCCTAGGAACGTTTATAGGAGCACCACGTGGTGGCTTGGGAGCGTTTGTAGAAAGTTTAATGGACTTTTAGTATATAATAGATAGATTATAAAAATAATATTTATACCCGTTGAAAACAATCAAAACTATTACCTCAACAATTAATGTTTCACTGTCCCTTATCAAACGATCCAACCAGTACTTGGCTCATGCAAGGCACATGGCCCACTGTACAAGCATTAGCTAACTACTCTCTCCATTTTATATTATAAGTATTTTAACTTTTTTCTAGTCAAATTTCAAAAAATTAATAGTATTTTTAATACAAAATAAATATATTAATAAAATATATTCAATGTTAGATTTAATGAAACTAATTTGATATTTTAGGTGTTGCTAAATTTTTCTATAAACTTGACCAAATTTAATAAAGTTTTACTTGGAAAAAAAGTTAAACGACTTGTAATATGAAGCAGAGGGAGTAGATAGCTAGGACCGAGAGAGATATTTGTAGATAGCTATTCCCTCCGTCCCAAAATATAACAACTTCTCCACCAGCATTCTCTTTACAACCAATCACAACCCCCACCATTTACTTTTCCTATCTACCCCACTACTCATCCAATCACAAATCTCCACCACTCACTTTTACCTACTTTCTTAATAACCGTGTCCAACTCTAAAAAAAACTTCTTATATTCTGGGAAGGAAGAAATAGCTAAAACCAAGAGAGATATTTTATTGTAGAGAGAGAAAGAGTTTGTTGGGGGAAACTGACGACATGGCCCAACACTGTTTGCTACTCAGCTCATGCGAGTGGGAAGAGATAGCTCATGCGAGTGTACCACTCAGAGAAACATATATAGGCAGGAAGCAGAAGAAAACACATGATGCGTATAGGGACGTTCTTAATTATTTATACCGTCAAACGATAGTATAATTAATGTGGCCTAGTCTCGCGCTCTTGTAAATTAACATTATTTTCACTACACATGCATGGTAGTAAAAGGTATAAGTTGTTGTAGTTTTCAAAGTTCCAGTATTACGCCTGACGCAAACGTACTATACAAGGAATTTAAATCTCACATCATTTGTCATCACTTTCTTACTAATTTAAATATTTTGAATGTTTAATTAAAATATGCAGCAAGGCGCGGCTGGTAATCTCTTTCACCAAACCCCGGGCACTAAACGTTAAATCACCCAAAACCTAGGGTTTTGCCACTCATAGTAGCACACAACCTGGGTTTTCTAAGGTTCTACGTGCAGTTTAAAAAAATCAAAATCATTAGAAAATATTAGCTCATTTGTTTTGCTACTATTATAAAATCATAAGATACATAACTTAGCTGGATGCAACTTATATGTGGCGCATCAAACAGCTCATAATATTGGAGCATGATTTTAAGTCGTACGATCAGAACAATCGATCAAAGATTAACTGCTGAATTGGATATGGTTTGTTGAATTTTATATAATCATGTATACTACCCGAGTTTATGTGCGTGCATACTAAAATTCCACTTACTAATTAATGTATAACTTGAATCGCAATATACGATCAAGTGGAATTCAGCCTAAAAGAAATGTAGCCGTTACCGCATAGAATATTTCCATAATAAGCTAGGTAAAAAACAGATAATACCGACCACTACCTCCATCCCAAAATATATGCAAACGAGCTACAAGATTTTGCGAAGTGAACGTCTCATATGGTTAGGTTTTTTGTTGGTGGAACCAGTCCACGCGAATTCAAATTCTAGATTTGATACGGGTGATAACAATTATAGCTAATTATTCTTTCAGTGGTAGACGACATATCCGTTAATATTGAAGTGCCTATGGCGACTTCGTCAATCTTAAGATATGTCGGCGCAATCTTCCAGATGTGCTCATATGATAAGGGATAAGATGATATATAGGGTGTATGTGTGTGTTCATATAAGTGAATGTGCATGTATTGTGGGTGCCTATATTTGTACTATGTTTTTTTAAAAAAAATCATTTATATTTTTAAACAGATGTCATATATATATATATATATATGTAATTTTTTGAATATGTCTTTTTAAGGAGGTGCTTATGGGGATAGGATGCGGTGGTAAATCCAGAAAGAAATAGCAGTAGAGTCTAAACAAACTAGATAGAGTTACATTTCCTCTCTCATCTACATATGATAAAAAAAATTAGTGAAGTCTTCGTGTAGGCTCTCATAGTTTATACTAGTAGTGGAGGCTCGAGACCCCGCCACTCCCATGTTGGATTCGCCCCTGATAGGATGTGTATGTGTTTTAATAGGGGTGAGTGTGCTCGTGTTGTTAACATTTACGTTTGTATTGTGTTTAAAAATATCGTTTATATTTTGAAACAGATGTAATCTACTTATATGTAATTTTTTGAACATGTCCTTTAAAGGTAGTATTTTTAAGAAAGTTGAAAGACCAGTAGCGTTGACATGGGCCTCTCCAGTTTGGACGGTTAACAGAGCACCTTATCGGGTTACGCGCGCTCTTTTGGACGTGCTTGCTAGGCGTTAAGCGAAGAGAGCACCATTCTGTTGTCTTCTTGTAGAGGAGTTACCTCGCAGTTGGGCAAGGTTGGATGTATGTGCCATATGATCAACCCACTGGTTCTCCTCACAAACAGTACTACTTGCTCCAGTGCCTGGCCTCCTATAAATTTAGCGTACTTGGATGGATGGAGTGCACTCTTCTTGTCTCGTTCTACTCTCACACACAAAAGTTCGCTAGTAAGTTACTTCCAAAAAAATTAAAACGATTTATAACATCAACCGGAGTAGTACGTATTTGCAAATTGCGGGCATGAGCACCTTCAAGCATGGCCGCAGCAACGACGAGGCAGGGAACAATCAAGGTGTGTACTACGAATCTAATTGATATACTTCCACCGTTTTTTTAAATGATATAGTTAACTTTTAAACACATACTTAATCATACATCTTCTTTAAAATTTTTTTTGCAAATGTAAAACACTACTAAAAAATCATTTTTGCAGACAAGGCCCTTTCATTTTTCCAGGCGGATATTTTTTTTCTGAACCACACATCTACCTGTGAAATCGAAAATAGGGGCTGAAATGCTTGTCAGATTACGAAGAGATAAATTATGCTTGAAGTACTTTAAGTGATAAAGCAACTCACAAACAAATAAATTATAAAATTTCTAGGAAGTATTCTCCATCGGTGGAATGCACATATTGAAATATATATATTTTTTAGACAATCAAGATAGGAGTAAAAAAATATAATGAAACATCATGGTTTATGAGTACTTATCATTAAACAAACAAATGATACCAACACTTTAACGTGAAATGTATTGATAAGTATATGTTAAATATTATAAAATTATAGATATGTTTGTTAAAATATTGCGTAAACATTGATTCAAATGTAAAAGCAAGATGATGTGGCCTTATGAGAGCACAAAAGAATGGATATAATTTAGACCATATATCTAAGGACTAAAAAAATTGAGATGATATGGCTTACTGAGAGAAGAAAATAAAAGAGATAATTTAAACCATAGATTAATCATCTTAGCAGTAAAAACAATTGATGTAATATGGCTTAATGAGAGAAAAGACAAATAACATTTACTAAATGAGGATGAATTACATAGTGATATATGATATTATAAAATAATGATGGAGAGGTACACTGAAATATTATATGAATTATGTGGATGATTTAACATGCTTACATTTTAAATCTCTAAAATTTAATAAATTACAAAATTCTAGATAATATAGCATGCTTGTATGATGCTTAAATGTGATTGTTAGTATATAATGATGTGACATCTTTGCATGTTAAACTTTAGGATTTAGTGGGTTACAAGTATGAACTATAAAGTTATATAGGATATTATAAAAAAATGATGGAGAGATATATTGAAATATTATGTAAATTATGTGGGATGATTTAACCTGCTTACATTTTAAATCTCTAGAATTTAATAAATTATAAAATTATAGATAATATAGCATGCATGAATGATGCTTAAATGTAATTGTTAGTAGATGATGATGTGATATCTTTGCATGTTAAACTTTAGGATTTAGTGGGTTATAAGGATGGACTATATAGTTATATAGGATATTATAAAAAAATGATGGAGAGATATTTTGAAATATTATCTGAATTATGTGGGATGATTTAACATGCTTGTATTTTAAATCTCTAAAATTTAATAAATTATAAAATTATAAATAGTATAGCATGCATGTATGATGCTTAAATGTAATTGTTAGTAGATGATGATGCGATATCTTGGTATGCTAAGTCGATCCGGTCGCTCCTTTTGAGTCCCGGTTTTTAGTGAAACCGGAACTATTGTGGATTTCGGCCGACCGACCAAAGATGGTTTCTCTACCAGTGATCGCAGTATTATCATCTTCTAACTCAGCAGGCGAGTCGACGTTTATTTTTTCATACGATATATATACCGTTCGTACAAGGTTACAATCATTGTTAATTCATGTTTACTGTGTTATAAGATACCGTGATTATCTTTTGTTACACTACTACATAAAAGGTTATAGGTGCCGGTTTTAAAGGGGTTATAGGTGCCGGCACAAATTATTCGGTACCTTTGGGGTTGCACAATTTTTTTTAGTTTTGCAGATGCTAAAATATCGAAAAAATATTTGATATTTTTATTTGCTACCTATACGATCGTACTCTTTTTACCACAAGTCACACAATTTTTTTAACTCATATTCATTCATATTCATGTATATATGTGTCAACTAAGATTGCAACTCAAAGCCTTTCTCTTGAACCAAAGCCTCACCATCTCACTCACAAGCATTTGTTGTCTTCGAAACAAATGCTATTTTTTTGAAATTATTGTCATCCAAAATTATAATTCATATTTAACACCAAAGAGAGCTCAAATAAAAAGTTTGTCAACTAAAACAACGTAGATATCATTTATATAGGTTTTGTCTCTATTCGATATCGTTCAGAAATTTTAAATATCCACTTATGCAAATAGATCTGAGATCTTGCAACATATTTTCAGACATCCAAACGACCTTAAATCCAAAGTGATCAACTAAAAGTTGTAGATCTTATCGAGCTCTAAAAATTTGACATAAAATTTATCATCACCCGACTTCCATATGAAAAAGTTCGATAAAAAACACGCGTATATGAGTTACGTTATTATCGGTACCGGTTTTAATTGTAAACCGGTACCTATGGGCTCATAGGTGCCAGCTTTTATTGAAAACCGGCACATATGTGATGCCCATATGTGTCGGTTTATGACAAAAACAAGTACCAATGGTATCACACTTATACGTGTCGGTTTATTATAAGAACCGGTACTTATGCGTGTCTATATCTACCGGTTTTTTATAAGAACCGACACTCATGATTTCGGGGGACTATGGTGCTGGTTTTTAAAACAAACCGGGTACTGATGAGTGGTTACAGGTAACAGTTCTTAATTTTACATTGGAAAAATATAGAAGAAGCTTCGAAGGGATCAGCTGGTCGGCCTCTACGTGGTGTTTTGCAATAGTGTTAATTAATTTGCATATTTTTTTACATAGCAGAAGTCACAAGGATGACATACAAACGTTCCAGTAAACAAGTCACATCTGCAAGTACGTACTATACACATTCGCCTGTACACTCAATTATTGTTGTTCACGTTTAATTTACAGCGCGTTCTGATACCTGATTATCTCGCGTTCTGACAGCTGGATCGCAACAACCGTCTGTCAGCGAACCACCCGGTACGTACACGCCTATATAAATACTACCTTCGTTCGAAATATATTCGCTTTTTACCCATCACATGTATACCAATGAAAAACAAAACAACTAGAATGACACTACTTTATCAAATCACAATCGATGTAACTATTTCTCACTCTATCTTCTCCTAATATAATTATTTTCTATTTCACAAAAAATTGATGTATTGATTACTAAAAAATTTTGAGACAAATGAAAAAAAAGGTAAAATAGAACTTATTATACGATGGGGGAAGTATATATTCTCCATTGCAGGAATGCACAACGGATGAAGTATATACTCACTCCATCCCATTTTTAAGTGTAGTCGTGAGTTCCCGTGTCTAATGTTTGACCGTCTGTATTATTTGAAAAGTTTATGAAGAAATTAAAAAAGAAAGTCAAACATAAAATACTATTTATAGTCTATCATCTTATAAAAAAACTAATCATAAAATAATTTCAAATAAAACGGATGGTCAAATATTAAAAACAAAAATCCACAACTACACTTAAAAGATGTGGAGGAAGTATTCTCCATCGGTGGAATGCACAGAGCGAAATAAATATTTTCTTTAGATAATCAAGATAGGAGTAAAAAAATATAATAAAACATCATGGTTTATTAGTACTTATCATTAAATAAATAAATGATACTGGCACTTTAATGTGAAATGTATTGATAAGTATATGTTAAATATTATAAAATTATAGATATGTTTATTAAAATATTGTGCAAATGATGTGAGGGGTGATGATTGGATATATGTATATGCTTGCATGTTGATTTTTAGAATTAAATAAATAATACATGATACTGTATGCTTCTATGAGATCAAATATGTATGTTATTGATAGTAGGTGATGACGTGGCATTATTGCATGTTGAGCTTTAGACTCAATGGACTATAACTTTAAAGAAAACTAGGTGAAACCCCAGGTGTTGTTGCGGGAGTTTACTATAATAACATAAGTGAAAATAGTGTGTAAAATATCTTAAACAACGTATCCATAGATAAACATAAATTTACATGGGATGATGTAATATGCTTGCATTTTAAATTTCTAAAATTTAATAAATTATAAAATTATAAAATTATAGATAATATAACATGCTTGCATGATGCTTAAATGTAACTGTTAGTGGATAATGATGTGGCATCTTTGCATGTTAAGCTTTAAAATTTATTGAGGTCATAACTTTATAGTAAGAGAGGATAAGTTGATGTAATTTAAATTTAAATTGTATATAGATGATGATTCAAATGTAAAAGTAAGATGACGTGGCCTTATGTGAGCACAAAAGAAGGAATATAATTTAGACCATATATCTAAAGCCTAAAAAAATTGAGATGATATGGCTTAGTGAGAGAAGAAAATGACAGAGATAATTTGAACCATAGATTAACCATCTAAGCAGTAAAAACAATTGATGTAATATGGCTTAATGAGAGAAAAGACAAATAACATTTACTACGTGAGGATGAATTCCATAGTGATATATTATATTATAAAATAATGATAGAGATATATATTGAAATATTATATGAATTATGTGGGATGATTTAACATGCTTGCATTTTATATCTCTAAAATTTAATAAATTACAAAATTATAGATAATATAGCATGCTTGCATGATGCTTAAATATAATTGTTAGTATATGATGATGTGACATCTTCACATGTTAAACTTTAGGATTTAGTAGGTTATAAGGATGAATTATATAGTTATATAGGATATTATAAAAAAATAATGGAGAGATATATTGAAATGTTATGTGAATTATGTGGCATGATTTAACCTGTTTGCATTTTAAATCTCTAAAATTTAATAAATTATAAAATTATAGATAATATAGCATGTTCGTATGATGCTTAAATGTAATTGTTAGTAGATGATGATTTGATATCTTTGCATTTTAAACTTTACGATTTAGTGGGTTATAAGGATGGACTATACAGTTATATAGGATATTATAAAAAATGATGGAGAGATATTTTGAAATATTATCTGAATTATGTGGGATGATTTAACATGCTTGCATTTTAAATCTTTAAAATTTAATAAATTACAAAATTATAGATAATATAACATGCTTGTATGATGCTTAAATGTAATTATTAGTATATAATGATGTGACATCTTTACATGTTAAACTTTATGATTTAGTGGGTTATAAGGATGAACTATATAGTTATATAGGATATTATAAAAAATGATGGAGAGATATATTGAAATATTGTGTGAATTATGTGGGATGATTTAACCTGCTTGCATTTGAAATCTCTAAAATTTAATAAATTATAAAATTATAGATAATATAGCTTGCTTGTATGATGCTTAAATGTAATTGTTAGTAGATGATGATGTAATATCTTTGCATGTTAAACTTTAGAATTTAGTGGGTTATAAGGATGGACTGTATAGTTATATAGGATGTTATAAAACATGATGGAGAGATATATTGAAATATTATCTGAATTATGTGGGATGATTTAACATGCTTGCATTTTAAATCTGTAAAAATTAATAAATTATAAAATTATAGATAATATAGCATGCTCATATGATGCTTAAATGTAATTGTTAGTAGATGATAATGTAACATATTTGCATGTTAAACTTTAAACCCTCCATCTATTTTTGATAGGCATATTTCCAAATCTGAAAAATTTCTAAATCTGCAAAATTTATTTTTGATACGCATATTTCAATCCTACCACCTATCATCTTAATGAATAATGACTTTCTCGGATTTAATGCGTGACTCTCCATTCTTCTACACAAGATTGGCTATATGGGCATCGAGAAATGTAAATACTTCCTCCATTTTTTGGAAATGATATAGTTAAATTTTAAACACATACTTAATTATTCATCTTCTTTAATTTTTTTTTTGCAAATGTAGAACACTACTAAAAATTCATTTTCGCAGACAAGGCCCTTTCATTTTTCCAGTCGGATACTTTTTTGGAACCACACGTCTGCCTGGGAAATCGAAAATAGGGGTTGAGATGCTCATCGGATTACGAAGAGATAAATTATGCTTGAAGTACTTTGAGTGATAACAAAATTAATTTTAATTTTTTTAATAAGATGAACGTGTGACAAAAAAATCAACTGTGTTATATATTAAAGGCTCTTTTTAACTTATGGTACTGGCCATCTTTATTTCTTCCTAATGATGAGATGAATATAATGTACGTATTATCGTAGTATTGTCATCTTCTAACCCAGCAGCCGAATCGACGTTTATTTTTTCATACGATATATATACCGTTCGTATAAGGTTCAATCATTCTTAACTCATGTTTACTGTGTTATGAGATACTATGATTATCTTTTGTTACACTACTACATACACGGTTATAGGTACCCGTTTTAATGGGGTTGTAAGTACCGGCACAAATTATTCGGTACCTTCGGGGTTGCACAATTTTTTTTTAATTTTGCAGATGCTAAAATATCGAAAAAATATTTGATATTTTTATTAGCAACCTATACGATCGTACTCTTTTTCCCACAAGTCACACGATTTTTTTAACTCATATTCATGTATATATGTGTCAAGTAAGATTGCAACTCAAAACCTTTCCCTTGAACCAAAGCCTCACCATCTCACTGACAAGCATTTGTTGTCTTGGAAACAAATGTTATTCTTTTGAAATTATTGTCATCCGAAATTATAATTCATATTTAACACCAAAGAGAGCTCAAATAAAAAGTTTGTCAACTAAAACAACGTAGATATAATTTATATAGGTTTTGTCTCCATCCAATATCGTTCAAAAATTTTAAATATCCACCTATGCAAATAGATCTGAGATCTTGCAACATATTTTCAGACATCCAAACGACCTTAAATCCAAAGTGATTAACTAGAAAGTTGTAGATCTTGTCGAGCTCTAGAAATTTGACATAAAATTTATCTTCACCCGACTTCCATATGAAAAAGTTCGATAAAAAACATGCGTATATAAGTTGCGTTATTATCGGTACTGGTTTTAATTGTAAACCTGTACCTATGGACTCATAGGTGCTAGTTTTTATTGAAAACCGGCACATATGTGATGCTCCTATGTGTCGGTTTATGATAAAAACCAGTACCAATGGTATCACATTTATAGGTGCCGGTTTATTATAAGAGCCGGTACTTATGTATGACCTTGTCTACCAGTTTGTTATAAGAACTGACACTAATAATTTCGGAGGATTATGGTGCTGGTTTTTAAAACAAACTGGGTACCGATGAGTGGTTATAGGTAACTGTTCTTAACTTTACATTGGAAAAATATAGAAGAAGCTTCGTAGGTGTCAGCTGGTCGGCCTCTACATGGTATTTTGCAATAGTGTTAATTAATTTGCACTTTTTTTTACATAGCAGAAGGCACAAGGATGACATACAGACGTTCCAGTAAACAAGGCACATCTGCCGGTACGTACTATATACATACGCCTGTACACTCAATTATTGTTGTTCACGTTTAATTTACAGCGCGTTCTGATACCTGATTATCTCGCGTTCTGACAGCTGGATCGCAACAACCGTCTGTCAGCGAACCACCCGGTACGTACACGCCTATATATATACTACCTTCGTTCGAAATATATTTGCTTTTTACCCATCACATGTATACCAGTGAAAAACAAAACAACTAGCATGACACTACTTTATCAAATCACAATCGATGTAACTATTTCTCCCTCTATCTTCTCCTAATATAATTATTTTCTATTTCACAAAATTTGATGTATTGATTACTAAAAAATTTTGAGACAAATGAAAAAAAAAGTTAAAATAGAACTTATTGCACGATGGAGGAAGTATATATTCTCCATTGGAGGAATGCACAACGGATAAAGTATATATATACTCACTCCATCCCATTTTAAGTGTAGTCGTGAGTTCCCGTGTCCAACGTTTGACTGTCTTGAAAAGTTTATGAAGAACTTAAAAAACAAAGTCAAACATAAAATACTATTTATGGTTTATCATCTTATAAAAAAACTAATTATAAAATAATTTCAAATAAAACGGATGATTAAATATTAAAAAAATCCACAACTGCACTTAAAAGATGTGGAGGAAGTATTCTCCATCGGTGGAATACACAGATCGAAATATATATTTTTTTAGACAATCAAGATAGAAGTAAAAAAATATAATAAAACATCATGGTTTATTAGCATTTATTATTAAACAAACAAATGATGCCGGCACTTTAGTGTGAAATGTATTGATAAGTATATGTTAAATATTATAAAATTATAGATATGTTTGTTAAAATATTGTGCATATCATTATAGATATGCATATACTCACGGTGGCCTGAACTGTCGTTAGGCTCTTGTCCTCGGGACATGACTTCACTGAATTGGCCAAATGTGCAACACCGATCAATCGATACATGCATGCATGCGAAAAAAAAAAAACAATATTTGGAATAAGTTCATCAGTTCCACCGTTGTGGATTAATAACTTTGTTTGTATATACCTTTGACACAGCTGATCGGAGAATGATATGGAGCAAGCAATCCAGGCGGTAAACACAATCGCGTACTTCCCCGGCCCATGATAAATACATAGGTACATATATCTAATGTACCCTGCCTTACGAGTTTAATTAATTATTAAGGGAACAGTGAAATATTTACGGAGAAGTATTTACTTATATCAGAAATATATTCCAGGCACATTCATACACAAACTTAAGTATTTGTTTCTAATATCAATATCTAAAGTAGTAATCTGCATGTAGCGCGTGAGCAGCGGAAGCATGCATAGAAGATATTCATCGGATCGAAGATGGCGTTCAGCTATATTGTAATAAGGAACATATAAGAATCCAGCCATACTTCCCGGCGCACCATCTCATACATGTGTGTATAGCATACGTACGTGCGCGCGTATAAATATCCATACACAACCACATTGCCGGTGTGGCAGGTAATCACTAGTTCGTATACTCGTACACATGTACTCGTGGGCGTACGCACTATACTATTAAATGTATATGCAATACTGTTAAATGTATGAGTTGCAATGTAAGCAGTGCTTGTATTATCATCTATAGTTATTTGTGTACTCGGGCAGTTTAATACAAGCACTGCTATTTATGATAATACAGAAATAATAAAATACAAAAGTTTATTACAAGCGGTTGCTTTGTAAGCTGTGCTACATAATTATAACCTATGTCCCATAATAATTGCAATTATAGGATTCAAATCTGTCAAAAATAATTGTCACAATAGAGTATTAATTGTCTCATAATCACTTCTCATTCAATTTTATTCTTATACACCATTTAAGAGCATCACCAAGAGATTACGTATAATCTTCCTCTGAAAATTTGTTTTTAGTTTTCCTAAACTGAAAATAGGAAGTAAATAAATAAACTGATGTCGCCTTAAAAGAAAGCCTAAAATTTATAAAAAAACTAAAAGTGGACCCCTTCTGTTAAACTACCAACGAATTTATTTTTCTCCACAAAGTAGACCCCTTCTGTTAAACTACCGACGAATTTTTTTTTCTCCGTATGCGCCGAGAATAGATCGCACTCCTCCCTCGAATCAACGGAGCGAGAAATACGGGGAAGGAAACTCCAAAACATGTGTAGGACTATAGGGGATATGTTAGATACATCTTTTATATAAAATACATTAAAATCAGTTTTGGGAAGAATATAGGATGGCTGTTGGTGATGCTCTAATGAGACATACCATAGTTTTTCATCAATCTTAATAGTATATGCTAAATAACCTATAATTGTAATTTTTTTAGGACGAAGGTGGTAAAATGCAAAAGCCTAGCTACTAGGTTGTGTTCGTTTTGGATGGTTGGGAACCAAACTCCTCCGCACAGAAAACCGAGCAGTCTATTAGGGCATCACCAATATATATGGCAAAAGTGATCCATATAGATGGGACCCACATAAAAAGACTTTAACTATAGCAACCTCCACGATGTATATAGATACAAGGTAGCAGCATTAGGACATGAGAGAGAAATAGAGATAGATAGTATTATTTATTCCAGATGGGTAGTCCATATGCTTATGGATACCTTTTGTTATTTTCTCCATATAGACTAGTTGTATAATGATAAAAGGTAGCTGAATAGAATATTATATTGCCTATGGACTACTTTTGCTTCACATTGTGGATGCCCCTTAGCGTGTAATTAATTAAGTATTAGCTATTTTTTTTCAAAAATGGACCAATAAGATTTTCTTAAGCAACTTTCATATAGAAACTTTTTTGCAAAAAAAAAACATACCGTTTAGCAGTTTGAAAAACGTGCGTGTGGAAGACGAGAGTGGAGAGCTGGGAACCAGAGGAAACGAACTAACCTGTCAACTCCCAACGCTATGACGACTGCTCTACCCTATTCCCGATCTCCTCGAGGCCACCCGGGCGTGCGGCTGTTGGTTTATTAATTAGGGTTTGTTTGGAACTCCAAAGTTTCCAACTCCATTGCTTCGTTAAACTATTGAATGGTGCTTTTTTAAAAAAAAATATTTCTATACGAAAGTTGTTTAAAAAATCATATTGATCAATTTTTGAAAAAAAAATATTTAATTAATCATATGCTAATAAAATGCTCCGTTTTTCGTGCGTACTGTCTAGGGTGGGGACCGGCAGATGGGCATAGGCACGAGGTCAAGGCGTCAAGCACCTTGCGATATTTCTGTAGCTAATCTGGCAAGAAAGAGAGCATGGAAACAAAGAAAACAGAGAGGAACAGAGCAACGCTTGAGGGAATTCTTCTGGATTTCTCTATCTCTAATCCATTTCAATTTTTCAATTACAGAGTCCAGCTTATAACATAAAAGCCACACAGAATATCAAGGAAATATTGGAATTAAAAGATGGGCCTTAGTCTATTATAATCGTCCACTATAATCAACTAAACTATAGTGATTTACTTTGGTGTATAGTTAACATTAACGTAAGTAATTAATCTACTTAGACACGGTGTCTAGGTAGTTAATTTTCGGTGTTTGCTCCGCATCCCACAGTAGGTGTGAGGTAGGTGTAGAGGTGGTGACAGCCCTCACGATGCTGAAGTCACCTCTGTCCGGGTGTGTAGTAGAGTGATATCTGGGAGCAGCGAGCTGTCCAGTGCCTGTTGACGGCTGTTAAATACAAAATAACACCGTCAATACCTGCATAAAACTATAAATGTGAAACATCAATCATAGTGGTAGGTTTTATTTCTAATGATTTCCACCAGTGTTGGTGTATATTTGTATGCAGGTGACAAACTACTAAAGTTGAGAGGAAATAAACATATAGGGAGGGGAATTATACATCCCGCTGGAGTCCATGGAGTGATGAGCCCACAAACTATATTAAATCATTATTTATTGGGCCAACGCTAGAAGAATAATAAAGTGGGACCCAAATGTCAAGAAATAAAAGAAGGCCGGAGACGGTTGGGCCAGCCCATGGTTCGGCCGAACCGCCACAAAGCCCAATTCATCCCAGCCTTCCACATGGACGTCCAGGGTTGCTCCCTAATGACGGTTGGAGGGCGTTTAGGACATTTCTCATAGCTGTAACCGTCATATGAAGCCTATAAATAGAGCTCCTCTCTCTCACTTCACTCACACACCAAAGCATGAGCTGAATTACAAGAGGCTCTAGTGTACTTTATTGTATAT
Organism: Oryza sativa Japonica Group; assembly: GCF_034140825.1. Classification (NCBI taxonomy): domain Eukaryota; kingdom Viridiplantae; phylum Streptophyta; class Magnoliopsida; order Poales; family Poaceae; genus Oryza; species Oryza sativa. The sequence goes on along the minus strand of NC_089042.1, from coordinate 16,330,896 downwards.
TAGAAAAGAGAGAGAGTAAGGTAGAAGGAATCAGAGGAATCCCGAAGTTGTCATTAATCTCCTTCTACTCTTGTATCTTGTTAATTGTTTTGTTTTAATAGAAATATCATTCTGAGTAATTAAGGTTTGCTTCGTAAGAATTACTTCTTGGTTAGTTTCTAGCTAATTAGCATGCGGGATCATTGTTCACTATAGTCCATTTATTTATAGTGATTGCTTTAGTGTTTGATCGGCACTAGAGTAGTTATTAATTGCGTAGATGTGATGTCTAGGTAATTAATCTCCAATGGTTGCTGCGTATCCTACAATACGTTTGAGGTGGGTGTAGAGGTGGTGACAGCTCTCAAGAGCACTTAAGTCCTCCCTGTCCGGGTACGTAGTAGAGCAACTTCTAGAAACAACGGGTTGCCAGTGCTTGAAGTATTGCGTTAGGATTAAAGTTAACATTTCCCTAGACACTGTTTCTCATTAGGCAATCCTCTATGCCCTCTGCCCGCATTAGCTTTGTGTCCTTGGTGAACCTGACGAGGAGATAATCACACACGTTCCCTTGGATTCAATACCCTTGAAATACTCCATAGGGGAAGTGCTACATCGGTATATTAGTGCGCTTGCGGATTCTATCTGTGATCGTAATAAATACCAACAGTGCCCGAAATACCTCATTAGGATTAAAGTTAAGCTTTATGTAGACCCTGTTCTTCACCGGTGAAACCTCTCTATCCTTTGCCTATCCATAGCTTCGTGTCCTTGGATGAACCTAAACCCGGAGTTGACACACACGTTCCCTATGGAAATCGATACCTGAGAATACTCCTGGGTGAAGTGCTACATCGGTATTATCCGTGAGCTTGCGGATTTTATCTCTAAAGTTAAGAAATACTAACAAGCATTTCTGGCGCCGTTGTTGGGGAATGGTTGCTGTCTATCTTCGAACCTTGTTCATCTTCATATCCTTTTTATTTTTCTTTCTTGTACCTTTACCCCTGCTATCCTCGAGAAGCAATCATGTAAACTCTTCTCAACCGATGGAGCCGTCATCATTCTTCCAACTCTCTGCTCCATGGGGCAAATCTTACGAGCCACCTCCTTCATCGCAGCCAATTTTTACAACTGGCTACGAGATTCGCCCCGAATTAATAATCATGGTTAAGGAAAATCCTTTCTCTGGTCTAGACCATGAAAATCCTTACCATCATCAGCGGGAATTTGAACAGCTCTGTTTGTGCCTTAAGATTCGAGGCATGAAGCAAAATACTTCGGTGGAAATTGTTTCCGTTCTCTCTTTAAGAGAGAGTAAAGCAATGGTACACATCTACCGTCAAATGTGCGAACGGTGAATGGGAAAAGTTGCGAGATAGATTTTGTCTTGCCTTCTTTCCGGTAACCCGTATCACTATTCTGCGGGTAGAAATCCTGAGTTTCCAGCAGATGGAAAAAGAATCAATCGGTGTAGCCTGGTCCAGGTTCACTAATCTAGTGCAATCTGGCCCAACTTTGTCCATACCCGATCATGTGCTATTGCATCATTTCCATTCAGGTTTAGATAAAGAATCTGCATTCTATCTAGATGTAACTGTCAGAGGATCATTCTTGCACAAAACTCCGCCTAAAGCAAAGGTGATTCTAGATCGAATTCTGGAAAACACCTCCTTTATGGGTCAGCTCGATGAGCCCCCCCCCCCCCCACGAGGCATCTGTGTCTAGAATAGAGGAGCCTCTGGTTTCCGAATCTGAGCCTGAAGTTTCTGCCTCTCCCGATTCAAGCAGAGAACTTCTTCCCGAGCCATCGCCCGTTGTGACCGAAGAAATTCGAACTCCGGGATGTACTCCCTTGTTCAGGAATGGATTCAATGAAGACTACGGAAACACTCTGATCTATTTTAGCAAGAGAAAACCATCTGCTCCCTTGCCACCTCCCGATCCAATAAAGTATCAATTACTAAAGGAAACAGTCCGGGAGATGACTGTCACGCCCGGAATTTCTATCCAAAACATCAAACGCTTACATGTGTGTAAACCCTCGTCCATGAATCAGCCGAGGCACACAATATCAAACTGATAATAGAGTGCAAAAATTTATCTAATTAATAGGCGAATATAAAGTCATTACTGAGGTAGATAGTTCCTCTCAAACAATAAAGATCTAAGCAGTAGAAAATAAAATAAATAGCGTAGGCTACTCCATCCCACAAGCATCTTGACTAGAGGTACGCTAATCCTCCACACCTTCAGCATCACTGTAGAACTCCTCCTCTGATGAATGATTGCAAGGTGAGTATATGACATACTCAACAAGCCACGTAGCAAATATGCAAGTGCAAGGGATAACAAAGGCCTTAATAAGATAAAGTTGAAATCTAAATGGCTTTAACAATAATCTGAACATAAGCAGTCAGATATATCACATAGAAATATGTAGAAAATAAATAAATAGAGTAAGCAATTCATGAATCACACAATTGATTAGTTCGTCATGCACTTGCCTTTAACCTTGACGGTAACCCGATGTAACACTCTCCACATCGGATCTCTCCACACCTAGCAGTACTAATTTGTAAGAAAAACAAAGAATTTGGAAATATCCACCAAATTCCCTAGATTTCCCCTCCTTCTATCCTATTCCCCCTTTTCTCACCCTCCTTCCTGTTGTTCTCTTCTTCCCGCTAGCAATAGGAGAAACACAGTAGCAGCCGCGGCGGCGACGAACGGCGACAGTGGTGACGTCCGGCGATGGCGGTGCCCTAAACAGAGAAGACGGCTAGGGCTTCAAGTATTGATCTCTCATGTTCCCCTTTTTTTTCTTTTTTTCTGTTGGTTATATAGAGAGAGGTTAAAGAAAATCGAACGGCCCACATTAATTCGATCACCGGAAATACATCGGGACTCTGTTTACCTCAAACTTATAGTCTACTTTGCACTACACGACGAGCCCTACGCATCCACGGTTCCTGATCGCCTAATCGAACAACGGTTTAAAAGTTGAACTTTTGCGCGTTTGTTCTAATATTTCTCGAAATACACTAATTCGAAACTCGGGGTATTATAGGAGTAAAGGAAGGTTTCGAGGTCCAGTCAAGAGATCGGTCAGGCTGATCTTCTGGGACAACAAGAACGGAGTTGAGTTTGTCTACATGGAGGTAAAACCATTTGGATCCCCATGAGCCCCAAGATGAGTGGCAGTCGAAGGGGATGTATTCGCCCTCATCCCATCTCGGAGACAGAACCCGCAGCGTCCGGAGATCTTGCAGGCATCCATCCATCGAAGCTCATAAATATATATGAAAAGATCAAGAAAAGGCACTACGCCAATGTAGGCCTCTCAAAGATAAGAAAAAATGATCAGAAAAGCGATGGAGTTAGGGTTCTGGTGGACAAGATAAAGGTTGTAGAAGTTCAAAATCAGAAGAAGAAACTCAGAAGGGGGAGGAAGAAAACCACAACGAGCTAAATCCTCTAGAACTACGATCTGTCCTAGGGTAGGTTTTGGTTCAGTACCTCCTTCTAAGCGCTTCATGTTGTTTCGCCTAGGAAGAGAGCCCTCCACCTGCAGCTTCTTCATCTCAGTAGTATCGACGCTGGACTTTCCCAAATCCATAAGATCGATGTGTGCGATGTGTGGAAGAAAGGTGGCTAGGATTTCTTGGAAGCAGAAAGGACTGAAGATGTGTGCGCAAGGAAGACGAAGGCGTTTGGGCAAACGGAATTGAAATGGATCCCAAAACCAGGTTTAATAGGCGCACTACTTGACGGTTCGAATTTCAAGGAAAGGAGAGAGATTGCCGCCGAAATTTGCTCAAGACCGTTTATGGCAGTTGTTTAGACTTCAATTCAAATTTGTTTGGAGAATGTTCTCCTTCCTTCAGTGATGTCGCATGCATCATGTCTTCTCGATTCTAATCGAGGATGACCAAGCGAGCACGACATCTGTAACGCCCTGAAAATCGCCCTAGGTTTAAATCGTGCTTTAATGCATTTCTAGAAATTTTAAAAGCCTAAAAAGAGCCTCCAACAATTAAAACTCACCAAGATTTATGTCAAATTGGCTTGCGGGTATTTTTAGTAAATTCCACATGCTTCAAAATATTTAACCAATTTTTACTTGAATTTTTAGAGCATCCTAAATAATTTTAAGGCAACAAAAAGAATTAATGAATTTTATAAAAAGGAAAAGATAAAAGAAAACCTCTTCCTCCTCTTGGGCCGTTTCCGGCCCATCTCTCGCTCTCTCCTTCTCTTGGCCCAGCCGGGCTGCCCCCTCTCTTTCCCTCTCTCCCCTCCCACTTCCTCTCCTTGGGCCCAGCTCGCCCCTCTCCCGCGGACCGAAGTCCATTTCTGCTCCTCCACGCGCCCCAGACACCAGCCCTCTCTCTCCTCTCCGGCCAAACCTAGCACGTTGCCGCCTCCGATTCGTCTCCTCCACTCACCGTTCCTCCAAATTAATTGAGGGGGATTAATTCCCACCTCATTCTCTTCAATATATATATATAAGAGGCAGAGTAAGACATCTATGGAGACTTGTACTCGAGATTAGATATAAAAAGAAGCGAGAGCTACACCCTACATCTATGTGGTGCTCTACATCTTCTCACGCCTCTATGCTGCGGGAGGGATATAGATAACAGATCCGGTAATCCGCGTTGGTTTACAACAAACACTATAGTAGAGGCAAGTTTATTTGTTACAAAAAATTAGGTTAAGAGTTTTCTATACACTCCACAGACTCTCAAATATCAATTGAGATTGTGCAGTACTGCTCACTGACATGTGAGCCCGAGGGGCTATGGAGCCCACATGTCAGTGAGCACTATTGCATGCAGACGACCTACATCCCTCACATACCTATTTCATCTGTGAAGTTAATGTATCAGCCAATACTTCAACGGAAATATACAATCCAGAATTCCACATAGTTTGACATAATTAATGGCAAGTAGATGACAGATACATGTTTATATTTTTTATATAATTGTAGACGCTTTATGTCTGGCGATGGACAAAGCTCTTATTATGAGTTTATAAACAGACCACTCAAAGTGGAATAAGTAATTTAAGAAGAAAAGATAGGGAAAAGATAAGAAATAGACTTGAAACAAACACATATATGCCTATACGAGCGCTTTCCACACACAAACTGCAGGCTCAATCAGATTGTTATTTTACCTTTCGCACGAGCTTTAGGACCGTATAGACAGCCTGCAGCACGCCGAACGCGATGGCGATGATGGCAAGCACAGAAGCGACGGCGACGCAGGGGTTGCGGCAGTGCTCGCGCAGCATCCACGCTGTCCATTGGGATGGCCGACTCCGGTAGCGTTGGTCCAGCGCCACACACTCTTTCTGCAGGTAGTTGCGGCTAGGGTCGTCCAGGTTGAAGTTGACCCCGTCGCAGAGAGCGGCGAATTTTGTGGCACAATCTTCGTCGTTGCGCATAAGGTGATCGGTGACGCGTCTCCGGGCCAGCAGCTCGACGTCTTCCTTGGTGCACGCCAGCTGGGACATGAGCACGCAGTACGCCGTGACACGCTGCGGGATCATGTCAGGGTTGCTCTGCTCCAGCCCGATTAGGTTGCCTAGCATGCACCATGTCTCGCCATCGACGTACAGGCTGGGAAATTCGAGTCGTATTCCGCCACACCGCCCGATCAGCTTCACATCCAGGATTGAGAGAGCACCGCATGCCTCGCCGCCGGGGCCCTCGGCGATGGAAATCAGGTCGACGCCTGTGAGATCGACGCGGGCCTTTTCATATTGCTTGGCCCGGCGCCAACGAAGGAAACGGCGCACCCCCTTCTTCTCTGGTGGCTTCTCATTCCTGTGCTCGGTCGCCGAGGCGCCCGTGATGACGTCGATCGCTGTTTCGTCCTGCTGGGGGTGGTTCCCCGATGACGCCTCGCCGTGGGAATGGGCGGCGCGCGTCCCTGCTGCTGTCTGCTCGTGCTGGGTAGTCGAGGCATCCGTGATGACTGGCACCATCTCGATCGCTGTTTCGTTCTGCCGGGTGATGTTCGCCGATGACGCCTCGATGCGGGAACGAGCAGCGTGCGGCTCCGTCGGAACTGCTGCGCCGGTAGCCACCTGGTGTGTGTGTGTCAGCGCCCGCGGCTTCTGGCATCCTATCAGGAGTATGTGCAGCAGGTGCAGGAGATGAATGGGTTCCGGTGTCACGTTCCACCGCTGTCCGATGGCGTACCCGTACCAGTTGAGCACCTCTCGTTCGATGTACGAGCAGAACACCTCTACCAGAGGTTTACCAGTCACGCTCCAACCTATTATTCCGTTGATCTTGTCTAGGATGAAGAACGGTATCTGATTCTCAGCGAGGTAGATGATGTCGCGTTGTACGTTAACGTCGATGTCTTCCCTGTATCGTCCGCTACCTCCTCCTCCTCCTACCGCTGCTGTCCTATCCTGTCGAACTACGAACTTGTGAAGGATGTAGCAGCCGTCCTCGAGCAGCATGCTCAAGAAATCCTCCGTTGTCATATGCTTTTCGTTTTTATTTAAAGAGTTGAAGTCGTAGTAGCACTCGGGTGAATTATCCACGTATCTACTCAGCTCGTTCATCCATTCGCTCTTAATTTCCGATGAAGATAGATCGCCGCTGCGCCTCTGCGCCTCCTTGCGCAGGATGTCGTTGAGGCATTCTTTCTTCTCCACGTTCCCCCGGAGAGGCATATTCCTGTGGTAGGGCCCGATGGAGACGCATTGCGGTTTATATTGGCGTGGGACGACGATTCTTCCGATGAAGTAGGTGATTCCACCACTTCCTCGGGGGACATCTCTAGTACGGCTGCTGCTACCTTCCTGATGTCCTGTAGTTATTCATCGGTCCGATGCATACAGTCAGCTTGAGAAAACTATTTTAAATTCAGTAAACCAATTATACTGGAACTAAGTCCAGTTCGATTTCTCTTGGTTCAATTTATCTCAAATACAGATGAATTACAAGTAGTGATGTGGTGACAAGAGAGTACGAGACCTTGTCTTTGTTTTCGTTTAAAGCATTAATTAATACTCCCTTTGTTTCAGGTTATAGGACGTTTTAACTTTAGTCAAAGTCAAATTACTTCAAGTTTGACTAAGTTTCTTGATAAATATAGTAATATTTATAATATCAAATTAGTTTTATTAAATCAATAATTGAATATATTTTCATAATAAATTTATCTTGGATTGAAAACGTTATTATTTTTTCTACAAACTAAGTTAAACTTAAAGCAGTTTGACGTTAACCAAAGTCAAAACGTCTTGTAACCTGAAACAGAGGTATTACATCCTAAACAGGGACCTGGTCTCATAGTATTATTTTACATTTTACCTATAAATATTACAAAAAAAAAAGTGTGATACAATACCAATAGAAATTTAATTAGTGAGATCAAGAATTACCGCTTTAAATATGTGTGATAGCTATGTGTGTATGGTGTGCATGCGTACGTGGTGATGTTTGTGCATATCTTGTACAGAAGTATATACAGCTCAACCTACGCATGATATATGGAAGGTCCGGACAGATTAGGAAGTGCAGTGTCGAAGAGTACGAGTGAGCCCTTTTTTTTATTTTTGTTGGAAAACAGTACGAGTTAGCTAGTTACATGATTGAATTTAAGGATGGTATGGCAACGTTGTTCGTGTTGATCTATGCAAGTTCATGTACTAGACGGTTTGAATAGAGCACGAGTTATGCGAGAATGCTACCCAGCTATCGATCGCTAGGGGTCGCTAGAGGGGGGGGGGGCAATCAGATTCTGATTCCCTCCCTCCACCTTCACCGCATTACTTTCATATTTTAGTAAATTTATGCACCTAAAGTTTGTACACCTCAAAGTTTACACATCTCCACAAAAAATTTTAAAAAAACAAAAAGTTAGAAAAATTTATGTATAGAAATACAATATATAAAAAATTTGAATTCAAATTCAAATTTGAATCGGGTATATAAACTTTTGACTTATAAACTTTGGGTCTATAAACTTTAGATGTATAGAAATACTATATATAGAAAATATTTGAATTCAAATTCAAATTTGAATCGGATATAATTCAAATTCAAATTTAAATTTGAAACGGGTATATAAACTTTATGTCTATAAATTTTAGGTGTATAAACTTTAGATGCATAGAAATACTATATATAAAAAATATTTTAATTCAAATTCAAATTTGAATCGGATATATAAACTTTTGACTTGTAAACTTTTGGTCTCTAAACTTTAGATGTGTAAACTTGAGGTATATAAACTTTAGGTGCATAAATTTACTAAAATAGGAAAGTAATGCGGTGTCAAAAAAAAGAAACCAGGTGAAGGGAGGGAGGGGGGGAGGGGGATCGATCGCTACCCCCATCGCCTGGCGATCGATTGCCCATTAGGCGTACCCCGAGTTATGCGCGC